>NC_140957.1:105891475-106613975 GCF_014529385.1 Adiantum capillus-veneris
TTAGACCAGTCCTGCACAGTCAACAAAGCCCAATGGTCATACCTATTATGCTAATGATAGTCATTCCCCATCCATACATTTATTATTACCTTTGCCAAGTTCCGAGAGCAAGCAAATATCTTTGTGATTTTAAAAAAAAACCAATGCCTAAAATTGATTAACTCCAAAGTCTAAAGGGTAATTTAGACCAATCAGGTCACCCCATTTCCGTATTGCAACTCTGAGTGCCAAACCCCAAACATAATCCGATACATACACTTTAGTGTCGACTTCCAGTAACCAAATGACTAATGTAGTTAGCAATCCAGGTAGATATCAGGGCCAATGGATCCCCAACTCCAGTCCATCAACTCAGGCAAACTCACATCAGTGAATAGAAAATCCAGAAACTTCAAATTATGTGAAGTACAAAACCCGAAAATGGACACTACTACTTGCAGGTTTCAAATGTTTTTCTTTCCGACATACCTTCTAAGAACTTGTTACTTATCAAAAACCCAAAATATACTGAGAAGGTGCAATTGCGATCATGTCAAAACCGCTCAGTCACAGGTATGCAACAATATATCAGCACCAGTAAAGTGTCCATTATCAACTCAAGACACTGACTATGCAAAAGGATACTAACACCAACCCAATCTCTAGTATAAGATTAGGACTTTTGTGTTTAGTGGACATTTTTTGAGAAACATTCCCAAAGAAACCATCTGATATTATATGCAAGCAAAGCACCAAGGTATGGCGAATTGGAACTATGTATGCAAAAATTTCGGCAGCATTTCCTTTGTTTATGCTCAGTCATTTCAAAAAAGACCAGTCAATGACATCTCCCACGAGACCCTCACATGAGGTTGTATGCAACAGATAGTGACAATCATTTCCTCAAACAAAAAGTGTCTTTTATTTTAGTTTAATCCAACCTTGTTGCATTCAGGTCAAATGATAAGTCTGATAAACCATCCGAACTCTATATGAATTGCATAACATGAGAAATAAAAACCATATTTGTCATTAAGTTCAATTGATTAGTTGTGAAAACCAAAAAACCTTGTACACTTTCTCAAAATCATGAGCAAAAAAAACTGTTTGAAGATAATCTAACTACGGACTGAGTAGGTGCAGATGCACCTACCTGGATGTTGTATATGCCTTGAGAAACTGCCATGGGACAGTAAGGGTAGATTTTCCACCTCAATCAATAAATTGATGTGCTTATGTGAGCCAATGTCCGAGGTTTCTCAACCATAATTTCAGCTTGCAAGGCAGAGAATTTGTGTGTATACTGCACACAATTGAGAAGGGCGGGCAACACCTGGATGCATCCTCAAGCCAAGGGATCCCACCTTATGATAGCAACCCTTCTACCATGCGCTCGTTGAGCGTGAGATAGAGAGAGAACTATGGGGATACGGCCTGTGTGTGTGCGTGTGAGAATGCGGAGCACAACCTGCGCTAGTGTGGGGGAAGATCCTTGCATGTCCTGTCAGAGCTCGAGCAGAAGAGGAGGATAAGGGGAAAGTGATTGAGGAGAGCCTGTAACCAGAAGATTCACAATCGGTGATGACAAAACGGTGCATTAAAACCTGTCCTCGTGGGTATGCCAGCAATATTTAGGTGCCATTTGATTAATGTTCTTATGGTATTACCTGTACCATTCCCAAAAAAGTCATTTAACAAAAGAAAATACTGGTTGTGATCCATTGTCAAGATTCCCATATATTCCCTTATTGAAATTTATTGCAAAGACCTACAGATATCCATCTTGAAGCGCAAGGTTAGATGTAGTTTTCCATCACTAAGAAACGAGTAATAGGTATGAACATCACTGTAGAAACCCGTACTAGCAAAGGGCCTTCAACAACCTAAAACTTCTATTTGAACCGGTTTGGGATGGTAATGATGCAATACATGCAAAAGCACATGTCAGCAGCCTTCCAAGAGCTCAGAGTATCATTCAGAGCTGATTAATCGGGAATTTTAGCCTATGTCAAGCCATAAGGTTGTTATGCCTATAGTATGCACATGAGTGTGATTTTGTGTGTGTGTGTGTGTGTGTGTGTGTGTGTGGCCCTCCCCCATCCCAGAGGAGAGATCCACCAGATTATTTCTCATAATTACCAAAGAAACCAAGTGTGCCATGTGTATATACCTCCACTTCCAACTGGCAGGAGTTGTTTATGTAAGGCCATGTGGAAGTGTGAGTATCAAAGCTACGTCTATTTTTGGAACAGGACCATGCTCAAGAATAAGTGTTCCCTGCTATTATTGTAATTTTATTTAGATAGGGATCTCTTTTCCTTTTTTTTAGGTGGGATATGGGTTGGTGTTAATAAGAAATCGGTACCCAAGAGATGTAGGCATGAACCCATGTCCAAGACTGACATCGGCTTAAAGTACCAAAAAGGGAAACTATCAGCCAAGGGTTATCCAATGACTTGTCAGCTAGATAAGTGTGTGTGTGTGTGTGTGTGTGTGTGTGTGTGTGTGTGTGTGAGAGAGAGAGAGAGAGAGAGAGAGATTGATTGAATTATCATCTATGAAGTTTAGATATGGACTATGGGGCCAAAAAAAAAAAGTACAATAGCTACTTCTGAGTGAAGGTGTCCCACCATTTCTTTTGATTGGCACAACTTCACCTAGTTGTTACTTGCCGCTATGCATCCCATGGCTGCCGAAGAACCATAAAGACCAGCTACTAGATTGCATTGTGGAATTTGGGTTTGAGACCTCATCTTGCCTCTTGGGATTTCCAACCATCGTTTTGGCTTTGCCAAAATTGACAAAAGTCAAAATTTCCTCATATCCATGTGCACTGTCAAACTTCAACCACAAATATGCCCATGCATACACACATCCAATTGATGGTCCATCAAGCACATCTCACATCTTGTAGCGATTATTGATTCTAGAAACCCAAGCAAGTTGAGAAAACCTTTGGGTGTGTGCATCTCAAAGTGGGCAAAAGTGGTGCAGACTCAACCCTGGGCAAATGATCATAACTCGACCATTTGAACTTTGATTTGAGATCCCATTTGAATGCCATGTAGAAAAAGTTCAACACTTTGATGCCATAATTCTATATATCATCTGATGCATCACCACATGTACACCATCTGGTATATATCTACAACAGACCTTGACATTCAACTTGCAATATCTTGTACACCAAGGCTCTAATTGATGCTACTATATGTACCATGTTTAATTCTTGCATCCTGTGAACTCTTTTCAAGTGGGTTGCCCAACTCGTTCAATCACAATTTGATGCACCTCTGGCACTAACTCCCTCTTAAAATATGGCTTGAGTTGCAATCCATTTACTCTATGCTTGAGATGCTTACCATTCATTTGCACAAGCTGATAGGTACCATTAGGGGAAAAGCCTTGTGTACCTTTTACAATTCAATCCACTTATTCTTGAGCTTATGCTAGAAGGTGAAATCTAAGTAAGTTTCATACTTTACTACTAATTTTCACTCCTGTACACTCTTCTCTGGCAAGCTCTGGATGAACTAAGAACTTTTGTTCCTAGGCTTCACATAAAAGTTTGCTACAGCTTGCATTCTCATCTACAAGGTCTCAAGACAATTGACGTTATCGTGTGAAACATCTCTTTAAGTTGTGTTTACTTATTTCCATACACCTATTAATACACCCAATTGTGCATGGATAGGTAGAACCACCTCTTTCCTGAGCTAAGTCAAATAGGATGAAATTAGTAGCAACTTTGTATGGCTCTTCTACCATAAACACTTCATGAGATTTTATTCCTATTCTTCTACCTATTTGCAGACATACTTTTTAATTTTAATGATCTTCCCATTTGCACTCTCAAACTAAACTATTGCACTGAGGATGGTAGGGTGAAGAAAACGTGTGTTGAATACCAGCTTCTTAACCAAAGCCTACACTAATTTGCTAGGAAACCCTTGGCCTCTTTTAGAAATAAGAACCCAAGGTACTCCAAATTCGTAGGACATAAAGTCAAACACAAACACCACTACTATGTGATTATTTAGATTCTTTGACCATCTTTTAGACCCCATTTCTTAAACGCATTTTGAGCAATAATAGTCCCCCTGTGAATCTGCTACCAATTTTTGTTCTCCTATGATTTGGCACTCATGGAAAATCCTGCATCAAATATTTTGTACAATGGAAGTCCACCAAAAACATGCTCAAAGACTATAAAAAAAGTATCTGAATTTGCCTTAATGCCTACTCTCTACATAACACTACTCTAGAACCATTTGGATCTCCTCTTTGTAGAGTACTCTTCTTAGTAACCCATCACGACCATAAACTATATGATCTTACCCCACAAGTGTAAACATGCATGCTTTTCTAACATTTATTCTCTTTTGCAACTTTAGCATGATGGATGAACATCAACCTGCACTCAAAAAATCATCAACCTATTCCAAGGTCTCCCGTCCTATTACATACATGGCTAGTGTCACATACAAACTTGCATCTTGTAAATAGCTACTAACCATCTGATTTTGTCATGTCTTAACATATTTGAACTATATCACTTCAAAAACTTTCACAGGTTCTTAATGGAATAAAACCAGTGCTTGAGAGAATCTCTTTTTACCTACCATTGCCTCAAAAGTTTCTCAATGACCAAAAGGGCATCAACTTTCATGAGTCTAGAAATGCATAATTTTATACAACACTGCTACAACCTCAAGTGGAGTGTCAAGTACTCTGCCTCGTTCTTTGTATAGGCATTCTCAAGATTAAAGGATTAGGAACATACCACTTTACCTTGAGGATCTTGAATGACCACCCCTCCACCAACCGTTTGTACCACTCTTCTATAGGAACCATTGAACCGCATCACAAAGACTCTTTCTATCTTAGGATCTTCACTTGCTTCTTCTCACATATGCATGGGACACAGGCAAATTTGTGCTTTTGTCCACCAAACTATCTGCCAAGTTAGACCCTCTAGTATGATTAGTCTTGAACTTGAACTTGAGCTCGTGCAACTCCAATAGCCACTTCATGATATAGTACATGGCTTCAAATGCAGGACCACTTCAGGCTATAGTTAAAGGAAGTGAGCACATAAAACTTGCAAACAACAAGTACACTTTAAACTTTTGGCCTGAAAATACTAAAGTCATCATCCACTTTTCAACCTTGATATAGACCATCTCCCTAGGACAAATTGTCTATAATACTTACCCACTTTCTGTGTAAAATAGCTCCTATGGAAACTATATCCACCATTGGAAGGGGAAAGGAAAAACACACCGAGCAACACACACACACACACACATGGCTAGCCAAGGTGGAATCGCAACATCCTATTCCTCTCAAAAAAACACATTGAACAACCAAAATTCACTACAAATACTTGTCTGCACACACCTAAGCACACAATCATACACAAAAGCATAGCTTATTGCATTCCAATCGGTTTGATTGCTTCTCGATTCTCAACCACATACATAACACCTCCATTTGCTCTTTGAAGGGAGCTGAGCATAAGAGCTTGAGTTATTCCATGCTACAGAGTTAGGAGTACACATGTCATGAACATTGCTACTTGTAAGGTGCAAGCTCAAAACAAAGAGGTTGTGCTTGTGTCACAATTGCAAATGTCACATGTCTAGTTGCTAATGCAAAAGGACTTGGGAAGAGAGATCAAGAGATAAAGGTTAAGCTTTTCTTTTTTGGCTCGGAATTAAATTAACCTTTATGTGTATGGGGGGTACAATTCAAAAAAAATGTAATTAAATAGAATCTAAGGTAGATTCTTTGGCTTCAACTAAAATGAAACAAGAAGGGAGATACATGGCATCACAACCGGTGGGGTGCGTACTCAAGTATAAAATGGAAGAGATTTGGACTTGGTATATGATGATTTCCTATCACAACAGTGTTTATGATATTGGACTTGAAATTTATGAGGATTGATTATTGAAAGATGATTGTGACAATGATATCCTGATACATTAGGGTATGACATGTCCTACCTATTTTTGTGGTACGAGACACCAAAATATGCATTATGTGGATGACGATAGGCATAAGAAAATGTGTTCATTTAAGTATATGAATTTCTATTTTCATACATGATATTTCTAACACAACGTTAACGATCCTTTTTTGGCAAGTATGGTTTGCATATTCTTATCTTACCAACTGAGGATAGTTGCTTCCTAATGGAGAGATAGATAGTGGAAATTGATAATTAGTTATTTATTGTAGCTGGCAGGTGGCAAAAACAAGACTATGCCCGAATATAGCAAATATATGTGTATCTTGTAATTAAAGTGCTCTCTATGAGCTACAATCACTTTATGTCCGTGCGGACAAACAATTTATAATTATTTTTGAGCACTAACCAATCTATAAATAAATATGTGCAAGAGGAAGATGCTCACTCTTGCACGGGGGAGATTGCACCGAGTGTCTGTGTTTATCTTCTCTCCTCTTCTCTCTCCTCTTTCTTCATGCCGGTGTAGCACTCTATTTTAGGAGGTGCACTTGCACGTGCTCTCATGCTTTCTCTCCCTTTCTTAGATCAATCTCGTTGTGGATCATGGGTGTGTACGCATTTCCAGGTATTCAGATTTGTTGTTTTATGGCTTGTAGCTACTACATACGGGGGTGCCAAGGGCCTGCAAAATACTCAAAACTACATAATACCACAAATAAATAATTGACAGAATTGAAAATTTGCATACCTAGCAAGTTGCACATACACACAATCAAGAAATGTACACAATAGAGAGGTAGAGAACAAGGCAAAGCATGAGAGAGCATGCAAGTGCACCACGAAAAGAGAGAAAAGGTGAGGAGAGAAGAATAACATAAACAGTGGGTGCAATCTCTTATGCAAGAGTGATCAATTTCCTCTTGCACATATTTATTTATAGATTCTTGAATTCTCAAAATGAATATAGATTGTCTGTCTGGATGTTGTCAAGAAGTGTGTAGTGCGACTAGGAAAGCGCCGGGTCTTGACTGTGAGAATTCGTAGCAAAATCAAGCAAGGCGTAGACGATTTGAAGCCAAAAACACACTAAAAAGAACAAAACTCCAGCCATGAAAGCTCCACTTTGAAAAAGAACCAATACTAACTCAAAACTCTTGTGCGTGTGAAGATTAGGTGTAGCCTCGCTCCCAATTGCACAGATGCCTTTTCTCATTCGACCTTTTAAAAACCCTAAATTTACGCTTCGATTCTTCGTCGTGACCATTTCATGGAAGCTTCAGTACTTCATTGGAGAAGCCCAAGTAGTTATTTGAGGAGGGCAAACCCTAATTGGAGGCCTCACAACCTCAACCATGTAGTGGAAGCAGCACGGGACTGCACTAGCACCCTGTAAAGGAATGGTTGTATCTCCTTGCTCATGTGTCCAAATGAGCTCATTCTTGGCTCTAAAACTTTCCACACAACTTGAGAAACAACGCCAGTGTCTTTGATGTGGCATTTTGAGCTATTTTGAGCATTTTTTAAGGCTATTTTTGACCATTTTTATGCCATTTTTAGCCCAAAAATGTCACTTTTTGTCCGTAAAAAGCTCAAACGAGCTAGGAAAAATCCCTAAATTTGTGGAAAAATCCCATTGGGCTCAAATTTCATGTTGAAATCATTTTCCCACTTGGTAAGCACTTTGGACACGTCTTTCAGGCCAGCGCACTAAACCTGCTATTTTTGGTCGAGATTGCCCGCATTGAACTTTCTAGGCAAAATGAGTGTGCCACTTTGAAACACTTGACATTTGTACATTACTAAAGAAAATTAAGCATATATTATTGTGAAAAAGTATTCTATGGCGCCACGTGTAGGGCCTCGCCCTCCCGGAAAGGTATGTACATGACTGCAACCGTGACATTCATTTTCGCATATATCACAGTATGTGCATTGTAGCATTTGGTCCCACACATCATAAACATTAAGAGTGATGTAGATATTTTAATTTCACGGTATGAATGTGCCATGGCACGGCATCCACCCCCTCTAAACCTGCACATCCTCTGGCATGTGCCACAGATATCTTTTGCAGGTTCAGTTTTCATTTAAGTCAACATACATGTCGATTTCATCATCGCTTGCAACAAAATCTAACGCATCATCCTCTTGTTCTTCATCCACATCCATACCATTTTCATCAGAGCCTTCATTTTGACCTTCCTGTGAATCAAAGGGATCTGTATCACCTCTTCTTTTGAATAACTTGATTCTTTTCCCTGCAATGGGAATCTTCATTTTTGTCCCATCTAATTCATGGAAGGTATAAGTTGCATTCCCATGTACATGTTGAACCACATAAGGACCAAACCATCTCTTTGAAAGATTTCTTATTGTTGAATGTTGGTTTTCAAGACTATTGTCATACACCAACACCCAATCACCTTCCTCAATAGCTTTAGGTCTGAGCCTATGCCTCTTGTTGAATCTGTCCTTATTCTTTAACCTTGCATCTTTTAATCGTGCTACTGCAATCTCAATATCTTGGGGCCTGCTTTCTAACTGTTGTATGCGCAAAGCAAGAAGGTCTTCCCTACTCATTCCATCTTCCCAAGGTAATACATTCCATGTGGGAATTACATCCTCAATTGGCATTATAGGTTTCTGACCATACATCAACTCAAAAGGCATATAACCAATAACCGAGCTATGAGTCGTACGATCAGCCCATAATGCATAAGGCAACAACCTAGGCCACTCTCCCATTTTACCTTTGCAGGTCTTAGCTAAAGCTTTAATGATAGGAGGATGCCCACGCTCCGATTTACCATTTCCCTCAGGATTATATGCAGTAGTGAGAGCAAGTTTAATGCCCAACCTAGAGAAAAACTTCCTTGCTTTGTCAGCATCCAACTCACCCCTGTCCGCTGTTATTTTCCCAACACAACCATAATGGCTAATTACATCATCCAAGAGGAACTTACATACCCCTTCTGTGCTTTTTGTTCTTAGAGCACGACCTTCAACTTGATTGGTTAAGTCTTCTCGTGCAAGCACTATGTACCTCATTTGCCATAAGCCCAATGGCATTGTAACCAGATCTACTACCCACTTGTAATGCATGGCCAATGGGTAAGTAGGGTGCAACCCATCACGATGACGTACATTTGAATACATTTGACAGGTTTCACATGACTCCACAAAGTGAGATACATCTTTATACATACCTTTCCACCAATACCTCTCTTTCATTTTAGTAAAGGTGGCCCATACACCTCTATTCCAGCATAACGACTCTCATGAAACTTTTTCATAAGCTCATTTTGAGCGTCCTTATCATTCATGACTCTCATTGGCATTCCATTTCTTTGTTTTGGACGCTTCCATAAGTACCCATCTTTCAAAAAGTATCCATAGGCCTTTCTCTGTATTCTTTTGAACTCTTGATCAATCCACCCTTCTTGCCTTGTCAAAGTGCTCAGATAGCGTCCAATGAGCAACCAGTCACCTTGATATAGGTCCTCTGTCAATGACTCAAGTGCATTTGACAAGCAAACATGATCACCCTTGGCATGAGAGATACTATAGAACTGTGTGCCTACATCATCGCCCTCGAAAACCATGTCTTCTTCTTTTTCATACCTTGCTCTTGAAAGCATATCTGCAACTGGATTATCTTTCCCTGCAATATGCTTAAATTATGGGTTCAAGGACTTTATGTAGGCAATCAATCTCAACATAGCAATGTCAGGAGTTGAGCAACTTGTGATCATTCCAAGAAGGGGTAGACAATCAGTCTCCACTATTACATTTGCTCCTATCAAGTACTCTTTGTCACATTTCAAAGCTGTGACTACTCTCCATAACTCTCTTTTTACCTGTGGATAGTTGCGTTGACGAGCACTTAGTACTTTTGCTCCAAACCTCACCACATATCACTTGCCATCATATCATCTTGCCCAATCGCCCATCCAATTCCTATGGGGCTAGTATCCACTGTAACAATTACATATCTTCCATATTCATAGTTTGCTTTTCTCAAAGTTGGAGACATAGCAGCAAATTCTTTAATTTCCTCATGGCATGGGTACGCAGTTCTTCCCATTGAAACTTTTTGTTCTTTCTCAAAAGCTGATACAAAGGCTCTGCTACATGTGCATAATGCGGAATCCAGATAACATAAAACACGCATGCACCCAAGAACCTTCGAACCTCGGCGACATTTATACATTTCTCTTTCATTCTCTGGATTACATCAATCTTTGCAGGACAAGGCCTTCTACCATATAGCCCGCACATATGTCCCACAATAAGAACTTCATTAACACCAATCACTGACTTTTGCCCAGACAAGGTAAGGTTCACCTCTTCCAACCTTGACAAGATATTATCACAATCATTGATATGGGTTACCACATACTTTTGGCACCCCCTCGAGTCTAGAGCCACATCTTTATCACTTACATCACATCCTTTGATTGGCACATCATCAAGGAAAGCCATTGTAGTTTGCTGTATGAAGTCACGTAGGACTTTGTTCATACCATTCATCATGTGTGCAACTGAATTCGTTGCCCCCTGAGGTAAGGTGCACATCCTTACTAAACCCAAGGGTGTCCTCATGGTAGTCAGGTCCCTGCTTTCCATTGCTAGTTGGAACTGATCATACCCTGAGTACAAATCTCCCATAGAATATATTGCCCTCCCTGCAAATGCCTCTGCAAACTCATCGACAATTGGCCCTATACCCACATTTCTTAATATCACCTTATTTACAGGTTGCATATCTTGAATAAAGTGTAGAACCATTTTTCTTCAGAACAGTGAACCACGTGTTTGAATATGGAGCACAAGAAGACTCCAAAATACCCATCTTGATCTTTTCATTAAGCAACTCAATGAGTTTTGGCAAATGTGCCTTTGGAACAGGAATAGGCCTCAAGTTCCAAGGTACATGAGGGATAGTGAAGATCACTATAGGAGCAACAATGGATGGATCAACACACCCTATCTCATAAGGCTCAAATGCAAAAGTTTTTCCGTGTTTGGCAAGCATGTCTTCAAAGCATATCTTTTCAGCTTTTGTCAAACTTTCCTCGCAACCAACCTGTAACTCCTTTAAAGAATCCCGTGTGAACTTGTGTCCAATCTTGCTTGGGTTACGAAGGCTAGGTTGTAAAGCAGCTTGCTCCATCTTATTTGTGCAATCTTTTGGTAGAGGTAATGCCACTGGTTTCACTTTCTTTGCCACAGACTTATACTTAGTCTCCACTCGTACATCAACACCTTGAGCATTTTTGAAATTCTCGATGACCTTGTACATTTCTATTGAGCATACGTTCACAACCTCACTTCCCATATGCAAATTGCAATCCATTAAAGACTCCAAATCTTGCATAGTATCCACAAACGAACACTCATCAAACACACCTGCAATGCATTCATCATCTTCTAGCAAACCATTCATCTTCAAACCTCTTTGTACACTATTTACATGTTGTCGTTCACCCCGCTTTAAGTCCTCACACTCTGTAAAAGAAATAGATCCATAATCTGATAATCCTACAAAACCTATAGAAAATGTTTCCTTTGCATATACATCATGCGAGAACCTTTCTCTTCTTGTACCACTGCAATCCCGCTCTACAATGGTACATGGCCAAAACCCCTCATATCCCTGTAGTCCTTGAACTCTTTGTTTGTCTTTGGCAAGGGTTGCTCTCTAAGACTTTGATGGTTCCCTTCATGGTCTACACAAATAGTAAGGAACTGTACCGCATGCTTTCCATCCCTGCTCCTTATTCTTGCATAAGCTGACCCATCATCCATCACCTTGGTTTCCATGCGAGTAGCAGTGATGTATGGCTGTCCAAGGATAAGAGGATATGTAGACATCTCCTGTACAAAGAAATTTTGGTCATCTTTCACATCCCCAATAGTCACCTTTACATTTGTACAAGCTCCGTACAGCTCCCCTGATGATTTGTTTACTGCACGAATCATCCATCCATGATTTATATCAATTGGCCATTTTCCTTTTTGATAAAGACTCTTTGACATGAGGTTAATTTCCGACCCATGATCTATCAACGCAATGTATGGCTCTTCTAAGTCTCCCACTTTTACCAGCGTCTCAGTAGTTGCTCTTGCCCAGTGACTATTCAAATAGTAGCTCTTGTGAGTGGTCTCCACTTCATCTTCATCATCCAAGAAGCGAATGTGTTTTACTCCTCCCCTACACTTGTAGCATCTAACAATAGTTTCATCACCTTGTTTGCCATAGACCTGTACACCCTGTGCATTTAAAGTCTCTTCTTCACCCTATACATGGATAGATTCAGTAAGAGACTGCCGCTTCCTCTTTATGATATCAATTATTTCTTCGTGGAATTCCCGCTTTGCTATACCAAGGACCTCACCCAAGGTAAATTCCACCTTACTGTTTAGAATCCTCTCTTCCAAAACCTTTTTGAGATCCGTTGTTGCCCCTATATCGGATTGGAGTTTGTAGGCCGGACCCTTTGCTTTGGTTTTGTTGCATCCTTCTTCTTTTCTTTAGAGGCTTCTTGCATAGGCACTTCGGGGACATGCATTTGTTGCGGGGAAGGTGATCTAGGAGGCACTGTGTCATTTCTACCTCCACTCCTCATTGCTCGCTTTGAAGGGCCTTCATCCCCATTCTCGCGCCTACGTTTCTCTTCAACAATGGCCTCATTTGCTTGACATTTGTCAATATATGCATGCACTGACCAAGAGTCCACAGGGTCATTCCAACCTATTTCAAGCCGAATGCAATCTCCAGCTTCATGTAGAACCTCTGTAGTCATTTTACCCTTCATAGCAGACTCTATAGCACATGGCCATAGCTCTCCAATACCATTAGATTCATCTTCTCCAACCTTGACAGATCCTTTTCTTTTAATAGGATCCACCTTCAACCCATAGGCAGTTGCCTCAACCATTGAGATGGCATGGCTAGTAGCCATGTCCTCAACTAGCTTCTTCATTCCGCCCTTTCCAAAGTTTGTACCCAAGAGCTTACCTGTTTCACTTAAGTGAATCTTACCATCTTTAAAGAAAACAAGCTCCTTTGTCAAAGCGTCTTTAAAACTTTCACAATCCCTCCTTCCATGGTCAATACTATCGCACCATATGCATCTATTTACAAAGCCTACTCTGTTTTGAGTCCTTTGCCCTGTAGATTGTCCTAATGGTTGCCCCTTTTCTTCTAGCCTTGTAAGCTTTAACTTGAGCTCTTGCATTCCCTTGACAATATCATCTAGGATGGATTTGTCACTCTTTGGAACCACAATCACAGGCTTTATAGGACTCTCCGGAACACTTGGGACTTGAGTAGGGTTGACTATCATCTTGTCTCTTCGTCGTTGTCACTTAGCTAGCAGTTAAATGGCATCTTCGACCTCATTCCAATTGGTCTTCAAGCCCTGTTCCTCATCCTTATCCTCAAGTAATAGCTCTAACTTCTCTTGAATATCTTTACCTGCTGCCTGCAAAAAAAGCTCTGTCTTCTCTAAGTTTAGTGTAGCCTTTTCAGTCCTTGACAGTTGATCATAACGGCGTTCAAATTCCCTTAGGAGTTCGGTAGGCGAGAGCCCCTCTTTTGGCCGAACTACCCACTCTAAGAAAGTCCTCTTTGTTACCCTTTCCGAGTCCTCCATGAAATACTCTTCCTTCAAGGCTAACTTGAATGCTTCCCAAGTTTCCCCATGCTCATTTCTAATTCCCCTTACATGCTCTCTGATCTCGGGAACCACAGCAAGTTCAAAACTTTGCACCATCTCTGCTTCGGGCACTCGATGAAGCTCCATCTCCTTTACATATCCACAAAGATACTTTGTTACATATTTACCTTTAAATTGGTCCAATTTATTCACCACAGATTGAAGCGCTTTGGTTGAGGAGAGCTCCCTCCTTTCTGCAGTTTGCAACTGCTACATAAACACTGCAAAAGCTTGAAACATTTGCATTGTGACTGGATCAAACCGAACCCCCTCTTGCTCTTGTTGCTCCATATATTTAAAACTTTCTTTTGAAACCTTCAATGAAGCTTTTGAACCCTCACCCTAGCCTACTTCGTGTCGGGTTCACCAAAAACGTGTCAAGAAGTGCGCAGTGCGACTAGGAAAGTGTCGGGCCTCTGACTGTGAGGACTCGTAGCAAAATCAAGCGAGGCGTAGACGATTTGAAGCCAAAAACACACTAAAAAATAACAAAACTCCAGCCATGAAAGCTCCACTTTGAAAAAGAACCAATACTAACTCAAAACTCTTTTGTGTGTGTGAAGATTAGGTGTAGCCTCGCTCCCAATTGCACAGATGCAGTGCTCATTCGACTTGTTAAAAACCCCAAATTTACGTTTCGATTATTCGTCGTGACCATTTCATGGAATCTTCAGTACTTCATTGGAGAAGCCCAAGTAGTTATTTGAGGAGGGAAAACCCTAATTGGAGGCCTCACAACCTCAACCATGTAGTGGAAGCAGCACGGGACTGCACTAGCACCCTGTAAACGAATGGTTGTATCTCCTTGCTCATGTGTCCAAATAAGCTCATTTTTGGCTCTAAAACTTCCCACACAACTTGAGCAACAACTCCAGCATCATTGATGTGGCATTTTGAGCTATTTTGAGCATTTGTTTAGGCTATTTCTGACCATTTTTAGGCCATTTTTAGCCCAAATATGTCACTTTTTGTCCGTAAAAAGCCCAAACGAGTTGGGAAAAATCCCTATAATTGTGGAAAATTACCATTGGGCTCAAATTTCATGTTGAACCTCATTTTTCCACTTGGTAAGCACTTTGGACACGTCTTTCACGCCAGCGCACTAAACCTGCTATTTTTGGCCAAGATTGCCCCCATTGAACTTTCTAGGCAAAACGAGCGTGCCACTTCGAAACACTTGACATTTGTATATTCCTAAAGCAAATTAAGCATATATTATTGTGAAAAAGTATTCCATGGCGCCACATGTAGGGCCTCGCCCGCCCGACAAGGTATGTACACGACTGCAATCGTGACATTCATTTTTGCATATATCACACTATGTACATTGTAGCATTTGGTCCCACACATCATAAACATTAAGAGTGATGTAGATATTTTAATTTCACATTATGAACGTGCCATGGCACGACAACGTACAATGACCATAGCTCATAAAAAGTACTTTAATAATAAAATATTCATAAATATATTATCCTTTTGCATAGTCCATTGACCACGTATGCTTCTGCCACCTGTCAGCTACAATAAATAAGAATATTTCCATTTCCATTACACACCTCCCATTAGAAAAGCAAATGTCCCTCGTTGCTAAGTCAAGAATCTAAAATCATACTTGTCAAAGAAAACAAGGGTTATAATTATGTGTCATAAAAAATATCACATAAAAACTTATAAGTTGAAACAAAAAATAATAATATTATGCCTATTATCATCCATATACTGCTTATTCTAGTGTCCCATGCCATAAGAATAAGGAGTATATGTTATTTCCTGATGGATCAAGATATCATTAGTCACATTCATTGGTCAATAATCAAATTTCATAAATTTCAAGTCCAATTTCACACATAGTGTTGACAACCAATCATCATAAACCAATTCCAAATCCAACTCCAATTCCAAATTTGAAATCACTTTCATTATATACCCGGGGTGATTACTCTCAAATTAAATTGGTGATGACTAGTATGGTTTATGCCTGCAAACGATTCAGACACTACTTGCTACAAAAGTCATTCTCTTTTCTTACCAGTTATTCATTGCTTCCTCAACTATTCAATTATTTAAATATATCAAAAGTAGTGATGAAATGAGTTATTGAACTTCAGGAGTTTCAGTTCACTTTTTTGGTGGAAGAGAGTACTCGGGCTACCTAGCAAATTTACTCCCTTATAAAGACACTCCTGCTTTGGTTAAAGAAGAGGTGGTGAGAAAGAATAAAGTCGAGACTCTTGCCATCTTTGATGCATCACTGTTATATTTTGATGGTTCTTATCAAAGATGTCACGATGCTGCTTTGGGAGGTATTGTTATTTATGATGCAGAAGGAAAACTTGTAAGGAAGCAAGGGCTGAAACTTGATGCAAAAAGTAATAATGAAGCATAGTACATGGCTCTTGAAGGTGGTTTGCATATTTGTTTACAATTGGGAATTAGACGATTGCAGATCAAAGGAGATGCCTTGTTGGTCGTGAAGCAAGTACTGGGACTATGCTTCATGGAGTTTGCAGCATATTGAAAGGTCTCAAAATGAAGAAGCTCATGATGTTGCCCAAGAAAGATCACTTGTGTGTTTGTGCTGAAGACAAATGCTCTTTTATATCATGGGAGGGAAGTGTTATCAAAGGAGATGAATTTTCTGCTGACAGGTGTCCTACCTGAAGGTTTACCATCCTACAAAAAGTATGTGTTTATAAGAAAAGCTAGGAAATACAAAATGCTTGATGATGTGCTTTACATGAAAGGAAGTGATTTGGTTTTACGTCGTGTGCCCTGGAAAGAGGAAATCTACAAGATCTTGGAAGAAAATCATGAGGGATCTTGTGGAGGCCATTTTTCCATGAAGATCATGTTGCATAAAATTTTGCAAGAAGGCTATGTATGGCCAAGCATTTAGCGCGATGTTAACCATTGGTGCAAGTCGTGTTCGCCTTCCCAGAAGATGGGAAAGAGAATTTTGAAGCCCGAATTGCAGAAGACAATTCTAGCTTTTGATGTGTTTGAAAAATGGAGTCTTGATGCTATTGGGCCCTCACCTATGACTAACAAAATAAATGCTTACATTTTGACAACAATGGATTATTTGTCACGATGGGCAGAAGCCAAGGCTGTCGAATAGATTACCAATAAAGAAATGGAGAAGTTTGTTTATGAGCATATATGCTGCAAATTTGGTGTGCCCCTAGAGCTACTTTCTGATAGAGGACCAGGATTTAGAGGAGAGCTCTAGGGGCATAGGTAAAGTTCTCCTTATTATCCACAATGCAATGGTCTCAATGAGAGGTTCAACGGAGAATTGGTGAAGCTCTTAACACAGATGACCCAGAGACATGGGAAGACTTGGGATTCAAAGTTGCCTTGTGCATTATGGGCCTACATAACTACTATCAAAATGAGCATAGGATTTTTTCCTTACCACTTGGTTTATGGCAAGGAAGCTTTATTGCCAATTGAAGTGGAAATTCTTGCACTCAAATTGTTGTCATTGGGAGATAAAGAGCAAAAAGATACCTGGCAGAAAAGACTATTGGATTTAAAATGTTTGCAATTGGACAGAGTTTTAGCTTTGGGCTACTATGAAGAACTGACAAAGAAGGCTCAGCTAAAGGCTAATGAATGCGTACAGGATAAGGGAATTGAAAAGGGTGATCTTATATTATGATACAATAGTAAGTTAGACAATACCTTTCAAAAGAAGTTTCAGATCAAGTGGGAAGGTCCTTTTACTGTTGTGAACAAGTTTGATAATGGCACATATCAATTGGAAGATTTGATTAGTGCACATCATAAATATCGTGTTAATGTTTACAGATTGAAAAAATATTTGACACGTTTGATGACGATTGTGATAGATGAGATGCTATCAATAGAGGAAGACACTGTGCAGACATCTAAGAATGTAAATGAGGTTTCTGGGAATGAGCTGTAGCAATTGTTTACCCTAGGAACCTCTGCTTGTCATGAATGATCAACAAGCTAGGGGGGTTGGCAAGCTATGTCAGGCACTTTTTGGATGAGCATAAAGTCATTAAGTCGTGCCAAAAATCTTGCCCACTAGCCTCATGTATATATGTGTACATAGCCCTGCAAGTCTTGGAAGTGACCATGTAAAAATTCATGTACAAGGGTATGATTTTTCCAAGATAGAATGCTGATGTTTTGGGTTGTTTAAGTCCCCAAGACATGGTTTTTAATGGATATTTTCAATTGTGCTTTATAGCTCGTGAATCGAACTTGTACATCATGAGTTATGGGCATCCGAAGTGGGCGGTCTCAACTTAGAAAGTGATGGAAGGTGCATGCGACAAGCGCAACTGGGCCAACTTGATAATTTGAAATATAAATGCTGAGGTTTAAAAATTCTAGATGTAGCCGAGATTATGGGCTTCGAGCCGTGTGTTACAGTATGTCATTCGATGACCAGAGCAGCAAGTTATTCTTGGAGGAAGTTGTCCAAGAAGCTCTCATGCTCTGAGGAAGATCTGGAAATTTTTGGGCATGAGGGAGTTGGGAAGCTTGAGGAGGAAGTGTCATGTGGCGGGGGGGGATTATCCCACATGGGAAGGAAAAAGTGTAAAGTGGGGGTATGTAGCCTAAAGGGGGAGCTCATTATGGGTGTATCCAAGTAAAGGGAGCTCTGGAAGCTTGCCATGGAGGGGCTCGTGGGCTCATGGGGGAGAAAGGGTGCATTTTGGGAGTTCACACTCAAATGGACAGGCGCTTGGACACTTCTTTTGGTCCCTGTTCACTTGCCCCCAACCTATTCCCTTGGTCAAAGGGTCACCGACACCTCATTTTTTGCCCAAAAAAGGTAAAAAATGAGCCAATTAAAAGGTGTAGAATGAATTCAGCCTTCTCGGCTGAGAAGAGAGAGAATATTTTTGGGGAATAAAAGATAAGGAAGCCCCCATTTTAATATCTGCAACACCTCCACAAATTCCAGAGAGCTCATTTTCAAGCAACAAAGAGTACACCCGCGATTTCGAGCGGCCATAACTCTTTCATTTCTCGTCTGTTTTTTGCTATGGATACTCTACGAAAATCTCCACAAGATGAGATTCATCATGATGTCCTCTGTTTCTACTGATTTTGAGTGTGTTCGATGCTTGAAGAGTATTTCATAAATCTCTACAAGTGTTTATCACAGGTGTTTTTTGGCGGTGTAATAGTTCTTCCTTTTGACGGTGTGATTTGTGCAAGGCTATAGAGGCACTCGTTTTTCTTGTCATTTGCCCGCTAACAGTGTGTCAAAACAACCAACCCAATTTGAGTCCAAAAAAGCATGTAACTTTGGCAGCAATAATCCCCCTTGGGATAAAACAAGCCAAAGTGCCACTAAAGTAGCGAAAAATCCTCTTGACAACATGCCAATGCTTAGACCCTGGGCTATGCATAAATCTGTTGACCTGTGAGACTGAAAACTGAGTATCTGGCCTCGTGTTTCATACATAAATGAGGTATCCAATAGCAGTTTGGTAAAGAGTGACATCTACAGGATCATCAGCATTATGAAGCCTCAATTTCATATATGTTTCCATGGGAGTGGCAATAGGTTTGGACTCCTCAAGTCCAAACTTACATAGCAATGTTTCTATGTAGCTTTTCTGACACTAGGCAATACCACCATCACACTGCTTAAATTGTATATCCAAGTAATGACGCAACAGCCCCAAATCTTCTTGAAAGTAGCATTCAAATCAGCCTTAAATTCAGCAATATGTGTCTCACGTGGTCTAGTGATCAGCAAAACATCTACATAAAGAACCACAATGAGAGGTACATCACCCTCACGCTTTACATACAACGTGCTTTCTGTTGGACTGTTACGAAAGCCTCATTTGACCAAATGAGTGTCAGCCTTCTCATACCAACCACAAGGAGATTGCTTCAACCCATACAAATCTTTGTTACATTTTCACACCTTATCCTCTTGTCCTTTCTTGACAAAACCACAAGACTACATTACATAAACTTCCTCAAATATGTCACCATTCAAGAAAGCAGTAACAATGTCTGATTGATGTACATCCCAACCAAAATGAGCTACCAATGCACAGTAGTCTTACGACAAGTGGGAGCAAAACTTTCTTTATAATCTATGCCTTTCTTTTGCGCATAGCCTTTTGCAACAAGTCGAGCCTTATAGCGATCAATCTCACCATACGGCTTGCGTTTCAACTTGTAAACCCACTTCGTACCAATGGCCTTTTTGCCAGGAGGCAAATCACATAAAGTCCATGTGTCATTTTCTATAAGTGCATCATATTCTGATTACATGGCAGCCATCCAATTTTTTGAATTATGTGCTTCATCAAAAGACAGAGGTTCCTCAACATCATGTAAGCTAGACATAGTCAAAGCATAACAATCTAATGCATAAGATGCATGGTGAGAGCCTGAATGAGTACGACTAGACAAAGGTGCATCCAATTTACTATCACGCAATCTATGCATCAGCCATTTTGGCATACCTCTAGCCTGCTCATTTTCAACCCTTTCCTCATCAAGTACATCATGTACATCTACATCAGTAATAGGTTGATCTGTAACATTATCAAAAAGCCCCATAGGCTGTACATTTTCCTCATTGGAATTTACATTCAAACTTTCACCTATAAAAAGAGGCAACAAAGTGTCATAAATGTCATGTGAGGTGACAATACTATCTCTAGTACATGATAGCAAGGGTTGAAAAGAATCTTCCACAAACACAACATCCCGTGAGACCAAGATACACTTTGTTTGCAGATGATACAACCTTTAACCTTTGCTTTCAACAGTATAACCAACAAAAATACATTTGACAGCCTTATCATCCAAGTTTTTGTGTTGCACTTCTGGCATTAAACCATAAGCCAAATAGCCAAAAACATGCATGTGCTCAATAGATGGCTTTCTATCATGCCATGCTTCATATGGAGTCATAGACTGCAACGCTTTCGTATGACACATGTTGAATACATAAGTGGCACACATGACAGCCTTGAGCCAAAATGAATGTGGTAAAGCTTGACTCTTGACCATACATATTGCCATTTCTGTAAGAGACATATTTTTCCTCTCATCAATACCATTTTGTTGAAGTGTATATGGCATTGTACATTGGTGTTTTATCCCACGACTAGCCAAAAATGCATTAAATCCATGAGACATAGAATCCCCCCTCGATCAGAACGAAGGGTGTCCATAGTGTATTTCAAGACATTTTCAGCCATAGCAAGAAATTGCTTGAAGCACATAAACACATTGGACTTAGCTTTCAACGGATATACCCATCCATGCCTGGAGTAGTCATCAATGAAAGTCACAAAGTACAAGTAATTTCCCAAGGATGGAGTTTGCATAGGCCCACAAACATCACTATGCACAAGTTGCAATATTCATGTAGCACGAACTGGCCCATCCTTTGGAAACTTAGCACACTACATTTTACCCAAAATACAGCCTTCACAAGCATGTTTGACAAGTGCTTCAAGAGGCGACAAAGAAGAAACCATATCAGATATCTGCAAAACACAGCAAATTGGTAAAATTCAGATGCCCAAAACGTGCATGCCATAGTTTTTCATCTGAAACATATGTTATCCACAAATTGGACTATGAGACAAAGTCTAGCAAGTGCAAATACAGACAAAAGATACTTCTTGATCCCAGGGATGTAAAGTGCATCAAAACAAGTGTGAAAGAATTGCCATTTGCAGCAATAAGCACAATTTTTCCAACTCCCTGAATCGGATAAGAGGCATTGTTGGCACAAGTGACTGAATTCCCATAAGGGACAAACTCAAGAGAGGTGAAAAAATCACGATGTGAGGTAATGTGCTTTGTAGCACCATTGTCAAAATACCACACATGTGATTCTGCAGCAACTACATGCATGCATCATGGACAGCAGGATTATAGGTACACTCTACACTAAAAGCCCATTCTCCATCAACATCAGCATCACAGTCTCCTTTCACAGAAGACTCAACAATAGCTGCATTTGTTGTGGAATCAGCATTGCAGTGGAACCACCCTCTTTCTTCTTAGCCTCTTTGTTCTTCAACTTAGGACACTGCTTGATCAAGTGATCATTAGCTTTACAATAATGGCAACGCATCTTCTTTTTGCCCTTATCACAAGAATTTCTAGACAAATTTCTGCCAGCAGAAGCATTAGGAACATGTGATTTTCCACTCGCAGAAGAACCATAAGAATGGTTGCATTGCTGTTACCACCCTTTCTTTGAGCAGCAATAAAAGCCTGTTCAATTGCACACTATCTAGTTCTTTTTTTCTGAAAAGTGACTCTTGCGACAGCAATGTGCATAATGCATCAAACTTGACAACGTTAGGATTTCCTTGGGTCATAAGTCTCCAAGTACTAGTGGTAAGAATCTGGCAAGGCATCAAGAACAGTCTGCACAAGGGAACTGTCTGAAATGACTTTACCTGCAGAAATAAGTTACTCATTAATATCCTTGACATCATCAAGGAAAGTTTCCACATCATCTTCCTCATGCATAATCTTTGATTCCATCTCTTTACGCAGCAGCAATGCAATTTTAGCCTCATGGCGACTTGCATAAAGACCAGCCATAATATCCCAAACCTGTTTGGAAGATTTTGATGAGCAAATGTGGGGAGTAATAGTGCGCTTCACTGACAACGCAATCAATGCATGAGCATGTGCATCTTTTACATCCCAACGAGCTTGCTCAGCTATAGACAAACAAACTCTATCAGCAGCAACCTTGCAGCAAGACCTGCAACATCCTCAACATCGCCTACATCCTCACAACCAGGACGTACACCAATGCCCCACACAATATTACAGATGCTCTTCGACACAAGAACATGTTGCATCATATAAGCCCACATAGGGTAATTGTTCCCATCCAATCTATCCTCTATAGCAAACATCTTGAACACATCTGTGTTGTTGTCAGCCATGGTAAATGCTGCATTTGATGTGAAAACTGCCGAAAAAGGAGAAACAAAGAGGGAACAACACGTTTTATATATCAGAAACCGTAGAAGACTGTAAGGGACTTGTTATGCAAAAAAATTCACAAAATGACGAAATAGCCTGTGCAGTATTGTTTATAGTGGAAATGGAGGCCAAAACGATCCCGTGAGGATGCAACTTGCTCTGACACCAACAGATAGATAGCCCTAGAATGATGGACGTATATACAATGCATGGGGAGGATGCAACAGATAGATAGCCCTAGAATGATGGATGTATATACAATGCATGGGGGAAAAACCTCCTAAAGAGGGAAAAATGCCCCTTTCACACACATCACTACCACATGTATATCATATGTGCCGTGAAAAATTGTGTAACATATACTTACAACAATTGACTTTATCATTATTCTTTATGGTCAGTACCATCAGCTGATACCATGAGCTATAGACAATAGGAAAATGGAACATTAGCTATAGGAAACCTACTATGGCCACTTCTAGTTTGTGAGGCTGAGTACAGGGCAGTCTTCACACAGCTTCGGTTGTGTGTGCCTCAACAAAAATAGATCAATATTTGTTATTGATGAGTACCATCAACTATAGACAATTGAAAACTAAGCATCAACTATAAACAATTAAAAACTGCAACGGACTGCTATCATATTCCATCATTTATAAATTGGTTGTGTTTTTGTCACCTCTTTCAACTGCAAAAATTAACCCTTGAGTTTCCAGTGGTATATCTTTCACTTGAGTATCCCACAACTCAATGTTGGAGAGGGGGAACGGGAACAAGCATACCACCGTTTGTATGGATACCAGTGCACACACGATTTGCACAATCGACAAAGAGCATACCATCCCAATTTTTCCGCCACCAGCAATTCCACAACACAACACCTCTCTCTCTTTCTCTTTCACACACACAAATGGCCCGGGGGACACACACCGCTCACACAATGGCACCACAGACGCTTGAGCAGAGCAAAGAAGAGAAGGGGAGAAACTTGGGGGGGTTAGTTATTAATTATGTGACTATCACGTGAGTGCAGTAGAAGGGGTTATAAAAAAAATCTCACATTTTTACATACAGAAGGGTATCATAAGATGAAATTGGTAAAAAAAAATTACAAATTGAATAAAAAAAGGATGTATTTTATTTGTCAAAAATTCACAGATAAGGAGTTTTATGAATATTCCTTGAACGCACGTGATATACACAATTTATACATAGTGACTCCCCCGAGGGGGGAAAGGGGGGAGAAATGGCACAAAAAACGGCAATGAACTGCTCCTTCTTTGACAAAAACATCATCTACAATCACCAAAAACTTTGCTATAGCTTGGCTCCGTCGGCACAGCCTCGACGAGCCCAAAATCCTCTATGGTGGCCTTTGTTGGCTCCTCCACCGTCTTGGAGCTCTCTTCCTCCAGCTCTCATTGCAAAGGCCCACCAAAAAAAACTCCTCTTCTTGTTTGAGCTCTCATTGCCCCAAAAGCTGTCCAAAATGCACAAAAAATGGCCCCTCATGGACGTGTGCAGCTCCACTTGCTATTTTTGCCGATTTTCTTTTTTTAAAGCTTGACTTTGCATGTGAGGCAACCCCTACTATTTTTGGGTGCCTTGAGGCCCAAGTTTCATGTGAGAACCACGTGTGAGATTTACCCCCCAGCAGGGGTCGTAATGGCGCCGTGACATCGCCCCTCAAGAACACCCTCTTCTCTACCAAAATGGGGTTCCATGTGGCCCTTGTGTGAAACTCCACATGCATGGACTTCCATATCATCATCATTCTCAACATTGTTGCCAATGGTTGTCCAATAGCGCACCACTGCTTGCAACCAAAAACGCCACCAGGGACCGCCAGCTCACGCGCACGCAGTGCCAGCGTCGCCATGGCCATAGCCAAGGAGCTCTCGAGCTCTCTCCCTCCAGCTCGTTGCCCAAATTGAGGGCACAATAAATACAACACATATACCCTACACTTCTAATTCATCTCTCCGCATGTGGGCTCATGGGAGCTACCATGTGGCGGTCATATAGCACCCTGCCCTCCTATTCTACCAAAAAGTCACAAGTATCATATAAAAAAGTTGTTTTTCCTCCCAACTGCCACTTCCTACCCGGTGCTCCAATGGTAGAGCTTCAAGATCTCACTCAAACCTCACTTTCTCAACTTCAACCAGTACAAACTCTACCACAGTTCAACCTTGTCGTGCCTGTCAACCAGGATCAAAATTGGGAAAATCCATCTCGGACTGCACTGTCAGAAATGCCGCCAACTTTGACCTTCAGTATCTTGCCGATCCATACTCCATTTGATGTGCCATCAAATCCTGCCAACTTCATACAATGCATACCACTCTAGAAAACCTGGTTGAGGCTAAAAAAACTCCCATATGGCACGTCTAATAATGCAATCAATCTGCCAGATAACTAGCCTCTTTGAAAACTTCAACTGGTCCATATCTTTCCCGTTCTAGCTCCAATTAGCAATTTGAAAAGACTGGCATGCTCCATAAGATGATCACTTTAGTCCCATGCACTCACTTTAGCTTTGACCCATCATCTATAACTGTCCAATCCGATACGGATCGCAAAACCACTTTGACTTTCACTCTGCCATAATTTTCACACCATAGCTCTGTTTGAGGAGCCGTCTAGACCAAATCACATAGCATTTCAAGCTCCATATTTCAAAGCACCAACTTAGCATTCCTGACATCTTTACCTACCATCCCATTTGGCACATTTTTTGAGCCTTTCTGGTCTTAAAAAACCCATCAAGCATACATCTCGGCTATCACTTGCTTATCGACGTCTTTTGTACCTGCTTTAGCACTCCAGCGTGCACACCCAGGTCTTTTGTACCTGCTTTAGCACTCCAACATGCACCTGTCTACATACATATCCAGCTCGTGCCCTCTGCTATGGCCAAAACACTTTGGCTGCACCAGTGTCATGGCCGTTAATCATCACTACCTTGTAACGGTGAAAACTCAAAGTCTGGGGCAACTTGAGCCATTTTGCTAATTTATAGTTAATCAAATTGTCAAAGCACCATTGTCCACCAAGATTTGTACCTTGTGACCTTGGATAGACCCATGCATATGCAACAATGTGTGCAAAACACAGGTCGGCTACCACATTGAGATCGTGATGCAGCAGGTTGCGTCCTCCCAAGCTTAGTCACCAGCAGCTCTAGCACACGCTTGCTCACTTTCTTTGATTTCTATGAGCTTTGGCAAGCGTCAATAGGTCGATAAATACTTCGGGCTCAAATTTTTCATTTGGGCTCATTTCCGCCTCCGTTTCCACTATAGGCAGTATTGCACAGACTATATAACACGTGTTGTTCCCACTTTGGTTCTCCTCTTTTCGGGCAGTTTTCACATCAAGGGCAAGCATTCGCCATGGCTGACAACAACACAGATGTGTTCAAGATGTTTGGACAAATTGGATGGGGACAATTACCCTATGTGGGCTCACATCATGCAACATGTCCTTGTGTCAAAGGGCGTTTGGAACACTGTACATGGTATTGATGTACATCCTGGTTCTGAGGATGTAGGCAATGTTAAGGATGTTGTAGGTTTTGGTGGAAGGATTGTTGCTGCCAGAGCTGTTTTGCCTACGATTGAGCAAGCTCATTGGGATATAAGAGATGTGCAAGCTCATGCATTGATTGCCTTGTCTATGAAGCACACTATTACTCCTCATATTCATTGAGCAAGATTTGCAAAACATGCTTGAATATTTTGTCTGGTCTTTATGCAAGTCGCAAATGAGGCAAAAATTTCAATGTTGCGTAAAGAGCTGGAGTCAAAGATTATGCATGGGGAAGATGAAATGGACACTTTCCGTACTCGTGTCAAGGATAAAAATGAGCAACTTATTTTTAAAGGCAAAGTCATTTCTGATAGTTCCCTTGTGTAGACTATTTTTGATGCTTTGCCACATTCTTACCAGACTTGTGCTAGTACTTTGAGACTTATGACCCAAGGAAATCCTGAAGTTGTTAAGTTTGATGCATTATGCACATTGTTGCTACAAGAGTCACTTTCCAAAAAAAAAAGGGCTAGACAGTGTGCAATTGAACAGGCCTTGATTGTTGCTCAAAGAAAAGCTGGTAACTTCTCCAAGTGGTAAATTACATGTTCCTAATGCTTCTGTTGGATGCAATTCGTCATAACCGTCCTTGTCACAAAAATTTGTTGTAGGTTCCTCCGTAATAGCACACACATCTAATATTGCTAGAATATGCGTCCATTCTAAGGGTCATAGGGCCTCCTCTGGAAAAGGTTCTGGAATGCACTCCTTATCCTCAATAACTCTTTCTAGAATACACTCTTCCCACTGTCGGGGGATTTGTATTCAAAAGGTGATCCGGGAAGGCACAGGGCCCCTGGTTGTGAGAGGTGCGAGGAAAAGAGTTGCAGCAGACACAATCAATGGAGACAGAGCTTTAAACAGACAATTTGATTCAGATTATAAAGCCTGAGAACTCGAATCAAATACTTAACAATATCCCTGTTTAATTAAATGTTAATGGAGGAGTTTATGCTCCTTACAAGGTTTAACCTGCCTTAATCCAGGTGCTAATTAAGAAAATCAAGCTTCAGTAATGATGATAATGACTGGTCCCATGAAACAATTCCAAACAAGCTCTTTTGCCTTAATTGATCTGCCAAAAACTGCCTTGATCTGCTTCATTTCCTTCTGCTGCTCCAAGGTTGAGAGAGAGTTGAATTTCTTCCCGCTATGGCTATGGGAGCTTCGGCTTCCAATGGCCTTAGGAGGTCCAACTTGGCTTAAGGTGTTCGGCTTAGGATTTATGGCTTAATTCCGGATTTGAATGGGCTTAGGCGGCTTAGCTTAGGATTAGATAAGATTGGAACCAACTATGGAAGGTTGGGTTAGAGCTTAGTATTATGGAAGCTTGTTAAGCAGACTAGGGAAGCTTAGGCTTATGATGACTTGCTTTAGAGAGCTTATTATTATCCCGGTTAAGGTTTTGATGGCTTATGATGACTTGGTTTAGAGCTTAGGATTATCCGGGTTAAGGATTTGATGGCTTATGATGCCTTGGTTTAGAGCTTAGGATTATCTGGGTTAAGGATTTGATGGCTTATGATGCCTTGGTTTAGAGCTTAGGATTATCTGGGTTAAGGATTTGATGGCTTGTGAGAGCGAGATTAGGATTATGATGGCTTGGAATTCAAAGAGTTTGGCTTAGATTGCTTAGGCTTTAGATTAGAGAGCTTATGATTAAGTTGGCTTGGTTTAGAGAGCTTATGATTATGATGAAACTTGGTTCAAGAAAAGCCTTGGATTCTCCTGCTAAGGAATGCCCCGAAGAAGACCTACCACAACAGCCGCTCCTTTTCCTTTATAATAGCTCACTTTTTTGCATGGGAAACAAGTTTCTTGCTAAAAACGGCCAACCCATTAGCGATGTCGCTAATGGGTAGCACCCCTAGGTGATGTGGCAGCTCTCCACTTTTCGTTTCTTCGTCGAGCTCGTCTGAGCACTCATGCGGCCTACGAAACTCCTTCCTCCACGCTGCCTGCACCCTCTTTTCCTTCATGCCATGGATTTTTTCTTTATGGCTTCACACCCCATTGATTTAATTTGGTGGCCATTGGCCACGCCCTTTAATTGGGCAGCCGGTCTTATTGGGTTATGGCTTTAAGCACCACACTTGGGCACCACACATGGCATACATCTCAGCCAAGGCAATGCCTCGCACGACTTCATTTTCCAACATCCCCTGACTAGCAATAACACCTTGAATTTTGTTGCCCACTCTAGTGCATTGAATGCCACCATAGCTTTCAAGATGCAACTATAAGTGAAGTATAAGTGGATGCATTCGGAGAGTTTTCCTCTCTTTGCATTTGCTCCAAATAGCCAGTTTCTTGGTCCAGCCTTGTCGGGTATATCTCGTGATCATTGCATTCCAAGATCCGGCCGAGAGCCAAAAACTCTGAGATGGCACTCCAACCGAGTGGACCGAATTGGTGCGGAACCGGCCCCCGGTAAATCTTTAACGGCCAATAACTTGGCAACCGTAAATCTGATCACCGATCTGAAAAGACCGATGCTCTCCAAAAATTGAGCACTGCAGCCCGATGCATTCACTTCATTTTTATCACCTCAGCTGCAATTGCCCAATTCGGTACGGATTTGCATTAACTCAAACTTCAAACTGCAATAACTTCTTCACTGTAGCTTCAATTGACGAGCCGTAAAGACAGGCCTATAGAGCACTTCAAGTACTTCAACTTTGATTAATAAAATCCTAGCTATGACCACTTCAAACATACTCACTGTTTAGCATTACCAAGACATCTTTTGGCCATTTAAGTAGCATCGGGCATACATTAATCATTGAATTTGGCATGTTAACAAGCCCTGATCACTGTCCATTAATCAAGCAGACTTCAAAGAATCTTGATGTGCATTTTTCTGGCATCTTTCTTAGCATGGGAGCGAAGTTGCACGACATCCACCCCCTCTGAACCTGCACAGCCTTTGGTATGTGCCAACCGCACTTATAAAGCATCATCACGAGCATCATCAGACTCATCATCTGATGCATACATAACACTATCTTCAGGAGATTGATCTGTGTTAAAATCTCTTGGAGTAATCTCACCATCTCGTTGCTTAAACAATTTAACTCTTTTCCCTGCAATAGGCACCTTGAGCTCAATGCCATTGATAGCCGTTTTTCGGCTCTTTGTAATTGCCACAGTGAGTTACCTCACCCTACCAAAATCACCCAAACACTGTGGCTATCCCTACCATTTCACTGTACATAGGCGTGCGTGAGTCACGGGACTTTTCCCATATCTTCTTAAAAAACCCTCAATTAGCTAGTCATTGGGCTAGTTGAGCCAAAAAAATAAAAAAAAATAAAAAATATAAGTATATTATGGCCCATGCGTATGTAAATATTTCTTTGTATATAGGGCCTAAATAAAAGATTTTTTCATAATTATTTTGGTATTTATTTAAATATTTCTACCTAGGTGTGTGTTATTTATGCTCTGTACATTGCCTCACCATTACCACAATTTTTTCTTACCATTTTTCATACTCTTTATTCCATATAGAAATATTTTTATGTAAGCTTCTCTTATATTTGGTGTAACTCCACCCCAACAAAAATCCAAAAAAACTAGTTTTATTTATGTGTATATTTTTTCACTATTGTGATTTTTCCTTTCCTACATCTATTTTGTTGTTTTTTCTAAAAAATTAGAACACCAAAAATATTTATCTTTTTATGGTAGCCTCATAATGAGAGAGATTTCTTTTGACCCCTTTATATTTTTTCCACTTATATTATTTATATTTGACATGTACATATTTTTTAGACCCCTCAATATTTGATTTTCTTAGTTGTACTATTCACTTATATCATAATCTCAACAATATCTTCAATTATAGACCTACCAAATAAGGTCAAGGGTAGGTGGCATGCATACATGCACTATGGAGGGCTCACTCTTGGAGGTATTCAAAAGAATCATCCAAAGAAGGACCCCACAAGGACCTTGTGCAGTGGAAAAAAATGGTTGGTTTTGCTGAATTTTTAAAGTTCACTTGCTCTCCGAATTTGAAAAGGTGATACAAACAAAAGTTGTAGCTCGTGGGCTGAACTTTTGCCTCAAATTTTTTCATATTTTTTTGAGCTACGAGCTGTGAGCTATGATTTTATTAGTGGACCCCAGTTTTCCCATGCTATGCAGCCACACTCTCTCTTCCACTTTATCATTTTCCTCTTTCACACACACTTCTCCACTCATCATCCCCACCTCTCTCACCACTCCTCTCTGCACCCTACTCACCTTCTCCTCAACCTTGAAGAATAAGAGAAACCATGGTGAACTCATACCTCCCACACACAATTCCATTCCAAAATTGACCACCTAGTCTCATTTTTCCTCCTCCAATTTACCCATATCTATCAAAAAAACCACAAAATTCAGCCTCTTCTCTTAAAAGACAGCATCATGGTGGTTGATTACTCAGCTTCAATTACCTTGTCTCTCAAGGAAGGTCAAGAGTGGAGAAAAAATGTACCGTCAAAGCTAGTGGACCGTCAACAAGCGTCAAAATTGGCCCTACTCAAGACACTTGGAGCATCAACCTTGTAAGAAATCCACCTTTTCTTACCTCTTAAGAGTTTTTCTTCCTTATTTGTATCCTACATGGATACTCCCATTGTAAATATCCAATTCCATTTGTAAATTAATACTAACTCTAATAACACTAACCCACTATGAAAAGTCCTATCACCTCCATTTCTCTCCTCTCTCTTTCCCCACCAACTTCTTGATAATTCCAAGCAAAAGAAATTAGATAAGTTGCTGAAAATCTAACCCAACCATGGTTAGAGGAGTAACCCTAGCCTTCAAAATTGCTATAAAAGGAGGGTGTAGCTAGCACAAAAGGGGGAGCCATAAGCAAGAGCACTATGCTATAGCTTGAGAAGCCAAGCTCAACCTCTCTAGAAGGAGCTCTTGAGTGGAAGCTCATTGTCTTATGCATGTGCATGTGTTGTAATAGGGGATTAGCAAGGGAACTCTATGCCATTGTAAGAGAGAGAGTGATCATTCAATCGAGAGTAGGAAATCTATCATTTCTCCTACTAGTGTAAGCCCAACATTTGCTGAATCAAGGAGGGTGGATTTGGACTAAGCTTGGATACTTTGTCTCCCTTCCAACGTGAAGTAATGGACAACAATGATGCGTAAGTGTCTTGGTGTTTTTTGTTAAGTTCTTGATAGCTTGTCTCTGGTGTTGTCATCAATCTAGCCATAAATCCCACATACTGTAAGAGGGCGACAGGGTGGAGAGGACTCCCCTGGCTTTAAGACAGTGATTGGGGTGGCTTTTTTTGTGATGTGTTGTGGTGAAATTTACGCAAGCTATGTTGAACAAATACTAATCTCACTTTGATTTGTCATGACAGATTTGTAAGAAGGTATTAATGCAACAAGCACCCCCTCCCCCTTTCTCTCTCTTTCTTAAATATATAGTTGTGTTTGCTTGATCATTGCCGATACGTCTCAAAGCAGCCCGAGCACTCTCTCTCTCTCTCTCTCTCTCTCTCTCTCTCTCTCTCTCTCTCTCTCTCTCTCTCTCTCTCGTGTTTTAGTGTGTGAGAGTGTTCCATTGGTGTTAGGGTTAGTGTAAATTCCTTGCTTGTTTGTGGGTTGCTCTAACGATTCTCCTCTTTTGCATCCTAGTTCGCTCTTAAACTAGGTGGTGCCCCTTGTGTAGTTGGGATTTGGCTGTGGGTTTGTTGTTTTGGTCTGTGTTGTGTTGTGCCCCAGGCCCATTGAGCAGCACGGGAGCCTTGAAGGGTGTCTAGAGGTTGCTCTTCTTGTTGCCCGCCCCGGACCGCCTCACCATCAAGCTCACATGACTTGTAGCTCGCATTATCATAAACATGAAGTACTATGTATGGTCCAAACCATCGTTTAACCATTTTTTGCATAGCAAAATATTGATTCTTCAAGCTACTATCATAGACAAGTACCCAATCAACATCTTTGATAGCATGTGGTCGTAGTCTATGCTTTCCATCAAATGTTTCTTTATTCTTCAACATTGCCTCCTTAAACTTCTCTTTAGCCTGTTCAATATCCTCTTGATGCCTCTCAAGCTGACGAATACGTAGAGCAAGCAATTCTTTAGTAGACATCCCTTCTTCCCGTGGCATTATGGTCCAAGTCATAACTGCTTCCTCTATAGGCATAATGGGTTTTTGCCCATGCATCAATTCAAACGACATAAACCCTGTAACAGAATTGTGTGTAGTGCGATCAACCCATAAAGCAAATGGCAAGAGTTTAGGCCAATCACCAATATGTCCTTCACACACCTTCGCTAAAGCTTTAACAATAGGTGGATGTCCTCTTTCAATTTTCCCGTTACCTTATGGATTATATGTTGTAGTGAGAGTGAGTTTAATGTCCAGACGAGCAAAAACTCTCGAGCTTCATCTGCATCCAACTCTCCTCTATCTCTATCTACAGTAATTCTACCAACACATCCATAGCTGGAGATAACATCTTCAAGCAAGAACTTGCATATTGGACCGGTATCTTTGGTACGCAAAGCTCTACCTTCAACCTAATTAGTAAGATCTTCTCTGGCAAGAACAATATACCTCATCGGCCACACTCCTACTGGCATTGTAATAAGGTCCACCATCCACTTGTAGTGCATAGCCAGTGGATAGGTGGGATGCAATCCATCGCTATGTCATACATTAGAATATTGTTGACATATTAAACATGTTTCCACAAATTCAACCACATCTTTATACATACCTTTCCACCAATACCGGTCTTTAATCTTGACAAAAGTTGCCTAGACTCCTCTATGTCCAGCCCATAGACTTTCATGAAACTCTTTGATCATCTGCTGTTGAGTTGCTTTATCACAAATAACCCGTTGTGGTACCCCTCTTGGGCGCTTCGGTTGCTTCCATAAATGTCCATCTTTCGTGAAATAGCCATAGGCCTTTTTCCTGATCCTCTTGAAATCTTGGTCACTCCACCCTTCTTGTCTAGTGAGAGTACTCAGGTAGCGGCCAATCATAAGCCACTCTTCGTCATAAAACTCTTCAAAAAAAACTTTAAAAACATGAGCAATATTACCACAATTGGCATGTAGATAAGAGGACGTGTAGAACTTCAAGCCAACATCATCACTTGTGGTCAGCATCTCTTCTTCATCTTCAAACCTGGCCCTTGATAACATTTCTGCCAACAGGATTATTTCTACCTGCAATATGACAAAATTCAGGGTTAAGAGACTTAATATAGGCTATCCATCGTAGCATGGCAATGTCCGGAGTAGAGCAGTTTGCAATCATATCAGTGGCAATCAATCTGTCTCTACCACGACAGAAGCTCCAATAAAGTATTCTTTATCATATTTTAGAGCAATAACAACACCCCAAAGTTCCCTCTTAACCTGTGGATAACCTCGTTGACGAGCATTAAGCACCTTGGCTCTGAATCTCACTGCATACCTGTGTCCTTCTGCATCATCTTGACCTATAGCCCATCCAATACTTGTCGGGCTAGTGTCAACTGTTAAAATAACTGGCCTTTCGCATTTGTAGTCGACTTTCCTCAAGGTCGGAGCCTCAAGAAGCATCTTCTTTAAATCCCTGATAGCTTGTGTGTGAAGTTCTTCCCAAACAAACCTTTTACCTTTGCTTAGCAATTGATACAGTACCTCTGCAACATTAGCAAAGTGTGGCAGCCAAATACGATAGAACACACACCACCCAAGAATCGACGAACTTCAGTAACCAAAGAGTATGTTTCCTTCATCTTTTGGATAGCTTCAACTTTTGTTGGACTCGGCCTTCTACCTTTAGAACTGCACATATGTCCCACAATTAAGACCTTCTTAGCATCAAAAGTTGATTTTTGACTTGAAAGTGTTAACTTCTTCAAGCCTCGATAAAATAGCATCACAGTCAGCAATATGTTGAGCAACAAATTGTCGGCACCCCCTCTGATCTTTTGCCTCATCTTTTGAGCCTTCCTCACAGCCCTTAATTGGTAGATCATCAATGAAAGGCATAGTAACATGTGGGATAAAGTCCCTTAATACTTTATTCATGCCGTTCATCATATGAGTTACAGAACTAGTAGCACCCTGTGGTAGAGTGCACATCCTTACCAAACCAAGAGGAGTATGCATCGTAGTAAGATCCATGCTCTCCAAAGCTAACTGGAATTGATCATATCCAAAATAAATATCACCCATGGAGTAAATAGATCTACCTGCAAAGGCCTCAGCAAATTCATCCACAATTGGGCCAGTACCCACATTGCGGATTGTTACCTTATTAACTGGCTGCATATCCTGAATGAACCTTAATGTACCTTTTTTCTTCGGAACAATAAACCATCGGTTAGAATATGGTGCACATGACGGCTCCAAAATTCCCATTTGAATCTTTTCATTAAGCAAATTGATAAGCTTTGGCAAGTGAGCTTTAGGAACTGGAATAGGACGTAAGCTCATGGCATGTGAGGAACAGTGAAAATAACCATAGGTGAAACAACACTTGGATCCACACACCCAATCTCACTTGGCTCAAAAGCGAAAGCTTTACCATTGTTTTCGAGCATACCTTGAAAACAATTGATCTCCTCTTCATTGAGGAAACCATCTTCTCCAACCTTCAGCTGCTGCAATGTCTCCTTAGTAATTTTATGCCCTATGTTCTTTGGATTCCTGAGTATAGGCTGTCGAAAAGCTTCCTTGATCATCCCATCACTTCCTTCTGGTAGCGGTGTAGCCATTAGCCTCACTTTATTTGCAATAGTCTTGTATTTTGTCTCTGCCTGTGCTTCAACTGCTTTACCTGAATCATCCTCAATATGCATAAGTGCTTCATATATACCTAACTCATCATACATGTCCATTGAGTGGACCTTAACCACTTCAATTCCGCTTGTAACCTGTGTTGCCTGATCTCCTCAAGCTCTGACATGGTATCTATATAAGATACTTCTCCAAAGATCCCTGAAATCACGTCATCTGATTCAAGCACATCACATCCTTGCAATTCACTTTGGATACCTGAAACATACTGTTTTACCCACTTTGGCAGATCATTAAATTTTCTGAAAGATACTGAACCTTTAGATGTTAACCCCAAAAACCCTGAAGAGAAAGCTTCTTTTTGCGAGAACTTCTCCTCACTTTGTACCACCATAGTCCCGCTTTTATAGTGGCACTCCGAAAAAATCCTGTGAAAACCTGTGTTCTTTAAACTCCTTGCGTATCTTTGGCATTGGATGATCACGTAGACTATCCTTGTTCCTGGCATGGTTTACACATACAATCAAGAATTGGACTGCTTTCTTACCATCTCGGCTTCGAACCCTGGCATAGGCCGAGCCATCATCCAGCACCTTGGTTTCCATCCTCACAGCCGTAATATAGGGTTGCCCCAAAATTAATGGATAAGAGGAATGCTCCTGTATAAAGAAATTTTGCTCATCACAGACATCCCCTACAATTACCTTAATATTTGCACATGCACCATAAAGGTCGCCTGGAAGCATGTTAGCAGCTTGAATCCGCCAACCATGGTCCATATCAATAGGCCATTTCCCCTTTTTGTGCAAGCTTTTTGCCATCAAATTTATCTCTGATCCATGATCTATTAGTGCTAAGACCGGTTTTTCAATGTCGCCAAGCTTCACAACAGTTTCATTCGTTGCCCTCGCCCAATGATTCCTTGAAAAGTGACTCCTTGGTATACTTTCATTATCTTCATCTTCATTAAAATGAACATGTCTTACCTCTGGTACAATTAGGTTTCCACCACAGACCTCGACTCTTCTTATTCAAGATCTGCCAAATATTCTTCATAATCATCCAAAATTGCTTCAATGTGTCAAACCGTTTGGCTCTTAACTGATTTTGGGCCCTGCTCGCTTGGTATCTGCCATTTTCTTTTGATAATATCAATAATCTCCTCGCGAAACTCGCGTTTGGCAATTCCCATAACATCTCCCAATGTGAGCTCCACTTGCTATTCAAAATGCACTCTTCAAAATCTTTCTTTAGATCTGTAGCTAATTCAATGTCAGATTTAAGCTTATACGAGGGTCCCCTGGGTTTACCTAGCTTTTTATCCTTGGGTGCCTCCTCCATAACCGCTTTAGGAGCGGGCTTAGGAGTAGGACCTTCTTCTTTTTTACTGCTGAATCTCGTTGTCCTCTTCGATGTCCCAGGAACTTCTTCATCTCTTTTCCTCCACCATAGCCTCATTAGCTTAAGACTTCGCAATGAATGCATACACTGAGAGGGAATCCACTGGATCAATCCACCTTGTGGTTTCTCAAATTGAATTCCCTACCTGTCATAGCTTCCCATAAGCTATCTTCCTTGTTTCTGTTGTCTTCAAAGCATAAGGCCACAATTGACCCTTTGTAGCTGCACCATCATCATCACCCTTTTCGCAAACCTGCAACCCATATGTAGATGCTTCCACAAGAGCAACATTATGCTAGATTTCTTCAACTATCTTTTTCATGCCGTCCCTACCGAAGTTCAGGTGGAGCATCTCACATGTTTCCCTAAGGTGAATCTTCTTGTCCTTCCAGAAAACCACGTTTTTTTTATAAGCTTCATCAAATTCATCACATTCTTTAACATACTCGTGGTCTTCGCTATCGTACCACATGCATTGATCCCAACCTTTGCGTGGAGGTTGCTGCCAAGGCTCAGAAGTAGACCCCTTTGCAGCTAACCCTTCAAATTTTACAGCTTTGAAATTCAAATTTAATTCTTGAATACCTTTCACCAATTCGTCAAGAACTGGCTCCTCCACTTTGGGTATTGCCGAGGTTGTTTTCTCCTTAGGTTCCTCTTCCATAACATCCATGATATCAACCACGATCAACTTATCGACTCTCATTTGTCATTTTACGATCATATTTACTACTTCAGTGACTATCTTCCAATTGAATGTTAAGCCCAATTCATCCGTTGAATCCTCCAGCTGCACTAGACTCTCTTGAAGTCGTGGATCAGCAGCCTGAATGAATAGTTCAACCTTCTGATCCTTCATTGAACGGTGCTCTGATAAATTTTTGTTTTCTTCTGCACCCACTTCATAAACTTTGTCTGGTTACCCTTTGTGAATCCTCAAGAGAGTATTCCTCCTGCAGGGCCTTCTTGAAGTCCTGCCAATTTGGGCCCTGAACCGCCTGAATCTCTTTTATTCGGCCCCTAAGTTCCGGCACCACAATTAGATGAAATCCTTCCACTGCATTCTAATCATCGATTCCATTATCTTCCATTGCCTGCTCGTAGATATTGCAAAACTTGCTAATATCCCGGCCTTCAAATCGTTGTAATTTCTCGATAACTGTGTGCTGAGCTTTACGAATCGTCTCTTGCAGATTGTACTGTTGTTGGGCAGCTTGTTGTTGTTGCATGTACGCAGCAAATTGTTGCATCATTTGCTACATGGATGCCTCTTGCGGTGTCGACATCTTTCTCCACAAACACTTCTCACCCTCGCTCGTTTCGCGTCGGGTTCACCAAGAATGTCGGGGGATTTGTATGAAAGGTGAGTCGGAAAGGCACAAGGCGCCTGGCTGTGAGAGGTGCGAGGAAAAGAGTTGCAGCAGACACAATCAACGGAGACAGAGCTTTAAACAGAAAATTTGATTCAGATTATAAAGCCTGAGAACTCGAATCAAATACTTAACAATATCCCTGTTTAATCAAATGTTAATGGAGGAGTTTATGCTCCTTACAAGGTTTAACCTGCCTTAATCCAAGTGCTAATTAAGAAAATCAAGCTTCAGTAATGATGATAATGACTGGTCCCATGAAACAATTCCAAACAAGCTCTTTTGCCTTAATTGATTTGCTGAAAACTACCTTGATCTGCTTCAATTCCTTCTGCTGCTTCAAAGTTGAGAGAGAGTTGAATTTCTTCCCGCTATGGCTATGGGAGCTTCGGCTTCCAATGGCCTTAGGAGGTCCGATTTGGCTTAAGGTGTTCAGCTTGGGATTTATGGCTTAATTCGGATTTGAATGGGCTTAGGCGGCTTAGCTTAGGATTAGATAAGATTGGAATCAACTATGGAAGGTTGGGTTTAGAGCTTTGGATTATGGAAGCTTGTTAAGCAGACTAAGGAAGCTTGGGCTTATGATGGCTTGCTTTAGAGAGCTTATGATTATCCAGTTTAAGGTTTTGATGGCTTATGATGACTTGGTTTAGAGCTTAGGATTATCCAGGTTAAGGATTTGATGGCTTATGATGACTTGGTTTAGAGCTTAGGATTATCCGGGTTAAGGATTTGATGGCTTATGAGAGCGATATTAGGATTATGATGGCTTGGAATTCAAAGATTTTGGCTTAGATTGCTTAGGATTTAGATTAGAGAGCTTATGATTAAGTTGGCTTGGTTTAGAGAGCTTATGATTATGATGAAACTTGGTTCAAGAAAAGCCTTGGATTCTCTATGTCCCGATGAAGACCTACCACAAGAGCCGCTCCTTTTCCTTTATAATAGCTCACTTTTTTGCATGGGAAACAAGTTTCTTGCTAAAAACAGTCAACCCATTAGCGATGTCGCTAATGGGTAGCACCCCTTGGTGACGTGGCAACCCGAAATTCGACCTGCACGAAAATCAGCGGGACCATCACCGAAATTGAGCATCTTGATGAGCTCTCCACTTTTGGTTTCTTTACCAAGCTCGTCTGAGCACTCATACGGCCTGCACGACTCCTTCCTCCTTCCTCCTCACTACTTGCACCCTCTTTTCCTTCATGCCATGGCTTTTTTCTTTATGGCTTCACACCCCATTGATTTAATTGGGTGGCCATTGGCCATGCCCTTTAATTGGGCGGCCAGTTTTATTGGGCGGCCGGTCTTATTGGGTTATGGCTTTGGGCACCACACATGGCATACACCTCGGCCAAGGCAATGCCTCGCATGACTTCATTTTCCAACATCCCCTGACTAGCAATATCACCTTGAATTCTGTTGCCCACTCTAGTGCATTGAATGCCACCATAGCTTTCAAGATGCAAGTATAAGTAGATGCATTCGGAGAGTTTTCCTCTCTTTGCATATGCTCCAAATAGCCAGTTTCTTGGTCCTGCCTTGTTGGGTATATCCCGCGGTCATTGCATTCCAAGATCTGGTCAAGAGCCAAAAACTTTGAGATGGCACTCCAACCAAGTGGACTGGACTGGTGCGGAACCAGCCCCCGGTAAATCTTTAACGGCCAATAACTTGGCAACCATAAATTCGATCACCGATCTAAAAAGACCAACGCTCTCCAAAAATTGAGCACTTCAGCCCGATGCATTCACTCCATTTTTATCACCTCAGCTGCAGTTGCCCAATTCGGTACGGATTTGCATTAACTCAAACTTCAAATTGCAATAACTTCTTCACTGTAGCTTCAATTGACAAGCCGTAAAGACAGGCTTGTAGATCACTTCAAGTACTTCAACTTTGATCAATAGAATCCCAGCTACGACCACTTCAAGCATACTCGTTGTTTAGCATTACCAAGACATCTTTTGGCCTTTTAAGCCGCATCTGGCATACATCAATCATTGAATTTGGCTTGTTAACAAGCCTTGATCACTGACCATTAATCAAGCAGACTTCAAAGAAGCTTGATGTGAATTTTCTTGCATCTTTGTTAGCATGGGAGCAGAGCTGCACGGCACTGCTTTAAGCTTCCACAATGGGATGCCCCACACATCCATAGTTCCTTTGGTTTACCTAACCAGGCTGGAAGCTCAAATCCTACTAATGTAGCAGAATAAAATTCCTCTATTGGGGTTCAATTCACATCTTTGTAACTATGGTCTTTAACGTTTATTCGCGTAGTGGTTTCCATGTGCCTGAGGTATATATGATTAAAGCCCCAATCTTGGACCATCTTTACTTGTCGAATGAATGGTTGCTTAAGTATTATGTCGTAGTTATTCTTCTTGCCAAAATCCACTATTGCAAAGGTATGCTCGTACTCAATGCCGCAAGAGGTAACAACTACCTTTCCTAGGAGCCCTATGGGTCTCTCCATATAACCATCTGCAAGTTGAAACTTCGTTCTGGTGGCTCTCAAAGCAAGTTTTTCCCATGTCTTTCATACATCCTTGGTCGCAATGGCTACACTAGCTCAATTGTCAAGAATTTCCATGGTTGTGACACCTTCAAACTCGACTGGAAGTGTGGTGTTGCCATCTTCTCCTTCACAGTATTCTCCTACCTTATTTGAGGGTACTGGATGCATGTTTAGTTTAGGCTTCTCTAATTATTTGATCCCTTCCTACATCCGTGAAGTCAGATACTTTACCCAGCCCCACTGGAGTAGACAATATGGTTATCGAGCCTTGGGAGTCCATCACCTTCCTTGTGGAGAGTCTCTGTGATGGTACCGCTTTCACATCCAACTTTGCTTCATACTCTCCCATATAAGAGGGTGCAGTTCTCATAGATATAGGTTGACTATCCAAAGATCTCACATAATTCTTGTCCCCCCAATACGAGTGCATCTCTAGGCTTTCTCGAGGTCCCGCCTCAAATTCTTCAATAGGAGGAAGAAGGACATCTCTTTCCATACTGGTTTGGTTAACCCTTGGCTCAATTCATTGGCCTCATTGGCTTCTCTTATCTGCTTCCAAAGCTCATTCAAGCATCGTCCCCTCACATTTTTGATACGATAGGTTGAAAACCTTCAGACTCCTGATATGTAGTATCCATCACTATTCCAGGTCTTTCGATTAATTTCTCCAATTCCAATTCAATTTTTGGACTAACAGCTGTCTTTTCAGATTCATGTGTTGGAGAGGTTTTGGTATTGATACTGGAAGTTCTACCCACTTCTCTGGATTTCTTGCCATTGGCTCTAGCAAGGCTTGGGCTATTTGCATCATCTTTTGACACATTTCCGGTCTTTGTTTTTCTAACTCTGCATAGGGGTATGTCATCCACCTTTGTTCTTGTGTTTGGTTGATTTTAATCCTTGCTTCTTCATAGGCCTTCAGGAGAGCGTCTCGAGGTTCGTTTACCTTCTCAACTAACACAGATCCTCCTGATCTCGCACTTTTTGGTTCCCTTTTCCTCCCAGGCTCTATGACTTCTAGAGTTTCTGGTTTCTGAATAGTTTTGACTCTCAAGCCTTTCCAAATTTTTTTTTGTTTTTTTTAATTCTTCTGCTAGGGCCGTCTATTCTTGCTCTTTCCTAGCTTCGACCTATGCTTTCGTAGCCTTCCATGTGTTTAGCTGGCTTTTTTGTTCAATGTTGGGTGCTTTCATTCTTGGTTCTTTGATTATGGGTTCCCCTCTCTCTTTTTGAGCTTGTGCTCGTGTGATAACCTGTATAGGTATTACCGTTTTGTTTTCCAAACCAATGCTTTAAGCAATTGTCTCCAAGATGTTCAAAATTGGTTTAACCGTTTTGTTTGAATTTTTTGAACAATCGGTGATCAAATGAGTGATGCCATAGTCTGAACAATACGCAGTGGCTCAGACAATCTCCGAATGAGGACAGTCTTTCATGAGGTGGTCTCCCCCACACTTGTAGCATGGTCCCAATGGTTGTCATGGCGCTCCTGGAGCTCCCCTCTATTGGTAAGCAGTCGCCTAAGCCTCCATTGGCTATGAACAACAATGTTCTCTCGTCCAAAATATATCTACCTTCTCCTACATCATGTGCCATTGTTGGTGGTCCAACATGGCCAATCATGCTCCATGGTTCTGGTGCTCTCAGCTCTTTAGGTGGGTAATATGCAGGAGAAGCCATAGGTCCACTTGGCTCTTCATCATATACAGGTACAAGAACTAAGCCTTGTTCCTCCGATTCTTCCACAGTGGGTGTATACCTCACACCTATCGGTCTTTCTCCTAGGAGTGGTGGTTGTTGCTCCAAAACTGGCTGTGGTCTTTCAATCCCTACTGGTCCTCGTAAATTGCCTATCGTATATCTAGGCATTGGTGGTACTTGGGAGGTGCTACCTATGCCTGTGGAGCATACTGTCATTCTCACACATAACCCTTATTGTAGTAGCACCCTTCGATCGTGTGATTTGTCCATCTCTGTTTGATGGAGCACAAATTTGGTTGCTTAGCCTCCAGCTTACTGAACGGGCTAATCCTCTTCAACACCTCCTCTATGAGTTGCTCTTGATTTTCATTGGCTCGCTTCTTTGTGCTGATTTTGTGGACTTAGTTCCACTTTGTTGAGATGTTGAATCATCATCTCTGTTTTTTTTGTCTCCATCCTTGTAGATCGCACAATTGTCTAGCATGAATAAAGCCTCCTTGGTTAACTCATTCAGTGTGGGGTTTTTCTTCATATGCAAATCCTTTTGAACATTGGCATTTTTCAGTTCCTGGATAAATATCAACATGAATCTAGATCGAGTAGGTAATTCTTCGACTTGACAGAATTTTACGTATCGTTTCAATCGTAAGGCTGCTTTCTTGAAAGATTCTCCCTCTTTCTGCTTGAACTTATGGATTTGTGAGACCGTATTGTGGGCTATCCCTCTTTGAGAGAATTCCTCCACAAATTCATCAAATATTTATTGGATGGTCTCAAAATACCGTCTTTCAACAGAATCAAACCAGGTGGCGACGTCTTCCTCTAAGGTGAGTCCAAATCTGGCAAACTGTGTATTAAAGTCCCTGACCTCTTCTCTCGAATCACTCTCAAGAATGATGCCATGTGGTCTCTAGGGTCTCTTTCCCCTGAATATTTCTTGTTAACGCATTTTTGGACTTGAGAAGGTCTAGCACAAATGTGGTCTACCAGCCTTACTGTAGAATCTCCTCGTCGTCCCTCTCCTCTTATAGGTTCTTGTTCATGTCTTGATCTGGCGTCAAATGCTTCTTCCAACCCGTATCCTCTGTATGTTCTATCAACAAGTGGTTTTATTGCAAATCTTCTTTTCGTCTTGATTCTTTCTATATAGGAGAATTCTGCTATGGTTGGCATTGTCGTCGGTCCTTTGCCCTCCTTGGGATAAGCAGTCAGCATCTTGCTAGGCATCCTCTTTTGATTCCATTATTATTCTATTTTCTTGAATGAGCTTGTGAATCTTCTTCTCCAGTCCCTCCAACTCTCTTCTTTGTTGTTCTTCCTTTATTTGTAGGGCAAGATTCTTGGATGACCAACCAACATTCTCCTCCCGTAGCTTCTTCAACACAGCCTCGAATTGTTGAAGTTCATCCTGAAGTCGTGTTGTATCGGCTTTGGAGGTAGATGCATGAGCATTCATCATTTGACCAATGGAATTCACAAATGTATTCCAACTAGATTGAATGGCTACTACACACCCTTGAGTGATGACCTCTGGGTCAGTCTAATATGTCTCATAGAGTGTCATTGGAAAGGGATATGGTAAAGTATCCCGATTAGGTTTCTTTGTGATCGACTTTCCCTTAAGGGGTGTTGTTTGTAGCCTTTGCAGTCGATCCAACTTTACGATTGGTAAATTGCTGATTTTTGGTGTTGAGTCGCTACCAAATGCCTGATTTCCCTCTTCGGTTCTGTTGGTTGCTTGTTGCTCCATTGTGATGATTGGCTAATCATCAAGTTTCTCCTTCTTAGGTGTACTTTGTTCAGTAGGGTGGTATTAGTGTCAGCTAGTTTTTGACTTTTGGCCTTGAATCCTTTGATTAATTCCAGTGTTCTTGGCTTCTTGGATGTAGATCAAGTGGCTTTGTCAATGATATACCATTTCTCCCTAACTAGCTCCTTTCCCTTACCTTTGTCATCAGATGATGTTTTCGTACTCTCCTTTGACTATGAATCAATCATATCATTAGATGATTCCAGGTTAATCTTGTTTGCTCGTGAAGCAAAGACTTTGTTCCAGATTGTTTAAACAACCCTAGGCACAATAGGCAAATCTTCCCAATACACAAATTGCCATATGTACCAAGCCTTGAATAGATTCTTGGATTTGGCCTTGGCAGTTTGCTGAATGACATTATTATACAAAAACTGTGTGATGTTGATATTGGCTTCTGGGTTTAGAACCTTGGATATCAGCATTGCAAACAGCTTCTTTGACAAATAAGTTGAGTTATTTTTAAACTAATGGTCTCAACAATGAATATATATTGCAGTGTGTTCCAGTGTTGCTAGTAGAATGCCTTGAGCATGCGATTCCAACTTGAGTGGATCTCCTATTTTATCTATAGCACTAAGAGTGTCTATATGCATACAGCTTTGGGATAAGACCTACCTCGTGATTACTAAATCACTTATTAAGTGTTGATGGTCAATTCTTGGAGCCTTCACACCTGCATTTTCAAGGAAAGAAGTCCACAAGCTACCAAGGGGTAGTGGACAATTTCAACTTCCAAAATTGACTTCAATTACCATTGGCTGCTAGTTGAGCAGTTTCCCTGCAAAGTCTAACCAAGGGATCTGACAATGTAGATTTTAACCAAGTGGTTTGGATTGCAAAGGAAGCACCCAAGGTTACATGTGCAATACTACTTGAATTTCACTAATTTTCAATTAGTGTTCCTAGGCCTTTGTAGGCGGGGAAATTTGGGCAGGTGCCTTTGACTACAGGTAAGTGAACATTATGTTCAACCTCCAAGTACACAACTGATTTGGTTTTGTTTCTCTTTTGAATATGATTTTGTTTACTTTTCCAAGTAAGATGCATAAACTTCTATGTTTCCATCCATTTTTCTCTTTGAGAGATATGACAAGGTCATGTAGGAGTAAAGTATTATGGACCATAGTGTCCAATACACATTCCTGCATTATGCAGTTTTGGTACGTGTTGTCACGTGGGATACAACATGGTCTAGGAACCCAAGGAGTTCGGTTTAGCCAGTGTGGAGCAAGGCTAATGAGGGTTCCTCACACTCCCATCGTAGAGTGTTTGAGTTACCTCCACACACCAATTTATCTCGTACTTGAAGGATGTTCTTTTCTTAGACATTCTTAGTTGAGACATATTCCATATGTGGAGAATATGAGTCTCTGGGACTGACACTAGCATTTTCTATTTCAATTATGTGTCGTGACGAAATCCCTAGGTGTTGGTCAAATCCGTTTTATAGACCATTTTTAGCATGTCGTATCAAGAACAATTTCAATGGCCAAAACTAATGAATAAGTTTCATTGTTTGAACCTAGAAGTGCCTTATATTTCACCTTCTATTATGGTTCAAACGTTTCAACAAGGCTTGCAAATGATTACAGTGGAAAGTATTTAGTTTCTTTTCATAACTATTTACACTCCCATTTTCATGTGTGCTAGGAGCATCACATTTGCTATAAGTATTGGCAAATATGATCATGGATATGCAAGTTCATATCTATTTTTGCTAAATGCATGCACACTAGGTGTTATGGTCCCTAGTGTTTAGCAAAGATTGATTTAGTGTTTAGCAAAGATTGATTTGGAGCGGCATGCATATTCATCACATTATTTGCTTATGAAGCATTTTGCTCTCTTTGTATAGTATCTCTATGAGATTACTTTTGAATCTACCAATCACCAATAGAGGTCATGGCTTGGTTTGAGTGCTTGTGGACCTTTCTAGTTAACTAAGATGGTTATTCATGATGACAAGTGTTGATTTCTCACCAATGATGAACAACATTGTGATCCCCATTTACCAGTTGTTTTGGAAGATTGTCTGTAAACTGTGGGAAAGCACACCTCATTACTGTCAGTTATCCAAAGAGGATAGGAAGATTACAAGTGTAATCTTGTGTTAAAGGATATGTGATGCCCATACAAGCACCAAGCAATCCAATTAGCAAGCATGTATTGTTCTAATTGAAATTAAGTTCAAGCATGTATGCGACTAGGTTTAGTCTCTTCATGTATAAGTTACGTTATGAACCTTGAACACTAGTTATGGTGGGGTTGTTTACTAATTTGATAAGATACCAAGTCAAGGACTTCAGTTTTGCTGATGAGTTACGTCATCCAATTACTTTCATATAAAGTCAAAAGAGGTACTCTTTGTGGTACATCTTTGTTGTGATAACTCGTCTAGTATGCTCACGTGCCTTCTAAATGGAGTTTACACGCTATGTTGGATATGGGCCGGTTACACAAGACGGTTGCAAAGGAACAATAATGTGGAAAATCAAGATGTTATTCTTGATTTCATTGAACCTCCTATTGATCTGTGTTTTGGTAAAACAACAGCTAGATCCATGAAGGATGCCACTGTGGAAAACATTAGTGTTCTTAGGAAGATACAACCACTTTTGTTTTTTAGGATAAAAACGCTTCTCCAAGGGGGGAATAATGTCAGTCCTAGGATAAGACTGGGAAGGCCAAGAGCCAAGACAGAGCCATGTGTTCAAGGGGGGCCTATTATTAGCAAGGTAGGGTCTATATAGGGTGTGGTTGGGTGGAGAGTTGCAGGCTCTAGTCCCCTCTATCTCACACAAGATTACTCAGCAATATTGGGAGTAATTGTGACCCATGTTTCCCAGTAATTTATGGAGGACTTTTGTTAAATGGTTGGGGAGAAACAACTCAATATTAGTATTTTCACTCATCGAAAGATGGATGGGTAGCTTGCAAGTATTAATCTAGTGCTAGAGAATGTGCTACAAGTGTACGTTAGCGAGTAGCATTCCAATTAGAGAGATTACCCCTCTAGTTTAGAGTTTGCTTACCATGATGTAAAGCATGTGGTGACTAGGTTTAGTCCCTTATAGGTCAGGTTGTCAACCTTGGGACAACGATGTGGAAAATGTAGATGTTTTTCTTGGTTTCCTTGAACCTCCTACTAAATTGTGTATCACTCAAATGGACAGCTAGATTTCGAAAGGATGCCAGTGTGGAAAGCATTAGTGTTCTTACAAAGATAACATCACTTTGGTTTTTGATGACGAAAACGCTTCTCCACGGGGGGGAGTAATGTCAAGCCTAAGGTAGGACTTGGTAGGTCAAGGGTCGAGACGCTCATGCAATACAAGGGGCCAATGCCAAAGGCCAGGACACACATGTGGTACAAAAGGCCTATATCTAACATGGCCAAGGGTCTATATATGGCATGGTTGGGTGCAGAAGAACATGTGTCGGTTCCCCATATCTTACACTTTTGGGCCTTTCAACATTGGTGGCGGACTTCAAGCAGCCACTTGAGTTGTGAACAATGAGCTTGGGGCTAAACAATGGCCACAATGGTTGCCCAAGCTAAGGGAATTTTTGACATTGATTTAGACTTTTGATAGAGGAAATGGCCTTGCGGCACGATGGCCACCCAAAGGCCTCCAACTCTTTGTAAATGTGTGGCCGCCTAAAGGGATCATGGGCACTTGGGCCACTTATAGCTACCCATTAGTGAATTAAAGGAAGGTTATTGTGATTAAAGAGGAAAACAAGAAGGAGATGGCACACAAACAATGAGTAAAGAAGGGATGAAGGCTACAAGGGCTCGCACTAGGCTCTGTGCAGCTTGGATGAGCTCGTCAATGAAGTGAAAGATGATTAGCTCACCTTGGCACCCCCTTTTTGGCTCTACTCTGAGTGAATTATGTGGAGGTAAAAAAACCTCACTACCATGTCATAGCAGTGACTCCCACACACCAACGAAGGCGGTGTTGATGGTAAAGTGGGCTATTTTTTCGAAGGAGGGGATCTTTTGCATGGGCTATGAGGGGGAGGGAAAAGCATGCAAAAAAGGTAGAAGAGGATAATTTTACGAGCAAAATAAAAGGGTTTTTGTTGGGAATGAGAAGGGAAGGAGAAGTTGTAACGAGTGCTTGTGTGCTCAGTGTGTTGTGTGAGGAAGGATAACGTAGAGAGTTTGGGTGGAGCTCTCAATGAGGATTGGAATGTCTCACTACTCCACGTGGCCCAAATGGCTATATGTGTATGTACGTACATCCATACAACCGTGAAGCATTCAAGCGGCTTCACCTACACCCATCATCTCCAGGAAATTTGTAAACTGCTCTGAGGATAGGCTCTTCCTGAGAGCATCTGCATGGTTTTTATATGTATGAAACTTGATTGGCTTGATGCGCTTGCTAGCCAATATGTTGTATATCACATGATAACGAACTTCTACGTGTTTTGACTTGGAGTGAAACACGGGTTCTTTGCTAATGCAATCATGCTCTAACTATCACAATGCAACATTGTAGTTGGAATAATGTCAAAATCTCCCACCATGCAAGATAACCACACAACTTCCTTACTATCATCAGAAACTACCACATACTTTGCCTCTGCGGTGGAAGATGACGTACAGTTCTGGAGATATGATCTCCATGACACTGTTGCTCTAGCAAATAGGAAAACATAGCCCGATGTGGATCTTTGATTATCCACACAACCCACATAATCCGCATACGTGTAACCCACAATGGATGCATCACTATTCCCAAAGCATAAGCACTTGTCTATCATACCTTTCAAATATGCATATTTACTTCCTAGTACTTTTTGCTAGGTTTTGCCTTAAATCTACTAACCACTCCCACTGCAAAAGCAATGTCCTACCATGGCATATAGAAGACTGCCAAGTGCTAAAGAATATGGCACCTTGGCCATTTTTGCTCCCTCAACATTAGATTTAGGAGTATTATGCTTGCTAAGTTTTGCATATGCCCACATTGGGGTACTCAAGGTAGCTTTCCCCCCTATATATTTAAATGTTGCAAGACCTTGTGGATATACTTTTCGTGAGACAACTCCTCTATTCCACATTTCATGTCCCTCTTAACATGCATACCAAGAAAGTGACTCACATCTCCCAAATCCTTTATAGAAAATTGTGTGCTAAGTGATTTCTTCAAGATAGAAATATTGTCTTTAATTTTGCTCCCTCAACATTAGATCTAGGAGCATTATTCTTCCTAAGTTTTGCATATGCCCACATTGGGGTACTCAATGTAGCTTTCCCCCCTATATATTAAAATGTTGCAAGACCCTGTGGATATACGTTTCTTGAGACAACTCCTCTATTCCACATTTCATGTCCCTCTTAATATGCATACCAAGAAAGTGACTTGCATCTCCCAAATCCTTCATAGAAAATTGTGTGCTAAGTGATTTCTTCAAGATAGAAATACTCTCTTTAAACTTCTTGGCAATGAGCATCATTGACATAAAGTATCAAGATGATTAGTGAACCCTAGTTCAACTTTTGGCCAGTGATCTTCCTAACTTGTCAAACTTCATGTACCACTACCTTGAGCCATATCAATGGTAAAAAATACCAACATTGGAAGATGCAGATTGAAGACTATCTCTACCAGAAGGACCTTTATTTGCCACTAGGCGGTCTTGCAAAGAAGCCCACAACAATGATAGATGAAGCGTGGATTGTCCTTGATCAAAAGGCACTCGGAACAATCTAGTTAAGCTTGGCGTCAACGATGGATTTCAATGATTAGGACTTGATGAAGTCACTTGATGGCCTCTATGAGAACCATCGGCATCCAACAAGGTACTTCTCATGAAACGCTTGTTCAATCTAAAGATGGCAGAGAATGGTTCAGTTGCAGAACACCTAAATGACTTTAACACCAACATAAGTCAACTTTGATCGGTGAAAATAAATTTCGATGACGAAGTGCGAGCTCTCCTTATACTATTGGAGAAAATGACTACAAAGCTTAATATAAAGGCATAGCAGCTAGTGCTTACACCTATCCAAAAGTCACTTGACTCTTCATGAAAGGAAAATATGCCTCTTGACCCTTGACCCTTCTATTTGGCTCTACACACGACTCTTGGGACATGACATGCCAACACATGGGCTATCACATGATGCTACACACATGGCATCTACATGGATAGGGTGGGTTCTTGAGGTGCAACAAACCCCACACCTCAACATGAAGCACTCACAATGATGAAGCTCTCTTGCCGGCCAATCGGCTCTGATACCATTTATGAAGAGTGTGTGCGTGGATGTGTGTGTGCTCGGTTGTGCAAGAAGGAGAACGCAGAGAGTTTGGGTGGAGCTCTCAATGAGGATTGAAATGCTTCACTACTCTTTATTGATCTATATTACCAATGAATAGAGATAAGGTTAGTACGGTTACCCCTATGGGTTTTCGATCAGTTGGCCTGAACCCTAACATAAGCTAAAGAGGAGAAAAAGGAGGCTTCGAAGAGCAGAAGACGAGGTCAACGAGCAAGGAAATCAAGAAGGTGAAGGGTACTCGAGGAAGAGGGAGGAAGAAGAAAACTGACTCTCTCTCCCTCGTACTCAGTGAAGAGGGTGAAGAATCTCTCTCACTCCCTCTATCTATCTCTCTCTCTCTCTCTTTCTATCACCCAAGTGTGGTAGATTGGTTATGCCATTCCCCTCTTGAATAATAGGTGTTGAGTGGTAGATTGGTTATGCCATTTCCCTCTTGAATAAAAGGTGTTGAGTTCAACTCCTCGTCGGCTAGATCTTTAAGGTCTCTTGGGATAGTTTCCTATGACGCTAAAACTCTCTTCTTCTCGGGTGTGTGTGTGTGTGTGTGCACGTGCGCTAATAAAAAGAGGAAGATGGTATAACCTTTCTATCACCCAGGTGTGGTAGATTGGTTATGCCATTTCCCTCATGAATAATAGGTGTTGAGTTGAACTCCTTGTCGGCTAGATCTTTAAGTTCTCTTGGGATAGTTTCCTACGACATTAAAACTCTCTTATTTTCTCTCTCTCTCTCTCTCCTCGTAGGCCCTACTAGTTAAATTAAAATGCTGCCCCCACAATATGGGTGTGCTATTCGACACAAGAAAGACAAATACCTACATAGCTGACAGTTTTAGGCCCTGGCACTGGAGGTGGTTCACGCGAGGCACTCGACACGCCGCCCAAATTGCAAAAGGCGGGACTTTGCCAGGTAGGGTTTATTTCAAACATGTTGGCCGGTTACCACCTCCATGAAATCGAGAGACATACTGCTGGCTGTTTTCCTGCTTGGTAGCGAGTGGACACTGGGAGTAGCAGAAGCTGAATAGAGTTTGAGAAGGCAGAAGAGGAAGGGTTAGGGTGTTCAATATGGCTCCCGCTCCCTCTTCACCTTCATCGCATAGCAAGTTCAGCGTCTACCAGAACGCTGCTGTTGCATCTGCGCTTGCTGCTCGCAGCCTCAAACCCACCTTTTCCTCATTTGTCGTCATCCTCATGGTTGCATTCATCTCAGTTTTCGGATTGGTGGCCTTTATCTCCAGGTAAGCCTTCTTCTTTTCACTTGAACTCATCGAGTGCTCGCTTTGCCACTTGCATTGGGAGAAAATTATACTCTCCACTGCTGCACGTTGTTGCATGATATTCTGCGTCATAGAGTGCTTTCACATTTTCTAAATTCATGGAACCTTTTGCAGTTTAGTGTTAATCCCCGTAAGCAATCCTCAAAGAGAGGTAGTGCTGTACAGATGCAATAAGATGTGACATGGAACTATGGCCTTTGTTTTACTGACACGAGATATCAATGTAATGCATCCACAATTACTTGACTATGGTGTAAGGTGAAGTTTGACAATGCTTTCTATGGTTTCAGGGAGCGGGCCTTGATGAAAATTGCAACTGAAAGAGGCGTTGCGCGAAGCTTTGCTTGTAAGCATGGCAGTCTCTTCTTTTTTATTCTTGTAAGTTTGCTGCAATTGGTCAAGCCATCAATGTGGATGTAGGTCACTCTGTCCTGTCGCTCTTATTAATTTCTGCATTTGATGCAGTTCTATGTATCCGAATCATGCAAAGTGCAGCAGGAGTCATGGTTCTGGCTGCAATGTCGGCACTTTGTAAGGCCTTGTCACTTCAAGCAACATCAGACAGTAGGGGCCTTGCAGCTGGTGTTCAAGCTGAACATAAGAAAGAAAGTGCTAAGAAGGGGGATGCACCAGCATCTCTAAGTGAACGCCAGCAAATGCTTGTGGGTTTGAGTGGGGGGCAACACAAAAGGCTAGCAGCTGATGTAGCAGAAGTGTTTGATTCACCTGTCAGGTATCGACCACCTCGGTCATCTGCAAGCCCTTCTAAAGCAAGCTTACTAGTTCCCATCCATACATCCACTCCTACCAAAAGTGGTCGGGGAACAGCCAGCTCCACATCATCATGGACTGGGATTGATTGGGGTGATACCCGTAAAGTTTCTCCCGTTTCCAATATGCAGCCTCCACCTTATGTTTGCCTCACCCAAAATCAAACCTCTCCTTTAGAGCCTCAATCAAGTCCCTGGGCGAAGAGTGTCTCTCCTCTGTTAAAGGAAGATATTGCCACTGAACACAAATTGGAAGAGTTTCTTGCAGATGTGGATGACAAATTGGTTGAATCAGCAGTGAAGGCTCCAACTACTGTGCAGTCTCTTTTGACACCCCCACCTACTCTTAGGGGTGTAAGCATAGCGACACCTACTTCAACAGAAACTCCTAGTAGCTCCATGAAAGGTACTCCAGTCCGTGCATTACGAATATCACCAAGCCCTCAGAAGTTTGGGCCTTCACCAAGAAAAGGTGACGGTGATCTTCCTCCTCCAATGACTCCCGAACATGCAGTTGAAGCTTTTGAGAAGTTGGGTGTTAATCCGCAGATTGAGCAGTGGAGGGATCGATTGAGGCAATGGTTTTCCAAGGACCTGCTCAACCCTTTGGTTTTGAAACTAGATCTCAGCCACTTGCAAGTCATGCAAGCAGCAGAAAAGCTTGGAATCTCCATAAATGTGAGTCCTGTTGGTGGGACTAAGCTGGACACAGGAACTTCACAGTCTCGCGTGGACCCTCCTACTCAAGATTGGGTATCCACATTCTCATTCGATGATGATGCTTTATTGCACCAGCTACGAGTCTACCTTCTTCAAGCTCGAGATGCATCTCCAGGTTCAACCAAATTAATTAGTGGCAGTAGTATTGTAAACTTTCTGATGATATGAGATGTTTTCCATGTCTTTGCAGCTCCTCAGCCAAATTTTCTAGTTACTCAACAACCCCAAGTCCGTCCTGTGAATCCAGTCATTCAAGAATGTCTTGATGCTGTGAGTGAGCATCAGCGCTTAAAAGCTTTGATGAAGGGTGAATGGGCCAAAGGCTTGTTGCCACAAAGTAGCGTGCGGGCAGATTATACTATCCAGCGCATCAGAGGTACGCCTACCAGAAAGTAGAACTTTCTGAATACAGTTTTTGAACACACTCTTTCAGTTTAAAGAGGTTTCTGAAACCCATTAGTGAATGATAAGGGGATAGAGGCATATTGGTAGGGGGAATTATACCACAATTCTCAGGCTGGTAGCATTGTTTATTCAAATTATTTACGGTCTGTACGCAGTACATTCTGCAACTGAAGGTTCGGGGTCTTTTTTCATGCTTTTGATAGACGTGTTACAGAAATAATAGCAAGTTTTGAGCCCATTATTTGTTGCTTTTGAAGCATCTTTATTTTGAATAGTGTGCAAAATCACCAATTCCAATGTAGGGAACAAATTAATTTTATCCAGCTGAGCTATGCATATGGGACATTGGAAGGGGGAAACACACCCATCAACACACACACGCCTCTCTATAGCTTAGATGGAATCACGATCTTTTCAAAAAAACACATGAAATAGCAAAAATTTACCACAATACTTTGATTGCACACTCCCGAGCACACAATCATACACAAGCATTGTCACGTGACACATCCAACCCTATGTGTTCGTGGACAAGCTACAGCATAACAGGGTTTCCGTCAAGTCCAGTCGGTTTAGATTAGAAGCATAGTAACAGGGAATGGCCGTTTTCAGGTCTCCGTTCTCCGTTCCCCGTTCCAAGTTCCCGTTCCGAATCCCCGTTCTGTGTATCAAACGTGAGTACCCGCAACAGGGAATGGCATTTTGTTCTGCGTTCCCGTTCTGGTTTTCCATTCCTGGTAACTATGATTAGAAGTGATCTTGCACTTTTGTGAGTCTATTCGTAGATCGTGCACGCCTAGTCACTCAGTGTAGATGCATATAGTCACTTCGTGTAGATGCATATCCTCTGGTTGCACACTGCATAAGCATAAGCATTTCCATCAGATTCCATTAGAGTCAGTTTGGGAATTTTTCAAGTGACTTTATCCTATTTTTCCCTATTTTTAACATTTTTCACTTATTTATTAAGTGACTTTTGTTGGGAACTCAGTAGGGCAAATTTGGTAAGTTAATATATAAGCAAACCCAAGTTAGCACAATAGGGCAGATGAGCAAGGAGCACAGCAGGCTTCCAAGCAATAGGTGTTTCCTCCCTCTCTCAGCAAGATCCTCCCCAAGCCACCTTGGTGAGGCCACTCCACCATCAAGCCAACGTTTTATCATCGCTAGCCTCTCTCCCTCCCTTGGCGCTTCTCAAGAATCAGCCCATTGCCATCAAAGCTGCCTTTGCCTGGCGTTTTTCTCCCCTACCGGCAGCAGCCTCAGCGTTTTACTAACGCTAGCAATACCTGCAGACCCACAGCGTTTTCAGCCACAAAAACGCAGCCCCAACCCTACAGCAAGGCAGCGTTTTCAGCCCTCAACCTCAGCCCAAAAACGCAGATTTATCAAGCAAGGAACCTCAGCGTTTTTGTCATCTATTCGAGCCTCTTCAAATCAGAGAATTTCAGCCATAAAAACAGCAGTAAAACAGGGATTTCCAGCCATACGAATCAGCCCCAAGATCACCCAGATTCTCAGCCATTAAGCCCTTGTGGACAGCAGATAGAAGAGAACCAAATTCAGCCATCATCGTCGTCATCGACATAGTCCCCATTTGCATCAGTCCATGCATCGTCATTGTACACCTTTGTGCAATCAAAAGTAGACCACTCTCGTCGACGAGAGTGGGGCCTTCGGAGGAGGGTTTTACAACCTCTCGGGTGTCGTATCTCTTTTCTCTCCTTCTCTCAGTCTCGTACACTTGCACGCACAATATCCACTCACTTTGTTTGTGATCATAGCACTCTATATAAAGACGGAAGGTTCTCTCCTTCCCTAAGAACTAAAAGGAACCTTGAGCAAATAAAGATCACTAATCTTGAGAAAATACAACATTCATCCCGCTGCACGTTACAAGCATAGCTTACAGCATGCCAATCGGCACAATTGCTTCTTTGATCTCCCCAACACACACAAACACCTCTCTCTCTCTCTATGCACTTCTAGAATTGGCTCAAGGCTCATGCACACACACAATTTGCCGTTGTTGCACAGGAGAAGAGAAGAGAAAAGGGTATGGGTAGATGGTGCTAGAGGAAATGCAATATAAGCTTGCTTATTGCCAATGATGGGCTATGGTGGAGCATACAAAAAGAATGGCTCTCTTAAAGCTCTCTCCCCTTCTCTGATTGTTGAAAAAAGGCTCTTCTCTTTCAAAACGTTTTAGGAGTTATCTTTCATCTACACATTACTCAACTTCTTTTAGTAACTTTGCATGGGCTAGCATGAGAACATGCTCTTTTCCACCACTCATGAGACTTATAACTCAAGTTGGGCTCCTTCTCAACATGTGAAACCTCCCTTTCCCAGTGCACTAGCGGCAATGCTAGTGGGGCAGGGTTCCTTCTCAAAAAAAGATTTAGGACCTCTTGTGAGGCCGGTGTGCAAGGTTGCATCTGTAAAACATACGGATCCTGCATACTTAATAGAGTGAGGAATTTAGACTCTAGGCTTGAATTATCATTTCTTTTTTTGACTCACTTAATTTTATGAGACCATGACATCAGACATCTGACATGAGACCATGACATCAAACATCTGACACGAGACCGTAACATCAGACATCTAACATTGTTTGGTTGTAGACGTTGGTCAACTTTTTGTTTTCATTGTTCGGTTAGAGTCGTGGACTCTAGTCTTTATTTGAAGTCTTGGTGAATGCATAAGTAAATGTGTGAAGTACTCTCAGTTTTAGGCTTTGTGAAAAAATGTATGAATTTTTACGTACTTAAAAAGTCATTCCATTCTGTACTACGTACCTTACGTACCTAATTTGTACCGAAAACTACGTACCTAACCACCTTGCCTGTGTGCAAACATCCTGTGTGGACTTTGCCTAGAACCAATCACTAGTAGTTGAGAACGGCTGTCATCGCCACAACACCTGTTGACAGAGCCACCCGCGGCCATGCCCGCAAGGAGTCGTTGGGAGCAGCGCCCGAATGCGTGGGAGGAGGGAGCCCGCGAGGAGTTGTTGGGAGCAGCGCCCAAAAGCATGGGAGGAGGGAGCACCATAGCCAAGCTCTCTCTCTCTCTCTCTCTATCTCTCTCTTCCTCATGTTGATTTATGAGAGGGTAGTAGTTCTCTATTTATAGAGTGAAAAGTCCTCTTAAAACTTTGCATATGTTTTATTAGTTCTCCATGTGGCAGCTTTACATGAACCACCCTCTTGAACTTTAAAAAAGACACTTGCTCCTAGAAAAATCGTTTTGTATGCTCCATTGGGCCCTCCATCTCTTGCTCCCCAATTCAATGATTACTCTATAAGGACCTAAAAGTTTGTATTATGGTCTTTGAATACAACCATTTGCTCCGCATTCTGATGCTTTTGAGGCTTTGAATTGACAATCCAAAAATGGGGGAAAAACATCTCCTTTCTTGCAATCTCGATAGTCTGCCGACTTTTACTGGCTGTAACTTGATGCTCAGGGCTTCGATCACTGAGTAGTTTTTTTTTGGCTTGCTTCATACGTTGCATACCACCACTTGAAACTTTGGCGAGCTGAAAAAATCTCCTAGTGCACGCTTCCCAAGGTAACATTAAATGGTGTAGATTCGATCTCTAGGGAAATTTCATTCAAAAATGGAAAAAAAAAACATTTTCTTCCTTGCCATTCCCATACTTTGCCGACTTTGACTGGCTATAACTTGATGCTCAAGGCTTTGATCATTGAGTAGTTTCTTTTGGCTTGCTTTATATGTTGCATACCACCACTTGAAACTCTGGCAAGCTGAAAAAACTTCCGAGTGTATGCTTCTCAAGGCAACAAAAATGGTACAGACTTTATCTCGAGGGAAATTTCATCTGCTCATAGTTTGGTTGTTTTAACTTCAATTGGAAATCCCCAAAAACCGGCTTGAACAACAAATTGAACACTTTGACACCATAACTTTCACTTACCTCTTGGTCCATCGTAGTTTTTGCCTCATTTGATACAAAACCTGCAAAACATTTGATGCAACATCTTGCACCTTATAGCTTCGATTGACGAGCTGTTTGGATGAGCTTGAAGTAGAGTTACCGGGGAACGACTATTTAGGGGGGTGGAACGTTAGAACGGTGTTGTGGGGACAGGGTATGGACTGGAACGTCTGGGAACATTTTGACAGCCTGGCCAAACCGGATTGGTTTTGTCAAAACAACGGGTAATGGCAATGAACGGCTTTGGAATGGACGGAATACATAGGTAGCTGGTTGGATTGTTGGGCTCTGTTCAAACGGCTTTGGAATGGACGGAATACATAGGTAGCTGGTTGGATTGTTGGGCTCTGTTCAAACAGTCATAGACGGGCATAATTTTGGGACATGTGAGATCTTTTTAAGCGAGTTCCCTTTTTTAAAATGCATCCCTCCTCACCCCTTACCTTCACAAGTGACAATGCAATTATGCACAAGCTCTAGCCTCTAAGCTCTTTTGTATCTACTATCTCAAGCTCTTATGTATATCTCTCTCAAGCTCTGTCATGTGCACATGGCTTTGCGTGCCATGTGGACATGCTTCATCGACTTCCAGAGCGAGTTTTCCCCTTCTTCCTAGAAAGGAGTGTCTAGAAATCTTAGGAGGATTAGTATAAGCAATTTTGTGAGCTTGTTTGCAGGACTTGCATGTCCGGACGAGTCCATTAGATTAGGTTTTCTAGTTTTGGAACCTTACATAAATGGATTCTACACGTGTTTCGACAGACATTGTTACACTACGATGGGCATTTGGCATGACATGCACGTTCCAACGAGCCATTCCCCACGTTGATCGGATTCTCGGGTGGGCAGATGTGCGACAAAAATTGACCCCTTCGTCAAACTTATCATTAAATTATTTTTATGATTTATTTTGTTGGGTGTGGTGGATAGTTTGCCCTACCTATGCACCCATCGATCTCCCTCAGATTGGACTAGCGCTAGCAAGAGCAACATCGCACACTAGCGCTTTGCTCATAGATCAGCCAACGTTTCTATAGATAGCCATCAATCCTAGCGTTTTGTAGTTTTTGCCACTTTCTCCCAACAGATCATCATTAGCCTTTTGTTAGGTGTAGCGGAAGTGTTTATGGATTTAGCTTAAGATCTAGTACTCCGCACAACAAGGGACACTTTACTTTACTTGAAAGATTGATTGAACTGAAAGAAAGAGAGAGACAAGAGAGAGAAAAGAGATGACACACGGATATCGGGTCTCAACCCTCAACGGCCCCCTTGCTTTGTTGCCAGAGCAAGTACTTTCTTTATTCTTGCACAAATGCTATTACAATGACTAAGTGTTGAGATGCTGATGCTAATGGGTATTGATGCTATTGATGCTGGGTGTGAAGGTATCGATGGTCTATGTTCACGACGATGACGGGTATTGTTGGGTCTATGTCGATGACGGTGATGTCGATGACGACGACGGCGATGGGATATTGATGGAGTCTATGTCGACGACGAGGTATTGATGGGGTCTATGTCGACGATGAGGTATTGATGGAGTCTATGTCGACGACGACGACGACGGTGATTGTGACGATGACGACGATGGGACTATGAGGATGACGAGACGATGGGTCGTTGTCAAGTCCGGGACCTGCGATGATGACGACGGCGTCGACGACGACGGTGTCAAGGTTGAAAAACGCTAAGGCTGAAAATTGAAATCTGTCGCGATGGATGGCTTTTTGGCAAGGATATGTTGTCGGGAATGGAATTAGGGATGCGACGAGGCTAAAGGGATGGTACTGTTGCAAAAACGTTGATGGCTGAAATTTGCTCCAAAAACGTTAGTGCTGTTGGGGTACTGTTGAGAGAGAGACCACTTGCCGGGTGCAACACTTGGTGCGCCACCTTCTGTTGCCTCCTCTGCTTCGACTGAGTGCTTAATGGGTTTCTTTTATAGTTTCTTAGCAATTTGCCCTACCTACTTTTCCAACAAAAGTCACTTATTAATAAATAAGCGAAAAATATGTACTGTAGAAAAGAGGGTTCTATGCTCTGGAAAATGCTCATGTTGAAATGATTGTACTGTGCAAGAGAGGGTATGCAACGATGACCGACATGGCATGCACGTCTTGCTAGACGCTCACAAGGTACCAGGTTGGGTCCTATGTTAAGACTGAGCTAGACTATGGTAGAAGCATGTCCATGTGGCGCAAGTGAAATGCGCACGTGACACCTTTTTAGTTTTTAGCCCTTCCCTTGCCGGATTGGTCTGGATTTGCTATCGTTGGCCGTCCTCGTTGCAGTCCGGTACTTCGGCAACCCATCGAGCCTCCCCTCGGCCATTCCCTTGCCGGCATCAAGTGCTCCATTGCTGTCCATCATTGGCATCATCAAGATCCGTGTTTTTAGCCTTGCTTTATGCGACAGATCTGCTGCGTTTTGCGTGTTAGATCTGCTTTTTTCAGCTAGTTTTGAGACCTTCATTCCTCACATCAGGACCTCAATTCAGCCCCAGATCTACCCCTTGGTGGCCATATGCAATCCCATATTGAGAAGGATCCAAAGGTGCATCGAATTAGCCTTGGAGGTGCCTTGACATGAGGAGTTACCGCAATGACAGCCATCATTCAAGTCAATTGTCACGTGCGCACTTCACTTGCACTATGTGGACATGTTTTTGCTACAGTCGAGCATGAGTCATTAGCTTAGGATTGAGCATGGACTCTGTGAGCCTCTAGCAGGACGTGCATGCCCAGGCGGGTCATAGTTGCATACCCTCTCTTGCACAGGACAACATTTCAGCATGTAGGTGATTTGCCGCGTGTGAACCACCTCTTAGCAAGTCAATTTCAGCCTTATTATTACTTGGTCGTGGGGTCTCCTTTTACCCTGCTCGGCCCATCATTTGGCAATTGTATAAGGTCTCGTCATGGGGTCTCCTTTTACCTTGCTCGACCCATCATTCGGCAATTGTATAAGGACCTAGGGGAGCGCCAGTAGAAGGGAGATAACCCAAGGCAGCAGCAAAACCCAATAGCACCGCAGTGCTTGCATGACCAGCAGCCCCTTCACGGCTTTCTCAGCATGAACCAGCACGGGCAGATTTCAGCCATCAGCGTTTTCAGTTGCCAGCGTTAGCCTCGTAGAACCCGCACCCGATCCCCGTAGCAGATTAGAACAGACTTGGACACTACAAGTCAAGAATCTACCGCGACAACACAAATAACCACTTCAAAAACAGCTCACAGTTCACAATTGATTCAACACTGGCCCGGCAGAGTTTCGTGCCTAGAGGTATTGACCCCAAAGACTGGCGCCCCTTTCGGTATTTCTTTTTGTATTAATCTGAGTTCAAAGTACAAGAGTGCAAGCATGCGCTCACACTTAAGACTCCACGTCCAGATGCTCTGAGTTGAGTGGCCTACCCACTTATTTAAAGAGTACAAGGGTTGTTAAAAGCAGAGCCCCAAAAGCTGAAATCAAAAGCCTCAAAAGCTTCAAGTAAAAGCTTCTTGAAAATTACTCTTTCTTGCCTAGTAAAATAAAGCAAAAAGCTTCTCTCTCTCTCTCTCTCTCTCTCTTTCTCAACTTGCGTAGGAAAAGCAAGTCCAAAAGCTGCCCAAAAAAAATTGCCGCTGGTTCTCGCTATCAAAAATCACGTCCAAATCGTGGGTTGCCATGTCAGCAGTTGTACTGATCGGTCCACGTCAGCTTTTCAGGGATTTTTCGAGGGTTGTCCACCATGAAAGTGAGTGTGTGTGTGTGTGTGTGTGCAGCCACGTTACCCGCTTGTGACATACCCTCCTCTTAAAAGCATTGTAATCGCCCTTGATTACGCTTGCAAAATAGAGAGAAGCCATAAACTGTCTCAGCTGACAATGATTGTTAGTACCTACGCACTACGAACACACATCTAGCACGTGTGCCAATCGACAATCACATCACAGGACATCACAGGACATCACATGACATTTTACATTCATTCGGATCTTAGACCATGATTTATCGGCAATGCAGTTAACAATCGCATCTCGATCCAGTCGGGACCTCATAGATGCCCGATTGACTAACCCCTATTGCAACCATGTCTATTCGAGATCAATTAGACCAAAATGCTGTAGTCATTTCGTTTATTCAGTTCCTGCACTTAAAAACAAGTCAAGAACAAATCAATTTCATATTCTGGAATTCCATTTCATAAAGTCATACAACAGAATACTGTCAGCTCTCAGTATCCCCGAAGCTCAAAAAGACACCAATGACTCTAGTATTCTAAAAATCAAGGCATGTGTTGACAAAGGAGTGGAGTAACTCTCCTCTTGTGCATCCCACTGCACTAGATCTGCGGCGGCCAAGCTGAATCGTGGGTTCCATTTGGAATAGACTATGCTAAACCAAAAGCTTCAAGGTAAAGCTTCACAATCTGAGGAGTATCTGCTAGGTCCTCCTCCTCCATCCACTTCGCATCCACTGCAAGATAGTTCTTGAATTTAACCAAGAACCGCCTTCTTACTTTACCCTTATTCTTTGCTAAACCAAAAGCTTCAAGGTAAAGCTTCACAATCTGAGGAGTATCTGCTAGGTCCTCCTCCTCCATCCACTTCGCATCCAGTGCAGGATAGTTCTTGAATTCAACCAAGAACCGCCTTCTTACTTTACCCTTATTCTTTGTGTCCTTATGTGCCAAAATCTGTTCAGGAACAAGGATCTCCTTGTTTTCCTCCACTTTGGGTTGCTCATCAGGCTTCCCATCGTCAAGTACATCACCTTTAAAAGGTTTCAAGAGACTCACATGAAATGCATTGTGAATCCTCCAATTGTTAGGCAGTGTCAGTCGGAAAGAGACATCATTGATCTTTTCAGAGATCTGGAAAGGTCCATAGTATCTCATACTAAGCTTTGGAAAAAGCCTCTCCTTTCCCTTTTTCTTCTCAGGTGTGCCTTCTCAAAACGTAAGAGCACCCAATCATTCTCCTTCAATCCAAATCGCGATGATGGCGATCCGTTGCCTTTTTTTGTCGTTCTTGAGATTTCTGCAAAGCCTCGCGGACCTTGGCAAAAGTCGTGTCTAAGTCGCGCGTATACTCATCAACTTGAAAAAGCTTATCTTTCGAGCTTAGGAAGGGTGGAACCTTCGCAGCATCTTCAATAATCTCAAATGGCACCTTCCCTGTCGAAGAGTGTATCGTGTTATTGTAGGCAAATTCCACCAAAGGTAGATACTTTTCCCATTGAGTCTTCTGATTTGAGATATAAGACTTCAATAAATCTAAAACCACTGAATTGGCAATCTCAGATTGCTCGTCAGTCTGCGGGTGAAAAGATGACGAGAACTGCAACCGCGTGCCAATGTTCTCCCAAATAGCCTTCCAAAAAAAACTCTTAAATATGGGATTCTTGTCGGAGACAATTGTCTCAGGCATGCCATTTAATCAGAAAATTTGGGCCACAAACAGTCTCGCTAAGTGATTTGGCTTGACTGTTTTCTTTACTGGAATGAAATAGCCTGTTTGCTAAATTTGTCAATAACAGTCCAGATACCATTGTGACCACTCTGTGTTCTTGGGAGATCAAAAATGAAATCCATTGCAATACTTTCCCAGGGGCGGGTGGGTATGGGAAAAGGTTGTAACAATCCCTGTGCTTTATGCTTGTCAAACTTGACCTTCTGGCATACCAAGCACCTGCACACAAACTCGTCCACATCCTTCTTGAGTCTCGGCCAAAAGAAGTATCTCTCTATCCCTTTCATGGTGGTAGCAACGCCGTGGTGACCCGTAAAAGGTGGACAGTGGCATTGGTCATAACCTTTTCCCTCAACGGTTGTGTAATGCACAACATGGTTTTTCTTATCAAGTAGCCATCCCGAATGGAATATCCTGCTACTGTCTCCCCGTCCCGTATCCCGTGGTGACCCGTAAAAGGTGGACAGTGGCATTGGTCATAACCTTTTCCCTCAACGGTTGTGTAATGCACAACATGGTTTTTCTTATCAAGTAGCCATCCCGAATGGAATATCCTGCTACTGTCTCCCCGTCCCGTATCTCGTGTGAAAACGTTTGCAAAATCTGGATCTGTGGCATATTGGTCGACCATATTCTTGAAGCTCCTATGATGTATCGCGGAAATAGCCAAAACCAATGGCTTCCGAGACAAAGCATCTTCCACCAAATTCTTCTGTCCTTGAACATGGACAATCTGGAAGTGAAACTGTGACAAGATGTTCGCCCACCACATCTGCTTTTTCGATAGTTGCTTCTGTGACAAGAAGTAGCGTAAACTCTGATGGTTTGTAAAGACATTAAAATCCGCTCCGAGTAGGTAGTGCCGCCACTGAGTAAGAGCATGGATAACCGCCAAAAGCTCTTTCTCATAAATCTGTGTTGTCAATTCCGGCCTTGAGAACAATTGGCTCTCCTAAGCAATGACATGGCCTTCTTGCATTAAGACCGCACCCAGACTACGACCACAAGCATCACAATATACTTCAAATGACTTCTGCAAGTCCGGCAAAGTCAAAATTGGTCCCATAGTCAATTTCTCTTTCAATGTCTGAAAGGCAGTCACCTCTGTGGGTCCCCACAAGAAAGGGACTCCTTTCTATGATAAGATATGCAAAGGGGAAGCAACTCGTGCAAACTTTCCAATGAACCGCCTATAGTACAAACACAATCCCAAGAAGCTTCTAACTTCATGGACATTCTTCAAGTCGGGCCAATCACGGATAGTCTCTATCTTGGCCAGATCCATTTGCACTCCTGCTGTTGACACAATGTGTCCCAAAAAGTGTATCTCTCGTAGGAAAAATTTACTTTTCTTTGCATTAATCACTAACTTGTGATCTCGTAATGCCTGAAAGACCTGAAGCAGGTGATCTCTATGTTCTGCCTCATTCTTGGAGAAAACAATGACATCGTCAAAGAAAGTGCCAACAAATAGCCCGTACTCTCGAAAAATCCTGTCCATCATCCGGTTGAATGTCGCAGGAGCATTGGTTAAGCCAAAAGGCATCACCAAAAACTCAAATAACCCAAAAGTCGTTCGAAAGGTTGTCTTATAGACGTCTCCCAGCGTGATTGTGATCTGATGATATCCACTCTTCAAATCAATCGTGCTAAAGCACGAGGATCCTTGTAATCTGTTGAGTATATCATCGATCCTAGGAATCAGAAATCTGTTCTTGATGGTGATTTTGTTGAGAGCTCTATAATCGATGCACACTCTCCAAGATCCGTCTTTCTTCAAAACCAACAACACTGGAAAGCAATATGGTGAAGTACTAGGCTGGACAAGACCTTTTTTCAAGAGGTCTTTCACTTGGTTCATAATCTCTTCGTTCTTTGCTCGGCTCACACGGTAAGGTGGCCGGTTCGGTGGCGTGCTTCCATGTATTAGATCGATGGTATGATCTTCAGGACGAGCAGGTGGTAACTCGCGTGGGAGGCCCTCTGAGAAGCAATCGGCATGAGAGTGGAGAAAATCTTGGCGTTCTTTATCAAGTTTAGACATATTTGTCCTATCCTCATCACTCAACTCTTTCATAAAGATCGAATAAACAAACAGACTGGATTTCATTAACTTTGAAATGGCCGAAGCTGATAGAATCGGGACAAACTCGCCCTTAAGTTTAATATCAACTACAATTGTTCTGTCCTTCTCTGTTGTCAATGTCGCTTTCCTTGCCCGATAGTCGACCATGGCGTTGTTCTTGTGGTATGAGGGAATTCCCAAGAGGACATCACAACCTTTCAAAGGCATAATGTAAAAGTCCTCATGTCCCAAATACCCCTGACAATGCAACCGAAGTTTGCCAATGATAGGTGTAATGGCTACACCCTTGCCCGGTGCTGCTAGAACTGCCTCTGCTAGTGGTCTCATCCAATCGGGAGTGATCTCGAGCCATGCCGCCAATTCCGATGAAATGAAGTTGGCCTTGGCTCCTTTATCAAAGAAGATCAGGGCTTCTCGGTCTTTCACTTTGCCCCAAGCTCGGCAAATTTCGGTACTCTTGTCCATCGTGCATGGGATTGGTACCCATGCAATCTGGAACCGGTCTTGTTTTCATTTTGCCTTTTCTTCCACGTTCCTCAACTGCTCTCGAACTCTTAGGCCTTTCGTCGTCCTTGTCATTCTGTCCTTTCTGTGCCTTTTTAGGGCACTTCGCGGAGATATGTCGAGTTTCCCCGTATCCATAGCACTTTCCCTCCCTGATGAAGCGAGCCCGCTCCTAAGGAGTAAGCTTGGGTCGTGCATCTTTCTTCTCTGAATTGCTCTTTCTCTTTCTACTTTCGTTTGTCGAAGTCTGTTCAGCTCTTTGTGTCATGATCTCATCAGTAGGGTAAGTCAGACTGCCAGAGTGAATGGCAAAACCCCGTTTCGCATGACTCATCAACTCCTGAATAGAAGCTGACTTCTGTTCCAAGCAGTGATCTCGGATCTTTGTAGGTAGACCCAAGGTAAACCGCTCAATCTGTTCCTTGAACGAGATCTTCTTAAATGAAGAGGCGGGTAGAAAAGAGCTCCAGAATCTCTCGCAATAAGCGTCCACTGTATCTTTCTTGGTCACAGAGCACGCGAGAGTGTGCGGGGTGTGTGCAGGGAGAGGTGGCGAAGGCCAGCAAGAAGCAAGGCGCTAGCAGAACGATAGAGGAGAGAGAGAGCACGCTATCTGCGGGGAATAAGTGAGTGAGTAAGTTAAAACTCACTTTCCCTTTATTATTTGTATAGGACCAATTTATAAGTTAGTGGCCAAGTTCAATGTGAACTTGGCCAAAGGGTAGTAACCTTTAAAATATACATTAAAGGGGGCCATTTGGGCCTTTAACCCAACACCTTAGTCAACAAGCATGACAAAGCACCTCAAGTTGGGTAGTGTTCCCACAAGCACCTCAAGCCCCCAATCGGCAAGCACGACAAGCACTTCAAGCATCTTAGTCAGCAAGCACGACAAGCACCTTAGTCATCAAGCACGACAAGTACCTCAAGCTTGGGCCAAGGTTTCCACCTCAAGCTCAGGCCTAGCTTACCTAAGGTCAAAGGACTTTTAACGCTAACCTTTGGAGGTCTTCACTGAAGCTAACCCTAAGGTCTTTAAGCTCCATTAGCTGACCTTGCTCTTTGACAGATCATCTCATTTGGGCCCCTTTACTATTGGCCTCATGTCGAGATAGACCCGAAAGCACATGTCTATATTCTAACCCTTGTTCCTGTCTATTTTCCCACATTAAATCAGTTTAATATGAGAAAATCATTTGGGTTGGTTAGTTATTAGATTTTTATGACAAATTTTGCATCAAGTAAGCACCAAGAAGAAGAAGTAGCTTGAGGAAAAGGATTGGCTATTCAATCCTAAATCCTCGAAGTGCGCACAGAAAGCTATCGAGCCTCATTTTTTCTTACCCAGTGAGTCTTCATTGGGTCCAATTTGTCGCCAACGAACCCTTGCCCATCTCTTGGGACCTACATGCAACCAATTTCATCAATGTTAAACGTAACACATTGGTCATTTTTAAACATTTAATAGGACAAAAATATTGTACTTTATTGCAACATGTGAGTATAAGAGAGTTCTCAAGATTTTAATGGTAGCACCAAGGGCATTAATGGGCCTAACAACAGTGTGGAACATAATGATAGAAGACACTATGATAATGACCCTCTTCATGGTGTTGCCAATGTTGAAAGACTAGGGCAAAATCTCATAGAGTGACACGTAGGACACCTGGTTGTAATGATCGTAGAGCATGCTCACCCACGTACGTCAAGTCACATAGGAAGACAAAAGCTATATGAAAGTCAATACTCGTATGATAAATCACTATGGTGATGAAGCACAAGAACTTTTGGAGACATTCTTACCAGAATTCTTGTATTGTTGATCTTGAAAACATCGTGATTTTGGAAGAGCTGGATATTGTCGTCTTGATTATTTCATAATGCCCATAGCCCATTTGTCGCGGCTCGGCAAGCTCTATTGATCTTCTCTCTCTTCATATGACATAGTTTTCTCCATTTTCTATGTTTCTGTCACTATGATCACTAAAGTTTAAACTATGATACTAACCTCTTCCATGTGTGATCAAAAGAGGTCGGAGTATCGAAAAGCTATGATACAACGGATTGGAGAGTATGGCACAGGCTATGTGGCGTGATCTTCGGAAGGTGGTTGTGGAGTAAACAACACTCACCATATAACGACTTTGGGCAAAACATGGGGTTACCCTCATTGCCGATGGGTGGAGCAATACGAGGAGATTCATTCATGGCCTTGTCGCATACTTGAGTGGTGATGTACTTTGTGCACTTTCATGATGCCATCAAGAGGGACAAGTCGGCCGATGTCCTCGCGTCAAAGTCGGCATCAATCATAGAGATGAATAAACAACAGCATGTAGTGGCTTTTGTCACAGATGGGGAGGCTTCAAACAGGGCACCAAGAATTATGGTAGAGGTCCACTTCCTGCCTGTCACAGTGTGCTTTTGCATAGCTCATTGCTCGAAGAACCTTTTGAAAGACATTGGTAAGCTAAAATGGATCGCACTAGTCATTGTAGATGCAGTAAAGATTGCGACCTTCATCAACAATCACAATTTTATTCGGTTCGAGTATCTCAAGAGGTCGGGCGACAAGGTGCTCCTCAAGTATTTAGACATCCTCTTCGTGTTCAACTTTCTCCTTGTGCCTCCTCCTGTGTACAGGTGCATTTTCAAGGCTTGTTATGCGCTGTTTTTGAATTTTTTTGCAGCCGTATGGATGCCAAAAGCATTGGGAACAGTGCCCCATTGTTAGAGGATAGTGCCGGGATCGTTTAGGGTTGAAAACAGGGTAAAAACCAGTAAATACAACGAGCTGTAATTGCTGTTTTTTGGGCTGAAAACAGAGGGTTTATGTCTTTGGAAACGAGTTCTAACAGGGGGATTTTTTCAAGGCGAGTTTTGGGGTCGTTATGTTGCCGAAATTTTGCCAGAACAGGTGTGATCTAGTTGGATACAAGTGAAGATCCCCAGGACTCTAGTTTTGTAACTTTACCCTCAAGAGGAGTAAAGAAATACCGAAAGGGGCGCCAATTTTTGGGGCCTATAGGTTGTCGACGGACGTCTACTCAGAGCATTCTAGCTTCCGAGATGTCTGCGTTTGAAGTATCAATTTCCCGTTACAAGTTTTTATTTGCAAAGTTTCTATGTGTCCTAAAGTCTAAAGGAAAGTTTTGGACGAAAGTCTACGTCTACCGCCCTACGTGCCATTTTCATGGTTCTGTCGCCGAGATCGAATGTAAAAGACTTGGACACTCCAAGTCGAGAATCTACTGCGACACCACAAGAAATCACTTTAAACAGTTCACAGTTCACAATTGATTTGACACTGGCCGGGTGGAGTTCCGTGCCTAGAGATGTTGGCCCCAGAGATTGGCACCCCTTTCGGTATTTCTTTTTGTATTAATCTGCAACTCAAAGTACAAGCGAGTAGTCGGGACTCACTCTCAGACTCTGCGTCCACATGCTCTGAGATGTGAGAGCCCAAACTACTAATATAAAGATTTACAAGGGGTGCTAAAAGCAGAGCCCAAAAGCTTCAAAATCAAAAGCTAGCCTCTCACAAGGCTTAGTAAATTTAAAGCAAAAGCTCTCTCTCTACTGCCTTGCATAAAATAAAGCAAGCAGATTGTGTAAACAAAAGTATGCCTAAAAAGTTGTTGTACGGAAAATTTGTTAGCGTGATTTACGGGACTGTCGTACTGGCCTGCCATGTCATTAGTCAGTCACAATTTGTGCTAGTTCGTATGTTGCTTGCCATGTCAGCATTTTCAGCGGCCTGTTTTTTAGCAATAGGACATGTGTGTGCGTGTGTATTGGGTAGCCACGTCACCAACTGGGAAGCCACGTCACCAATTTGTGACATAACCCCCTCTTGAAAGCATTGTAATCGCCCTCGATTATGCCTGTAAAACAGACAGAAACGATAAACTGTCTTAGCAGACACTGATTGTTAGTATCGACGCACTAGGAATACACATCTAGCACATGTACCAATTGACAGTCACATCACAGGACATCACATGATAGATCACATTCAACGTTCATTCAGATCTCAGACCATGATTTATCGGCAATGCAATAAGCAATCGCATCTAGATCCCCTTAGGACCTCATAGATGCCCGAAAGCCATAAACTGTCTTAGCAGACATTGACTGTTAGTACCGACGCACTAGGAACACACACCTAGCACATGTACCAATCAACAGTCACATCACACGACATCACTTGACATCACAAGACATCACATGACAAATCACATTCAACATTCATTCGGATCGCAGACCATGATTTATCGGCAATAAAATTAGCAATCACATCTAGATTCCCTCAGGACCTCATAGATGGCCGATTGACTAATCCCTATTGCAACCATGTCTATCGAGATCATTCAGACCAAAATGCTGCAGTCATTTTGTCTATCAGTTCTTGCACTTTAATAAGTTAAGAACAAATCAGTATCATATTATCGGAAATTCCATTTCATAAAGTCATTGCAGCAGAATATTGTCAACTCACAGTATCCTGAAACTCAAAGAGACATCAGTGACTTTAGTATCAAAAATCAAGGCATCTGTTGACAAAGGAGCGGAGTAACTCTCCTCTTGTGCCCACTGCACCAAATTTCCGCCAAGCTGAATTCGGGGTTCCATTTGGAATAGACTATGCTAAACCTGTAAGGTGCAGCGGAATGAATGATGAACTTTGCTCAAGATGAGTGCTCCGAATTGTGCTCAAGGTTCCTTTTACTTAGGGAAGGGAGAGCCTTTCGTTCTTTAATGAGAGAGTGCAATGGACAAACAAAGTGAATGGACATTGTGCGTGAAGGTGTATTGAGACTGAGAGATAGAGAGAGAAGAGAATACGACACCAGGGAGTTGTAAAACCCTCCTCCGAAGGCCCCACTCTCGATGGCGAGAGTGGTCTACTATTGATTGCACAAACTCGTACAACTTTGATGCACTTGAAGACTATGATGCAATGGCAGCATGGGGAAAAACCAAGTGCTATTTGTTGAATTTAGTTGTTGCAGTCCTTGGCTGAAAACGATGATGAAAAACGCCAGGTAAAGCTGAAAAACGCTGATGGGTGTTGGCGTTTTTGGGTTGAAGAAAACGCTTGGGGTTCTTGTTGAGGATCCACCTTGAGGGCCTGCTGCAAGGTTGCCTTTTGCTCTCTTGGTTTCTTCTGCCAAATAGTGCTAGCCTAAGTTTGCTTATATATTATCTTACCCAAATTGCCCTACTCAGTTCCCAACAAAAGTCACTTAAAATAATAAGTGAAAAATGTCAAAAATAGGGAAAATAGGTTTAATGCACTGGAAAATGCTCCCGATGGATTTTGTTGGATTTTGATGGTAATACTGATGATCATGCTGTGTGCAACCGGAGGACATGCATCTAATCTAAGTGATCGGTCATGCACGGTCTACGAACAGACTCACGAAAGTGCCAGATCGCTTCCTATCCTAGACTGACTTGACTGACTGAACCCTGGTCATGTTGTAGCTTGTCCACGGACACATAGGGTTGAATGTGTCACGTGACAAAACCAAAAGCTTCAAGGTAAAGCTTCACAATCTGAGTAGTATCTACTAGGTCCTCCTCCTACATCCACTTTGCATCCAATGCAAGATAGTTCTTGAATTTAACCAAGAACCGCCTTATCACTTTACCCTTAATCTTTCTGTCTTTATGTGCCAATATCTGTTCTGGAACAAGGATCTCCTTGTTTTCTTCCACTTTGGGTTGTTGATCAGGCTCCCCATCTTCAGGCACATCGCCTTTAAAAGGCCTCAGGAGACTCACATGAAAAGCATTGTGAATCCTCCAAGTTTCGGGCAGCTTCAGTCGCAAGGAGACATCATTTATCTTTTCGGAGATCTGAAAAGGTCGGTAGTATCGCATACTAAGCTTTGAAAAAAGCCTCTCCTTTCCCCTTTCTTTCTCAGGCGTGCCTTCTCAAAACGTAAGAGCACCCTATTGTTCTCCTTCAATTTCAAATCGCGTCGATGAGGATCTACTGCCTTTTTTTGTCTTTCTTGAGATTTCTGCAAAGCCTCGCGGAACTTGGCAAAAGCCGTGTCCAAGTCGCATGTGTACTCATTGGCTTCAAAAATCTGATCTTTCGTGCTTAGGAAGGGTGGAACCTTCGTAGCACCTTCAATAATCTCAAATGGCACCTTTCCCGTCGAAGATTGTATCATGTTATTGTAGGCAAATTCCACCAAAGGTAAATACTTTTCCGATTGAGTCTTTTGATCCGAGATGTAAGACTTCAATAAATCTAGTACCATTGAATTGGCAATCTTAGATTGCCCGATAGACTGCGGGTAGAAAGATGACGAGAACTGCGACCACGTGCCAATGTTCTTCCAAATAGCCTTCCAAAACAAACTCGTAAATCTGGCGTCTCTTTCGGAGACAATCGTCTCGGGCATGCCATGTAATCTGAAGATTTGGGCCACAAACAGTCTCGCTAAGTGATCTGGCTTGATTGTTTTCTTCATTAGAATGAAATGAGCTTGCTTGCTAAACCTGTCAATAACAGTCCAAATACCATCGTGACCACTCTGTGTTCTCGGGAGATAAAAAATGAAATCCTTTGCAATACTTTCCCAGGGGCGGGTGGGTATGGGCAAAGGCTATAACAATCCTTGTGCTTTATGCATGTCAAACTTGACCTTTTGGCATACCAAGCAATTACACACAAACTCGTCCACATCCTTCTTGAGTGTCGGCCAAAAGAAGTATTTCTCTACCCCTTTCAAGGTGGTAGCAATGCCGCGGTCACCCGTAAAAGGTGGACAGTGACATTCGGTCATAACCTTTTCCTTTTAACGGCTGTGTAACGCACAACATGGTTTTTCTCATCAAGTAGCCATTCCGAATGGAATATCCCGCTACTGTCTCCCCATCCCGTATTCGTGTGAAAATGTCTGCAAAATCTGTATCCGTGGCATACTGATCGACCATATCTTCGAAGCTCCTACGATGTATTGCGGAAATAGCCAGAATCAACGGCTTCCGAGACAAAGCATCTGCCACCAAATTCTTCTATTCTTGCACATGGACAATCTGAAAGTGAAACTGTGGGGACAAGATGTTCGCCCATCGCATTTGCTTTTTCGATAGCTGCTTCTGTGACAAAAAGTAGCGTAAACTCTGATGGTCTGTAAAGACAATAAAACCTGCTCCGAGTAGGTAATGTCGCCATTGAGTAAGAGCATGGATAATCGCCAAAAGCTCTTTCTCATAAATCTGTGTTGTCAATTCCGGCCTTGAGAACAATCGGTTGTATTGCTTGTAGTACGAACACAAGACCAAGAAGCTTCTAACTTCATGGACATTCTTCAATCGGGCCAATCACGGATAGTCTCTATCTTAGCCGGGTCCATCTGCAATCCTGTTGCTGACACAATGCGTCCCAAAAAGTGTATCTCTGGTAGGAAAAATTCACTTTTCTTCGCATTAATCACCAACTCGTGATCTCGTAATGCCTGAAAGACCTGAAGCAGATGTTCTCTATGTTTTGCCTCACCCTTGGAGAAAACAATGATATCGTCAAAGAAAGTGCCAACAAATAGTCTGTACTCTCGAAAAATCCTTTCCATCACCCGGTTAAATGTCACAAGAGCATTGGTTAAGCCCAAATAACCCAAAAGTCGTCTGAAAGGTTGTCTTGTAGATGTCTCTCGGCGCGATTCGGATTTGATGATATCCGCTCTCAAATCGATCCTGCTAAAGCACGAGGATCCTTGTAGTCTGTCAAGTATATTATCGATCCTAGGAATTGGAAATTTGTTCTTGATGGTGATTTTGTTGAGAGCTCTATAATCAATGCACATTCTCCAAGATCCGTCTTTCTTCAAAACCAACAACACTGGAGAGCAATAATGTGAAGTACTAGGCTGGACAAGACCCTTCTCCAAGAGGTCTTTCACTTGGTTCATAATTTCTTTGTTTTGGGCTCGGCCCACACAATAAGGTGGTCGGTTCGGTGGTGTGCTTCCAAGTATCAGATCAATGGTATGATCCTCAGGACAAGTGGGTGGTAACTCGCCTGGCAGGCCCTCTGAAAAGCAATCGGCATGAGTGTGGAGAGAATCTTGGTGTTCTTTATCGAGTTCAGACATATTTGTCCTATTCTCATCATTCATCTCTCTCAAGAAGATTGAGTAAACAAACAGACTGGATTTCAATAATTTTGAAATGGCCGAAGCCCATACAATAGGGACATGCTCGCCCTTAAGTTTCACATCAAGTACAATGGTTCTGCCCTTCTATGTAGTCAGAGTCGCTTTTCTCGCCCGATAATCGACCACGGCGTTGTTCTTGTGGTACCAGGGAATTCCCAAGAGGACATCACAACCTTCCAAAGGCATTATGTAGAAGTCATCATGCCCCAAATACCCCTGACAATGCAACCGAAGTTTGGCAATGACGTGTGATGGCTATGTCCCTGTCGGGTGCCGCTAGAACTGCCTTTGCTAGTGGTCCCATTCTATCGGGTGTGATCTCGAGCCGTGACTTCCATTCTTAGTGAGAGAGTGCAATGGACACAAACGAAGTGAATGGACACTGTGCGTGGAAGTGCATGAGACTGAGAGATAGAGAGAGAAGAGAAATACGACACTAGAGACGTAAAACCCTCCTCTGAAGGCCCCACTCTCGATGGCGAGAGTGGTCTACTATTGATTGCACAATCTGATACAAGATGTCGATGCAAATCTAATGGCTATGACTATGGCTGAAAACTGAATGCTTGATGAATCTGCAAGGGGTCAGAGTTGTCGGGCCGATCTACTACTGTTTTACTTGCTAAAGTGTTCGCTGAAATTGCTGCTTACTGCTGCCTAAAAACGCTATCTGTGGCTGAAACACAACGTTGGATTGGGCTGTTTGTAGGCGTTGATGGGGTTGCTTGAAGATGCGGCTACACTGTGCACTTGTTTGGTGAAATCGCCCTTGTTGAAAACGTTGGACAGCTGCTGTAAAACGCTGAAGGGGCTGGCTGAAAAACGGTAGACCACAGGGGGACCAAAACGCTACTGAAGGAGCCCTTTGTTGTTGCAGTTCCTGGCTGAAAACGTTGATGGGAATCGCCAAGGCAAGGCTGAATTTGCTGAGGAAGATTTGGTGGACAAAACGCCAGCAAAAGGGGGGGGGAGTCTTGCTGAGAGAGAGAGAGGGGGAACCTGTTGCACTTGGCCTGTGTTCTTCTTGCTCTTCTGCCAATTAGCCTAATCCTATGTTTGCTTATATATTATCTTACCCATTTTTCTCTACTCAGTTCCCAACAAAAGTCACTTAAAATAATAAGTGAAAAATGTCAAAAATAGGGGAAATAGGTTTAATGCATGGAAAATGCTCCTGATGGATTCTGTTGGATTCTGATGGTAATGCTGATGATCATGCTGTGTGCAACTAGAGGACATGCATCTATTCTAAGTGCCTAGGCATGCACGGTTTGTGAACAGACTCACAAAGTGCCAGAACACTTCTTAAGCTAGACTGACTGGACTGATTGAACCCTTGTCATGCTATAGCTTGTCCACAGACACATAGGGTTGGATGTGTCACGTGATAGTCGGGCCAGTCGGCACTGGAATCCGAGCAGTAAAAGGGTGTCTAGGCTCAGTTCAAAGTCATTTAGGCCCCTCGTGACACGTATAAGTTGGTGAGTACTAGAGAATTAACTCAAAAGAGGCATAAGGGACACATGGCGGCTCCAAATGCATTTGCCAAAAGCATCAGCAAGAGGGGGTGCCCATTTCAAGAAAGGGGGCTGATACAGAGTTACCGGGGAACGCCCCCTAGCCCTCGTTTCGGCGTTCCGGGGGGCAGTTTCCTTCCCGAACGTTCCGAAACGTCCCGGAACGTCTGACGTTCCAGGTGGCCAGTGCAAACCGGAATGGCCGTTCCGGAACGTTCCGGAACGCCCCCGAAATGTTCCGGAATGCCCCTGGAACGGCCAACGGCTACAAACAAATTTGGCAAAAATTGGAAAAATTGAAGTAAATGTTTGGGCTTCTTTTTGAAGTGTGCAAGGCCTCAAGGACTCATAAAATGCACCCACCTCCCCCTTTCTCTCCACAAGCTAATCCTCAAGGGTCAAGCTCTCTCCCTCTCACACTCTCAAGATCTCTCCCTCTCAAGACTCACTCTCTCAAGGCTCAAGGCTTCAAGCCTTCAAGCTCTCTTCCTCTCCCTCCCACTCTCTCAAATCTCTCCCTCTCCTTCTCACTCTCTCGAGTCTCTCCCTCTCACTCTCTCAAGCTCTCTCTCTCTCTCTCATCTTCATCTAGTCATAGCAAGGTTGAATGGTCTTCAAAACGAGTTTTTTGTGAGTATTAGAGTCAAAGCACTCTAATACTCTTTGTATTTAAACACAAGGAGCTAAAAAATGCGCTATTTGGGTGTTTTTTAACCTCCCGTTCCGCGCCGTTCCCGTTCCGGACCCCTAGCCATTCCCCCGTTCCGTGGGGATCCCGTCGCCGTTCCCGTTCCGCGTTCCGGGTAACTATGGGCTGATATCAACTCATAAGTGTGCTACAATGTGTGTGTGAGTAGTGGGTGCAGGTGATTACAACTTTAATGGAAAGCTTGCCTGCTCCCTTGCTCTATGTAGCGCGACGATTTGCTCTCGCGCATCACTCTCTCCCCTTTGCACATATGGTAATGCTCCACTAGTTGGGCTCCTCAGATGACCATGTACAGTTCTGGGGGTTTTATGCGTGCTTGCCAAGGCAAGAGCCTTCTATACAAGAGCCGGATTAGCTAATTGCGAATCCCCTTCAGGTACGCACAGTTCCATCGCGAAGGAATATGAAAACGGCGGGTTTTCTCGCGTGAAAACTCGTCCTATTTACAAGGGAACTGTCCCATTGCATGCGGGAGTACTTGAGATAGGCGTAGATATGCTTGCTCCGCTCGAAATGGTCCAAAACAAAGAATTACAGTCTACTGTGTTTTTCTGCAGGTTTAGGGTTCTACACCTAAATTGCAGGAAACCGCCAGAGGAGCCTCGAAAAGGCCTTGGGATGTGTGTATAGGGCAGTAGGCACCTAACAATGGCAAAACAGAAAATTACAGCATGCTGAAATTGACCTGCAGTTCACTAGAAAGCTTCCATACCGCAAGAGAAAGTGTCCTTGACGTGTACTTTTGACCTACAGGGATATTTGCCCTGTTATGTTGGTGAAATTGGGTCAAAAACAGCCATGGATAGGTTTGGACAGCCTGGCGAGGGTTAAGTGGAAGCGTTTGGATCGTTTATTTGCCAGGGGAGCCTCGAGAAAGCATTGGGTGCTTGTATAGGACAATTTAGAGAGATTTCCCACAAGGAATCTTGTTTAATTCAAGGGACAAGTGACCCTATAGGTGCGAGAGCTCGAGGGCTATCCTCAGAAGTGATCGGCATGCGAATCGGAGCACAAAACAGAGAATTCAGCGTGCTGTAATTTCTCGCCAGGTTTTGTAAAGTGCTCTCTAAAAGTGAGTGGAGAGTCACCGTGTACTTGGGGTATTGTCTGTGGAGACTTCTATTGTGGTTATGTTGCCGAAATCGGGTTAGAGTAGAGGAATTTCAATATGATAAAACTGGAACAGCTTGTAAAAGTTTACAAGTTTTTCGCAAGTTTAATAAGAATAAAGAAATACCGAAAGGGGCGCTAGGTTTTGGGGCCTACAGGTTGTGTGCGTATGCTCGGAGCATTCTATCTTTCGAGCTGTGTGTGCTTTGTACTGTCAATTCCCGTTACAGGTCTTGAGTTGCAAAGTTTCTCTATGTCTTAAAGTCTAAAGTTAAGTTTCGGGTGAAGGCCTACATCTACCGCCCTATGAGTTGGTTTCAGTGTCCCATTGTTAGAGGACAATTTCGGGGTTGTTTAGGGCTGAAAACAAGGTGAAAACCATTAAATACAGCGAGCTGTAATTGCTGCATTTGGGCTCTAAAAAGAGATTTTATGTCTTTGGATGCGAGTTCTAGCAGGGGGATTTGTTCAGAGCGAGTTTTGGGGTCGTTATGCCACCGAAATTTTACTAGAACAGGTGCGATCTAGTTGGATACAGGTGAAGATCCCCAGGACTCTAGTTTTGTAACTTTACCCTATAAAGGAATAAAGAAATACCAAAAGGGGCACCAGTTTTTAGGGCCTATAGGTTGTCGGCGTCTGCTCAGAGAATTCTAGCTTCTAAGTTGTGTGTGTTTGATGTATTAATTTCCGTTACAAGTTTTTATTTGCAAAGTTTCTCAAGCTCCTAAAATCTAAAGTAAAGTTCTAGGTGAAAGCCTACGTCTACCGCCCTACGGGCCGGTTTCACCAGACTTGAAGATTGTGCACGATGTCCATAGCTTCTTGGGCTTATGCTCTTACTACAGAAGGTTTATTAGGAACTTGCCGAGATTGCTTTACCCCTATATACTTTGCAAAAGAAAGGTCACTTTCAAATGCACAGAAAAAGAGATTTTAGCTTCTAATCTCTTAAATGAGAAGATGACTCCGGATCCAGTAATTGTTTTACCAGATCTTAGGAAGTCATTTGTGGTCTAGTTTGATGCGTGTGGCAATAGTATTGGGGATGTGCTTTGAAAAGGCTATGTAAATTTATAAGAAAGAGCTACCGGTTGTGATTCATGCGCTTTCTGATTGGAAGCACTACGAGTTAGGTGTTGATTTTGTTGTCCAAACAGATTATCAGACCTTGTGATACTTCTTGACACAATCAAAGCTATATGAAAAGCATATGAGATGGGCAAACATTCTCTCTATGTTCCACTTTTAGATTGTGCATGTGGAATGCAAGAAGAATGTTGTGGCTTATGAGTTATTTAAAATAGATTGTGGCATATCATGGTACTTGAACACATTGTACATGAGCAGTCGTGCCATCTAATCAGAATTTATCTTCCTACTTAGAATAAAATGGACCCGCTTGTTGAACGTGCAAATGATGGTCTATAATACATATTCCATCATTCCTTGTCGGTGTTCTTGGGAGATGAAAGATAAAATCCATGACAATACTTTTCCATGGCTTATATGGAATAGGCAATGGTTGTAACAACCCTGGTACCTTTTGCCTGTCAAACTTGACCTTTTGGCAAATCGCATGCTTGCACAAAGGCATCCACATCTTTCCTCAAAGCATGCCAATAAAAGAAAATCTTGACCGCTTTCATTGTAGCATCTATACCATGATGCTCTGCATATGGTAGGACATGGATTTCTACCATAACTTTGTGTCGCAATAGCCTAGTGACACATAGTCTACAATGCATCATCATAACACTATCCTTGAGGTAGTAGTGCTCATGGCGTTGCCCATTTTGCAACTGCTCAAAGATCCTTGCAAATTCTTCATCAGTAGCATATTTTTCCTTCATGTCATCAACATAGCAACTGAAATACGCGTATTTTATTTAGAATCAATGATGTCCCGTATTGAAACATACAATACGTCTCATAACGCTTTCTATTCTAACGTTTTTTTGCTCAAAATGTATGTCTTTTCCTAGTTGATCAATTGTGTTTTAGAGCTTCATGGTGCTTGTTTATGTATGCTATGGTTAAATATTGAAGAGTCATTGAGGAGGTCCATGAATCGCTTCATTTGTCCTTATTAAAGTATCATATCTGAAATAAGTGGACGTATTTTATTTTTGATTCTAAAAAATACGTCTAGTACACGTATTGAACACCGCGTATAAAACGTCCCGTTCCATCCCGTACCGTAGCTGCTATGGTCATCAAGCTCATGATGATAAAGAATTGACACAGAAGATATGTGAAATTTGGAAGGAACTCTCTCAGTCTTGTCTTCTTCAAAGCACGACACACATAATTTTGTATGATATAGATGTGATTATTCACAAACATGATGATTTGCATGATAACGATGTGATTGTTCACAAGGATGATGGTTTAGTTGATACTTTGTCTAGTGAAGCTAACCTCATTGCAGATTCGATCAATCACGAAGAATCGATCTTGGCTCTCAAGTCGAGGTCCCAAGAATCCCCACAGGAAGTATTTTGTGTCCGCATGATTAGTCAGCACGCATTGTTCGAATGTTTCATTCGTGATGGTTCCTTGTATTTTAGTCACTGACCTTATGTGATCCCTTTTCATAGGCATGCCATATTGTACGATGAACACGATTCACTCATGAATGAGCACGGACGTATGCGGATTACTCATGAAAAGATAAAATGTTTGCACCCAAGGAATTCACATTCCATGTCTCTTCCTTGGCATGACACAATATCCGAAAGAGCACAAGCAGGATTGAGTATCAAGCATCGGCATTTCCATTGTGATTTGCCACAGTTCATAGATTTAGATCAGAAAAGACAAATTTTGATTCTAATTTTTGCGTGTGTTTGATGAACGGTTTGACACTCCGTCACTTTGTTCATCTACATTGCATGCACAATCTTTCAAAAGGCTAGAATTTTTTCAGTCACTTTACATGGAATGGGTATGTTCATGTTTTTGTGTTGGTAATGGTTTCAGGAATTTTCATCCTCGAAGATTCTTGAAGAAGGTAGACGCAGGACTATAGACGAAGTTGAAGCATTGAAGAAGCCACAAATGACTGTGTCGTTTTTGGCGCAGCCCAAAGAAGCAAGCGTTGCAGACCTTTATGAAGTTTAACTATCGCATGACCCAAGCATCAGAGTGGGCCGACGAACAATCCTTCCTAGGATTCTAGATGCTGTTGGCGATCTTCCTCGATGCCATACAGTTTGGTACTAGTACCTCAATTTAAAAAGGAGGGGATGTCACGTGCACATCTAACTCTATGTGTATGTGGACAAGCTACTTCATGACTAGGGTTCAGTTCAGTTAGCCTAGTTTAGGAAGTGTTCTGGCACTTATTGTGAGTCTGTTCGCAGACTGTGCATGTCCAGGCACTTAGAGTAGATGCATATCCTCTGGTTGCACACAACATGATCATCAGAGTTACCATCAGAACCCATCAGGAGCATTTTTACAGTGCACATACCTATTTTTCCTATTTTAGCCATTTTTCACTTATTATTAATAAGTGACTTTGTTGGGAAACTGGGTAGGGCAATTTCGCCAAGTCAATATATAAGGAAACCTAGCGCTAGCACTTTCTGACAGAAGCGGCAGCAGGGACTCAGTGTTCAACATTGCACCTTCTCAGCAAGACCCCCCAACAAGACCACCTAGCGTTTTTGCAGCAGATGGCCCTAGCTTTTTCTACAGCAACATAGCTAGCGTTTTTCATCAAGATCAGCCCCAACGTTTTGTAGTTGCAGATCAGCTTGGCGGTAGCAGATTCCCAGCATATACTATAGCGTTTTTGCAACATATCAGAATCAGCCCTAGCGTTTTTGGATCAGCACGACAGCCTAGCGTTTTGCAGATTCCCGGCGACAAGCCCCTTTTCTACATCAGCGTTTTCAGTTTTTAGCAAATAGATTCCGCACCGCAGCCCTCGAACCTCGCAGATCTCACCTTCTCGCAGCAGATCCTCGCCGCACGGTCAGATCAACCAGTGTTTGCAAAGTCAGCCCGCTATTTGCAGATTTCATCATCTTCGTTTTCAGCGCGTCGTCATTGCATCGTCGTCATTGCCGTCATCATCAACATAGAGTCAAAATTCAGCAGATACAAGATTTGCAGATTTCAGCCCATAGCGTTTTCAGCTTTCAGCCCGTCTCGTCATCGTTCTCATCGTCGTCGACATCGTTGGCAAGTCCATTGCATTGTAGAGATTTGTACAATCAATAGTAGACCGCTCTTGCCATAGAGAGTGGGGTCTTCGGAGGATGGTTTGACACCATTCTAGTGTCGTATTCTTCTCTCTCTATCTCTCAGTCTCAGCACCTTCATTCACAGTGTTTACCACTTTGTTTGTGATCATTTGCACTCTCTCACTAAAAGAACGGAAGGCTCTCCCTTCCGTAAGTAAAAAGGACCCTCGAGCACAGTTCTGAGCACTCATCTTGGGCAAAGTTCAACATTCACTTCCGCTGCACCTTACATATGCATACAACAATACGGTGCATTCGTCAATAAGCAAGGTTCCTTATGAAATTGTTGAGGGTGGCAAAAAGGTCCTCATTTTGCACACAAAGGACAAGATTTTAGAAGCACATTGATATATTGAAAATATGGATGAAACGTATAAGAAAATCCGGCTTGCCTTGGAGAAGACTTGGGCAAAGCAAAAAGGGTTGCCGATTGTTGTCGACATGAATTGTTTTTTTCACCTTGTGATTGGGTACTCTTACGGTTTGAAAAGGCAAGGTTAACGAAGACGAAGGGCAAGGAAAGTTTATTTCCCAAGCTCAATATGCGTTACTATGGGTTTTTCAAGTACTTGACATGATCATTGATGTTGGTTATAGGTTGAAATTGCTTGACAGCTGGAAGATTCATAATGCGTTCCACGTGAGTCTTCTAAGACCCTTTGTGGGTGATGTGTCAGAAGATATGTCAGATGAGGATCAACCAAAAGTTGAGGAATTTGATGAGATCTTGATACCTGAGGAGAATTTGACACACAAGGAAAGAAAAGTCAAGGGAAAAAATTGTACGACTTTATTTAGTGAAGTTCAAGAACTGTCTACCTATGGATGCAAAGTGGATGGAAGAGTGTTAAGTGCTAGAGCCACGAATGTATTACAACTTTACCTTGAGGCCTTTAAATTACAGCCTACGTATGCCCCAACTCAACCTGCTCAAAAGATGGGTAGTGATGGTGCTAAAATGTACATGCGGATTCAGTGCATTAGAAGTGTACATTGCTTTGCAAATGTTAAAGGTACTCGTAGAGAAAATGACAAAAGTATGAAGATTTCATTAAGTCATTTACATCTATGTTTCATGACCTTTCCTATGGATACATGTGATGATAAAAGGGTGCTAATCACACTAAATCTTCTATGGCATGTATATCTGGCATGCTATTGAGGATGTTTGCGATTTCAAGAGGGGGGTATGTCACGAGGCTATGGCAACCACTAACCTTAGTTGTTGGTTTCTTTCCCTTTATTTTCTTGTAATTTTTGGGACCCTCTTTTTGAAGTCACAAATGGCTCGACATTGTATTGCGAGCATCGACTGAGAGTTTCACCCATAGCAATAAAGGCCAGGTTGACACGAGTTGGTCGACAGTTGGCACTGAAATTCGAGCAGTAAAAGGATGTCTAGGCTCAGATCAAAATCATGTTTGTGAATTCTCCTACTGCGGTTATGCAACCGAAATTGAGCTAGAGTAGGTCATTTTTATCCCGATAAAAGTGGGACAACTCGTAAGAAATTACAGGTTCTCTCTCAAGTTTTAATTGAATAAAGAAATTGAAAGGAGTGCCAACCTTTGGTGTCAACGCAGTCATCGTCTGCTTGGAAGCACTCTAGCTCCGAGGCCGTGTTTTGTTTGAAGTGTAATTTCCAATCATAGGATTATTTCGTGAAGTTCCTTTGTGTCGTAAAGTTTAGAGTGTAATGGGCAGGTGGAAGCTAAAGTCTATCGTCCTCTAGCGAGTCTACGGGCGGGTTTCAAAGTGCAAGGAGAAGGCAGAGGATTTAGAGTTTTGAAAAGATATCGAGAGTCTAGACACACATATTAAACCTGTGATTCATTTGCTTCGGGTTGTGGATGGCATGGAGCTTAGAGTGGGATGAGGTTTTTGGAGTGTGTGTTGGCTTGCAAGTTTCTCTTCTACTGCCACGTGTCCACTTTACTCCTTTTGGTTTAATTTCCAAGTGCTCACTAACTTATGAAGTCCCGTCAAGGTAGCCACCCTTTTAGTACTCGGATTTCAATGCTGATGTCACGAGGCTGTGACAACTATTAACCTTAGTTGTTAGTTTCTTTCCCTTGATTTTTATTCAATTTTTGGATCCCTCTTTTTGAAGTCACAAATAGTTGGACATTGTATGGCTAGTGTGAAACGGTTGAAAGTTTCACCTGCTACAATGAAGGGCAGGTTGCCACACGAGATGGTTGGGCCAATCGTCACTCAGAGTTGTACCCTATTGAAGAAATATTGAAAGGGCGCCATCGTTTGGGCCTTGGGGCCATTGCAGTTTGCGAGTGGAACATGTTCTGTTGTTTGAATGCTAAATGTTTATTTGAGTCTGTTCTTTTGAGTTGGCACGTGGCACGTGGTGCTCGACCCGTTTGAGCTTGTTGCGATAGAAACAAACTGTTGAGGAGCAAAAACGCTAGAGTCCTTGGGTTCTGTTGGGGTTCTGTTGAGAAGGTGCCTGTTGAGTATGTGCTCGTGTTGCCTCTTCTGCCATTTAGTGCTAACTTGGGTTTGCTTATATACAAACTTAGCAAAATTGCCCTAGCTACCTTTGTTGGGAAGTCACTTAAAAATAATAAGTGAAAAATGTCAAAAATAGGTAAAATAGGCTAAATGCACTGGAAAATTCCCCTAACTGAATCTGATGGATTCTGAAGGGAATACTGATGATCATGCTGTGTGCAACCAGAGGATATGTATCTACACTAAGTGATTGGGCATGCCCGGTCTACGAATAGACTCACAAAAGTGCCAGATCACTTATAATCTAGATTGGCTTGACTGACTCAACCCTGATCATGCTGTAGCTTGTCCACGGACACATAGGGTTGGATGTGTCACGTGACATCCCCTCCTTTTCAAAGTGAGGTAGTGGTACCGAACTGTATGGCGTGGAGGGAGATCGCCAATAGCATCCGGAATCTTGGAAGGGACTCTTCGCCGGCCCACTCTGATGTGTGGGTCGTGCGGTACTTGAACTTCATGAAGGTCTGCAACACTTGCTTCTTTGGGCCGCGCCGAAAGCGACACAAAGTCTTCTGTGGCTTCTTCGATGCTTCAACTTCGTCGAGAGTCATGCTTCTTTCTTCTCAAGAATCTCCATGGTTGAAAATTTTTGAAACCACTTCCAACACAAAACCATGAACATACCTATTCCATGTAAAGTGACTGGAAAAAATCTTGTCTGCTCTAAAGACTGTGTATGCAATGTAGATGTACATAGAGATGGAGTGACAACCCGTTCATCAAACACGTGCAAACAATGAGATCGAATCTTTCTCTTATGATCTAGAGCAATCAACTATGGCAAAACACAATGGAAATGCCCATGATTGGTGCTCATACTTTCATGTGCTCTTTCTACAAATGTGTCATGCCAAGGAAGAGACAGGAAAGGTGACTTCCTTGAATGCATACTTTTCAGCTTTTCATGAACAATCCGCATACATCCGTGCTCATTCATGAGTGAAACGTGCTCAACGTACAATATGTCATGCCTAGGAAAAGGGATCACATAAAGACGTTGACTAAAATACAAGAAACGATCACGAATGAAACACTCGAACAATGCGTGCGTATCAATCATGCGAAAACATAGTACTTCCTGGGAGGGTTCTTTGGACCTAGGCTCGAGAGCCAAGATCGGTTCTTCCTGAGGGATCGAATCGTCCTGTGGGGGTTCTTTGGACCTTGACTCGAAAGCCAAGATCGGTTCTTCGTGATTGATCGAATCTACAACGAGGTTAGCTTCGCTAGAAAAAGCATCCACTAACACATCATCCTTGTGAACAATCACATCATCTTCATGCAACTCATCATGCTTGTGAGAAATCACATCTTGATCATGCAAATCATTATGCTTGTCAGTGTCATCCAAATCATCATGCTTATCATTGTCATTCAAATCATCATGCTTCACACAATCATGCAAATCATCATGCTTCACACAATCATGCAAATCCTATGTGTCATGCTTTGGAGAAGAAGAGACTGAGAGAGAGTCTCCTTTTCTCGATCCTGTTGAATCTGTGCCTGCATTTGAGAAAAGAGTCGCAACATCGCTTGCATTCTTACTTTGGTCTCGCGGTCATATTCTGCTTGTCTTGCTTTGGCTTCCAAGCGTGCTTGCTCGCTCGCTCTCACGCGCTATGGTTGCCATTCTTTCTTGGTATTGGCGCTCTATGGTTGCCATCTTTTCTTCGTGGTCACGCTCTATTTATGCTTTTCGTTATGCATCTCTTGCTTTGTCTTCTAACTTCTTGTCCATCATCCTCTTGTCGAAAGCCTCCATAGGAGTTAGTGCAATCCTTGTCGTAGATGAAAAAGGGGGAGGGTCTGAAAACGCTCCTGGTGGGGGAAATTCTTCTTCGCCTCTCTCATGCTCATCACCTCCAAGCGAAGTATCCATTCCGCTTCGAGTGATGACCATTCTGAAGTCGTGGGTTCTTGTGGGTTCTTGGGGTCTTGGGTTCTTAAGTTCACGAGGAACTTGGGTTCTTGGGGTTCTTAGGTTTTCTTTTGCTTGCAAATCGCGTTTGAGAAGGATCTTCTCTTCACCCGAGTTCTACTCTTTTCCGCGGGCGCACCCCTTGGCGGCCTTGCGCTCACACCAATGTTGCTTTTTCCCACCTCACGTCGATTGGCCGGCTGCTAAGTGCACGGTCCGCTCTCAATGAGTGAAAAGAGACACAAGGGGAGGCTGGACAAGCCCTTCTTTCCTGGGATTCTTGTCACTCTTCAAAAACACGATTAGGAATCGACAGGCCCAAGCGAACTTGGGTTCGTGCGACCTCAACAAGCAAAAAAAATTCTTCTGATTCTTGTGGTTCTTTCCTTGAGTGATATAGAACACTGCCAAAGCTCTGATACCAATGTAAGGTGCAGCGGAATGATTGCTTGCGCTTTGCTCAAGATGAGTGCTCCAAACTGTGCTCAAGGTTCCTTTTACTTCTTATGGAAGGGAGAGCCTTCCGTTCTTAATGGAAAGTGCTATGATCACAAACAAAGTGAATGGACACTGTGCGTGAAAGTGTATGAGACTGAGAGATAGAGAGAGAAGAGAGATACGACACCAGAGACGTAAAACCCTCCTCCGAAGGCCCCACTCTCGTCGGCGAGAGTGGTCTACTTATGATTGCACAATCTGGTACAAATGGTATGCATGAGATTGATGCAAGTCTAGGCTATGTCGACGATGACGACGGTGATGACGAAGTCGACCTAAGGGCTGAAATCTGCAATCTTTCTACTGCTGTCCAAAAACGCTACGGGCTGCAATCTGCAAATCTTGTATCTGCTGAATTTTGACTCTATGTTGGTGACGATGTCGATGACGACGACGAAGCGCTGAAAACGCAGATGCTGAAAGTTTTCCGGGCTGAAACTGTAAACTTCACGGAAATTGACCGTGCGGCGAGGAACTGCTGCGGGAAGGTGAGATTTGCGAGGTTCGGGACTTGATCTGCGATGTCTGACTGCTGAAAACTGAAAACGCTGATCCTAGGGCTGATTCTGTCGCGATAGATTTGCAAAACGTTGAGGTTGTTGGCAGATGCAAAAACGCTAGGGTTGAAAATGGTGTTTCTATCGCCACGATTCTGCAAATGCAAAAACGCTAGGCTGATCTCCTGGGGTCTTGTCGCTAGGGATCTGCAAGGCAAAACGTTGGTTGATCTGCGGTGTCTGGTCCAAAAACACTAGCCAAACTGTTGAGGAGCAAAAACGCTAGAGTCCTTGGGTTCTGCTCGGGTTCTGTTGAAAAGGTGCCTGTTGAGCATGTGCTCCTGTTGCCTCTTCTACCATTTAGTGCTAACCTGGGTTTGCTTATATACAAACTTAGCAAAATTGCCCTACCTACTTTTGTTGGGAAGTCACTTAAAAATAATAAGTGAAAAATGTCAAAAATAGGTAAAATAGGCTAAATGCACTGGAAAATTCCCCTAACTGAATCAGATGGATTCTGAAGGGAATACGCTGTGTGCAACCAGAGGATATGCATCTACACTAAGTGATTGGGCATGCACGGTCTACGAATAGACTCACAAAAGTGCCAGATCACTTCTAATCTAGACTGGTTGGATTGACTGAACCCTGATCGTGCTGTAGCTTGTCCACGGACACATAGGGTTGGATGTGTCATGTGACACTAGTGCTCGCTCATCTGATTGGAAAACGTTGGCTCTATTGCTCCCTTTATAGGTAGAAGTTTTGCTTAGAAACTTTTCAGGACTTGGGTAAGGCAAGTTTGGAAGACAAAGTTATAAAAATAAATCATTAAAATGATTTATTAATAACCTTGTCTTCAGTTAAGTTTATGAGTGAAACTGTCGCACATTTGCGAGCCCGGGATCCGATTGATGCGGGGAATGGCTCGTTGGATTTCTCTAATCTAAAACCACGTGCACGTCATGCCAGATGTCCACCATAGTGTAACAACATCTGTCAAAACGATTGTACAATCCATTTATGCAAGAGGGTTCCAAAGTTGCAAAACATAATCTAATGAACTCGTCCGGACATGCGAATGAGAGCGTCTCTTAGCCCTCTCTGAATGGATTGAGCTAAATGTTAAGAGTTCCCAAGTGCTTTAGTGCCTCTCCTCTCAGTGTTGACATCGGTTTCCTTATTTTGGGTTTGAGGTTCATCAATAGAGCTCTGCTTCGATTCTTTAGTCACTGTGTCGATCTGGTTTTGATCCTTAGCAAAGATTGTGTGAGGTCTTCTCCCTTGCCCCATGATCGCCAAAATGGAATGAGCTGGTCATTTTGATAGCTATTCTAGGTTGGAGATTCACAATCAGATGTCAGATTAGCTAGAATGGAACAATAGATTTATAATTCCGATGAACATGAGGATATTGGTTAATGAATTGATTTGAAAGTACAAAGTCAGATGTTGGACATGAGATACTGCTTCAGCTCTCTACTAAATTCATGTGTCACTCCCTTGTCCCTAGCCTCAAATGTATCACCCATCTTTTGTAACTCTGTATCATTGGTGGTTTTTCTGGTTTTGTAATTTGTTTACGTAATATAAAAGGGTATGAGCCAGAGAGAGAAATAAATTGTAATATTAACGTCTTCAAAAGGCCAAAATGACCTATGAGACCAAAAGGTAACATGTGGTGAATCTAATACCAGGTCTGGGTACAAAAAGTACAAAGAACTGAAAAGAAAATAGTGGCTAGGGGTGGGGTGAAAGCTGATACAAAGGGAAGACAAAGGGTGAGCTGATACAATGGAGCTCTTTGACAGTCGAGGCATCATATACATATACATCAGTATCCGGGACGATTCCTATGTCGCGCGAGTCTGGTATGAATCCTTGTCGCAGTCTGCGTCGATATCAAGAGGGCCCTCTCATCCTTGGGCGACGGGACCGCCCCAACTCTATCGCCTGATCAAGCAGTATGCCTCTGGTACCTCTGGTGTTACGTTGTGGAGGCTGCTCGAACTCCTCTGTCTGTGATTGAAAGAAATCTGTGATCTTCCGTTATTGTTAGATCTCTCTCATTGTGCCCCTTTTCAAGAGATCCTGTCTGTGTTTTCGAATCTCTAGTAAGTATAATCCAAGGCATCTTTGATCCTGGTATCTCATGACTATAGAAAGTGGCCCAAAACCCTCTCTAAATAGATTGTGAAAGCGGTGTTATATCTCATAGTATACTGGGCAGTGACATATGTAATGTAGCTCTGTCTCTGGCTTTATTTGGCACACTTGACAAATCTTGGACTCAGCGGTAATATGCCCGTTTTCTTTAGTGTAGGATGCTTCTTCAAGAAGTCCTTCTTTGCCTCCATGAATGGGAAGAGCATGATTAGAGCTCTTTCTTTTGAAGTCTCCCTATTTCCTTGTGTCTTCTTCCTTACCCTCCATGCTTTTGTATGAGTAGCCTCACTACCCATCATGCGGAGAAGTTCTTTGACTTCCCCTTCCACATCATCTCGGTCTTTTAGATTGGTTATTCGTATGTGCAAAGCTCTAGTCTTCCTTCGTTGCTCTTCTTCTAAAGTCATGTTGATGATTGTAGGAGTGTCACAAGGCGGGCACCACGTGCCAATAGAAACGAACAGACTGAACAGACTTTTTGCACTTAAATAACAACTGAACTGAAAGAGAGAGAAAGACGACACGCGACACGAAGTGGCGGAATTCCACCCTAGAGAGTATTTGCCCCAAACCTTGGCGCCCCTTTCGGTATTTCTTTATATTGCATCATCAAAGTACAAGCCGGTACTCGAGACTCTGCACCTTTGTACTGAAGCATGCTAGAGAATGAGCCCTAGCCTCATATTTAAAGGCCCTTGGCCAAAAAAGCAGTTTACATAAAAAGCTTTCAAAATCAAAAGCTTCTGGTCCAAAAAGCAGTTTATATGAAAAGTTTTCAAACTCAAAAGTTTCTGGCCAAAAAGCAATGCCAAAAGCTACCAACGCAATTTATGGAAATCCGTATAGCCTGCCACGTCATCATGTCAGCGCAATTTTCAAAATTTGTTTGCTGCCTTAGGGTTAGGGTTAGGGTTTTTGGCAAAAATTAGGGTTTGCAAGTTTTTAGGGCTAGGGTTTTTGGAATTAGGGTTTGTAAGTTTTTAGGGTTAGGGTTTCCAGTTTAAGGTTTTTTGCAGTTAGGGTTTTCAGAATCAAGGTTTCAACAATTAGGGTTTTTGGCAGAAATTAGGGTTAGGGTTTTCTACACCCGGCCAACCACGTCATCACTTTGTGACACTTCTTCTGTTGCTTGTTCTTCTCAGGGTTTAGGCCCCTCGGTCGACATCTGTAAGTTGGCTCCATTCTTTAGGCTTTGACACGTCATCAGTTTGTTACATCTCCCTTTCTTGAAAGAGAGTAATCGTCCGCGATTACAACATATCTGCAAAACAACTCAAGTTAGCTCAAAAATTTCCAAGGGACATTCGGAGGGACAATCAATTTGCTCTTTTTATTAAGGAGTTAGCTTCTCCTTTTTGCTCTTTTGATCAAGGAGTTAGCTGCTCCTATCGGCTGTTTTGATCAAGGAGTTAGCTTCTCCTTTCGTCCAGATCGGAACTCTTGATATTCCGGCGTAGTAAAATTAGCCATCACACCTAGACCGTACTGATCTTCCTCGGGTGTCTTGATGCACTAAAATTACATACCTAGGTAATCTCATCCAATTAGGAATATTCACTGGTTGGCACATCACAATGCAACACAAATGCTCACATATGCATGTTACACGACATAGAAACATAATGCCGCCGATGAACACTCCTCCCGCATAACCTAACAAGGTCCGGGCCGGGAGATATTCAACGACTCCCTCATCACTCCTCCCGCATAACCTAAAAAGGTCCGGGCCGAGAGATATAGAGGCCTTTTACAACCAAACGCCCCCCAGACCGCAGCCTGCGTCGTTTGGAGGTGCTGAGAGTAACCACTGCTCAGACTTCTTAATACTCCTCCCGCATAACCATCCAAGTCCGGGCCGGGAGTCACAACAACAATTATTTTACAAGCATACAACCAAACGCTCCCCAGGCATCGGCTTGTGTCGTTCGGAGGTTTTCAAACATACAACGAAACGCTCCCCAGGCATCGACCTGCGTCGTTCCAAGGTTCAAACAATACCAAAACAGTATTTCTCACTTCTCCACCCGGGAGTAAAATCACCAATCATTGAAACTAGTATCAAACCAAAGTCAAACAATTCAAATCGGCACCAAAACAGGTTCAAAACAGATATCATCCATTTCAAACAAATTCCAAACAGGATCACCAAACAAGATCAAACAGAACTTAAACTTAAAAAGCAATCTCGACATCAGTCGAGCTCGAAAAGTCAACTGACTTTCCATCTTGAAACTTGCACAAAAAATTAGAGTTAGGTTCCTTCCATGAGGTCGTAGCCGAGCACAACATGGTCCATCAGCTCTTGGACAGACATTGTTTCTTTGGCGGCGATGGTAGTCTCAAGAGATAGCAATCACACTGAACCTCCAAGGTCATCTGCTCGTGAAGAGACATCTACTGAGAGATGTCGAGAAATTTCAATTTATAATGTGCTAGGATTTCCATGGAAAGCATTTCAGGATACCCCACTTTGCCAGAAGTTGCACTCCGAAGGAAGATGTCAGAAACCATACAACTTCCGGCAAAATTTTTCTTAAAAGCTTGCCAAGTACTTGGAGTATGGTGCTTGGTAGCTGTAGACATCAACATCTGCATTGCACTGCTTTTGAGAAAAAAAACAATGACTTGAAACAAATCTGGATCCTTCTCTTGCAAGTTATCTTAATTGGCTTATGCCTTGTAAGACACTGCGGTGAAGACAGGAGCGCGCCCGATGCGCGATGAAGTAAGGGTGGGAGTGGCTAATAAGTCCGGTTTGGAGCGAAGATACCTCGAATCAAATTCCAATAGCTCTGTCTGCTCTTTTGTAGGACCGGTATGCTTTTAGAAAAGCACACGCCTGAGGCTCTGATACCACTGTCACAAGGCGGGCACCACGTGCCAATAGAAAAGAACAGACTGAACAGACTTTTAGCACTTCAATAACAACTGAACTGAAAGAGAGAGAGAGACGACATGCGACACGGAGTGACGGAATTCCACCCCAGAGAGTATTGGCCCTAAACCTTGGCGCCCCTTTCGGTATTTCTTTATATTGCGTCATCAAAGTACAAGCCGGTACTCGAGACTCTGCACCTTCGTACTGAAGCATGCCAGAGAATGAGCCCTAGCCTCATATTTAAAGGCCCTTGGCCTAAAAAGCAGTTTACATGAAAAGCTTTCAAAATCAAAAGCTTCTGGTCCAAAAAGCAGTTTATATGAAAAGTTTTCAAACTCAAAAGTTTTTGGCCAAAAAGCAATGCCAAAAGCTACCAGCGCAATTTACGGAAATCCGTATAGCCTGCCACGTCATCATGTCAGCGCAATTTTCTGAATTTGTTTGCTGTCTTAGGGTTAGGGTTAGGGTTTTTGGCAAAAATTAGGGTTTGTAGGTTTTTAGGGTTAGGGTTTCCAGCATTAGGGTTTCAATAGTTAGGGTTTCCAGAATTAGGGTTTCAGCAATTAGTGTTTTTGGTAGAAATTAGGATTAGGGTTTTCTGCACTCGGCCAACCACGTTATCACTTTGTGACACTTCTTCTGTTGTTTGTTCTTCTTAGGGTTTAGGTCCCTCGGCCGGCATCTGTAAGTTGGCTCCATTCTTTAGGCTTTGACACGTCAGTAGTTTGTTACGAGGAGTGGGGATAGACGTGGTTTCTTTCCCTTTCCCTTTCCCTTTCCCTTTCTTAGCGACTTCTATCCATTTCTCGGCCTCATCCGTCTTCTTCTGTTTCTTCGTGATTGCATCCACCCACGAAGACGTCTTCGCCCCATTCTGTTTCTTCGTCTTTGATCATCCGTACCTATTCCTTGATGACCTTGATTTCCTCTATCACCGAGGGTTGGAATTCACCTTCCTCTAGTCCATTGCTTGCTCTATCAGCAAGCTCTCGCTTGAGGGTTGAGACCTCTTCTTTGAGTGCTTGTGAATCCGCCTCAAGTGCTTGTATCACTACGTGTAGGTCCTCTTTCTCCTCCTTCCATTGCGTGCCTTCATTAAGAAACATTTGAAGAAGGTTGGCCTTCTCCTTTCACCATCCTTCCATCTCTGCTTTCCATCCTTCATCTCCCTTTCCACTTGTGTTATCCGCTCATTTGTACGCATGAAGGTCGCTTTCGTACGTGACTTTCAAAAGTGGTGAAGCGCTCATGACCTCCATCGTAACGGCCCCTGTGCGCAGACATGCAGGGCTGCGCGAACTTGCAAGTCTGTTGTGTGTGCCGCTTTATTACTGCCAATTGCCAGAGCAGCGACAATCCCAGTTATGAGTCTCCAATATGGCGATGGTCCCAAAGTATCAGAAATACAAAGGAGCAACAAACCTGTGCAACCCATGGAGATGATGTCCTAAAGAGATGCAGTGCGACCCCTTTTTGTGTAATAGAACCAAAAAGGGGACTCAACTCGTCCCATCCTTGTCAATTTTGCAGCTTCAATGGAGACCTCGCCAAGAGGGATTTCCTTTTCACTTGCGCTCAGAATGCAAGCCTTCCTCTTGTTGTTTTGAGTGCTAGGACCTTATCCTTGCTGCCCCTGGTGCTTTGCTCTTGGTTCAGCATCCATGCCTTATGTTGCTTAATCTTCAGTTTGGAAAGCTGCAAACGTTTACGTAGCAAATTTGCACCCGCTGCTTCTAAATTTGCTGAGTAGGCTGATCTTAATCTTCAGTTCATAAAGCTGCAAACCTTTACGTAGCAAATTTGCGCCCGCTGCTTCTGAGTTTGCTGAATGTAAGTACCGTATGCTGCAGCTCGCCCGTAGTTTTTACTTCTGCTCACTATTCTCATACATCCCTAGTCGGCGCAAACAACACACGCACACACCCAAAACTGCACGCTGCCTCCTGCTGACCAAAACCCTAATGCACAGGCAGAATCCCCCTGCGTGCTACCTACTTGCTGCCCGAAACCCCTAACGCACAAGTAGAATCTCCCTGCGAGGTCTTTGCTGCAGAGAGGCCTTCACTTTGCGCGAGAGAGAGAGAGAGAGAGAGAGAGAGAGAGAGAGAGAGAGAGAGAGAGAGGCAGGTGGGCTGGCATCAGTGTTGGACGTATGAACGGCCTGCACTTTGTAAGCCATGTGGGTTTATTAAATGAAGCCTATCCTAAGCTTATATGGGTAGCGTAAGCGTAAAGCACAAAGCGCAGAGAGAGAGAGAGAGAGAGAGAGAGAGAGAGAGAGAGAGAGGTTCTTGTGTAAATGGACAGAATTGGCAGAGGGAACTTGTGTAAAGAAGTATGAGCATCTTGCAACTGGTGAAATGTATGATAAGATTGCTAAGAGATGGACGCTCGAGCTACCTACTGATTCTCATTTATTGATATATCTTTTCTGTGCCTTGCTTGAACATCCCAATTGGATGCTTCACATTGATCCGGCTTCACAACCAAGTATACAGTCTGCCAACAATCCCCTTTTTGTTGTCAATTTACCTCACAAAGAGAGATGTCCAGAGAAGCACGTGGCAGTTTTGTCGGTTGCCCCACCTTTCCTGCATCCTGGAGCTTGTGTGCTCTCGGTGGGGAAGCAAAATCCTCCTGTTTTTGCTTTGTATTGGGAGAAGAAGCTTCAGTTTTCTCTTCAGGTATGGAATCTTTTCATGCGCCAGGCAAGGTATAATTTAAAGCTTTGACATCAACTGAGGTAAGAATATCTTGCAGGGTCGAACGGCACTTTGGGATGCAGTGCTTCTCATTTGTTATCGAATAAAAACAGCTCACGGTGGTGTCGTCCAAGGAATTAACCTGGGCTCTTCAGCCTTCAATCTCTTATCAGTTTTGGAGACCCCTGAAGGGGATACTCTTGAACCTTGATATTCAGTGTGGTTGGAAGCGAGAAAGCTGTCTACTTGCATTCATACTGTAGAAGTGGAAGTAAGTCAGAAAATATTCATCTACTAGAATGCCAAAATTGTGCTGCCACTTTTACACTTCATGCTCAGATCAAGGGTTCTGTCTCGGATTTTAAGATTGCAGTAGCTGCGATTTTTGGAGCTCTTTGAGCTGATTTACACACTAGTCAAGGTGTCATTGGCTTGTTGAATTATTTTGTTGATAAAGAAGGGCCTTAGTTTCTTAGGGATGATCGGTCGGGTCTTTGCTTCAGAAAGCATCTGTTGCTTGGACTCTCATGTTTGTTTTTTTTTTCTCTTTTAAGAAGTTTGCAGATCAGCATGCTTCACATGTGTTGCAGATACTATTTTCATCTTCATTTGGGTGCAACATTGCCGGAGAGGCAGGGACAGTATCGTGCTTTTAAGGTAGGGACTATTCCAATTAAAAAATGGAGTGTGAAGCCTTTGTCGAGAGCATGCATAGAGCCTACTATTTTTAGGGATAGAAGGCGTATAGTGATATTTTTACTTGGCAGGTCTTTTCTTTTGCCCCCCCCCCCCCCCCCCCCCCCCCCCACCCTTTTTTTTTTTGAATTTAGCTAGCGCACATTTCTTACGTTGTGGGTGATTGCTTGCATGCGTCTGGGTTTGATCAACAAAAAAAGAACGCGAGTAATATATTTTCGGGAAAATTACCAAAATACCCCTCTAATTTGTCGAAATCCCCAAAATACCCCTCAAATTTCAAAAATTCCATTGTATCTATTTTGTTTGGATTGTTCACGATTTCCTAATATTTATTCTTTTTTGACAATGTATATCCGTTTTTTAGTGCTTAGCATGTAACTTGTCACAAATTACCTCCCAAAAAAAGACAATTATGTCTAAAAATAATGAGAAGCAAGTCATCTCCAAACCCTACATAACCAACTCAAATTCTAGTTTTAGTATCTTGTATTCATAGACAATCAGCCTTCTTATGAAAAGCTACAATTTTTTTAATCTTTGGATAAATTAAGTCACAACCAGGGGTATTTTGGGAATTTTGGAAAAATTGAAGGGCATTTTGGGAATTTATGACAAAATATGAGGGATATATTGGGAATTTTTGAAATTTGAAGGGTATTTTGGGAATTTCCACAAATTAGATGGGTATTTTGGCAATTTTTCCTAATACATTTGTGGGTGATTGCGTGCATGCTTGTGTATGTGTGTGTGTGAGAGAGAGAGAGAGAGAGAGAGAGAGAGAGAGAGAGAGAGAGAGAAAACTACATTATTGGTCAGCCTTGGAATGTTGAGCCTTTGCTCCAACCGTTCTTTCTATTGCTTCCAAGCTTGTATTGCTTGGGAAGCATCATCAATGTAGGAGATAATTTGACCCTATAAGGAATAAGCTAATAAAGTTACACACAAAACGGTGGGTTATGCACAAGGTTGTGTGAGGAGTACTCTCAAAATTGGCCTAATTCTCGAGTCCAAGGCATTATGTAATTGCCCAAGAGTTCCATATTTTTGAGCAACCTATTATTTTCTCATTTCCATGCGAAAAGGGCTTATTTACAGATTTGGTTCTAGTCAATTTTTGTTCTTGTTCCTTGTTTGTTTTTAATATAACAGCACTTCCACGCCAAATTATTGCTCACTTTAGACTTTCATGATTGCTTTCTCATTTCCATGTATCCTCCTAATAACTCATTTAAGCTCGTATTTCCAAACTATAGAAGGAATTAAGATTCCTCAAACACCCTTGTCGTGTATGCTTGTGAAGTATTCTATGCACACACTATGTGTGGCTAGGGGTCGTGGAATGTGGGAGCTGCTTCTAAGTGTTGACAAGGGCCAAGAATGTCAAGTGTTGAATGGATTGGGGGTTTTACCCATGAAGGTTGGCGGTGGCCCTCATGAGTCATAAGGGGAGAGGCGAAGCCGTGCGCATGCATGTGGGGATAACTTGTTGCAATGCTAGCAAGAGAGAGACTTCCCTCGGCGGGGTCTCTATTACTAATGGAGGGGTGTCACCTACGTGCAACCAAACTAGAGAAATCCCTTTATATATGGCTTCTTTCATACCAACCAACCCCTCTTTATGTGGGGACACCTTTGCAAGTAGGAGGTACTAGCTAGAGAAAAATAGAGATCTGGTGGTATTAGTTTGAAACAGAAAAGAAAAAGGATTTACAAGGGAAGACAAGGAGGCAGGTAGGCCACTTTGAATAGGGGTGTTCTTTTCCTCTCATCTCTCTCTCTCTCTCTCTCTCTCTCTCTCTCTCTCTCTCTCTCTCTGTGTGTGCACCTTGTAACTCTGTTATCCCATTGTGCACAGAGAGAGAGAGAGAGAGAGAGAGAGAGAGAGAGAGAGAGAGGTTGATGTGAATGAGAATATTCCTTGTTAATGTATTTTTCTATTCCGTGCGAGGTTAGTAGTTTGTTGTTAATTAGGTCTCCTTAATCTCAATTATATGAAAATCCATTTAAAACATCTTAATTGCATAAGCGAAGGGTGAGTTCGGGAAATGAAAAGACCCATGAAAATGGAAAGTCCAAAAAACCTTTTTTGCCTACATATAAATAGATTGTCGAGTATACATTGATACTTATGTGTTTTTCTTTTGCTTATTTTTCTTTTAAAGTTTTTTTTTTTTAAAAGAGTGTCTTTGCACTATATAGGTAATGAATTTCTTTTTTGAAGCCATTAAGAGAGCTATATAAATAAATAAATAAATAAATAAATAAATAAATATAGGTAGTGAATATATATATTTTTGAGCCGTTAATTAGATCTTTCTAATCTCGAAGAAATAAAAAGCTTTTCAAAACATCTTCATTGCGTAAGTGAGGTGAGTTTTGGAAATGACAAGACCCATGAAGGTGGAAAGTCAGAACTTTTTTTTGTGTCTATGTGAAGAGGTGGTTGACTTCAAATTGGTACATTTGTGTTTTTATTTTATTTTATTTTTCCTTTAACATTTTCTTCCTTAAAGTGTCCTTGCACTATGTACTTTCAATAAGTTAACCCCTCCTATTTACTTGGTGAGCCAAAGGTCGTTTTTTGGACCTTTGAGCCCACAAGTGGCAACTTGGCATGATCCAAGCCCACAACTTGAATCACATGGCCAGGAGCCTCGCAAGAATAAACATAGTGCTACTTTTTACTTGTGTTTGCGTCGATGCTTCTCCCTCGTTCTGAAAGTTTGCACAGAGCTGGTTGCTAAAGCACAACAAGTGCTTAACGAGCTTCCATGTCATCTGTTGAATGCTTTGATGTGGGATATACTCGACAATGGCAGGAGTAGGAAGGTCCGGGCCGTTTTCAATAGATGCAAAGAGAGGGCAGTTGCAGTCACCTACTCTTCTATCTTGAAGGCATGTGGCCTAGAGCTCCCGATACAATGACACATCTGGCATCATGCAAGATGTTAGTATGGGCAAATGTGTTCACGGTGATATTGTTCACCAAGGGCTCTTGACAAAAAACATCGTGCTTGGCATTGCCTTGGTTGACATGTATGCCAAATGTGGTACTTTAGATATCACAAAAGTGCTTGATGAGCTTCCATGTCGTCTCTTGGGATACTCTGATCGCGGCATAAGCCAAACAGTGGCAGTGCCACGAAGCTCTTGGCTGTTTTCAAAGAGAGGGCAACTCTCCAAATGCAATCACCTATGCTTCTATCTTGAAGGCATGTGGCATTATGCAAGATGCTGGAATGGGCAAAAGAATTCACGATGATAGTGTTAGTCAAAGACTGTTGGAAAAAAACTATGTACTTGGCATTGCCTTGGCATGTATGCAAAATGTGATGCACTTGAGAAAGCGCAAAAAGTGCTTGAGGATCGTATTGTTTGGAGTGGTGACTCTTGGAATGCATTGATTGCAAGATATACATAATAGGAGCAGGGTTAATTGTGAATCACCTATGCATGCATCTTGAAGGCATGTGGCTCTACCCAAGGTGCTGATATGGGCTCTTCCATGTCATCTCTTGGAATGCTCGGATCGTGGGATACGCCCAACAGTGGTAGGGCAGGAAGCTCTGGGTTGTTTTCAGTAGATGCAAAGAGAGGGCAGCTCTCTAATGCAATCACCAACACTTCTATCTTGAAGGCACATGGCATTGAGCTCCTAATGCAATGACCTGCACGTGCAGCTTGAAGGCATCTGGCATCCTGCAAGATGTTGGTATCGGCAAAAGAGTTCATGGGGGGCTGTTGACTTCAAACGTCGTGCTTGGCACTGTGTTGGTTGACATGTATGCCAAATGTGGTGTACTTAAAGATTGTGCTAAGCAAAAGGTTTTGTACCAAGGCTGTAGGGTTCATGTTGATATTCCGATAATGGGTTACTTCAAAAGAATGCAAACTTAGGAAAAATGTTGGTCAGTATGTATGTCAAGTGCCGTGCAGAATGTCGTCTTGTGGAATGCACTGATTGCAAGATATGTCCAATAGAGACACAATCACCTATGCATGCATTTTCAGGATGCTTGTCGTGTTTTCAACCAACTCTCAGGTAAAGATGTTGTAATATGGGAAGCATGATGACAGGCTATCTGGAGATTGGATTAAGCAAAGAAGTCTTAAACTTAATGCACGATTTACAAGATGGTGTTGTTGTTGAATTGAATCACATTAAGATGGTGCTTGCTCTCCACTATACTTTTGTATGGCACCTCGGCATGACGTGCACTGTAAACTTTGTAGTTTTATTCTATGACGGTTCATTGAAAGACAATATGTTTAACTATTCAGATTGCTTTTTTTGTAGCTTGATTCAAACATTGTCCATCGGCTTGCACAATTGGATGACATCCAGGTCGATAGTGTAGTTTATTTTTTATAGTCTGCTTATGCTTTTTGTATTTTTGAGTTTGTCAATTTCGATTATAGTATCTATATATCAAATAGACATGCATTTCTTTTCTCAAAGTTTGGTAATTCAACCTATATATTGAAATAAAAATAAAATGACTACGCTTGATTGAGAATAATATGGGTGTTTAAAAGATGGTTCCATGATTTATAGACTAAATGGTCAATATTACTATGGTAAATGGTGCAATCTGCAAACAACTACCAAAGTAGGTTACGTTGCAACCCTTTTGCTTGATTGAATATTCTCTTTAGTAGCTCTTGTCTATGGAGCACTATGGGACACAACTTGCTTCTTTACAATGCTCATCAAGTCCCAAGCTGAGCATGCTGAAATTGACCTGCAGTTCACTAGAAAGCTTCCATACCGCAAGAGAAAGTGTCCTTGACGTGTACTTTTGACCTACAGGGATATTTGCCCTGTTATGTTGGTGAAATTGGGTCAAAAACAGCCATGGATAGGTTTGGACAGCCTGGCGAGGGTTAAGTGGAAGCGTTTGGATCGTTTATTTGCCAGGGGAGCCTCGAGAAAGCATTGGGTGCTTGTATAGGACAATTTAGAGAGATTTCCCACAAGGAATCTTGTTTAATTCAAGGGACAAGTGACCCTATAGGTGCGAGAGCTCGAGGGCTATCCTCAGAAGTGATCGGCATGCGAATCGGAGCACAAAACAGAGAATTCAGCGTGCTGTAATTTCTCGCCAGGTTTTGTAAAGTGCTCTCTAAAAGTGAGTGGAGAGTCACCGTGTACTTGGGGTATTGTCTGTGGAGACTTCTATTGTGGTTATGTTGCCGAAATCGGGTTAGAGTAGAGGAATTTCAATATGATAAAACTGGAACAGCTTGTAAAAGTTTACAAGTTTTTCGCAAGTTTAATAAGAATAAAGAAATACCGAAAGGGGCGCTAGGTTTTGGGGCCTACAGGTTGTGTGCGTATGCTCGGAGCATTCTATCTTTCGAGCTGTGTGTGCTTTGTACTGTCAATTCCCGTTACAGGTCTTGAGTTGCAAAGTTTCTCTATGTCTTAAAGTCTAAAGTTAAGTTTCGGGTGAAGGCCTACATCTACCGCCCTATGAGTTGGTTTCAGTGTCCCATTGTTAGAGGACAATTTCGGGGTTGTTTAGGGCTGAAAACAAGGTGAAAACCATTAAATACAGCGAGCTGTAATTGCTGCATTTGGGCTCTAAAAAGAGATTTTATGTCTTTGGATGCGAGTTCTAGCAGGGGGATTTGTTCAGAGCGAGTTTTGGGGTCGTTATGCCACCGAAATTTTACTAGAACAGGTGCGATCTAGTTGGATACAGGTGAAGATCCCCAGGACTCTAGTTTTGTAACTTTACCCTATAAAGGAATAAAGAAATACCAAAAGGGGCACCAGTTTTTAGGGCCTATAGGTTGTCGGCGTCTGCTCAGAGAATTCTAGCTTCTAAGTTGTGTGTGTTTGATGTATTAATTTCCGTTACAAGTTTTTATTTGCAAAGTTTCTCAAGCTCCTAAAATCTAAAGTAAAGTTCTAGGTGAAAGCCTACGTCTACCGCCCTACGGGCCGGTTTCACCAGACTTGAAGATTGTGCACGATGTCCATAGCTTCTTGGGCTTATGCTCTTACTACAGAAGGTTTATTAGGAACTTGCCGAGATTGCTTTACCCCTATATACTTTGCAAAAGAAAGGTCACTTTCAAATGCACAGAAAAAGAGATTTTAGCTTCTAATCTCTTAAATGAGAAGATGACTCCGGATCCAGTAATTGTTTTACCAGATCTTAGGAAGTCATTTGTGGTCTAGTTTGATGCGTGTGGCAATAGTATTGGGGATGTGCTTTGAAAAGGCTATGTAAATTTATAAGAAAGAGCTACCGGTTGTGATTCATGCGCTTTCTGATTGGAAGCACTACGAGTTAGGTGTTGATTTTGTTGTCCAAACAGATTATCAGACCTTGTGATACTTCTTGACACAATCAAAGCTATATGAAAAGCATATGAGATGGGCAAACATTCTCTCTATGTTCCACTTTTAGATTGTGCATGTGGAATGCAAGAAGAATGTTGTGGCTTATGAGTTATTTAAAATAGATTGTGGCATATCATGGTACTTGAACACATTGTACATGAGCAGTCGTGCCATCTAATCAGAATTTATCTTCCTACTTAGAATAAAATGGACCCGCTTGTTGAACGTGCAAATGATGGTCTATAATACATATTCCATCATTCCTTGTCGGTGTTCTTGGGAGATGAAAGATAAAATCCATGACAATACTTTTCCATGGCTTATATGGAATAGGCAATGGTTGTAACAACCCTGGTACCTTTTGCCTGTCAAACTTGACCTTTTGGCAAATCGCATGCTTGCACAAAGGCATCCACATCTTTCCTCAAAGCATGCCAATAAAAGAAAATCTTGACCGCTTTCATTGTAGCATCTATACCATGATGCTCTGCATATGGTAGGACATGGATTTCTACCATAACTTTGTGTCGCAATAGCCTAGTGACACATAGTCTACAATGCATCATCATAACACTATCCTTGAGGTAGTAGTGCTCATGGCGTTGCCCATTTTGCAACTGCTCAAAGATCCTTGCAAATTCTTCATCAGTAGCATATTTTTCCTTCATGTCATCAACATAGCAACTGAAATACGCGTATTTTATTTAGAATCAATGATGTCCCGTATTGAAACATACAATACGTCTCATAACGCTTTCTATTCTAACGTTTTTTTGCTCAAAATGTATGTCTTTTCCTAGTTGATCAATTGTGTTTTAGAGCTTCATGGTGCTTGTTTATGTATGCTATGGTTAAATATTGAAGAGTCATTGAGGAGGTCCATGAATCGCTTCATTTGTCCTTATTAAAGTATCATATCTGAAATAAGTGGACGTATTTTATTTTTGATTCTAAAAAATACGTCTAGTACACGTATTGAACACCGCGTATAAAACGTCCCGTTCCATCCCGTACCGTAGCTGCTATGGTCATCAAGCTCATGATGATAAAGAATTGACACAGAAGATATGTGAAATTTGGAAGGAACTCTCTCAGTCTTGTCTTCTTCAAAGCACGACACACATAATTTTGTATGATATAGATGTGATTATTCACAAACATGATGATTTGCATGATAACGATGTGATTGTTCACAAGGATGATGGTTTAGTTGATACTTTGTCTAGTGAAGCTAACCTCATTGCAGATTCGATCAATCACGAAGAATCGATCTTGGCTCTCAAGTCGAGGTCCCAAGAATCCCCACAGGAAGTATTTTGTGTCCGCATGATTAGTCAGCACGCATTGTTCGAATGTTTCATTCGTGATGGTTCCTTGTATTTTAGTCACTGACCTTATGTGATCCCTTTTCATAGGCATGCCATATTGTACGATGAACACGATTCACTCATGAATGAGCACGGACGTATGCGGATTACTCATGAAAAGATAAAATGTTTGCACCCAAGGAATTCACATTCCATGTCTCTTCCTTGGCATGACACAATATCCGAAAGAGCACAAGCAGGATTGAGTATCAAGCATCGGCATTTCCATTGTGATTTGCCACAGTTCATAGATTTAGATCAGAAAAGACAAATTTTGATTCTAATTTTTGCGTGTGTTTGATGAACGGTTTGACACTCCGTCACTTTGTTCATCTACATTGCATGCACAATCTTTCAAAAGGCTAGAATTTTTTCAGTCACTTTACATGGAATGGGTATGTTCATGTTTTTGTGTTGGTAATGGTTTCAGGAATTTTCATCCTCGAAGATTCTTGAAGAAGGTAGACGCAGGACTATAGACGAAGTTGAAGCATTGAAGAAGCCACAAATGACTGTGTCGTTTTTGGCGCAGCCCAAAGAAGCAAGCGTTGCAGACCTTTATGAAGTTTAACTATCGCATGACCCAAGCATCAGAGTGGGCCGACGAACAATCCTTCCTAGGATTCTAGATGCTGTTGGCGATCTTCCTCGATGCCATACAGTTTGGTACTAGTACCTCAATTTAAAAAGGAGGGGATGTCACGTGCACATCTAACTCTATGTGTATGTGGACAAGCTACTTCATGACTAGGGTTCAGTTCAGTTAGCCTAGTTTAGGAAGTGTTCTGGCACTTATTGTGAGTCTGTTCGCAGACTGTGCATGTCCAGGCACTTAGAGTAGATGCATATCCTCTGGTTGCACACAACATGATCATCAGAGTTACCATCAGAACCCATCAGGAGCATTTTTACAGTGCACATACCTATTTTTCCTATTTTAGCCATTTTTCACTTATTATTAATAAGTGACTTTGTTGGGAAACTGGGTAGGGCAATTTCGCCAAGTCAATATATAAGGAAACCTAGCGCTAGCACTTTCTGACAGAAGCGGCAGCAGGGACTCAGTGTTCAACATTGCACCTTCTCAGCAAGACCCCCCAACAAGACCACCTAGCGTTTTTGCAGCAGATGGCCCTAGCTTTTTCTACAGCAACATAGCTAGCGTTTTTCATCAAGATCAGCCCCAACGTTTTGTAGTTGCAGATCAGCTTGGCGGTAGCAGATTCCCAGCATATACTATAGCGTTTTTGCAACATATCAGAATCAGCCCTAGCGTTTTTGGATCAGCACGACAGCCTAGCGTTTTGCAGATTCCCGGCGACAAGCCCCTTTTCTACATCAGCGTTTTCAGTTTTTAGCAAATAGATTCCGCACCGCAGCCCTCGAACCTCGCAGATCTCACCTTCTCGCAGCAGATCCTCGCCGCACGGTCAGATCAACCAGTGTTTGCAAAGTCAGCCCGCTATTTGCAGATTTCATCATCTTCGTTTTCAGCGCGTCGTCATTGCATCGTCGTCATTGCCGTCATCATCAACATAGAGTCAAAATTCAGCAGATACAAGATTTGCAGATTTCAGCCCATAGCGTTTTCAGCTTTCAGCCCGTCTCGTCATCGTTCTCATCGTCGTCGACATCGTTGGCAAGTCCATTGCATTGTAGAGATTTGTACAATCAATAGTAGACCGCTCTTGCCATAGAGAGTGGGGTCTTCGGAGGATGGTTTGACACCATTCTAGTGTCGTATTCTTCTCTCTCTATCTCTCAGTCTCAGCACCTTCATTCACAGTGTTTACCACTTTGTTTGTGATCATTTGCACTCTCTCACTAAAAGAACGGAAGGCTCTCCCTTCCGTAAGTAAAAAGGACCCTCGAGCACAGTTCTGAGCACTCATCTTGGGCAAAGTTCAACATTCACTTCCGCTGCACCTTACATATGCATACAACAATACGGTGCATTCGTCAATAAGCAAGGTTCCTTATGAAATTGTTGAGGGTGGCAAAAAGGTCCTCATTTTGCACACAAAGGACAAGATTTTAGAAGCACATTGATATATTGAAAATATGGATGAAACGTATAAGAAAATCCGGCTTGCCTTGGAGAAGACTTGGGCAAAGCAAAAAGGGTTGCCGATTGTTGTCGACATGAATTGTTTTTTTCACCTTGTGATTGGGTACTCTTACGGTTTGAAAAGGCAAGGTTAACGAAGACGAAGGGCAAGGAAAGTTTATTTCCCAAGCTCAATATGCGTTACTATGGGTTTTTCAAGTACTTGACATGATCATTGATGTTGGTTATAGGTTGAAATTGCTTGACAGCTGGAAGATTCATAATGCGTTCCACGTGAGTCTTCTAAGACCCTTTGTGGGTGATGTGTCAGAAGATATGTCAGATGAGGATCAACCAAAAGTTGAGGAATTTGATGAGATCTTGATACCTGAGGAGAATTTGACACACAAGGAAAGAAAAGTCAAGGGAAAAAATTGTACGACTTTATTTAGTGAAGTTCAAGAACTGTCTACCTATGGATGCAAAGTGGATGGAAGAGTGTTAAGTGCTAGAGCCACGAATGTATTACAACTTTACCTTGAGGCCTTTAAATTACAGCCTACGTATGCCCCAACTCAACCTGCTCAAAAGATGGGTAGTGATGGTGCTAAAATGTACATGCGGATTCAGTGCATTAGAAGTGTACATTGCTTTGCAAATGTTAAAGGTACTCGTAGAGAAAATGACAAAAGTATGAAGATTTCATTAAGTCATTTACATCTATGTTTCATGACCTTTCCTATGGATACATGTGATGATAAAAGGGTGCTAATCACACTAAATCTTCTATGGCATGTATATCTGGCATGCTATTGAGGATGTTTGCGATTTCAAGAGGGGGGTATGTCACGAGGCTATGGCAACCACTAACCTTAGTTGTTGGTTTCTTTCCCTTTATTTTCTTGTAATTTTTGGGACCCTCTTTTTGAAGTCACAAATGGCTCGACATTGTATTGCGAGCATCGACTGAGAGTTTCACCCATAGCAATAAAGGCCAGGTTGACACGAGTTGGTCGACAGTTGGCACTGAAATTCGAGCAGTAAAAGGATGTCTAGGCTCAGATCAAAATCATGTTTGTGAATTCTCCTACTGCGGTTATGCAACCGAAATTGAGCTAGAGTAGGTCATTTTTATCCCGATAAAAGTGGGACAACTCGTAAGAAATTACAGGTTCTCTCTCAAGTTTTAATTGAATAAAGAAATTGAAAGGAGTGCCAACCTTTGGTGTCAACGCAGTCATCGTCTGCTTGGAAGCACTCTAGCTCCGAGGCCGTGTTTTGTTTGAAGTGTAATTTCCAATCATAGGATTATTTCGTGAAGTTCCTTTGTGTCGTAAAGTTTAGAGTGTAATGGGCAGGTGGAAGCTAAAGTCTATCGTCCTCTAGCGAGTCTACGGGCGGGTTTCAAAGTGCAAGGAGAAGGCAGAGGATTTAGAGTTTTGAAAAGATATCGAGAGTCTAGACACACATATTAAACCTGTGATTCATTTGCTTCGGGTTGTGGATGGCATGGAGCTTAGAGTGGGATGAGGTTTTTGGAGTGTGTGTTGGCTTGCAAGTTTCTCTTCTACTGCCACGTGTCCACTTTACTCCTTTTGGTTTAATTTCCAAGTGCTCACTAACTTATGAAGTCCCGTCAAGGTAGCCACCCTTTTAGTACTCGGATTTCAATGCTGATGTCACGAGGCTGTGACAACTATTAACCTTAGTTGTTAGTTTCTTTCCCTTGATTTTTATTCAATTTTTGGATCCCTCTTTTTGAAGTCACAAATAGTTGGACATTGTATGGCTAGTGTGAAACGGTTGAAAGTTTCACCTGCTACAATGAAGGGCAGGTTGCCACACGAGATGGTTGGGCCAATCGTCACTCAGAGTTGTACCCTATTGAAGAAATATTGAAAGGGCGCCATCGTTTGGGCCTTGGGGCCATTGCAGTTTGCGAGTGGAACATGTTCTGTTGTTTGAATGCTAAATGTTTATTTGAGTCTGTTCTTTTGAGTTGGCACGTGGCACGTGGTGCTCGACCCGTTTGAGCTTGTTGCGATAGAAACAAACTGTTGAGGAGCAAAAACGCTAGAGTCCTTGGGTTCTGTTGGGGTTCTGTTGAGAAGGTGCCTGTTGAGTATGTGCTCGTGTTGCCTCTTCTGCCATTTAGTGCTAACTTGGGTTTGCTTATATACAAACTTAGCAAAATTGCCCTAGCTACCTTTGTTGGGAAGTCACTTAAAAATAATAAGTGAAAAATGTCAAAAATAGGTAAAATAGGCTAAATGCACTGGAAAATTCCCCTAACTGAATCTGATGGATTCTGAAGGGAATACTGATGATCATGCTGTGTGCAACCAGAGGATATGTATCTACACTAAGTGATTGGGCATGCCCGGTCTACGAATAGACTCACAAAAGTGCCAGATCACTTATAATCTAGATTGGCTTGACTGACTCAACCCTGATCATGCTGTAGCTTGTCCACGGACACATAGGGTTGGATGTGTCACGTGACATCCCCTCCTTTTCAAAGTGAGGTAGTGGTACCGAACTGTATGGCGTGGAGGGAGATCGCCAATAGCATCCGGAATCTTGGAAGGGACTCTTCGCCGGCCCACTCTGATGTGTGGGTCGTGCGGTACTTGAACTTCATGAAGGTCTGCAACACTTGCTTCTTTGGGCCGCGCCGAAAGCGACACAAAGTCTTCTGTGGCTTCTTCGATGCTTCAACTTCGTCGAGAGTCATGCTTCTTTCTTCTCAAGAATCTCCATGGTTGAAAATTTTTGAAACCACTTCCAACACAAAACCATGAACATACCTATTCCATGTAAAGTGACTGGAAAAAATCTTGTCTGCTCTAAAGACTGTGTATGCAATGTAGATGTACATAGAGATGGAGTGACAACCCGTTCATCAAACACGTGCAAACAATGAGATCGAATCTTTCTCTTATGATCTAGAGCAATCAACTATGGCAAAACACAATGGAAATGCCCATGATTGGTGCTCATACTTTCATGTGCTCTTTCTACAAATGTGTCATGCCAAGGAAGAGACAGGAAAGGTGACTTCCTTGAATGCATACTTTTCAGCTTTTCATGAACAATCCGCATACATCCGTGCTCATTCATGAGTGAAACGTGCTCAACGTACAATATGTCATGCCTAGGAAAAGGGATCACATAAAGACGTTGACTAAAATACAAGAAACGATCACGAATGAAACACTCGAACAATGCGTGCGTATCAATCATGCGAAAACATAGTACTTCCTGGGAGGGTTCTTTGGACCTAGGCTCGAGAGCCAAGATCGGTTCTTCCTGAGGGATCGAATCGTCCTGTGGGGGTTCTTTGGACCTTGACTCGAAAGCCAAGATCGGTTCTTCGTGATTGATCGAATCTACAACGAGGTTAGCTTCGCTAGAAAAAGCATCCACTAACACATCATCCTTGTGAACAATCACATCATCTTCATGCAACTCATCATGCTTGTGAGAAATCACATCTTGATCATGCAAATCATTATGCTTGTCAGTGTCATCCAAATCATCATGCTTATCATTGTCATTCAAATCATCATGCTTCACACAATCATGCAAATCATCATGCTTCACACAATCATGCAAATCCTATGTGTCATGCTTTGGAGAAGAAGAGACTGAGAGAGAGTCTCCTTTTCTCGATCCTGTTGAATCTGTGCCTGCATTTGAGAAAAGAGTCGCAACATCGCTTGCATTCTTACTTTGGTCTCGCGGTCATATTCTGCTTGTCTTGCTTTGGCTTCCAAGCGTGCTTGCTCGCTCGCTCTCACGCGCTATGGTTGCCATTCTTTCTTGGTATTGGCGCTCTATGGTTGCCATCTTTTCTTCGTGGTCACGCTCTATTTATGCTTTTCGTTATGCATCTCTTGCTTTGTCTTCTAACTTCTTGTCCATCATCCTCTTGTCGAAAGCCTCCATAGGAGTTAGTGCAATCCTTGTCGTAGATGAAAAAGGGGGAGGGTCTGAAAACGCTCCTGGTGGGGGAAATTCTTCTTCGCCTCTCTCATGCTCATCACCTCCAAGCGAAGTATCCATTCCGCTTCGAGTGATGACCATTCTGAAGTCGTGGGTTCTTGTGGGTTCTTGGGGTCTTGGGTTCTTAAGTTCACGAGGAACTTGGGTTCTTGGGGTTCTTAGGTTTTCTTTTGCTTGCAAATCGCGTTTGAGAAGGATCTTCTCTTCACCCGAGTTCTACTCTTTTCCGCGGGCGCACCCCTTGGCGGCCTTGCGCTCACACCAATGTTGCTTTTTCCCACCTCACGTCGATTGGCCGGCTGCTAAGTGCACGGTCCGCTCTCAATGAGTGAAAAGAGACACAAGGGGAGGCTGGACAAGCCCTTCTTTCCTGGGATTCTTGTCACTCTTCAAAAACACGATTAGGAATCGACAGGCCCAAGCGAACTTGGGTTCGTGCGACCTCAACAAGCAAAAAAAATTCTTCTGATTCTTGTGGTTCTTTCCTTGAGTGATATAGAACACTGCCAAAGCTCTGATACCAATGTAAGGTGCAGCGGAATGATTGCTTGCGCTTTGCTCAAGATGAGTGCTCCAAACTGTGCTCAAGGTTCCTTTTACTTCTTATGGAAGGGAGAGCCTTCCGTTCTTAATGGAAAGTGCTATGATCACAAACAAAGTGAATGGACACTGTGCGTGAAAGTGTATGAGACTGAGAGATAGAGAGAGAAGAGAGATACGACACCAGAGACGTAAAACCCTCCTCCGAAGGCCCCACTCTCGTCGGCGAGAGTGGTCTACTTATGATTGCACAATCTGGTACAAATGGTATGCATGAGATTGATGCAAGTCTAGGCTATGTCGACGATGACGACGGTGATGACGAAGTCGACCTAAGGGCTGAAATCTGCAATCTTTCTACTGCTGTCCAAAAACGCTACGGGCTGCAATCTGCAAATCTTGTATCTGCTGAATTTTGACTCTATGTTGGTGACGATGTCGATGACGACGACGAAGCGCTGAAAACGCAGATGCTGAAAGTTTTCCGGGCTGAAACTGTAAACTTCACGGAAATTGACCGTGCGGCGAGGAACTGCTGCGGGAAGGTGAGATTTGCGAGGTTCGGGACTTGATCTGCGATGTCTGACTGCTGAAAACTGAAAACGCTGATCCTAGGGCTGATTCTGTCGCGATAGATTTGCAAAACGTTGAGGTTGTTGGCAGATGCAAAAACGCTAGGGTTGAAAATGGTGTTTCTATCGCCACGATTCTGCAAATGCAAAAACGCTAGGCTGATCTCCTGGGGTCTTGTCGCTAGGGATCTGCAAGGCAAAACGTTGGTTGATCTGCGGTGTCTGGTCCAAAAACACTAGCCAAACTGTTGAGGAGCAAAAACGCTAGAGTCCTTGGGTTCTGCTCGGGTTCTGTTGAAAAGGTGCCTGTTGAGCATGTGCTCCTGTTGCCTCTTCTACCATTTAGTGCTAACCTGGGTTTGCTTATATACAAACTTAGCAAAATTGCCCTACCTACTTTTGTTGGGAAGTCACTTAAAAATAATAAGTGAAAAATGTCAAAAATAGGTAAAATAGGCTAAATGCACTGGAAAATTCCCCTAACTGAATCAGATGGATTCTGAAGGGAATACGCTGTGTGCAACCAGAGGATATGCATCTACACTAAGTGATTGGGCATGCACGGTCTACGAATAGACTCACAAAAGTGCCAGATCACTTCTAATCTAGACTGGTTGGATTGACTGAACCCTGATCGTGCTGTAGCTTGTCCACGGACACATAGGGTTGGATGTGTCATGTGACACTAGTGCTCGCTCATCTGATTGGAAAACGTTGGCTCTATTGCTCCCTTTATAGGTAGAAGTTTTGCTTAGAAACTTTTCAGGACTTGGGTAAGGCAAGTTTGGAAGACAAAGTTATAAAAATAAATCATTAAAATGATTTATTAATAACCTTGTCTTCAGTTAAGTTTATGAGTGAAACTGTCGCACATTTGCGAGCCCGGGATCCGATTGATGCGGGGAATGGCTCGTTGGATTTCTCTAATCTAAAACCACGTGCACGTCATGCCAGATGTCCACCATAGTGTAACAACATCTGTCAAAACGATTGTACAATCCATTTATGCAAGAGGGTTCCAAAGTTGCAAAACATAATCTAATGAACTCGTCCGGACATGCGAATGAGAGCGTCTCTTAGCCCTCTCTGAATGGATTGAGCTAAATGTTAAGAGTTCCCAAGTGCTTTAGTGCCTCTCCTCTCAGTGTTGACATCGGTTTCCTTATTTTGGGTTTGAGGTTCATCAATAGAGCTCTGCTTCGATTCTTTAGTCACTGTGTCGATCTGGTTTTGATCCTTAGCAAAGATTGTGTGAGGTCTTCTCCCTTGCCCCATGATCGCCAAAATGGAATGAGCTGGTCATTTTGATAGCTATTCTAGGTTGGAGATTCACAATCAGATGTCAGATTAGCTAGAATGGAACAATAGATTTATAATTCCGATGAACATGAGGATATTGGTTAATGAATTGATTTGAAAGTACAAAGTCAGATGTTGGACATGAGATACTGCTTCAGCTCTCTACTAAATTCATGTGTCACTCCCTTGTCCCTAGCCTCAAATGTATCACCCATCTTTTGTAACTCTGTATCATTGGTGGTTTTTCTGGTTTTGTAATTTGTTTACGTAATATAAAAGGGTATGAGCCAGAGAGAGAAATAAATTGTAATATTAACGTCTTCAAAAGGCCAAAATGACCTATGAGACCAAAAGGTAACATGTGGTGAATCTAATACCAGGTCTGGGTACAAAAAGTACAAAGAACTGAAAAGAAAATAGTGGCTAGGGGTGGGGTGAAAGCTGATACAAAGGGAAGACAAAGGGTGAGCTGATACAATGGAGCTCTTTGACAGTCGAGGCATCATATACATATACATCAGTATCCGGGACGATTCCTATGTCGCGCGAGTCTGGTATGAATCCTTGTCGCAGTCTGCGTCGATATCAAGAGGGCCCTCTCATCCTTGGGCGACGGGACCGCCCCAACTCTATCGCCTGATCAAGCAGTATGCCTCTGGTACCTCTGGTGTTACGTTGTGGAGGCTGCTCGAACTCCTCTGTCTGTGATTGAAAGAAATCTGTGATCTTCCGTTATTGTTAGATCTCTCTCATTGTGCCCCTTTTCAAGAGATCCTGTCTGTGTTTTCGAATCTCTAGTAAGTATAATCCAAGGCATCTTTGATCCTGGTATCTCATGACTATAGAAAGTGGCCCAAAACCCTCTCTAAATAGATTGTGAAAGCGGTGTTATATCTCATAGTATACTGGGCAGTGACATATGTAATGTAGCTCTGTCTCTGGCTTTATTTGGCACACTTGACAAATCTTGGACTCAGCGGTAATATGCCCGTTTTCTTTAGTGTAGGATGCTTCTTCAAGAAGTCCTTCTTTGCCTCCATGAATGGGAAGAGCATGATTAGAGCTCTTTCTTTTGAAGTCTCCCTATTTCCTTGTGTCTTCTTCCTTACCCTCCATGCTTTTGTATGAGTAGCCTCACTACCCATCATGCGGAGAAGTTCTTTGACTTCCCCTTCCACATCATCTCGGTCTTTTAGATTGGTTATTCGTATGTGCAAAGCTCTAGTCTTCCTTCGTTGCTCTTCTTCTAAAGTCATGTTGATGATTGTAGGAGTGTCACAAGGCGGGCACCACGTGCCAATAGAAACGAACAGACTGAACAGACTTTTTGCACTTAAATAACAACTGAACTGAAAGAGAGAGAAAGACGACACGCGACACGAAGTGGCGGAATTCCACCCTAGAGAGTATTTGCCCCAAACCTTGGCGCCCCTTTCGGTATTTCTTTATATTGCATCATCAAAGTACAAGCCGGTACTCGAGACTCTGCACCTTTGTACTGAAGCATGCTAGAGAATGAGCCCTAGCCTCATATTTAAAGGCCCTTGGCCAAAAAAGCAGTTTACATAAAAAGCTTTCAAAATCAAAAGCTTCTGGTCCAAAAAGCAGTTTATATGAAAAGTTTTCAAACTCAAAAGTTTCTGGCCAAAAAGCAATGCCAAAAGCTACCAACGCAATTTATGGAAATCCGTATAGCCTGCCACGTCATCATGTCAGCGCAATTTTCAAAATTTGTTTGCTGCCTTAGGGTTAGGGTTAGGGTTTTTGGCAAAAATTAGGGTTTGCAAGTTTTTAGGGCTAGGGTTTTTGGAATTAGGGTTTGTAAGTTTTTAGGGTTAGGGTTTCCAGTTTAAGGTTTTTTGCAGTTAGGGTTTTCAGAATCAAGGTTTCAACAATTAGGGTTTTTGGCAGAAATTAGGGTTAGGGTTTTCTACACCCGGCCAACCACGTCATCACTTTGTGACACTTCTTCTGTTGCTTGTTCTTCTCAGGGTTTAGGCCCCTCGGTCGACATCTGTAAGTTGGCTCCATTCTTTAGGCTTTGACACGTCATCAGTTTGTTACATCTCCCTTTCTTGAAAGAGAGTAATCGTCCGCGATTACAACATATCTGCAAAACAACTCAAGTTAGCTCAAAAATTTCCAAGGGACATTCGGAGGGACAATCAATTTGCTCTTTTTATTAAGGAGTTAGCTTCTCCTTTTTGCTCTTTTGATCAAGGAGTTAGCTGCTCCTATCGGCTGTTTTGATCAAGGAGTTAGCTTCTCCTTTCGTCCAGATCGGAACTCTTGATATTCCGGCGTAGTAAAATTAGCCATCACACCTAGACCGTACTGATCTTCCTCGGGTGTCTTGATGCACTAAAATTACATACCTAGGTAATCTCATCCAATTAGGAATATTCACTGGTTGGCACATCACAATGCAACACAAATGCTCACATATGCATGTTACACGACATAGAAACATAATGCCGCCGATGAACACTCCTCCCGCATAACCTAACAAGGTCCGGGCCGGGAGATATTCAACGACTCCCTCATCACTCCTCCCGCATAACCTAAAAAGGTCCGGGCCGAGAGATATAGAGGCCTTTTACAACCAAACGCCCCCCAGACCGCAGCCTGCGTCGTTTGGAGGTGCTGAGAGTAACCACTGCTCAGACTTCTTAATACTCCTCCCGCATAACCATCCAAGTCCGGGCCGGGAGTCACAACAACAATTATTTTACAAGCATACAACCAAACGCTCCCCAGGCATCGGCTTGTGTCGTTCGGAGGTTTTCAAACATACAACGAAACGCTCCCCAGGCATCGACCTGCGTCGTTCCAAGGTTCAAACAATACCAAAACAGTATTTCTCACTTCTCCACCCGGGAGTAAAATCACCAATCATTGAAACTAGTATCAAACCAAAGTCAAACAATTCAAATCGGCACCAAAACAGGTTCAAAACAGATATCATCCATTTCAAACAAATTCCAAACAGGATCACCAAACAAGATCAAACAGAACTTAAACTTAAAAAGCAATCTCGACATCAGTCGAGCTCGAAAAGTCAACTGACTTTCCATCTTGAAACTTGCACAAAAAATTAGAGTTAGGTTCCTTCCATGAGGTCGTAGCCGAGCACAACATGGTCCATCAGCTCTTGGACAGACATTGTTTCTTTGGCGGCGATGGTAGTCTCAAGAGATAGCAATCACACTGAACCTCCAAGGTCATCTGCTCGTGAAGAGACATCTACTGAGAGATGTCGAGAAATTTCAATTTATAATGTGCTAGGATTTCCATGGAAAGCATTTCAGGATACCCCACTTTGCCAGAAGTTGCACTCCGAAGGAAGATGTCAGAAACCATACAACTTCCGGCAAAATTTTTCTTAAAAGCTTGCCAAGTACTTGGAGTATGGTGCTTGGTAGCTGTAGACATCAACATCTGCATTGCACTGCTTTTGAGAAAAAAAACAATGACTTGAAACAAATCTGGATCCTTCTCTTGCAAGTTATCTTAATTGGCTTATGCCTTGTAAGACACTGCGGTGAAGACAGGAGCGCGCCCGATGCGCGATGAAGTAAGGGTGGGAGTGGCTAATAAGTCCGGTTTGGAGCGAAGATACCTCGAATCAAATTCCAATAGCTCTGTCTGCTCTTTTGTAGGACCGGTATGCTTTTAGAAAAGCACACGCCTGAGGCTCTGATACCACTGTCACAAGGCGGGCACCACGTGCCAATAGAAAAGAACAGACTGAACAGACTTTTAGCACTTCAATAACAACTGAACTGAAAGAGAGAGAGAGACGACATGCGACACGGAGTGACGGAATTCCACCCCAGAGAGTATTGGCCCTAAACCTTGGCGCCCCTTTCGGTATTTCTTTATATTGCGTCATCAAAGTACAAGCCGGTACTCGAGACTCTGCACCTTCGTACTGAAGCATGCCAGAGAATGAGCCCTAGCCTCATATTTAAAGGCCCTTGGCCTAAAAAGCAGTTTACATGAAAAGCTTTCAAAATCAAAAGCTTCTGGTCCAAAAAGCAGTTTATATGAAAAGTTTTCAAACTCAAAAGTTTTTGGCCAAAAAGCAATGCCAAAAGCTACCAGCGCAATTTACGGAAATCCGTATAGCCTGCCACGTCATCATGTCAGCGCAATTTTCTGAATTTGTTTGCTGTCTTAGGGTTAGGGTTAGGGTTTTTGGCAAAAATTAGGGTTTGTAGGTTTTTAGGGTTAGGGTTTCCAGCATTAGGGTTTCAATAGTTAGGGTTTCCAGAATTAGGGTTTCAGCAATTAGTGTTTTTGGTAGAAATTAGGATTAGGGTTTTCTGCACTCGGCCAACCACGTTATCACTTTGTGACACTTCTTCTGTTGTTTGTTCTTCTTAGGGTTTAGGTCCCTCGGCCGGCATCTGTAAGTTGGCTCCATTCTTTAGGCTTTGACACGTCAGTAGTTTGTTACGAGGAGTGGGGATAGACGTGGTTTCTTTCCCTTTCCCTTTCCCTTTCCCTTTCTTAGCGACTTCTATCCATTTCTCGGCCTCATCCGTCTTCTTCTGTTTCTTCGTGATTGCATCCACCCACGAAGACGTCTTCGCCCCATTCTGTTTCTTCGTCTTTGATCATCCGTACCTATTCCTTGATGACCTTGATTTCCTCTATCACCGAGGGTTGGAATTCACCTTCCTCTAGTCCATTGCTTGCTCTATCAGCAAGCTCTCGCTTGAGGGTTGAGACCTCTTCTTTGAGTGCTTGTGAATCCGCCTCAAGTGCTTGTATCACTACGTGTAGGTCCTCTTTCTCCTCCTTCCATTGCGTGCCTTCATTAAGAAACATTTGAAGAAGGTTGGCCTTCTCCTTTCACCATCCTTCCATCTCTGCTTTCCATCCTTCATCTCCCTTTCCACTTGTGTTATCCGCTCATTTGTACGCATGAAGGTCGCTTTCGTACGTGACTTTCAAAAGTGGTGAAGCGCTCATGACCTCCATCGTAACGGCCCCTGTGCGCAGACATGCAGGGCTGCGCGAACTTGCAAGTCTGTTGTGTGTGCCGCTTTATTACTGCCAATTGCCAGAGCAGCGACAATCCCAGTTATGAGTCTCCAATATGGCGATGGTCCCAAAGTATCAGAAATACAAAGGAGCAACAAACCTGTGCAACCCATGGAGATGATGTCCTAAAGAGATGCAGTGCGACCCCTTTTTGTGTAATAGAACCAAAAAGGGGACTCAACTCGTCCCATCCTTGTCAATTTTGCAGCTTCAATGGAGACCTCGCCAAGAGGGATTTCCTTTTCACTTGCGCTCAGAATGCAAGCCTTCCTCTTGTTGTTTTGAGTGCTAGGACCTTATCCTTGCTGCCCCTGGTGCTTTGCTCTTGGTTCAGCATCCATGCCTTATGTTGCTTAATCTTCAGTTTGGAAAGCTGCAAACGTTTACGTAGCAAATTTGCACCCGCTGCTTCTAAATTTGCTGAGTAGGCTGATCTTAATCTTCAGTTCATAAAGCTGCAAACCTTTACGTAGCAAATTTGCGCCCGCTGCTTCTGAGTTTGCTGAATGTAAGTACCGTATGCTGCAGCTCGCCCGTAGTTTTTACTTCTGCTCACTATTCTCATACATCCCTAGTCGGCGCAAACAACACACGCACACACCCAAAACTGCACGCTGCCTCCTGCTGACCAAAACCCTAATGCACAGGCAGAATCCCCCTGCGTGCTACCTACTTGCTGCCCGAAACCCCTAACGCACAAGTAGAATCTCCCTGCGAGGTCTTTGCTGCAGAGAGGCCTTCACTTTGCGCGAGAGAGAGAGAGAGAGAGAGAGAGAGAGAGAGAGAGAGGCAGGTGGGCTGGCATCAGTGTTGGACGTATGAACGGCCTGCACTTTGTAAGCCATGTGGGTTTATTAAATGAAGCCTATCCTAAGCTTATATGGGTAGCGTAAGCGTAAAGCACAAAGCGCAGAGAGAGAGAGAGAGAGAGAGAGAGAGAGAGAGAGAGAGAGGTTCTTGTGTAAATGGACAGAATTGGCAGAGGGAACTTGTGTAAAGAAGTATGAGCATCTTGCAACTGGTGAAATGTATGATAAGATTGCTAAGAGATGGACGCTCGAGCTACCTACTGATTCTCATTTATTGATATATCTTTTCTGTGCCTTGCTTGAACATCCCAATTGGATGCTTCACATTGATCCGGCTTCACAACCAAGTATACAGTCTGCCAACAATCCCCTTTTTGTTGTCAATTTACCTCACAAAGAGAGATGTCCAGAGAAGCACGTGGCAGTTTTGTCGGTTGCCCCACCTTTCCTGCATCCTGGAGCTTGTGTGCTCTCGGTGGGGAAGCAAAATCCTCCTGTTTTTGCTTTGTATTGGGAGAAGAAGCTTCAGTTTTCTCTTCAGGTATGGAATCTTTTCATGCGCCAGGCAAGGTATAATTTAAAGCTTTGACATCAACTGAGGTAAGAATATCTTGCAGGGTCGAACGGCACTTTGGGATGCAGTGCTTCTCATTTGTTATCGAATAAAAACAGCTCACGGTGGTGTCGTCCAAGGAATTAACCTGGGCTCTTCAGCCTTCAATCTCTTATCAGTTTTGGAGACCCCTGAAGGGGATACTCTTGAACCTTGATATTCAGTGTGGTTGGAAGCGAGAAAGCTGTCTACTTGCATTCATACTGTAGAAGTGGAAGTAAGTCAGAAAATATTCATCTACTAGAATGCCAAAATTGTGCTGCCACTTTTACACTTCATGCTCAGATCAAGGGTTCTGTCTCGGATTTTAAGATTGCAGTAGCTGCGATTTTTGGAGCTCTTTGAGCTGATTTACACACTAGTCAAGGTGTCATTGGCTTGTTGAATTATTTTGTTGATAAAGAAGGGCCTTAGTTTCTTAGGGATGATCGGTCGGGTCTTTGCTTCAGAAAGCATCTGTTGCTTGGACTCTCATGTTTGTTTTTTTTTTCTCTTTTAAGAAGTTTGCAGATCAGCATGCTTCACATGTGTTGCAGATACTATTTTCATCTTCATTTGGGTGCAACATTGCCGGAGAGGCAGGGACAGTATCGTGCTTTTAAGGTAGGGACTATTCCAATTAAAAAATGGAGTGTGAAGCCTTTGTCGAGAGCATGCATAGAGCCTACTATTTTTAGGGATAGAAGGCGTATAGTGATATTTTTACTTGGCAGGTCTTTTCTTTTGCCCCCCCCCCCCCCCCCCCCCCACCCTTTTTTTTTTTGAATTTAGCTAGCGCACATTTCTTACGTTGTGGGTGATTGCTTGCATGCGTCTGGGTTTGATCAACAAAAAAAGAACGCGAGTAATATATTTTCGGGAAAATTACCAAAATACCCCTCTAATTTGTCGAAATCCCCAAAATACCCCTCAAATTTCAAAAATTCCATTGTATCTATTTTGTTTGGATTGTTCACGATTTCCTAATATTTATTCTTTTTTGACAATGTATATCCGTTTTTTAGTGCTTAGCATGTAACTTGTCACAAATTACCTCCCAAAAAAAGACAATTATGTCTAAAAATAATGAGAAGCAAGTCATCTCCAAACCCTACATAACCAACTCAAATTCTAGTTTTAGTATCTTGTATTCATAGACAATCAGCCTTCTTATGAAAAGCTACAATTTTTTTAATCTTTGGATAAATTAAGTCACAACCAGGGGTATTTTGGGAATTTTGGAAAAATTGAAGGGCATTTTGGGAATTTATGACAAAATATGAGGGATATATTGGGAATTTTTGAAATTTGAAGGGTATTTTGGGAATTTCCACAAATTAGATGGGTATTTTGGCAATTTTTCCTAATACATTTGTGGGTGATTGCGTGCATGCTTGTGTATGTGTGTGTGAGAGAGAGAGAGAGAGAGAGAGAGAGAGAGAGAGAGAGAGAGAGAGAGAGAGAGAGAGAGAGAGAGAGAGAAAACTACATTATTGGTCAGCCTTGGAATGTTGAGCCTTTGCTCCAACCGTTCTTTCTATTGCTTCCAAGCTTGTATTGCTTGGGAAGCATCATCAATGTAGGAGATAATTTGACCCTATAAGGAATAAGCTAATAAAGTTACACACAAAACGGTGGGTTATGCACAAGGTTGTGTGAGGAGTACTCTCAAAATTGGCCTAATTCTCGAGTCCAAGGCATTATGTAATTGCCCAAGAGTTCCATATTTTTGAGCAACCTATTATTTTCTCATTTCCATGCGAAAAGGGCTTATTTACAGATTTGGTTCTAGTCAATTTTTGTTCTTGTTCCTTGTTTGTTTTTAATATAACAGCACTTCCACGCCAAATTATTGCTCACTTTAGACTTTCATGATTGCTTTCTCATTTCCATGTATCCTCCTAATAACTCATTTAAGCTCGTATTTCCAAACTATAGAAGGAATTAAGATTCCTCAAACACCCTTGTCGTGTATGCTTGTGAAGTATTCTATGCACACACTATGTGTGGCTAGGGGTCGTGGAATGTGGGAGCTGCTTCTAAGTGTTGACAAGGGCCAAGAATGTCAAGTGTTGAATGGATTGGGGGTTTTACCCATGAAGGTTGGCGGTGGCCCTCATGAGTCATAAGGGGAGAGGCGAAGCCGTGCGCATGCATGTGGGGATAACTTGTTGCAATGCTAGCAAGAGAGAGACTTCCCTCGGCGGGGTCTCTATTACTAATGGAGGGGTGTCACCTACGTGCAACCAAACTAGAGAAATCCCTTTATATATGGCTTCTTTCATACCAACCAACCCCTCTTTATGTGGGGACACCTTTGCAAGTAGGAGGTACTAGCTAGAGAAAAATAGAGATCTGGTGGTATTAGTTTGAAACAGAAAAGAAAAAGGATTTACAAGGGAAGACAAGGAGGCAGGTAGGCCACTTTGAATAGGGGTGTTCTTTTCCTCTCATCTCTCTCTCTCTCTCTCTCTCTCTCTCTCTCTCTCTCTCTCTGTGTGCACCTTGTAACTCTGTTATCCCATTGTGCACAGAGAGAGAGAGAGAGAGAGAGAGAGAGAGAGAGAGAGAGAGGTTGATGTGAATGAGAATATTCCTTGTTAATGTATTTTTCTATTCCGTGCGAGGTTAGTAGTTTGTTGTTAATTAGGTCTCCTTAATCTCAATTATATGAAAATCCATTTAAAACATCTTAATTGCATAAGCGAAGGGTGAGTTCGGGAAATGAAAAGACCCATGAAAATGGAAAGTCCAAAAAACCTTTTTTGCCTACATATAAATAGATTGTCGAGTATACATTGATACTTATGTGTTTTTCTTTTGCTTATTTTTCTTTTAAAGTTTTTTTTTTTAAAAGAGTGTCTTTGCACTATATAGGTAATGAATTTCTTTTTTGAAGCCATTAAGAGAGCTATATAAATAAATAAATAAATAAATAAATAAATAAATATAGGTAGTGAATATATATATTTTTGAGCCGTTAATTAGATCTTTCTAATCTCGAAGAAATAAAAAGCTTTTCAAAACATCTTCATTGCGTAAGTGAGGTGAGTTTTGGAAATGACAAGACCCATGAAGGTGGAAAGTCAGAACTTTTTTTTGTGTCTATGTGAAGAGGTGGTTGACTTCAAATTGGTACATTTGTGTTTTTATTTTATTTTATTTTTCCTTTAACATTTTCTTCCTTAAAGTGTCCTTGCACTATGTACTTTCAATAAGTTAACCCCTCCTATTTACTTGGTGAGCCAAAGGTCGTTTTTTGGACCTTTGAGCCCACAAGTGGCAACTTGGCATGATCCAAGCCCACAACTTGAATCACATGGCCAGGAGCCTCGCAAGAATAAACATAGTGCTACTTTTTACTTGTGTTTGCGTCGATGCTTCTCCCTCGTTCTGAAAGTTTGCACAGAGCTGGTTGCTAAAGCACAACAAGTGCTTAACGAGCTTCCATGTCATCTGTTGAATGCTTTGATGTGGGATATACTCGACAATGGCAGGAGTAGGAAGGTCCGGGCCGTTTTCAATAGATGCAAAGAGAGGGCAGTTGCAGTCACCTACTCTTCTATCTTGAAGGCATGTGGCCTAGAGCTCCCGATACAATGACACATCTGGCATCATGCAAGATGTTAGTATGGGCAAATGTGTTCACGGTGATATTGTTCACCAAGGGCTCTTGACAAAAAACATCGTGCTTGGCATTGCCTTGGTTGACATGTATGCCAAATGTGGTACTTTAGATATCACAAAAGTGCTTGATGAGCTTCCATGTCGTCTCTTGGGATACTCTGATCGCGGCATAAGCCAAACAGTGGCAGTGCCACGAAGCTCTTGGCTGTTTTCAAAGAGAGGGCAACTCTCCAAATGCAATCACCTATGCTTCTATCTTGAAGGCATGTGGCATTATGCAAGATGCTGGAATGGGCAAAAGAATTCACGATGATAGTGTTAGTCAAAGACTGTTGGAAAAAAACTATGTACTTGGCATTGCCTTGGCATGTATGCAAAATGTGATGCACTTGAGAAAGCGCAAAAAGTGCTTGAGGATCGTATTGTTTGGAGTGGTGACTCTTGGAATGCATTGATTGCAAGATATACATAATAGGAGCAGGGTTAATTGTGAATCACCTATGCATGCATCTTGAAGGCATGTGGCTCTACCCAAGGTGCTGATATGGGCTCTTCCATGTCATCTCTTGGAATGCTCGGATCGTGGGATACGCCCAACAGTGGTAGGGCAGGAAGCTCTGGGTTGTTTTCAGTAGATGCAAAGAGAGGGCAGCTCTCTAATGCAATCACCAACACTTCTATCTTGAAGGCACATGGCATTGAGCTCCTAATGCAATGACCTGCACGTGCAGCTTGAAGGCATCTGGCATCCTGCAAGATGTTGGTATCGGCAAAAGAGTTCATGGGGGGCTGTTGACTTCAAACGTCGTGCTTGGCACTGTGTTGGTTGACATGTATGCCAAATGTGGTGTACTTAAAGATTGTGCTAAGCAAAAGGTTTTGTACCAAGGCTGTAGGGTTCATGTTGATATTCCGATAATGGGTTACTTCAAAAGAATGCAAACTTAGGAAAAATGTTGGTCAGTATGTATGTCAAGTGCCGTGCAGAATGTCGTCTTGTGGAATGCACTGATTGCAAGATATGTCCAATAGAGACACAATCACCTATGCATGCATTTTCAGGATGCTTGTCGTGTTTTCAACCAACTCTCAGGTAAAGATGTTGTAATATGGGAAGCATGATGACAGGCTATCTGGAGATTGGATTAAGCAAAGAAGTCTTAAACTTAATGCACGATTTACAAGATGGTGTTGTTGTTGAATTGAATCACATTAAGATGGTGCTTGCTCTCCACTATACTTTTGTATGGCACCTCGGCATGACGTGCACTGTAAACTTTGTAGTTTTATTCTATGACGGTTCATTGAAAGACAATATGTTTAACTATTCAGATTGCTTTTTTTGTAGCTTGATTCAAACATTGTCCATCGGCTTGCACAATTGGATGACATCCAGGTCGATAGTGTAGTTTATTTTTTATAGTCTGCTTATGCTTTTTGTATTTTTGAGTTTGTCAATTTCGATTATAGTATCTATATATCAAATAGACATGCATTTCTTTTCTCAAAGTTTGGTAATTCAACCTATATATTGAAATAAAAATAAAATGACTACGCTTGATTGAGAATAATATGGGTGTTTAAAAGATGGTTCCATGATTTATAGACTAAATGGTCAATATTACTATGGTAAATGGTGCAATCTGCAAACAACTACCAAAGTAGGTTACGTTGCAACCCTTTTGCTTGATTGAATATTCTCTTTAGTAGCTCTTGTCTATGGAGCACTATGGGACACAACTTGCTTCTTTACAATGCTCATCAAGTCCCAAGCTGAGCTATTATTGGCGTATATCAATAGGTTCTACTCATTTTCTCGTGTCACCACAACAAAACCCAAGGCGACAACAATCACAACCAACTAAACAGGTAACCAGCTGCGCTCCAAAGTCTATTTAGATTATGTACAACAAAGGCCCACCAAGCAAGACTAGTTTACCTAACTACTTATGAGTTAACCATGCATGAACACATTACGCATGGATAGGGGTCGTGAACCGTGGGAACCACCAAGAAAGCCAATTGTTCAATGGATTGGGAGTTTTACCCATGCAGGCTCCGCGTGCATCTGTGTGTGTGTGGGGGTAACTTGTTGCAATTCTAGCGAGACAGAGACTTGCTTCGTAGGCACACTTGGTTGAAGCGAGGCAAGTATAATCGAATAGGGAGAAGACTTCCAACAAAGGGACATAATTATCAAGGTGAGAGAAAATCACCAACCCATACGAGATCAACAATTCTTGGGCATTTTGTGCGATTGTCGGGAGATCTTGGTTGTCACCGTCACTCTCCATTAGAGCTATCTCTGGCACCACAGGAAGTGTTCTGTACATTTGTGCACAGCTTTCTTATCTTAAATTTTTCCATCTTTTTCAAAGTGTTTCAGTGAGTTTTGCTTGTAAAATTTGCAAAATGTGAAAAGACCAAAATCGAAAATCATTTGAGACCAACACCAATCAAAACCAAAATATATACGGGATTAAGGACGTAGGAGAAGAGTGGGATGTGCTATCCCGTGAGCAGTATGAGTTGATAGTACATAGGGAAGAAAACATTCAAATGCAATTATAGAATTTCTTGACTGCTCTAGTTGGTCTTAAAGATGCAATGACCAAATTAACTAGGTTCATACAGAAGGAAAGCAGTCGATGGCACAACCTTTTGTGCCATCGGATCCATATATGCCTTCCACACCCAGGGACGATGGAACCATATATAAAGAGATTGCTATTCCTTCTCTTGACACCCCCAGACTAAACCTAGAGAAAACCCTGTCCTCAAAGACATGAAACCTCCTCAACTTAATGGTGAATAAAAGGATACATACAAAGTTGCTATCTATACTTTCCTATACAAGACCTTCATAGGCTAGTCTGTCATTGGGGCCGAAAGTCAACAAATGGTGGATGAGTCTCAAGGCATTAGGAAATATTCTAGGGGATTGGACTCAATTTGAGAACATTATCTCTGAAAATGAATTGGAAAGAAATTGCGAGGAATAAAACAAATCTATGAAATGGGGTAGGCCCTTCTTATTTACATTGCAGAATAGAGAAATAATCTACTGGCTCCAGGGAATAGATGACTTTCACAAAACAAGAGGGTTTATACGGGGATTAGAAAAACACTTCAAGCGAGAGGTGAAAATAAGTACACCTAAAACTTTGGAGGAAGCGATTAAATTTGTACAAATTTATGAAGGTGATACTCACTTAATCCCACTTAGACTGAGCACGTCCACATATACGGGGGTATCAAGGCCTTTTCTAAAATAAAGAGGATTTTTTTATTTAATAAGGAGGGTAAACCACTCTTAAAAAGAGGGTAGTAACAAGACCTAGGTTGAACCAAGAGGACTTTGCAAAGGCTAAAAAAGAAAACTTGTGCTTCACTTGTTTGCCACCTGACTATTCTTAATGGAATTGCCCAAAGAACAAAAGAAAAAAAGATGATGAAAATGACAAAAGTCTTGACAAGATTCATAAAGACATGTTAATCCATGCAGTCCAAACACTTTTGATAAGTTGTAATGGAAGGTATATAAATTCATAGAAATATTGCCTGAGGACAAACTTGACAAAGAGCATGTGGAAATTGAGCTCTAGTCAATATAAACTTGTGAAAATGCAAAAAGGGTTAAGGTCATGATAGATGACTCTGCCACACATAACTTTGTGAACTATGACCCTGTCAAGAAATTAAAACTTGCTCAACAATCAAGTGCTCAACAATATATCGTCTTCATGATGCACGGCGAAGACAATAAGATATGCTCTTGTCAAGAAATTAAAACTTGCTCAACAACCAAGTGCTCACCAATATGTCATCTCCATGATGCATGGTGAAGACAAGAAGTTATGGATACACCGGTATCCAATTTGGAAGTTGAGATACAAGTGTATAAAGAAATGCTTGACTTCCAAATAATGATTATGGGTAGTGCGGACTTGGTTTTGGGAAGGGAATGTTTGCGTAGGCTAGGACCTTTGTTCCAAATAATGATTATGGATAGTGCGGACTTGGTTTTGGAAGGGGAATGTTTGTGTAGGCTAGGACTTTGTTGAAACGGAGTTTTCACTAGAATTTAAAAAGAAGATAAAAATTTTGTTATACAAGGCGAACATGATGTATAGAATAGTCCTTTGATATGATCTCTTGAGTCACAAAAGCATGTAAATAAAAGGACTTGGGATGTATATATGCTTTGGCGTCAATCTGTTGTAAATAAGGATTCTGATGTGAAAATGAAAGATCAGGTTTTCTACTCATCTTTGTCTTCTAGTAGTGATTGTGAAAGTGATTCAAAAGTCTTGCTACAAGAATGTAAATATATTTTTTCTATTGATTTTTCAAAAGGTTTACCTCCTAGTATTGATTGTGAAAGTGATTGAAAGTCTTGCTATAGAAATGTAAATATATTTTTCCAATTGATTTGCCAAAAGGTTTACCTCCTAAAAGAGGTGAAGTAGAACATGCTATTGATATAGTTAACAATGCAAAGCTTGTCTGTAAACCACCTTACAGATTAGGCCAAGCACAATGGTTAGAAGTAAAACAATAATTTCAAGACTATATAGAGAAAGGCTTTGTTAAACCCAACAATTCTCCATGAGCTTCACCAATCTTATTGGTGAAGAAAAAAGATGGTTCTATTCCACTTTGTGTTGACTATAGAGCACTAAATAATCTCACAATCAAGAATAGGTTCCCTATGCATAAAATAGAAGATCTTTTTGATCAATTAGAAGAAGCCAAGTATTTTACAAAGATTGACTTATGATCTAGGTATCATCAAGTTAGAATAAAGGCTAAAGATGGTGAAAAATAGCCTTCAGGACTAAATAGGGAAATTATGAGTTTTTGGTAATGTCCTTTGTTTGGCTTACCAATGCACCAACTACCTTTATGAAGCCAATGAATAGTGTTTTACGGCCTATCTAGGAAAATTTGTAGTAGTAGTTCTTGAGGATATCCTCATCTCTCAAGAGGAGCATAGAACATCTTAGAAAAGTCTTCCAATATTTGAAAGAAAATTCTCTTTATGCCAAGGGATCCAAATGTGATTTTTTTGGCAAAAGAAGTAAAATATCTTTGTCATATCATGTTTCGAGATGGAATGAGGATGGATTAAAAAAGGGCCAAGTTATTTTACAATGGCATGAACCTTAAAACCTAGAAGAGTTGTAGATCTGCTTGATTTGAAGAAAAAAGATGGTTCTATGCCACTTTGTGTTGACTATAAAGCACTAAATAATCTCAATCAAGAATAGGTTCCCTATGCATAAAATAGAAGATCTTTTTGATCAATTAGAAGAAGCCAAGTATTTTACAAAGATTGACTTACGATCTAGGTATCATCAAGTTAGAATAAAGGCTAAAGATGGTGAAAAAATGGCCTTCAGGACTAGATATGGACATTATGAGTTTTTGGTAATGTCCTTTGGCTTACCCATGCACCAACTACGTTTATGAAGCCGATGAATAGTGTTTTACAGCCTATCTAGGCAAATTTGTAGTAGTATCTCTTGAGGATATCCTCATCTCTCAAGAGGAGCATTTAGAACATCTTAGAAAAGTCTTCCAATTTCTGAAAGAAAATTCTCTTTATGCAAAAGAATCCAAATGTGATTTTTTTGCAAAAGAAGTAAAATATCTTTGTCATATCATGTTTCGAGATGGAATGAGGATGGATTAAAAAAGGGCCAAGTTATTTTACAATGGCATGAACCTTAGAACCTAAAAGAGTTGCAGATCTGCTTGATTTGAGCATAGATTCATTACATATTATGAGAAGATAGCGGTCCCCATGGCTTATCAACTAAAAGGAAAGGGAAAAACCTTTGAGTGGAAAGAAAACCAAAAGAAAAGTATACAAAAACTAAAGTTAGCAATAGTTATATCTCCAATTTTATATATAGTGGATCCCAATAAACCTTTTGCGGTTGAGACAAATGCTGGTTATTTGGTTGTAGGTGCAATTCTGACTGAAGGGGCCAACCCATAGCATCTGAAAGTAAAAAGTTAGACCATGCACAAAAGAATTACGCAATATATGAGAAGGAGTTGTACGCTATTGTTCATGCATTGAGGAAATGAAAGCACTATTTATATGGTGCTATGGTTATGATAGTGTATGATCAAGAAAGCATTAAATGACTTTCCAATCAAAGAGAATTGCAAGGTCATAAGGCCAAATGGGATGAACTCCTACAAGAGTTTGAGTATGAGCTTAGGGATCGTAAAGGAAAATATAATGTAGTAGCAAATTCTATTAGAAGGATGTCTATGATAAATGGATCGAGTTTTACTCGATTTCTTAATGATCTGCTTTTTGAATCATTAAGAGGGAAATGTCAGGTTGATCTTGCATATTCAAAGATATGGAAAACTATTCATAAAGGGTATCTAGAACAAGAGGTTTCCAATGAGAATGAAGCATCTCTCTATCGAGTAGACATTGTGTCAGATAGAGAATTTTTTTTTAATAGCCACTTTTAAAGAGTTGTGTTTAAGAGGTTGCATACTAAACTAAGCATGAGTACGACTGAGCATCTTTAAACAGATGGTCAAAGTGAAAGGGTTAATCAAATCCTACAAGATATGCTAGCATATGTAAGTAAATGGAAAACTAATTGGGAAGATTACTTACCTAGAGTAGAGTTTTCATATAATAGTAAAAGCACTCTTCCACTAGATATACATTCACGTTAATGTATGGATTTTAGTCTGGAGGTCCTTATGTATTAGGATTGCAAAAGGAAAAGTTCATATGCAGCTTAAGATTTCTTAGAAAATATGAATGAAATACTTAAACTTGCTAAAGATAGTATAAAAAGGGCTCAAGGTAGAGCAAGAAAAAAATACGGATTTGCATAGAAGGCTTCTTACCTTCGATGAAGAAGAGAAAGTCTATTTGAAAGTGCTTGAAAAGTATAAAACCATGAAGACGGGACCATGTCCAAAATTATCACCAAGGTATTGTGGACCTTTCACAAAACTAAAGAGGGAGATACGGATTACACATTTCAATTAACAGAAACAAGTGACATACATCCAATATTCCACATTAGATGACTCAAAAAGAAATTGGGTCAATTTGATAGTTTTGTTCAAGATGATTAGATAGTGGAATATATAAATACTCAATCATCTTAAGGGGGAAGCAATGTGAAGTATCCTATAGTTAGTACATGCGCACACTACACCTGGCTAGGAATCCTGGATTGCAAGATGGAAGGATTGGTGTTGGTGCCAAAATGCCCAACGCCCTTCACTAGCACCACTTTTGCTGTTCTATTGGGCGTGTTTGTAATAACACTGCACTACTACTAGTACTACCCAATGGAATTGGTGCAGGTGAAGGGCGTTGGAAATTTCACATCGAGGAAATTTCACATTGAGTGATAAGGGCCAAGAAGGCCAAGTGTCGAATGTATTGGTGGTTTTACCTATGCAGACTGGCGGCGACCCTCAGAAGTCATGAGTAAGGAGAGAGGCAAAGCCTCACATGTGTGTGTGACTTGCTGGAATCCTGTCAAGATTGAGACTTCCTAATAATGCCCTAACTACCAAAGGTAGACTTCAATTATCTTGTCCTACTCATCTAAGAAGTACAAACATTACCCCAATGCAGAACTTTGTGGTTAGATCCTCTATATTGAAGGACCTTGTCACCGTTATGCAAAAAAATTGTCATTCGCAGGTTTTGAAGACCCTTGTGGAGATGATTATGAAGACAAAAGCTAAAAGACCAAGTAGAAGCTCATCCAAATTTACCTTCAAGATCAATTTTTAGTCTCATGAAAAAGAAGGCAAAGTAGATGTGTACTCTTGCTTGTTGGAGCACTCTCCATTGTACCTTTATCCTTGTTTTGAACACTAGAGGTGATTATGTGTGCTTGAAGCGTCTAGCTAGGAGAAGGCTTTGTCTATTAAGTTGCATCCATGTAGGTGTTGTGTCCTACTCCATGTTGTTTGTAAGAAGAGACTTATCCTGTGCTAGCCTTTACTCAAGGGGAGGATTTTTATATAGCCACATTGTCTTGTGCATATACACCTTGAATTGTTTTGCTTTGTTGATATGTTTTTGCATCAATTTTGCGTTTGCAATGTTTTTTTTGGCAAAATTTTCTACGACTTAAAAGTGCAATTTGGTGAGATATTTTGCAAATTTTGAGCCTCAATCGCAATGCTAGTCTTGATAGGTCTCTGTAAATGTTGGTCTTGCTCCGTATGGTCAAAAGAGTGGACTCATAGCATGCTATGAGGTCACCTTTGTTTTTATTGGAGTATATCTTTTTTATTTGCAATGTTTGTGCAACCAAGGTATCCATTCAATTACCAAAATCAAGAGTTAAACCAACTCTACCACATATCTTAGAATTCCAGATTGTATCTTGATAATGTTATTATTCAAATGCAATCTAACCACTTCCTAACTTTACAAGCAATTCAAAATAAACCATATTCAATGCATTGCTATGGTCCAACCTATCTAATGGACTCACATTGTGATGTGGGACCACTTTGACTTTTCAACCACATTTGGCATGTTAACTTGTGTTACATTTTTGGCTCCAAAATTGATGAAAATTCTTTCAATTTCTCTATGAAATCTCTTTTCATCAATTAGATTGAAGATTGGGTACTTTTGGGCCAAATTTCAACTTTTATTGATTCAAATGCTCCAATATTTCACACACAAGGCGTGCGTACACACGTGCACACAAACAATAGTGAATATAAAAAATGTAAGGATTTGTGGTAAATTTTTTTTGAGATGGCCTTATAGAGTGCGATGGTATTACCTTGAGTCGTGATAAAAAAAATACTCTCTATGAAGTAAGCAAATATAGCCAAGATTATTGACTGCAAGGTTCCAAAAAGAACATGCACGATTGGATTCCAAGCAAGTTTGCAAAGGGGACAAAAGCACCCTAAGTCATTCTCTAATCTGACAAAGTGAAATGAAGATCTATAAGTTTTCTCATCATCAAGCAAAGGGCCACATCATATTAGTAGTATTTGGCTAATTGATAAGCTTTGTATCTAGATGATGAAATATCTTTATGACCATGCAAGACATATCCACGAGTTACGAAGATTTATTGGTATGCGTGCATACTATAGGCACTTTATAGAAAAAATCTTTCAATGCAAAAGAACCAGATTCTAACATTTTTCCAACTTGGCAATATAATTTTACAATGTGTAGACTATCATCAATACTTTTTTGAGGGCTTCTGGATGGTCCTTTTGTGTGGAAAGGAGAAGAGGAGCCTCTAATTAGAGAAACTTCTTTATTTTAAGCTTGAAGATAAATCCATATTGAACCTAAAAATTTGAATGTCTCTAGAAAATAACCCCTTACCTTAAGCATTGTGTGTATACTTATATTAGTTGGAAAAAAAAGTTCCTCCTTTTGATGAATTAACAGCCTTTGATAATATCACTAATGCCTCCAAAGAGAGATATGCATAAATCAACATTTCCTTTGCCATTTCTTCTCCAGCTATCATTTCTTTGCAAGCACTCACAATATGTCTCATCAAAGTCAATGGTGGCCTTCTCTTGAGCATACCCTTTTGCAACAAGTCTAACCTATAGCAATCAACACTACCATCATGCTTACAGTTTAACTCAAATCCTCGCTTATTACCAATGGTCTCTTTGCCAAGTGGCAAGTCACACAAGGACTATGCGCCATTCTTGACAATATCAGCATACTCATATTGCATTGCAACCAACCAACTTTATGAAATTTTACTTCATCAATTGAATTTTTTTCCTCATCATATATACTAAGTACAACCAAAATATAGTTATGTAGTGCATAAGATCATGACAAGAACTTGAATGAGTACGTCTCAAAAAAGGTGCACCCAATTTACTATCACAACAAGTTTGCACAAGCCATCTTGCCATACCTCTTGTATGCTCATTTTCAGTCCTACGCTCATTAATTACATCCTATAAATATGCATCATGGTTGATCTGTAACATCATTTGAATCCTATATAGGTTATACAAGTGACTCATTTGGACTTACACTGGTATTAAACAGAGGTAACAACGTGTCATAAGCAATTTTTGAGCTAAATAATGTCTCGTTGGTACATGCTAAAAAGGGATGAATGCATCCTCCACAAAAAAACATCTTGACTAATCAATATATGCTTTGCTTTTGGATGATACAACGTGTAACCTTTTCTTTCTAGACTATAACCAACAAAAATACATTTCATAGCCTCGTCAATAGAAGTGGCCAACGGATGGATTTTCACCATGCTTCGACTCGTATGAAGTAATAGACGGCAATGCTATCAATAAAGTTTGTGCTCAAGGGGAGATCAGGTAAGCGCTGGTCTTTTGACTATGAGAGGACTTAAGCAAGGTTAAATAAGAGTGTAAGCTGGTGGTTTAATATAATTAATTAAATAATAATTGAGATACTTAGAGAGATCTAGAGAAGATTAGGTAGAGAAAGAGAAGATTTAAGAGCAAGAGACGTAGTTTAACTTGAAACCCAAGAATGCGATAATCCAATAACAACATAACATTTGAAGGACATCCTATCAGTATACACCTTGATGACTCAAAACAAACCATAAAGCAAGTTAAATCCATCAATATAGCTCCAATCTGCCTCAAAAGCCTCCAAGCTTGAACGATGGTAGGGTGGTAAAAATACTTATGTCCATGGACATCAACTATTGAGCTAATTCTTCACAAATATGTATATGGGAGTGTCAAAATTAAGTGTGGAAAAAAAACAGTAACATTTTCAAGAAAGCGGGTCTAGAGCGTGCATGATCTCTCTCTCTCTCTCTCTCTCTCTCTCTCTCTCTCTCTCTCTCTCTCTCTCTCTCTCTGAGCAAGAAGGGAAATTTTGGAAAGATTGTTCAACACATTTGAAGAGCTTGAGTGGTGATAAAAAACAAGATTTGAAGGAGAGAATGCAGGTAGTGCTAGATGACGAAGGCGTCTTAGAGTATACACAGAGGAAGTGATTATTCTATTACTCTTGCCAACATTTTGGGATGCTCCCTTTAATTTCTCAAAGACCCCAAAAGCAATGATGCTGTTAAGCTTAAGTTGGGTACTCTTACTATGCTTGCAAATGGTCTAGTGCAGGGCAATGAGTTGGCTAACGAGGTGTGAGGGCAAGGGTCCTAGAGGCAGGGCCTGGGAAAGGGGTAGGAGCCCCCTTGGCATATAAGTAACCTGCCACCTTACAAAAGGAAAGCCTTCTGTAGGCATCAAAATTTCTTAATATTCGTTCAAGTAATCTATATGTTGCTATGGCTCAAGTTGAGGCTGATAAAGTATTTTACAAAATATTGGCATTGCAATCATGTAGAAGAAATGCCACCTACATCATGATATCATCCAAGGTGAAGGTAGTTGTAGTTTGTAGTCCTATTTTTGGGCAGAACACACTAGATATCTTCAAACAAGAAGGATGTCATCCTATGTCAGATTGGCTACACATAGTATAATGAGCATCCAATCCATTTCCTTGTTGATGACTTTTAGATATCAAAGATATTCTTACACAGTTTAATTTTCTTCACCTATATTGAAGACCATGCATTACTATAATGCGTTTTTGCCATTGTGAGTGTTGTATTGGTAGGCATAATGCTAACTCTTTTTGCATATTATCTATTCCAATCTTTCTTTCATCTATAAGACTAGTCACACTTTATTGCATGAGCCTATGATATTGCCATTGCCTCTATCTAGTGAAAGACACAATGCTAATTAGCTCCACATCCCAACTATTCTAATATCTCTTTCATTTGTACCATGCTTTATTGCAATGAGTATTTTCTATTGCCATTGTAAATGCTCTAGGGCCTCCACTATTAGAAAACCCTCTATATCATGTGCATTCAAGTAGCATCTGAATAACCCCTCTTCACATACTATAACATATTTTCATGAAAACTTGATTTTTTTGAAAAATAGAAGTAATCTGAAAAATTCCTTCTGCTGATGTTAACTTATAACTTTCTTGAAATTAAAAAACCATATCGATGAAGTCATGTGCTATAATTACTTATTTTAAGGTGACCACCGCGGCCAATGTTATGCCATATTATAATGATAAGCATAATGCTAACTAGCTCCATATCTCAACTATTCCATTTTTGATAGACGATCACCTATATAACTCATTTCTTAGGTGCTATGACACGAATCTATATTCTCTACTATGATGTTGTGTGTTTTATAGCACCAAGACTATGTGCTTTACTCCGATGTTGCTATATAACATGAGGGTAGGTGCTATGAAAATACTACAAGCTATGCAACACTATTGAGGAGTAGGGTGGTTCACTGTCAAAAAGGCGCCGAGCCTCTTTCCCTAACGGATATGCAAGAATCAGGCACAAGACACAAATAAATCTTCAATAAGAAACCTTAAAAACATTACCTTTTACTTGAATTTCACAAAAACACTGTATACATGAGAGAGCCCTCGACTCTAGACCTTGATACGTGGCGCTCAACACTCAATGATTGCTATAGGATAGAATGCCTTGCTTTTATATCTACCTAAATGATGCTAATTTAAAAAAAAAGTACAAATTTTCTAGCCAAGTTAGGGCTTATTTTCCCATAAAAATGAGTTTTAGACTTCTTTTAATAGCCAACCGTGTAGGAAATTATCCCTGACGATGTGGCATGTCGTCCCACAACTTGTACCTAATTGGTCAATTTTGGTTCCAAATAGTAACACCTTCACATGCTCGAAAACTTTTGCTTCATGGCCAAAACAATTTGATGTTTGTAGAACGAGCACTGCAAGCTCTCCCCTCATCTCCGTTTGCTGCATGTATGCTTTCTCTTGTACTTTTCCCCCTTATTCACATTTTTGTCACTTATCCATGCAGTAAATCCCCAAAGCCTCTCCAAAGCCCAAAACCAAGCCCATTAACTTGGGTGCCCATCCCAAGGCCTATGTGGCCAAGTTGTCCAAAGTCCCAATGTGGGGTGCCCAAAAGCCAAGGAAAATAATGTCCAAAAATATAATATTTCCAAGAGAGTCCATGCATTAGGTCCTCAAAGACTCTCCAACGCCCAAAACCAAGCCCATTAACTTCGGTACCATCCCCTTTGGTGCCCAAGGCCTATGTGGCCAAGCTGTCGAAAGTCCCAATGTGGGGTGCCCAAAAGCCAAGGCAAATAATGCCCAAAAATATGATATTTCCAAGAGATTTAATACTATTGATGCATTTGAAATGCCCAAAGACCAAAACTTTTATAATATCCAAAGACCGTGTGGGTACCTAAAACACCAAAACCAAATGCTCAATTTTCCAAAGGTCATCTCTATGATATCGCTCTAGAAAAACCTTTATCTCAAGCATACACTAATTCCTTTAAGGTAATCCTCAAGAAAAAACTAATGCTCTCTTGTAAAATCCAAGGGAATTCTCCCTTTTTATCCTCCTTTCAACTGACTATCTTGAATCTCTATCCCCTTCAAGTATAAGGCAAGATACACTTTTCTCAAACATTGACCAAAGCACACTGACCAAAGCACACTATTTTCCCTTGTTTCCCCTTGTGTACGAAGAGTGTCATGACATCCACCCTCTCTAAACTTGAAAATGCATGTGCCACCCTACATCTCTTCTTGGTCTAGCACTACGTCTGATTCTTCTTCCTCATCACAACTCTTCATCACCACCAAGTTTTTGATCCAGGATTTGGTCCTCAATCTTGATCTCAAAATCATGCTTTTTGAATAGCTTAATTTGTTTCCTTGATATAGGCACCTTCAAGATTTTTTGTCTAGCTCACATAGTTTGTAGGTAGCATTGACATTGACATGCTTGACAATGTACAACAGAAAAAATATTTTTACCGTTTTTGTATGGCTATGTACTGGTTTAAAGACTACCATCATAGTGTTAAAGTTATGGCCTCTCAAGTGAATTGCCCAATGTGATCCCAACATTTATTTTGGCCTTAGGTATTTATTTTGCTTATTTGTCAAAGTCTGGGTTGGTGTGCTCAAGACTATGTTTTGCATTGCCAAAAATGTTAAATAAATAATGGAGAGCACCTGAAGACATTGGAGCATTTACTATTGGAGAATTTCAATAGTAAATGGCAAAGTATCTCTATGGATTTTGTTGTGGGTTTACCAACCACTATACGAGGTCATGATTTGGTATGGGTGGTCGTAGAACGGTTGACTAAACTTTTCAAGGTTATTCCAACCAAATCCATAGTTAAGACTCCAAAGTTAGCTAGGTTATTTGTGGACAATCTATACAGGTTTTATGGGTTTCCCAGTAACATTGTGAGTGATCATGATCCCAAGTTTAACAGTCATTTTTGGAGGGCTATGTTTAAACAACTGGATACACAACTCAACATAAGTACTACAGATCATCATGAAATGGATGGTCAGACTTAATGGGTCAACCAAGTGCTAGAGGATATGCTACAAGCATAGCTTAGCAAGAAGCAGTCGGATTGGGAAGATTATTTTTCTATTCTCAAGTTTGCTTAAAATCGTGCTAAGCATGTGATAACTGGTTTTAGTCCTTTCATAATTATGTATGGATTTCAACCCAGGTCACTTCCACAAGCATAATATTGGTATAAAAAGTATGCTAATGAGAAATGTCGGCAAGCTACCTTCACGGAAGGGGAAGAGGTATATTCATTTTGCATGTGCTAGAGCATTTAGAAAGTTTGAAGACTGGTCCGACACCTAAATTATCTCTAAGGTATTGTGGGACTTTTAAAATACTCAAGCAAGTTGGTGATACCTTGTATACAAACCTTCATTACCTGTGCTCTCTCACATTCATTCGGTATTCCATGCAAGTTGTTTACGTAAATGCTTACATATGGATGAGAATGTTATTGATCAATAGATTCTGGTTGGTTTCATTGAACCTCCAACTCAGCCGCATGAACCTGAGCATATGCTCGACTTTCATGATCTATGTAGGCATCATCATGTACATCAACAAGAATTAGTCGAGTGAAAAGACAAATATGAGGAAGGTGCCAGTTGGGAAAACATTAGTGCTCTTGAGAAGAAATCTCCCACTTTTATTTTCAAGGATAAAAATGCTTCTCTAAGGGGGGAGTAATGTCAAGCCAAGGGCCTAGAGGTCAGGGGCCAAGTCTAAGCTGAGGTCGGGGGTTGCCTATTTAAAGGCAAGATGCTAGGAGGAGAGTACAAAGTTCAAATCCCTTACCTCATACCTATCTACCTAATCTCCACTCTCTCTCCTCTCTCTAACCATCCTCTACTCTCTATCTCCACAACCTCTATCTCTCTCTACCTTCTCTCTCTCTCTCTCTCTCTCTCTCTCTCTCTCTCTCTCTCTCTCTCTCTCGTGTCAATCCGCAGCCAAGCCTCACCATATCGATGCTAGCAAAGCAAATACCGCATACATAAAATGTCAATTTGTGGGATGGACTAGTGCATGGATGCTACAAGAGATAACTAATCTCTCAAAAAAACCAAGTCTAGTGTGCTCTACCTAGATCGGTCTTAGGTGTGTGTCAAATGCCAAAATCTAACCTTCTTATATTGCAAGCCTAGTATGACAAATTTGTAAAGCTATAGTGCTCCAAATGCAATGAAACTTGCTACTTGGAATGTGCAGAGTATCCTCACCGACCTCATGTGCTCAAAAGTCATTTTTTACATGGGCAAAATCGTACCAAAGATAAACAACATGTTTATTGCAAGCCTAATATGATGATTTCATGTAGCTACAGTGCTCCAAACACGACAAAACTTGCTCCTTAGACTATGTAGAGTATTATTAGCATCCTCATGTTCTCAAAAGCCATTTTTGACACTTGGGAAAAATTTTACCAAAGATAAAAAACACATTTTGGGAAAGTCGGTTTTAGCCTCCAAAGCACTCTATAGCTTCCTTAGGATGTGTTCTATCTATTTCTATGGTCAAAAACTAGTTTGGATGCGTGTATGGTGTGTAAGCAATGAAAACAACTCGTAAATAGACACAAGTAAAACCACAACTTCATCGCAAGAAACTTATGTAGAAAGGAAGAGCTTTCACCTACGAGTGCATTGGTATGCTCGGAATTGCAATGCAACACCACACGAGGGAGAGATGACAAAAAAAATAGGAGAGAGCTCACATAACTGTATTGCAGCGTACACTCACCTTTATTATCAAAAACTTACAAAACCCTTACACAGATTGGTTTTTATACCTTAGACCTTACAAAATGCCCGGTGCCTAAGACCTTTAAGGCTCACAACTTACTATATTTAGAGCCTAGGCATGCTAGTTGACATATTCTTTACGGCTTGGAACTCTCATTGAGCCCATAACATGTTACAATTATCACAATGGCTAAATCAATCGAGAAATCACAATACATGGACATTTTGGAAAAATCTGTAACTCCAATCTTTACTACTTCTTCACACTTCTCCTTGGTTTGTATTTGTAAGGCTTGGGCCTTCAGTAGCTTTTGTTTTTCACATTTTTCCTTGGTTTAGTAGCTTTTGTTAACTAATGTCGGCTCAATTAACACTACCTACTCTCTCTATCTACCTAATCTCTACACTCTCTCTCTCTCTCTCTCTCTCTCTCTCTCTCTCTCTCTCTCTCTCTCCCTCTCTACATACTACATAATCTCTACTGTCTTTTCACTTTCTCTAACCATCTCTCTGTACTCTCTAACCATCTTTCTCTCAGCATATCTCGCTAATCATCTCTCTCTACATTCTCTATATGCCCTCTTTCTTGCTTTTCCTCTCTATTCTAACCTACACTATTTTAATAATTTTTCTCGCATTTTCCTCTCTCTAATTACCACTTTTCTTCTCATTTCCTCTCGCTAATTAGCAGTTTTCCACTCTCTATCTTTTCCACCCTCTAATCAAGTCCAAAATCTCACCTTTTTTAATCCAATCTTTTAATTTAACTCTCTTTTTTCATTTTTCCTTTTTAATGTTTGATGCATTATAATGTTTACAGTTTTTGTCCAATTTTAGTACTCATTTGTTTTCTCTCAAACTTAACATAGAAATTCTTCAAGCAATTTTTCACTCTTACACTAATTAAACAACTTTCAAACAATCTCACTCTAACATTAAACACCAATTGATCATTAAACATTAATTGACACTTATCCATATTTTTATCCATCTCTTTTCCTCTTCCTCTCACACTAATCTACAATATTCACACACGGACCGCAAGTAAGCAAACTGCAAGACTCTACAACAATCAAGGAACGCAAGCAAGCAAAGAAACATGTAAACCTCTACAACAATCATGCAAGAGTTAAAAAGTCTCTACTTCTACTCTTTTCTAATGTGTGTGTTTGTTTAAAAAAATAGGATAAGGGGGAGGGTGAAAAAGCCTACCTTTTTGCCTCCTTTCGCTTGATCCTCCTTATGGTTGATTTTTCTTGTGGTAGAGCCTCCTTGCTTCTTTGCGGTTGGGCTACAACAAACACCGTTTTAAGTTTCTCCTCCAAAGAGAGCTTGTGTGTGTGTGTGTGTGTGTGTGTGTGTGAGAGAGAGAGAGAGAGAGAGAGAGAGAGAGAGAGAGAGGTGGATGTGAACCTTGAGAGGGAGAGAGGGGGGAATCTTGGGTTTGCAAGTGCAATGGCAGGATGAAGAAGAGAGCAAGATATGTCCAAAAACACAAAATACCTTGCTTTGTTTCCTTTTTAAGAGCACATACATTACTATGGATGTTATCATGGATAATATCATGCCTGCTATTGCCACTATTAGTGTTGATGTTATTGTTTGTTAGATTTTATAAATGTTCAAAAAGAATCCGAGGTTGCAGGGCTATGGATTGTTCAACCACCTCTCTAATACACACATCACTTTAATGCCATTTTTAAAATTTTCAAAATTTTTTCTCTCTTTTTCTACTTATTACATTTTTCTAAAATTAATTCTTTTCTTTCACTATTCAAAATTTAGCTTTACTCTAATCTACTAGCTACTCATTTTTATGCAACATTTGAATTTTCAAAGATTCTTGAATCAATATAACTCTTTTTCACGTGTGTGTAGGGCGATTGGGGTGGATGTGGCCCTCCAAACGGTCCGGAGCGTGAACAATGGCTCAAGGACAGTTTTCTTTTGCATTTGTGCCAAGTGCAAAGGTGCAGTTCTTTGCTTTTAGCACATTTCTTGGAGCATGTGGAGAACAAGGGGCTATGGATCCCTTGAAAAATCACTCAATTTGATGGGAGAACCATTTTTCCCTTTCTTGATGATGCTCCCCATTGGTATGTTATCATTGGTGGAGGTGGGAGGACATGCAAGAATGAAAGACAATGACAAGAATGGGTGAGCAAAGACAACTTCTCCACATGCATATCAAGGTCACTTCGAGTTTGAGGATGAGCACATGCTTGATATGGTTGACGAGTTGTTGGCACATGAAGGAAACATGCGCAAAGAGAATCTTAGGCCCTGCACTAAACGGGCACAAGCAATAGAGGACATGTTGCTATCAAGTGCTAGAAAACCTCTTTTTGAGGGTGCACCGTGCTTGGTGCTCCAAGCATTGTTGGAAAATCCTCAACTTGCAAGAAAAATTTGGTTGGAGCAATGCAAGTGTAGATGCACTCCTCAAGTAAGATCTATTTCCACTTTCTTTTTTTTTTTCAATGTCTTCTTGGTTGCTTTGTGGATTTGTATTGATTATCTATGTGATTGTAGATTGATGGGCAAAATGCTTCCTAGAGATCACCACATGCCTTTGGATTGTCTCGATATGGGAGAGATCGTATGTCACTACATTTGGCATGGAGTATTAGTGCATCCATGAATGCATCAACAATGCCATACTTTATTGAAATCAACATGCACATGCCACCTCCTATCCCATATGACAAAAACCATGCTGCAAGATCGGAAAGTAACGGTGTCAATCCTTAGGACCAAGTCTACATCATGGAGCACTTGGCTAGTAGACTATTCACCTACATGGAGGCACATCAAGACTCAGTGACCAGTGTTTAAGCTAGAGCCTTGGCACATGAGGCTAGGGTTGGCAAGTGACAGTGTCAATTCCTTGCCAAGGAGGTACAAATTAGTGAAAATTGATGTCTACCTCAAACCCCTCATCAAGGAGTTGGAGGAGTCATGAAAGGGCATCTCCATCATTGATGATTCACTTTCAAAGGAGAGGAGGGCTCAAGGAGGAGGTAGTCCATTGTGAGGGGTATTTATCCTTCAAGTGTTTTTCCTCTAGAATTCAGCTTTGAGACCTTAGTATAGGATTTCTTTTTACTTGTATTCAGGTAATAAAACTCTCTTTTATAAATTGACACACCTTTCTAGGTGGTACTTTTTTTTCTTATGACTTTGTAGCATAGATGAATTTGAGCTTTCACATAGCACGTTTATATTGGCTTCAACCTTGCATGTGTATTTCCATAGCTATTGAGGAGATGTTTCACATATCTCTAGGTGTACTACTTTCTATGTTTCATGTTTGTGAGAATTTATAATTGTTGATTTTGGTTTTTCATGGTTTGATTGAGTGCATTTAATAATGTTTTGTTATCTATCATTAAAGATGAATAAAATTGTTCTTTCTTTAATTAATTGACTTAGACTTTCATCTTATTAATGAGCCTTGAGGCTAGTAGGCCATGACTTTAGGTTAACACAACTACTTGACTACTAGCCCTACTTGGTACAATTATCTGAATAGTTGAGACGATCAATTTTTTATTCTTAGAAAGGCTTGCTCATTCAAACAACAAAGAACAATAGTGAGGATACAAAGGAAATGAATACAAAAACAATCGTCCCACAAGTGTAAAAGCTTAAGCTGGAAGAGAAATCCTGGCTTGGGTTTGGTACTTCACTCACATTACCTATGGTACTAGAGGCCTAGAGGTTCACTGTGTGGGTGGTTTTCTTTGAGAAGCAAAAATCCCCAGGCATAAGCACACGAGCCAAATTATTTTGAATTGATGTTAAAAAACAAAAAAAGAGAGAAAGGAAAAGCAATAAAATTAAAATAAAAAAGACTTCCATTCAACTTCAAAAAACAAATTCAAGCTTTTGTTTATAGTTGTGAGAGTTAGTAAGCTAATCTAATCCAAAAGACATAATTAGGAAGTCTTGCATTTAGATCATCCTTCTAAATTAGCTAGCACTAGACTACTTGTTTTAAGCCTTAGTCATAAGTAACTGATTGATAGACTCATCCATAAGCCCAAAACTCGTGGTATATTAATTTTGGCAAGTGCAACTTATTTTTCCTTCATGGTAGTGAAGAATTTCATAATTATTTTCATTTACTCATTACCACAAATATGGTTTGCATTCCCCTTATGCTTTATTTCCACATGATTGAGCTTGCTACCTCATTGACTTTTTTTGGCAATTGTAATTTATTTGTCTTTAATGATAGCATAACATTTCATAAATTTTTGCATTTACTCATTACCATAATATGGTTTACCTTCCCCTTATGATTTATTGTTGCATGATTGAGCTTGCTACCTCATTGATTTTTTCTTTTGTAGGCACATTCTTCCTTGAGCGTTTACCACCCACGACATGACTTTGTGAGGGATGACCAAGCTTAGGAAGGGGGGAATTTTGGAAGCAATTTTCATCTTTTCCATGCACACATTTTTCCATTTAGTATTTATAGATTGATAGGATCTCTACAAGTTGCAAGTTGTGTCCACCATTTTACTTTATGTGCCTCAGATGACTGATGTCAAGAAGTACACAGTGTGGCTAGGAAAGCACCGAGGCTTTAACTATGAGAGTTCGTAGAAAAATAAAGTGAGTTGCAAAATATTTAAAGGAGAACATTAATTAGAAAAGAAAAAACTCCAGCCATGAAATATTCAATCTAAGAAAGAACCAAGATCCACTCAAAATGCTTGTGTGTTTGAGGATCTGGTGTAGCCCCAACCCCAATTGCACAATTGCAGTGCTTGTTTGACCTATCATAAAGACTTTCTTCCTCTTATGATTCTTTGTTGATGATTCCATGTCATGGAAGATTTAGGACTTCCATAGAGAAGACCATACAGATATTTAAAGATAAAACCCTAATTTGTAACCCTCACATGCTCAAGCATGGGTAGGAACATTGCAAGACTACAATAGCACACCATGGAAGAAGCCCATGTATCCTTTCACAGAGAGGCTTCAAGAGCTGATATTGCACTTCAAAAGAGATCCCCACATCCTAATACTCACGGAATTGTGAGAGAAGTGGCAACCATTTTGGGGTCATTTTTTTACCATTGTTGGCCATTTTTAGTCTAAAAAGACCTTTTTGTCCAAAAAAGACCAAAAGAGCCAGAAAAAATTCGTAAAATTGTGAAGAAATCCCCTTGAAGTTAAACTACATGATGAAGTTTATTTTTTCACTTGGAAATCACTTTAGATGCATGTTAACCACCGGCGTCCACTTCTAGTAGTCATGGGCCGGGCTTGTCGGTCCAATAGGAAAAGGGTAAGAGTGATCGCCGATGAGAGGTGCACTCTTACTTGAACATGCAAGGGTTAGTTGGCTAAGCATGGGCGCCCAAGTGTGAATGGGCGAGCTCATATAAAAGTCACCTAAACCTAAAAATCACTCATTCTCTCATTTGTGCAATTGAGGAGTACTCTTGCTCCATCTCCATCTTCCTCTCCTTGTGTGTGTGTATGCGTGATGCGAGAGAGAGAGAGAGAGAGAGAGAGAGAGAGAGAGAGAGAGAGAGAGAGAGAGAGAGAGAGAGAGAGAGAGAGAGCATTACGACGGCGAGGCCGTTGTGCGCAGCACGGTGGTAGCTCCCTCTTATTCGCGGTGAGGAATCCTCCACGAAGGCGAGCGTAGGTTGGTGAGTGACACACCCTTGCTCTCTTGAGCTTGCTAGATCAGTTTAGTTTGTGTGCTTGGAGCCATTTGTGGCTCGCACACAGTGTACTGCAAGTCCCTGGCTTTGACACGTGCGACAGATGCGCACATTTTTGGCGCCACTGTGCCGGGGAAACCTCCTGCACTAAGCTCGAATAGCACTCTATGCTGCTTTGTGGTGCAATATGAGATGTAGGAAAGGTAGAAAAAGAAGGTGTGTGGCTGTTCAGAAGGATTTGTAAACTTTGTTCTTGCTGCAGTGTATTGTTTTTGTTAATAAGGTGTTGCAATGTACTTTCTGCTGATAAGATGTTAGAATTAAGGTATTAGATCTATAATGTTGTAAGGTGCAGTTAGTAGATCTGTTAGTTAATTAGTTGCTGTAGTATTGTGTTAGTGTGTAAGAGTAGCTCTGTTTGTTGCAAGTAGGTAGGTTAGGTGTGTGTGCGCGCGCGTGACGCGGTCGTGGCGACCTTATTCTCAAAAAAAAAAGAAAAAAGAAAAAAACACAAATTTAGGAAATCAGAGACTTATTCAAGTCCCAATTTTTGAATTATTAATGAGGAAAAAAACTTTTTTTGGAGATTTTTCAAAGGAAATCACGTGTCATATGCAAACTGACTTAATATATTGGTCTTATTTGTGTTATTTAAAGGTGTTTGTTCTATTCAAATGGGTGCTAGGTGATGTAATAAAGATCAATTGATGATGAGTAGAGGTCAATGATTGACCTTTTTTTAAAATAATTTCATAAACATAATCTCCTGTAAGGACAATTTTGCAGGACAAAAACTTAGAACTTAGACAAGGAGTGGTTTTGTGGAGAAGTAAAAGATACTTTTTGTCTTGTTTAAAGAAATGAAATCAAATAATTTATCACGGTGCCTTCCTAGTGGGCCTAAGAAGTTTGCAAATGATTTTCATTTTTCTTGCATGAAAGAAAATAATAAACCCTCAGCCTTTTAAAAAATCCCATAAATCAAAGTAGAGAAATATGCAAAAGGTTCAATAGTAAACCCTCAGCCTTAAAAAAACCCCATAAATAAAAGTAGTGTAATATCCAAAAGGTTCGAGCCTTGATAGCCTTCTACATATGGAGTATGTATGAGACTTGAACTTAAGCTCAAACCTTGATAGCATTCTAGGCATATAGGTATGAGGCTTGAACTTAAGTTCGAGCCTTAATGGAGTTTTTAAGTACAAAGTCGGTGTGGGGCTCTAAGTTTATCTTGAGACTCTGGCCTTGCTAGATAAAGATATGATACAATGCATGAGATTTGAACTTAAACTAGATATATAATCCGTATGAGGTTTGGATTTAAGTTCAACTCTTAACTGTAGACTTAAAATCACGCTCGAACTTAAGTTCAAGCTAAATGAGAGAGAGAGAGAGAGAGAGAGAGAGAGAGAGAGAGAGAGGGGAGAAGAAGAAGAAGAAGAAGAGAGTTTAACGTCGTAGGAAACTATCCCAAGAGATCTTCAAGATCTAGGGGGGGGAGAGAGAGAGAGAGAGAGAGAGAGAGAGAGAGAGAGAGAGAGGGAGCCAAATGGACATTGATGCCTCCAAACCGCACCTAGAAAACACTCATCGTCCCATTGCATCTGCCATGGCGACTGCACTCAAAGACAGTCGCCTTGCTCTATTGATCAGCCCCATTGAGAGGCTAAGTTGATGATGACCATGTGTGGAGTTAGGCAACCCGATCAACATCGCTGTAGATCTAAGTGGATTGCCAACCTGCTTCAATATTATGGATTCCACTTATCAACGAAGGCTACCAACTACAACCCTACCTAGGCCAGGTGAGCCTACATCCTTAAGATTTCGTGTTAAGTTAACAGAACAAAAGCATGTCGGCCATGCTTGGTGCAAGTTGAGATAGGTGAAAGAGCGCATCTACAACTACACACATGATTTAATGTCTGTTGGTACTTATGAGTAGCTTCCTCCATTTTTTAGGACGTGTGGCAAGGCTTCCAGCGAAATTACCTCAAGTTAACAAGCGGCAACACAACAACGATTCAGGCTATAGCATATTGGGCATGGATGCACAGATGGGGGTATCAGTTTTCAAACTAAACCGATGTCACACAGTCGTCTATTTTGATGAGTGTCTATTTTGAAATTTAAATTAAAGTGCAACATGTTGTAAGGGCAGTTGGATTTATTAGTTAGGATTTAATGTGCCAACAAGCTTTTTGATGACCTGAAGTTCGGCTTTGTGTGCAACAATGACACCCTCCAATTCAAGTTTTTTACATGGAACCCTCTACGCTCCAACTCAAGCTCGAGAAAGCTAAGCCTACAAGTCGAGGTTTCCTTGGAGCATCCTCAAATTAGTGAACCTTGGCCTTTTTTTGTGCAACCATGATGTCCTCCAGCTTAAATTCGTGAATTGTGACCAAACTCAAGGTCAAGCAAGCTAATCGTGCAGCTTGAGATTTTCTTGAAATGTCTCGAAGGTGAAATTTGAGCAAGCCAACCGTTTCAATTGAAGGGTTTCTTGGAACATGAAATAAGTTCATTTCCATTTTAGAAAGCCAACCCTTCATTGTGAGATTCGTTTTTGAGTGTAAAGTCTCTAAAAGGTTGGCAATGGCCCTCAAGCTCACGCTCAAGCATGACCATCCTTTTCAGAATCATCTCGTTTTGGACTAAAGGAGAAAAATGTAGAAGAACCCAAGGCATCCATTTGCAAGAATTCCTAGGTGTCGTCGACCTAAAATTTTGATACTAACTTTGAATGATTGTGAACATGGTTGGTACAAACACATATACTAGACTTATCTAGTGACACTCCTAACCATCTCAAGGTAGGTGGATGCATCTTTCAACATGCAAAAGCACTCTATCAAAAGCTATGGACATACAATGCATATTCTCCCACCATTCGTGTCTCACTCATAAGTGAAGGCAACAAGTTAAATTGTCCCTAATTTGTGCATTTTTTCCCAAATTCTTAAATTTGTCTTAAAAAGAATTATTTAAAAGGGAGGACCGGGATTGAGAACATTCCCCAAGCCCAAGCCCAAGCCCAAGCTCACGTCTCAGTCACCTTTTGTACTTGCTTATTTTAGCCTCACGTCTAAGTAAAAATTGACCCTTTTGAGGACCATCGGAGCTTCAGGTAATCGAACACTGCGCTCTAAAGCACACCATGACCTTGTGAGCGATACGCTTGTTTTGAGCTATCACACGCTCTAATCCAAAAATCGATCATTAAAAACATGAAAAAACGAGTGAAAACGGGATGCAAAACATCCAAAATATCAATCGGTTAACCTTTGAAGGTATTTGCCGACGCTTGTAGTGTGCCAAAGACACGTGCATCTACGCTCTGGTCATGTGCTAGAGGCCGAGCAAGTAGCAAGCACTTTGACTTACGTGGGTTCTCAATACCCACCTATCTTAGGTTCCGGACCCTCAGCAGGGACCCAAGGTAGTACAACCCAAGACCCAAACATAGCGGCTAGTGACTCTTCATCTGACTACAATATTATGGAAGAGAATGCTATACTAAACCCGGAGCAAGTAAACAAAATTGTACCTGTCTCGGCCCCACATCTTGGATCTAGTGTGTTTAATCGCTTTATAGAAACCTTTAGTAGATCTACGCGCTCTGAACCTACGGCTAGTGAAGTTAACGAAGGTGAGGGAAAGGTAGATTCGCCTTTGGTATCTCAAGGGGAGCCTATACTCCCCAAGAGTGTCCGCGTTGATATCCTGCCCCCTGCTTTTCATGGAATACCTTGCAAAGCAATCACCCCCCGAAGTTCTACTATCCAATGGCAGGAGTCTTGCGGAGGTGCAAGAAGTTGAGCACTATATGTAAGCGGTTAGGGAGAGGAAAATGGAGAGTTTCCTAGCCGAGCCATGGAGGGAAACACCCCTAGGACAACATGCATAGAAATCAAGGAATCGAGTGCTCCTGAGTTAGTAGGCAATGTGGGTCAAACTGTGGGGAACAACAATGCTTCCACCTCAAAGGAAACCTCTAGTATGCCGGGCCTAAAAGGGTTATTTCTCAACAAAAATTGTGAATATGACCTACAAATTGAAACCTTGACTGACCTGTACACGGGTTACACATACCATATAGGTTGGTTAGAAGTTGTACAATCTACTTCTAGCACCACAAGTGAAGAAAAAATGTAATGGAATAGGCCTATTTAATTTGAGAGTAGCGGAAATTAATGAGAGTACTTTTGAGAAATGACTTTGTGAGCATAGCGGGTGAACATAATTGAAGATAGCAACATAATCATAGCAATTAGCTAACTTGGCATGAACAATACTTTTGCAAGAGAGAGAATTTAGAGAACATGACAACAGTTGAGGACCGGATTTATGTGGAGCCGGTCCCCCCTCCAATAGGCATTTGTATTATGATTTCTCCCATTAAGAGAGACTTGTTACAATACAATCTTTGTGTTCCTTGTGACCTAGGTGATGCAATGAAGATGGAAAGCTTCATGCATAAAAAACATAACATAAACTTGAAGAAAGCTTTAACTATCCCAAGCCTCAATCCCAAGACCTCAAACACCTTCGAAGGTAGAGAGAGCTGGCAGGGAATAAGGGTAGGGAAGAGGAAGAAGAAACATTTCGTAGGAGAAAGAATTAGTTTCTCACTTATCATAACTCTTGTTGCTAGCATACATAATAGAATAGTAATGAAGAAGAAGGAGATGGCAAGCTTAAGCATTGAAGCATGGCTCTTGGTTGGATTTGCACTCCATATCCAAGAGTGTCGGTGTAGGCTCTCAACCTCTACTTGCTTGGAGAAGGAGAGGGAGCTCTTGCACTTTGCATAGCACACAATGAGAGTTTTTGTGAGTGTGTGTGGGTGAGTATACCCCCTAAACAACCCCCTAGCTTGCTTGGGTCGACCCCCCCTTGTAGCTCATGCTTGAAGCTCATTGGACCCCTCCAGGCCTAGCCAATCACAAGCAGGAGGCATTACAAGCAGCAAGGGTAGCCTTGAGACAAGTGTCCCCCTTTCCCCTTTAAGAGAGAGGGCTAGATAAATGCTAAATCATTTAATTAAATCTCCTAAATTATTATTGGACCCCTTGGGTGGTCAACCAATAGGCTTCAGGCACACCATGAGGGCAACATGAGGAGGAACTTGACAAGTGTCCCTTTTGCTTTATTTGTACCATGCATGCCTTGTGTGAGTGTGTGGGTGTTCTCTCTTATCCCCCCTCATGTAGGGCTTGCCCCCTCCTTGTAGGGATTGAATCTTTGACCTTTTGACACCTCAAGCCCCTCATGCATAGGCCCAATTCCCACCACAAGATTGGCTCATAAGCACTTTAAGCTTGGGCTGGGTTCTCACCTCAAGTGCAACCCTAACATCTCAAGCATGTCAAGCACCTCAAGAATCTCAATAATTAAGCACCTCAAGCATCTCAAGCACCTCAATCATCAAGCACCTCAAGCACCTTAGTCATCAAGCATGACAAGCAGGACAAGCACCTCGAGCTGGGTCGGGTTCCCATGCCTCAAGCTCAGCCCTAGCTTACCTAAGGTCAAAGGCCTTTTACACACATTATTGGAGGTATTCAATGAAGCTAACCTTAAGGTCTTATGGTCCATTTTTTAGCCTTGCTCTTTGATATACCATCTCTCATTTGGGCCCCTTTACCATTGGCCCCGTGCTGAGATAGATCTATAAGCACATGTGTATATCTTAACACTTGTTCCCGTTTATTCTCCCACATTAAGTGATCAATTTAATATGAGAAAATAATTTGGGTTGGTTAGATATTAGATATTAGATTTTATGACATTAAGTGATCAATTGAATATGAGAAAATAATTTGGGTTGGTTAGATATTAGATATTAGATTTTATGACATTAAGTGATCAATTGAATATGAGAAAATAATTTGGGTTGGTTAGATATTAGATATTAGATTTTATGACATTACCTCTCTCTTGAAATCATAGTCGTGCTGGACCATGAGGTAGAAGAGATAAAGCCTTAGTCATTAGTCAATTTTGCTTAGCGGATAGAGGATCCCTTTTTACCCTATGACATCTTTCCAAGATGGATGACTAATCCATTTGGTGCTTGGGAGACATAGCTGCCGCAAGTATGTCTGCTCCATCATGTCATTCTTGAGAGACGTCGTCATCACAAACATGATTCTAAGCATGCATACTAGTTAAATTTGTGCACAATTAAAAAGAGGACTAGTCTTATAAGACAGACACATGAGTCATTTAAAAGAAATTTGTACATTTGCTTACTCTAATGTAGCATTGTAAGCATTGACAAGGTTCATACTATCCTTAAGCTGTATTCCTTGCATCCATCTAGCATCTTCAAAAGGATAATTTATGAACTTAATAAGATACCTTCGGATAATCTTACCATGTCGTAGTACCTTGTCTTCATGCCGAAGGACAGCTTCGGGCTCTAGCACCTCTTCTTGGTCTTCAACTTCGGGAGGGTCTTCAATAATTGGTTCAGTTGGTGGCTCTCGTTTGTAGGGCTTAAGTAGGCTTACATGAAAGGCATTGTGTATGAGCCAATGGTTGGGCAACTTGAGTTGATAAGCCGTCTCATTGCTGGGCTTCAAGATTTGGAAAGGACCATAGTATCTTTTTGCTAGTTTAACATAATACTTTTGATGGCCCGTAGGATTTTTGCCCGTCGTTTGCCTTAATCGAGCCTTAGGAAACTTGAGTAAGACCCAATCATTTTCTTTGAACATTAAGGATCTTCTGTGCTTATCAACAGCAGCTTTTTGCCATTGTTGAGAGATGGATATAGCCTCCCTAATCTTTTGAAAAGATTCTTGTAGGTCATGGCTATACTCATCGGCGGGCGAAGATATTCCCATGTACTTTGAGTAGCAAGGGACTTTTAGGTCTTCCCTCAATGATCTCAAAAGGTGATTTTCTCGTAGAAGTATGTACAGTATTATTGTAAGCATACTCTACAAGAGGTAAGTACTTTTCCCATTGTGAGTGTTGATCTACTTCGATAACATAAGTCTTGAGTAGATCGAGTATCGTAAGATTGGCTATCTCACTTTGGCCATCCGTTTGTGGGTGATAGGCCGAAGAGAAATTCAATCTTGTTCCTAGATTTTCAAAGAGACCTTTCTAGAAATTACTGGTCATTCTAGGATCTCTATCTGACACAATGGATGTGGGTAATCCATGGTGCTTGAAAGTCTGAGATATGAAGAGAGTTGCCATTTGATGTGCCTTAATAGTCTTTTTGACAGGAATAAAATGTGCTTGCTTGCTAAACCTGTCAACTATTGTCCATATTCCTGTATTCCCATGGATAGACTTGGGTAATCCAAAGATGAAATCCATGGTGCTTGAATGTCTGAGATATGAAGAGAGAGTTGCCATTTGATGTGCCTTAATAGTCTTTTTGACAGGAATAAAATGTGCTTGCTTGCTAAACCTGTCAACTATTGTCCATATTCCTGTATTCCCATGGATAGACTTGGGTAATCCAAAGATGAAATCCATGGATATACTCTCCCATGGTGAATTTGGGATAGGCAATGGCTAGAGTAATCCAGGTTGCTTCCCTCTATCATACTTGGTCTTTTGGCATACTACACATTTTGAAACATACTCTTGTATGTCCACTTTCATGGTAGGCCAATAGAAGTATGTCTCTACTCCTCGGAGAGTAGGTTGAATACCTCTATGCCCCGCATATGGAGGAGCATGGGATTCATACATAACTTTCTCACGAAGGGAATGGGTAACACATAGCCTATTGCCGTGGAGAAGATAACCATCCTGCAAGGTGAATGGTTCCGTAGCATACTCATCTATCATAGAGGATAGATCATAGAGTAGCTATAGACACCGCATTAACTTTGGGTCGTCGTGAAAGTGCATCGGCCACTTGATTGTGCTTACCAGCTATGTGAGAAATATAGAAATTAAATTGCGAAAGAAAATTTGCCCACCTCATTTTTTTGTCGGAAGCTTGGTTTGCGTCATGAAATACTTGAGACTTTGGTGGTCGGTTCGTAGGATAAATGGAGTCCCCAATAGGTAGTGCTTCCATGTGTCTAGGGCATGTAGAACAGCTAAAAGCTCTTTCTCATAAATGCCCAAGACTCATTCATCAATATTGAGCCTTCGGCTCTCCTATGCTATGGCATGCCCTTCTTGAAGCAAAACTGCTCCAAGGCAATCACCACAAGCATCACATTGGACCTCAAATGGCTTTGAGAGATCCGGAAGCACGAGGACTGGTTGGGAAGTAAGCTTCTCTTTGAGCTTTTCAAAAGCATTTTGCTCCTTAGCAGTCCATACAAACTTAATGTTCTTCTTAGTTAAGCCTTGTAGTGGTCCTGCTACTTGAGAGAATTTTGCTATGAAGCGTCTATAGTATGCGCACATACCAACAAAGCTTCTTAGCTCATGTAGATTTCTTGGGTTAGGCCATTTATTACCTCTAACTTTGATGGATCCATTTGGATACCACCTTTAGATATAATATGACCTAGGTATTGAATCTCTTGAAGGAAGAATTCGCTTTTCTTTTGGTTGAGAAAAAGCTTGTTCTCCCTCAATGCTCGAAAAATCACTTGGAGATGTTGCTTATGCTCCTCCAAAGACTTGGAGTAGATGATGATATCATCAAAGAACAGTCCAGTGAATTTGCGGTATGGTCTGAAATTTTTTTCCATCAAACGATTGAACGTAGGTGGTGCATTAGTCAAGCCAAAAGGCATGACTAGATATTCATAAAGACCAAACGTTGTGCAAAACGTGGTCTTTAAGATATCTTCATCCACTATCCTTATTTGATGATAGCCACTCTTAAGGTCAATCCTACTGAAGTAGGTAGAGCCTTGTAGCTTATCAAACAGATCTTCTACCCGAGGTACGGGAAATCTATTTTTGATAGTGATATGGTTTAGTGCTCGATAGTCCACACACATCATCTTTCTTTTGCACTAAAAGGACTGGAGAACAAAAGGGAGAGGAACTAGGCCTCACCATCCCTTTGTCTACCAGCTCTTGTACTTGCCTCATGATCTCCTCTTGTTGAGCTTGTGAGACTCGATAAGGAGGCTTGTTAGGTGGTGAGATTCCAGGAAGGAGCTCAATGCAATGGTCATCATCCCCTCGTTTCAGAGGTAAGTCCATAGGGATATCATCGATGAACACATCTTGGAATCCCTTTAAAAAATTAGAAAAGTCTAACTCTTCTTGATTCCTACCATTTACATTTGATGAAACATTAGTATCTTTTAGAGACTCTTTGACAAAAATCATGTACGCAAAAACTGAGCTCTTCATTGACTTATCAAAAGCAAGAGGATTTACAAGTGGAATAGTGCGATCACGCTCACTAGCATATATATACATGTTCTTTCCCTTGTAGGTGAAGTAGATTCTCCTTTCAGGGAACTTATTGACTTATCAAAAGCAAGAGGATTTACAAGTGGAATAGTGCGATCACGCTCACTAGCATCTATATACATGTTCTTTCCCTTGTAGGTGAAGTAGATTCTCCTTTCAGGGAACTTCATGTTGGCAGCCATGCGATCAAACCATGGTGCCCCTAGGATAACATCCTCATGTTGGAGAGGAGAGATGAAGAAGTCTTCTTTGTCGACATAGCTTTGGATATGAAGCCTCAACTTCCCAATCAAGGGAGTAACGGAGGCGTGTTGTCCCTTGAAAGCTGCATCAGCCACTACTATGTCTCCCATCTCAAAAGCTTGAATGCCCAACTTGGTGGCCAACTCCATTGATATGAAGTTGAGAGTAGAGCCAGGGTCAAACAAGATGAAGGCATCATGCTCTCTTACCTTTCCCCAAGCATAGGAAAGTGATGATCCTTTGAAATGAGCATCCTCTTTTGGAGCTTTGATGGTGGAAGCCCTAGGAGTCTCATTGCGAGTATTCTTCTTGGGGCAAGAACGATAGCCATGTCCTTGCTCCCCACACTTGAAACACTTATGGTCCTTGCGAAAAGCTTCAAGCTCTTCAGGAGAGAGTTTTTTTTTACCTTTGTAAACTCCCTTCTCCTTGGACCGATTGTTGTTGTTGCCGGAAGTGACTTGGGAAGTATTTTGAACATTGGTTTTCCCCTTTTTATCATTTTTGTCTTTGTTTTCCATGGGCTTGACATTACGTCTAGCCCCTTGATGGAATATGATGCGTGAAGCAACCATGGTGTGATGGATTACTTCGCTAATAGTACCAAGCCGTTGAGAGTTAATGTATTCGGCCATCTCTTCAGGTAATCCCACACAGAATTGTTGTCTTTGCTCGACAAAGTCTATCTTTTGAAAGACAGTAGCCTTGAGATGTAAATCCCAAAACTTGTCTACGTACTTGTGGATAGACTCATGAGAGAGAAGCTTCAAGCTGCGCCATTCAGTAAGCACTTTGTCTTTTGCATCGCTTGCAAGGAATTGCTTCATGATGGAAACTCGTAGAGTTTTCCACGTCTTTGGGGCTTCACCATTGCCACGAAGGCTAGCCCACCATTGACGAGTTGATTTTTGGAAGTGCATAGCTACATGGCGTAGCTTGGAGGACTCTGTGAAGCCCTCGTCTCCAAAGGCCGCATCAAATTGCTGGATAAAGGCCAACACTTTGTCGGTAGCACCAAAGGTGCCATCATAGGTGAGAAAAGAGATACTCTTTCCTACCTCCTTGAACTTCTTTAGCTTTTGTGACCTTCGCCATGCAGGAAATGATTTGCGATGTCCTCCCCTCTTGTATTCTCTAGGAGAATAGCCATAACTTTTGTCGGAAGAGGAGGAAGGTGAAGAACAAGGAGAAGAGGGTGACCTCTTCCTAGCCCTTTTCTTCCTTTTTTTCCTCTCTTGCCTTTCGAGGAGAAGGACTATGTGTTGATCTTTTCCTCTTGGGAGGAGTGGGTGATCTTCTAGACCGCCGCCTTCGTGGAGCCACATCTTCAGAGGAACTTAAACTTTCATTGCTTTCTTGCTCTTTGGATTCCTCCTCTCGAATGGGAGAGAGTCTTCTTTTGGGGGTCTCCTTAAGAGGCCTCCTAAGCTCTCTCTCCTCTTGGAGAGGAAGGAAAATTTCATAAGCACGAAGTTGTTGAGTAACTTTGGCTTGCACAGCAGGGTTGCCCATAGCTTGCTGCAACCTAGTGACGAGATAATTCACAAACATGGGAGCATCATCATTAGCACCTTCATGTGCAAAATCAAAGCTTTCAATGTTCTTCTACTCTCTTGATTATTGTCAGCCATGTTAACAAAATTTATGTATGTACTTAGTGTATGCTTTGGCAATTCAAAACCTTAGTTGCCACTCTTCTTAGCCTTTGAAAATTGGCTCTTAAGTATCTACACCCACTGCTCGAAGTGGTTAATTATAGAGAGTAGAGGAGTAGGTCTAACATAGCAGAGTTGCCGAGGGCTAGCTCCTTTCGGACGTCTTATGGCTCAATAATGGTAAAGCCGTAGGTAAGTCTAAAAAGACTCCATTATTAAGTCCAAAGCTCCCGAGGTGTGCACCATCCCCCACATAGTGGCCTCAACAAAACCGATAATAGATCCCAGTTCCACTTACCCTAATATAATTAACAACATCAACCATTTATAGGCTACTTAAGGACCTCTCTTCTTAAGCAAGAAAAGAGAAACCAAATGCTCTGATACCAATGTAATGGAATTGGCCTATTTAATTTGAGAGTAGCGGAAATTAATGAGAGTCCTTTTGAGAAATGACTTTGTGAGCATAGCGGGTGAACATAATTGAAGATAGCAACATAATCATAGCAATTAGCTAACTTGGCATGAACAATACTTTTGCAAGAGAGAGAATTTAGAGAACATGACAACAGTTGAGGACCGGATTTATGTGGAGCCGGTCCCCCCTCCAATAGGCATTTGTATTATGATTTCTCCCATTAAGAGAGACTTGTTACAATACCATCTTTGCGTTCCTTGTGACCTACGTGATGCAATGAAGATGGAAAGCTTCATGCATCAAAAACATAACATAAAATTGAAGAAAGCTTTAACTATCCCAAGCCTCAGTCCCAAGACCTCAAACACCTTCGAAGGTGGAGAGAGCTGGCAGGGAATGAGGGTAGGGAAGAGGAAGAAGAAACATTTCGTAGGAGAAAGAACTAGTTTCTCACTTATCATAACTCTTGTTGCTAGCATACATAATAGCATAGTAATGAAGAAGAAGGAGATGGCAAGCTTAAGCATTGAAGCATGGCTCTTGGTTGGATTTGCACTCCATATCCAAGAGTGTCGGTGTAGGCTCTCAACCTCTACTTGCTTGGAGAAGGAGAGGGAGCTCTTGCACTTTGCATAGCACACAATGAGAGTTTTTGTGAGTGTGTGTGGGTGAGTATACCCCCTAAGAAACCCCCTAGCTTGCTTGGGTCAACCCCCCCTTGTAGCTCATGCTTGAATCTCATTGGACCCCTCCAGGCCTAGCCAATCACAAGAAGGAGGCATTACAAGCAGCAAGGGTAGCCTTGAGACAAGTGTCCCCCTTTCCCCTTTAAGAGAGAGGGCTAGATAAATGCTAAATCATTTAATTAAATCTCCTAAATTATTATTGGACCCCTTGGGTGGTCAACCAATAGGCTTCAGGCACACCATGAGGGCAACATGAGGAGGAACTTGAAAAGTGTCCCTTTTGCTTTATTTGTACCATGCATGCCTTGTGTGAGTGTGTGGGTGTTCTCTCTCATCCCCCCTCATGTAGGGCTCGCCCCCTCCTTGTAGGGATTGAATCTTTGACCTTTTGACACCTCAAGCCCCTCATGCATAGGCCCAATTCCCACCACAAGATTGGCTCATAAGCACTTTAAGCTTGGGCTGGGTTCTCACCTCAAGTGCAACCCTAGCATCTCAAGCATGTCAAGCACCTCAAGCATCTCAATAATTAAGCACCTCAAGCATCTCAAGCACCTCAATCATCAAGCACCTCAAGCACCTTAGTCATCAAGCATGACAAGCAGGACAAGCACCTCGAGCTGGGTCGGGTTCCCACGCCTCAAGCTCAGCCCTAGCTTACCTAAGGTCAAAGGCCTTTTACACACATTATTGGAGGTCTTCAATGAAGTTAACCCTAAGGCCTTATGCTACGTTTGTTAGCCTTGCTCTTTGATAGACCATCTCTCATTTGGTCCCCTTTACCATTGGCCCCGTGTTGAGATAGATCTATAAGCACATGTGTATATCTTAACACTTGTTCCCGTTTATTTTCCCACATTAAGTGATCAATTTAATATGAGAAAATCATTTGGGTTGGTTAGATATTAGATTTTATGACAAAAAACAATTTACCCTACTCTTAGGAGCCTGTTTTTGAAAGAATACATAGAAGAGGGAGTGCTTTGGGGTGTAGCCTCTGAACTCCAAAAAGCCCAACCAGAGGAAGGAGAGTCGGTGAGAGACTTTATTAGTTGCTTGAAGCATTTGAATTCTTGTTGTAATCCAAATGAGCACCTCAATAACAATCAATTGCTTGATAGATTCATTAGGGGATTACAACATGAGGAATGATTCAAGGAGAGAGAGTGTGTGTTGAGCCTAAATCTACTAGCTTGCAAGCATCAGGGCATCAACCAATGACCCTAAAGCCTATTGCTAAGGAGATAGAGATATCTGAGATGACTTTAGTAGATCACACCAAGGCCATTCAAGAGAGTCTTAGAGACAATCGTGCTCCGCAAAACAATCATATGTATCCAAGAAGGGAGCAACAATGGTGCTTAGTATGCTATGGTCCGCATAGTATCAGTGAATGCCCTACTTTTAGAGTTAAATTCAATGGAAATTGCAATGCCTGTGGGAGGTATGGTCATCAAGCTAAGGATTACAGAGTATTTAAGCACGTGATGACCAATAGACCAACAATAGCAAGAACAGACACACCTCGAGTGCCTACATTGATGTTGGTCCCACCTTTTGAACAAACGCCACAACACATGGTCCCTAGGGCCCAAAATGTTGTTCAAACAACACCCTTACCACCTCCCAAGTGGGTTGCGAGTCATCTATTACTTGTTTGGAAAGCTGTGAGGAAGATATAGACCCTAATATTTCCTATGGGATTGATGCACTTGAAGAAAGTCCACAATACTACATGGAGGACTATTGGGGACAAGTTAAACTTGTCTATCAAGCAGCTGCTCTTGCTGCAAGATGCCAAAATATCAATTACAATACCAAGAAACCACCTCTTCAATTCTATGAGTGTGGAGGTCCACATTGTGTGGCCGAGTGTCCTATTAGGCTAAAAGAGAATGCCACACTAATGCAAACATAAGTGAGCACGTCTACAATGCCGATACTGTGTAATCGATGTGGCATAGATCATTTGATTGCCCAATGTTCAAACAATCCAAATGCACCAAAGATCCTGCCTATAAACTTGATTAAGGCTATTGAGGAGCCATCACAAAGTACACGTTTGGTACCAGTAAAGGTCTCACATGATCGATGCTCCAAAACAAAATTATATTCTTGAAGAAAGAGACACGACAACAATTGCCCAATCTTAGAAGAATAAGAAAACACGAAGGAAGAGATCGCAAAAAGCAACGAAGTCAGACCCCACTTCAAAGACCAACATAGGGACTAGTGACGACCCCGTATATGTGAACGACGCTGAAGAGGATTCTGATTCAGGTGAAACCATGGAGAACAAAATGACCACTAAGAAAGAAACCAACAAGGAAGATCGTCATGAGCCACAACTTCCTGGATCCAAGAAGAAGATAGGAACTTATCAAAACCCTACAGAGGAGATTGAGTGAGTCAACAAATTAATGAGTTTGGTAGAAGATACCCAAAGGGATCTAGAACCAACACCTAGACAGATCCAGATTACAGACACATTGTTTCCTACGCAACAACAACCTCACCAAGTCCATAAACGCTTAGCCATACCTAGTGTCATCCAAGAAGAAAGTGACTTGAAGTCATGGGAAAGTGGGTGTACTCACTTCTTGTTGAAAAGAATGCTTACAGAGGGACTACCTGACCCTATCAAAGAAATGGAGATTCCATCTTCCCCACGTCAAGGGACTAAAGCCCAAAATGGGTTGTTAAATATTGCCAAACTGATGGATTTCATGGCTTTATGTCCAAACTATATTGAGACCCTGAGCTATTGTTAAGTCTTTGAGCTTTCCTCAATGGAGAATTGAAGGTCGGGCTACCACAATTTTCACAGATGAATGGAGCTAGGGAGATGCCAATAGAGGAGGAACACTTAGATCAACAACCCAACCTAGATGAGAACCTTGTTGTAGAAATACCGGTTAACAAGTTGGGACAATACTTTGAGGGTGACGAATCCAATGCAACCATACCAATCACTACCAAGGGATTAAATATGAAGGGAATCCTTGATGGTGGAGTCGGGGTTAGCATTGTGACTAAAAATTTCCGGGAAACTATGGGAAGACCTCACCTTGGGACCACAACCATAGTAGTAAAGATGGCCAATGGGTCTATTGTTAAACCTATTGGGATGCTAGAAGATCTCAAGATCAAGGTCTTTGGACATAAAGTAAGAAACACCTTCATTGTTATGGATTTCTCCAAGCACACTATGGCATCTAAGATGATCTTAAGATGTCCTTTCATGAGGGAAGAAAAATGGTGCATGACTGGTCTAAAAACCATGTCTACTTTCAGTTCCAAGATTCTGTCATTTGAGTGGATCTTGTAACTGGTCGAAAACATCATCTAGGAAAGAGGTTTATAATTGATCATAGATCTGACACCACAGTTCTCTCGGCCCCTTGCAGTATTGTTATACATGTAAAATGGACACTGATGTTGGGGAAGATTCTCCTTATATGGATGTTCTACCTGGGATGACTGAGTCGGACAATGTGGATTGGATCCACGTAGCAGCAACCGTAGACACTTGGGGAAATAGGGGGATGACCTGGGTAACACATGAGGGGGATGAAATGCCACCACTCGTACCGTTAAATATGCTAGAAGTGATGAATATATCTTCTGATAACCTACAAGATGAAGGTTTGACTGACATTGGAACCAGTAGCGTCTCACAAGACTATAGGCCACACGATTCGGAGTCAGAATCATGAATTGAAATTGACTCTGAGGACAAAGAATCTGAGTTAAATCTTAGTGCAAATGTGGGGACAAACCATTCAGGACCCGGTGGTACCCTAGATGACAATCTATCCAAGGGAGCAGAAGACACAAGTAGCGATGCATCTAGTGACTCTTCACTAGAGATCGGCCATAATAAAAAATTAGACAAGAAGAGTAAGAGATATAAGAGGCGACAATATTGAGGAAATGTGCGTGCTAGAATAAATGAAAAGAAATCTACCACAGAATGATTAATTATATAGGGGCATGCGATGCTCATCGGAAGTTGGTAGATAACTGAGGAGAATACCTTCAAAGTGTTATGTGGTGTAGTCCACAACCCATTCACATCGCACAACTAGAGGCTACAGAAAAGCCAAAGTTGAGCCGTACCGCAAGGAGAAGACATAATAAACAGTTACAAGCCATCCATCAAAAGAAAGCAGCCAAAGAACACGCAGAGCTTAAAAAGATGCAAGCAAGAGTTGAGGCTTGAGAACGACAACAATGTCTTAGACGCCAACAAGAGGCTAATCTGGGAGTCACAAAAGTGTTTTTTGAAGACACTTATGATGATTCATTGGAATCTAAGCCAACTCTACGATATCCAATTGAACTAAATAGCCTCTACAAGAGAGTACTATATAAAGCATTATTGGATATAGGAGCTCAACATAATTTTTTATCCTTTGGAGTTTGGTGTCAGCTAGGAAAACCACCCCTATCCACAAGCACCATCCAAGTCAAGGGTGTCAATAAGAAGAAGACCACTGTTTTTGGAATCCTACACACTGCTGTTATTTATGACAATGGAACCATGGTTCAAAGATTTTTGGTCATGCCTGTTGGTACTAGGGATGTCTGTAGTCAAATGTAATAATGATTGGGAGATCAAGAGTATCACGATGTAGACACCAACTCATGGCCCTATGGCTCAAGGAATAACACCTGAAATCTCACCTCTTCATAACACAAAAAACAACAAAATATTGCCAATAAAAAAAGTCACAACATCCTTGCCAGTAGAACAACCCCCTAAAGCTTCAACTTCCATGGCTACGACAGACAGTGCTACATCAAAGGCTCCATGTGATCTGACCAAGGGTACATATCAATGGGTCCCCAAGGTATCGTTATCGGACCCCCCTATGGTTCAAGTTAATTCACAAAGGAAACCTCAAAGGAAGGGGTCCACTCAGGTTAAGAAGGTGAAAACCAAATCATGTTGGATTCCCAAACAGCTATTAGAAGCCCAAGGCTAATATGATGGAAATGATCAAATTTGGGTACCCAAACATAAATTGTGTCCTTCCCTATCCACTACAAAACCATGTAAGTCAAACCTTGTGATTCCAAAGCCAATGGAAGACCGTGGGAAGGGAAAGATCACAGAATGCTACACACTCGCTCCACAGCTAGTTTGTGTACCAAAGAAAGAATGATTTGTTCCACCTAGCTCAAGAATAGGGAAGTCAAATGAAGCTTCTTGCTCTTCATGTAGTTCCTACACGAAAATAGAAGCTTTGACACAACCTCCACCTACCATTGTACATATGCGTACAAAAAAGGAAGAGTTTGCACCTTCGTTGTAAGTTCACCACCTACAACAATGTTGCAAATAAAATCATGGGAGAGTACCTTACCACACTTGCAACTAGATGAAAATGCATATAGCGGTTGAAAACTATAGGTTAAAGCCTTCACCCATAACAACTTGGACAACTGGTTCAAAATGTGATGAAATCCTTTTAAAGTATGAATTACCCAAGGAAGGGGGGGAGTCTTCATTCATGTTAGCCTATTGAATTATTTCCCTCTTACCCTTCTTTCCGTGACCCTTGAGCTTACAATTCATGATTTTTTTTTCATTTCCTAGAATATCATGTATGCATCTCACTTATTACACGCTTGCACATGCAGCCTTTGAGCTTTCACAATGTTTTTTTTTCTGCTTACAGGTACTTCTATCGTGGATCGTGATGCTGCACTGTTATATTTCAAGGGTGAAATCTACTTCAAGAAGGGGGGCATGTTAACCACCGGCGTCCACTTCTAGTAGTCATGGGCTTGGCTTGTTGGTCCAATAGGAACAGGGCAAGAGTGATCGCCGATGAGAGGTGCAGTCTAACTGGAACATCCAAGGGTTAGTTGGCTAAGCATGGGCGCCCAAGTGTGAATGGACGAGCTCATATAAAAGTAACCTAAACCTAAAAATCACTCATTCTCTCATTTGTGCAATTGAAGAGTGCTCTCGCTTCATCTCCATCTTCTTGTTCATCTCCTTGTGTGTGTGTGTGTGTGCATGAGAGAGAGAGAGAGAGAGAGAGTACATGTGATCGAGCATTGTGATGGCACAACGGCGATGAGGTGATTGAGCGTGGCATGGTGGTAGCTCCCTCTTCTTCGCAGTGAGGAATCCTCCACGAAGGCGAGCGTAGGGTGGTGAGTGACACACCCTTGCTCTCTTGAGCTTGCAAGATTAGTCTGGTTGTGTGCTTGTAGCAATTTGTGGCGTGCACACAATGTACAACAAGTCCCTTGCTTTGACACGTGTGACAGATGCGCACAATGAATCATTTTTAGTTGCGCATGAAGCTTGCTATGTCTGAACGAGATCTCTTTCATTGAACTATCTAGGCAGAATGAGGGTGCCATCTTCACAAATATGACATTTGTACATTTGTAAACCATATTACACATATTTTATTTTCAATAAACATGCCTTAGCACCACATCTAGGGCATCGTCTCCCCGATAAGATATGTATACAATTGCATCCGTGGGAATCGTTCTCACACATATACCATTATATCATTGTAGCATTGTAGCATTTGGTACCACAATCGAAAATCATAAAGAGTGAGGTAAAGATTTAAATTTCACATTGTAAACATGCCACAACAAAATATCCACCCCCTCTAAACCCGCACATTTTTTGGCATGTGCCGCAATAGTCCTTGATGAGCATCAAATCTCATTATCAAATAATATATCTTTAGTTTCATCCTCACTTTGCATAAATATAGATTCATCATCCTCTCAAATTTCTTGTAGCAATGGGAATTCTCAATTTGGTCCCATCTAACTCATGCAACGTATAAGTTGCATTCCCATGCACATGCTTAACAACATAAGGACCAAACCAACTCTTTGAAATCTTCCATATTGTTGAGTGTTGATTATCAAGTCCATTGTCACACATAAACACCCAATCACCTTCCTCAATATCTTTTGGCTTGAGCTTGTGCCTCTTGTCAAACTTGTCCTTATTCTTCAACCTTGCATCTTTCAATTGTGACATTGTAAGATCAATATCTGCAAGCCTTGTTGGTATATGCTATATTTGCAAAGCAAGAAGGTCTTCTCTACTCATTCAATCCTCCCAGCATACAGTCCATGTAGGAATCACTTCCTCAATTGGAATTATAGGATTTTGACCTTACATCAACTCATTAGGCATATAACAAGTGACTGAGCTATGTGTTTCATGATCAACCCATAAAGCATAATGCAATAACCTTGGCCACTCTCTAAGTTATCCTAATCCAAGGCTTTAAGTATCCCAAGAATGTCCACACTCATATTTTTTGTTCCCTTCAAAATTGTAAGCAATGGTTGTGCGCTCCTTACCACACTGTCGAAGCAAGGAACTTGCCGATACACCGCGTGCGAGCCAGAGACGGCTCCAAGCACACAACAAGCCTAAACTAGCAAGCTCAAGAGAGCAAAGGGTGTGTCACTCACCGCTCTACGCTCACCTTCGTGGTGGATTCCTCGCCACGATGAAGAAGAAGCTACAGTCATGCCGCGCTCAACCGCTTCGCCGCCGTCGTGCCTTCGTAATGCTCGATCGCACACACACTCTCCCTCTCTCTCTCTCTCTCACACACACACACAAGGAGGTGAAGAAGAAGAAGATGGAGATGGAGCAAGAGCACTCTTCTATTGCACAAATGAGAGAATGAGTAAAAATTAGGTTTAGTTGGCTTTTATAGGAGCTCACCCCATTCACACTTGGGCACCCATGCTTAACCAACTAATCCCTTGAATGTCCAAGTTAGAGTGCGCCTCTCATCGACGATCACTCTTACCCTTTTCCTATTGGTCCGACAAGCCCGGTACCTGACTCTAAATAATACATAATACACGTTGATAGCCGTTTTTTCGGCTCTTCGTAATTGTCACAGTGAGTTACCTCACCCTACCAAAATCACCCAAACACTGTGGCTATCCCTACCATTTCACTGTACATAGGCGTGTGTGAGTTAGGGGGCTTTTTCCATATCTTCTTAAAAACCCTCAGCTAGCTAGTCACTGGGCTAGTTGAGCCAAAAAAAAATTAAAAAAAATTAAAAAATAAAGTATATTATGGCCTCTTTGTGTGTAAATATTTCTTTGTATATAGGGCCTAAATAAAAGATTTTTTCATAATTATTTTGGTATTTATTTAAATATTTCTACCTAGGTGTGTGTTATTTATACTCTGTACATTGCCTCACCATTACCACAATTTCTTCTTACCATTTTTCATACTCTTTATTCCATATAGAAATATTTTCATGTAAGCTTCTCTTATATTTGGTGTAACTCCACCCCAACAAAAATCCAAAAAAACTAGTTTTATTTATGTGTATATTTTTTCACTATTTTGATTTTTCCCTTCCTACATCTATTTTGTTTTTTTCTAAAAAATTAGAACACCAAAAATATTTATCTTTTTATGGTAGCCTCATAATGAGAGAGATTTCTTTTGACCCCTTTATATTTTTTCCACTTATATTATTTATATTTGACATGTACATATTTTTTAGACCCCTCAATATTTGATTTTCTTAGTTGTACTATTCACTTATATCCTAATCTCAACAATATCGTCAATTATAGACCTACCAAATAAGGTCAAGGGTAGGTGGCATGCATACATGCACTATGGAGGGCTCACTCTTGGAGGTATTCAAAAGAATCATCCAAAGAAGGACCCCACAAGGACCTTTGCAGTGGAAAAAAACGGTCGGTTTTGCTGAATTTTTAAAGTACACTTGCTCTCCGAATTTGAAAAGGTGATACAAACAAAAGTTGTAGCTCGTGGGCTGAACTTTTGCCTCAAATTTTTTCATATTTTTTTGAGCTACGAGCTGTGAGCTATGATTTTTTTAGTGGACCCCAGTTTTTCCATGCTATGCAGCCACACTCTCTCTTCCACTTTATCATTTTCCTCTTTCACACACACTTCTCCACTCATCATCCCCATCTCTCTCACCACTCCTCTCTGCACACTACTCACCTTCTCCTCAACCTTGAAGAATAAAAGAAACCATGGTGAACTCATACCTCCCACACACAATTCCATTCCAAAATTGACCACCTAGTCTCATTTTTCCTCCTCCAAATTACCCATATCTATAAAAAAACCACAAAATTCAGCCTCTTCTCTTAAAAGACAGCATCATGGTGGTTGATTACTCAGCTTCAATTACCTTGTCTCTCAAGGAAGGTCAAGAGTGGAGAAAAAATGTACCGTCAAAGCTAGTGGACCGTCAACAAGCGTCAAAATTGGCCCTACTCAAGACACTTGGAGCATCAACCTTGTAAGAAATCCACCTTTTCTTACCTCTTAAGAGTTTTTCTTCCTTATTTGTATCCTACATGGATACTCCCATTGTAAATATCCAATTCCATTTGTAAATTAATACTAACTCTACTAACACTAACCCACTATGAAAAGTCCTATCACCTCCATTTCTCTCCTCTCTCTTTCCCCACCAACTTCTTGATAATTCCAAGCAAAAGAAAATAGATAAATTGCTGAAAATCTAACCCAACCATGGTTAGAGGAGTAACCCTAGCCTTCAAAATTACTATAAAAGGAGGGTGTAGCTAGCACAAAAGGGGGAGCCATAAGCAAGAGCACTATGCTATAGCTTGAGAAGCCAAGCTCAACCTCTCTAGAAGGAGCTCTTGAGTGGAAGCTCATTGTCTTATGCATGTGCATGTGTTGTAATAGGGGATTAGCAAGGGAACTCTATGCCATTGTAAGAGAGAGAGTGATCATTCAATTGAGAGTAGGAAATCTATCATTTCTCCTACTAGTGTAAGCCCAACATTCGCTGAATCAAGGAGGGTAGATTTGGACTAAGCTTGGATACTTTGTCTCCCTTCCAACGTGAAGTAATGGACAACAATGATGCGTAAGTGTCTTGGTGTTTTTTTTGTTAAGTTCTTGATAGCTTGTCTCTGGTGTTGTCATCAATCTAGCCATAAATCCCACATACTGTAAGAGGGCGACAGGGTGGAGAGGACTCCCCTGGCCTTAAGACAGTGATTGGGGTGGCTTTTCTTGTGATGTGTTGTGGTGAAATTTACGCAAGCTATGTTGAACAAGTACTAATCTCACTTTGATTTGTCATGACAGATTTGTAAGAAGGTATTAATGCAACAAGCACCCCCTCCCCCTTTCTCTCTCTTTCTTAATTATATAGTTGTGTTTGCTTGATCATTGCCGATACGTTTCAAAGCAGGCCGAGCACTATCTCTCTCTCTCTCTCTCTCTCTCTCTCTCTCTCTCTCTCTCTCCCTCTCGTGTTTTAGGGTGTGAGAGTATTCCATTGGTGTTAGGGTTAGTGTAAATTCCTTGCTTGTTTGTGGGTTGCTCTAACGATTCTCCTCTTTTGCGTCCTAGTTCGCTCTTAAACTAGGTGGTGCCCCTTGTGTAGTTGGGATTTGGCTGTGGGTTTGTTGTTTTGGTTTGTGTTGTGTTGTGCCCCAGCCCCATTGAGCAGCACGGGAGCCTTGAAGGGTGTTTAGAGGCCACTCTTCTTGTTGCCCGCCCTGGACCGCCTCAACGTCCGTCGTACGTGATGGGGTGTCCGTGAGCCGTGAGGGTTAACATGCCCCCCTTCCTGATGTAGATTCCGTCCTCGGAAGCTATTGAGTTGAAGCTGGTTCGTCGAGGTGGAAGAGCATTTGAGATGAATGTCCTTAGCCTTCTTCAGTCACTGCAAAATCCAACAACATTGGCACAGTAATTGCATTCTCTTAAAAAGCATATGCAGTTTTAGGTAGACAAATTGATTGGTAAAAGAATTTCAAACAATTTGGTAGCAATGAACATTAAATTGCAATGTAATCAAATGCATAAACAGATGTACAGGTAGAAAATTAAACAAGTCTGGGGTCGCTAATTTGACGGTCGAAAGGCACTAGAGATCGAATATTAATACCATGGGTAACTTCTCAATTTTCTCTGGTCAATTAAGTTGTTTAATCGCGAGAGCCAAGTATTCATGTTCGAGGGCTGACTAGAGGCTATATCTAGAAAACCTTGTAGTTAAGCTACCATAAAAGGAATTTCTCATGAAATCATCGCCTGACTGATTACTTTTTCTTTGACCCCCCACAGTCTTTTCACATTGATTCAATTATGATGTGTGTGCTTATTTTGTATGCCTTGGGTTTTTGCTTTTCAAGGAAAAGCGCCCACACTGGGAACCTCTAGGGCTCTAGTACCATAGGCTATACATGTGAGTGAAGTACCAAATCAAGCTGAGATTTCTCTTCTAGCTTAAAATTTTACATTGTGGCACTTTGATTTTTTGTTTGTTCATTTTCAGCATTTAAATTTTGTAACTTTGGGGGGTCATATAACACTGTTACCCTCCCCAGGCTCATCACATTAGTAAACTCCCTTTATAATACTTAAGCTAAAGGTCACTAGGGTTAAGCCCACTAGAAAGCCCTAGTACATTTCATACAATGCTGCCTAAATCGGATTAAGAACCTAAGTAACCATTGCTTATTAGGAAGGCATTCCCCATGGTATTAAGAGAAGATTTCTAATACCTAGCTTGGTCAAACTAGCTTAGTCGGACTGCTTGATTTTTAAACCTAGACAAGTGATTATGACAAAACATTACATTGAATTAAATGTTTGATAGTAAGCAAATGCGTTGAGTATTATGCTACCAATCACAATCAAAGCAGACAAACATGGATGCAAAAAGATAAGGGCAATGCTAATGGACAAGAAACACCTGTTTGTGTTGATGGTCACGCTTGATTTGAAGTGTCAACGAGAGAAAGGTTCCATGAAGGTCCAATTCCTATCAATAGCAACACGCTCCGGTACACACTAGGAAACAAAAGGAATACCTCCAGGAGGCACATCAGTGGGAAAAGATAACTTCGCTAATCTCTCAACTCTAAAACAGAAACACTCCTATCGTACTAATCTTACCTACCCTCCATCACTCAAGTGATGAGGATCAAAGGTGTTTTATGGCATAGGTTTCTGTTTCACTGTACCAGATGTGACATGTGTAGGTCTGAGTCAATGTTTTGACTTTTAATGTGCATACTCGTTTGCTAATTGCTCTTGCTCTTTTTTTTTTTTTTGTGAGTATAAAGCTTTATATGTACATTCCCTAAGATTGGAGATTAAGAGGTCAGGGAGAAAGGTTGAGAGGGAAACAAATGAATGATGACAGTCAGCCAACACTCCCCCCTTCCTTGGGTAGATCATACCGTTTGAAATGAGCTTGTCACCCTTTGAAACCAATTGTTCCAGTTGGTAATAGGTGAGGATTTTTGCCAGTAGTTTTCTATTACCCTAGGTGCCTCGTCAAGCCGCAAGGGTGGTAAGGTACTCTCCCAGGATCGAACTTGAAGTGGTTCATCAGGTGATTCTTGAACACTGGGAGGTGTGGATTCTTTTGTAGCTTCATGGAGGTCCACTACTATAGATGGAGGCTGTGTAGAAGCTTTTACCTCTATGGATGTATTACATGAGGAGCTAGAGGCTTCATGGGACTCCCCCCTTCCTGAGCTAGGTGGAACAATTCGTTCTTTCTTTGGTACCCAAACTAGCTCGGGAGCGGGTGTGTAGCACTCTGTGATTTTTTTCTTTCCACGATCATTGATTCGTTTTGGAGCTACGGGATTGGGCTCACTTGGGTCAGGTGATAGGTAAGAGCACAATCTACGTTTTGGCACCCAGATTTGATCATTTCCTTGATAGTAGCCTTGGGCTTCCAATAGTCGTTTAGGGATCCATCGCAACATTTTCTTACTTTTCTCGGAGTGAGTGGTACGTTTCTTACAAGGCTTCTGTTTTTTTAGCATTAGCTATGGTCACTAAAGAAGCTTTAGGGACCCACTTGTATGTTTTCTTCGTTACATTAGGATGAGTCTTGTTGGAAGCGATATGCATTGCTTGTAGCATATTTAAGGGTACAGGAATTTCATCCCCCTCAGGTGTTACCCAGGTCGTCCCCCTATTTCCCCAAGTGTCTATGGTTGATGCTAGGTGGACCCAATCCACATTGTCCGACTCAGTCATCCCAGGTAGGATATCCATATAAGGAGAATCTTGGCCAATGTCTGTATCCTTCTTACAAGTGTAACAATATTGCAGTGGGGCTGAGTGAACTGTGGTGTCAGAGCAATGATCAATAATGGTTTTACTCCCTAAGGGGTGTACCTTACCAGTATCCAAATCCACTCTAAGGACAGAGTCTTGGAATTGCAAATAGACATGATTTTTAGACCAATCGTGAACCATTTGTGCTTCCCTCATGAATGGTCGTCCTAAAATCATTTCATATGACATAAGGTGTTTAGAGAAATCCATTACAATGAACGTATGTCGTACCTTGTCTCCTAGAACTTTGATCTTAAGATCCTTGAGCATCCCCATAGGTTTGGCTATGGTACCATTTGCCATCTTTACCACAATGTTAGTAACACTGAGGCGGGGTTTTCCCATGGATTCCCAACAATCTTTTGTAACGATGCTAACTCCTGCACCACCATCAAGAATTCCCTTTATAGTTAATCCCTTGGTAGTGATGGGTAGGGTCGCATTAGACTCGTCGCCTTCAAAATACTGCCCTAATTCGTTAATGGGTACCTCGATCACAGACTCGTGTCCATCTAAGTCAAGTGATTGCACATGATTTTCCTCATCAATCATAATCGAATCAGGCCTATTTGGTTGCGCAAACTGCGGTAATCCCGTTCGTAGCTCTCCGTTAAGGAATGCTCGAAGTGCAAGGAATAACTCAGGATCTCCATACAGCTTTGCTATGATCGTGGTTCGGACCTCAGAAGACATGAAGTCCACTAGTTTGGCAACATTCATTGGCGTTTTGCAGGGTGTAGGTCCTTGACTAGGAACTGGTGAGGATGGAATCTCATATTCTTCAATGGGATCATGTATTCCTTCGTTAAACATCCTTTCCAACAAGAAAGGTGTATGCTCACTTTCTGATGTCCCGTCCTCACTCCCTTCTTGGATGATACTAGATATGGCTAACGGTCTATGGTTCATGTGGGGTGGATGAACTTGCGTGGAAAACACTGTGTCATGAATTTTGACATGCATGGGTTCTGGTTCTAGTTTCCTTTGAGTCTTCTCCACTAAACCTCTTAGATGTTTCACCTGCTTAATCTCGTCTACTGGGTTTGGGTACGTCCCAATCTTCTTTTTACGATTTTCCCTTTTTGCCCCTGCGGTTTATCTTGGGGGTCTTGGATTGGATTTGGAAACACTTGTGGTGTTTTCAGAGGCTCTTTATGATTTCCTCTTATTCGGTTTTCATTTGGTTCCATGTTACAGTTTTCTTTGTCGGTCTTTCCCTTTGTGGTATTGGTTCTAGTCTCCATTGTCTCGATTGAATCTGAATCATCCTCGAGGTCATTCATATACACGGGGTCATCTCCTGTTCCTATGTTTGTTTTGGAACTTGGCTTTGAATTTTCCGTATTCTGCGACTTCTTCATTCGTGTCTTCTTTTTCTTTGCTTGGATAACTGACGCGGTATCTCTCTCTTCGAGGATATGGCCTGGCCCTTGAAGCATGGACCGTGTAATCGCATAAGCGGGTGCGACGGGTGGTATTGGCGATGTCACACTAGCAATTTCGACCAAATTCAGGGGTGTGATTTTAGGCGCATTTGGGTTATAGGGGCATTGGGCAATCAAGTGATCTATGCCACAATGATTACATGTGAGTATTGGCATTGCAGACGTGCTCCCTTGATTCATTTGCATCTATGCAGCATTCTTTTGCAGCATAATAGGGCACTCCGCTGCTCGATGTGGTCCACCACACTCGTAGCATTGAAGAGGTGGCCTCCTAGCCTGGGTGTTGATATTTTGACCTCTGGATGCGAGAGCAACAGCTTGATAAACCGGCTTGACTTGCCCCCAACAATCTTCCATGTAGTATATAGGACACTCTTCCAATGTATCAAGTCCGTAGGCAATACTAGTGTCTATTTCCTCCTCACAGCCATCTGGATAAGCATTTGATGGCTCGCAACCCACTTGGTTCATAGGGGCGACTCTTGGATGCGGGGGCTGTGGTCCTAGCACAGGAGGTGGTAGCGGTGTAGCTTGTACAACATTTTGAGATCTAGGGACCATGTGTTGCAGTAGTTGCTCAACAGGTGGAGTAGGCATCAATACAGGAGCTCGAGGCGCATCCGTCCAGGCTACAAGTGGTCTATTTGCCATCATACGTTTGATCATTAAACAATCCTTAGCTTGGTGACCATACCTACCACATGCGTTGCAAGTTCCATTAAATTTTACTCTAAACGTAGGGCACTCACTAGTGCTATGTGGACCTAAGCAAATGGAACACCATTGTTGCTCCCTTCTTGGATACATGTGACTATTTTGAGGGGGTCGATTATCCTTAAGAGACTCTTGGATTGCCTTGGTGAGGTCTGTCAAGAATGTCTCAAATACCTTTGGCTCATTGGCAATGGGCTTTGCAGTCATGGGTTCATACTCAATGGCTTGTGAGCTAGTGGATCTCGTGTCGGTAGACACCCTCATGCCTGCTATCATCAAGTTGTCCTCTAATTGGATTGCATTGGCAGTGACATCTTCCCAGGTTGTGATACCTCTAATCACTAGTCCATTATAGATTCCTTCATTCCTCAACCCTCGAATGAATCGATCAAGTAGTTGGTTATTGTTGAAGCGCTCATTTACAGGGCAGCGAGAGTTTAAGTGCTTTAGACGACTAATGAAGTCCCTTACTGACTCTCCTTCCTTACGTTCGGCCTTCTGTAGCTGAGATGCTACACCCCAAAGCACACCTTCTCGTATGTACTCCTTTAGAAACAACCTTCGAAGGGTAGGGTAGATTGTTTTCTTGTCCACCCTTAGGGTCCTATACCAATCTCCAGCCTTCCCACTTAATGTCAAGCTTAAGGCATTGCACTTATGTAGTTCGTTGCGTTCCCCTAAGGAATCACATACTTGTTCAAACACTTCAATGTGTTTTCTAGCATCTTCGTCCCCATTGAATTTTTGCGTGAGTTTGGCAATTTGTACTGCCTTACTTCTAGGCTCTCTATCAGATGCGTGACGCATATTTTCCGCGATAGATCGACCTATGGTTTGAGCAAACGCTGCCAAGTCACCTATGTGAGGAGGCAGGGCAGGTGGAGGTACTCTTGGAATCATATGTGGGAGAGGGACGGGTGCCGGTCTTGGCATATGTGTGGATGATGCAGGATATGGAACATAACCGGGCATAGGTCCACTCGGATAAGAGCTAGGGAGCGGCACTCGAGGAGCATAAGCAAGTGGTACAATTGGAGGTGTGGGGGCCATGTGTGCATAAGGGGCTAGAGGCACATACGGTCGAGGCCCCATATTAGGTACTACGACACTAGGTAGTGGCACTGCGCTAACCGTAGATGTCATCGGTACATTCTCTGTCAGGCTTATCCCTGGAGTGAGCACTGTGTTTTCCTTAATAGAGGGTTGAGCCAAGTTAGGGAAGCTAAAGTTGTCGCTCGGAGGCTCAGATTGCATAGAGACCCCAGGTGAAATGACGTAAGATGGGTCCATGGGGCTCATTAGAGGAGTCTCCATTTGTGATAGAGTAGGCTGTTGAGCCTTGCTCGTATCCAGAAATCTCATGGGGCCAGTTGAGAGTATATTTACCCCTCGGTTTTGCCTTTCTGATTGAATAATGCCATGGATAACATTACAGATCATTTTCTGTTGATCTTCGATGCTCGTGGTACTAGAGGTGGATTGTACAATCTCAATCCATCCTACATGGTAGGCGTGGCCAGAGTGTAGATCCGTCAACACCTCAATGTGGAGGTCGTATGTCCAATGATCATTAATGAACAATCCTTCTAGAGTCGACGTGTTAACGGTTTCTTGTGAGGTAGAAGCAATGTTGCTCCCCGTGGTTTTACTTGTCACCAACGGTACTCTAGAGGGAACTTCTGAAGGAGGCAGCTCAACAGGGCCTTCTTGGTAAGAAGTTGGTAGGATATCCACATGGACACTCTTTGGGGGTGTGGGGTCCATGTGCGATGTGAAAGGAGAGTCCACTTCCCCACCCCCTTCGTGTGCTTCATTTGCATCAGGTTCCGAGCGAGCAGCTCTACCTAATGTTTCCATGAAACGGCTAAACATACTAGTACTAGGCTGTGGAGCTTCGGGAGGTGCATGGCCTTCTCTCTCAGTGTTTTGGGTAGGGTATGCTTCCATGATTTCTGAGTCGCAGGAGGAATCACTAGCGGCTATTTTAGGGTCTTGGGTGGTGCTACCTTGTGTCCCCGCTGAGGGTCTAGAGCTTATCGTGGATGGGTAATGGGTGTCCGTATGAACAGAGGCACCCTCAATATGCTCGCGTTCTAGCACCCGCCCAGAGCGTAAGTGCATGTGCTTTTGATACCCTAAGGTGTCAAAAAGCTGCTCTAGGAGGCCTTGTGACTAGTTTTTAGCGTGCTTTTTGTTTGTTTTTTTTTGCTAGATATTTTAGAACGTGTCATGGAATGGGCCGTGTGATAGCTCGAAACGAGCGTATCGGTCAGAGGGTCGTGCCGTGCTTTACAGCCCTCCGTTTGGTCACTCTATGCCCTCGGAATCCCTAAAACTGTCAATTTCCAGTAGGGAACTAGGCCCAAACTAGAAAGTCTAAGGGTGCAAGTGGGAAGAGAAAGGAGGAGAGTGGAGGACTTGTCCCACATGCTCTCATTCTCTCTTGAGGGAGTAGGGTATATATATAAGAGTGAGTCTAGTATATATCATAAGACTGAGGCTTGAGGCCTGGGCCTGGGCCTGGGCTTGGGCTTGGGCAAATGATCCCGATCCGGATCTATCTTTTATACAAACCAACCCGTCCGTTTTAAGAGTCACGTTTTTTATTTTCGAAAAATTTAACCGCCCGCTCACTTGCGTTTTTATTTTCCTAAATTTTTTTTCCAGAATTTTTTTTTTTAATTTGATGCAGAAAATACAGAAATTGAAAACGCAGAAATTGAAAATGCAGAAATTGCAGAAATTGAAAAAACGCAAGAAACGCAGAAATTGAAAATTGTAGAAATTGGAACTTGACAGAAAATTTAACACAGAAAACGCAAAAAATGCAGAATTGAAACTTGACAGAACCAGAAAATGCAGAAAATGCAAAAACGCAAGAAATGCTAACTATGCAGTGCAAACCAGAAAACGTAGAAAACGCAAAAAACAGAAATCTCCACACAACTACACACACTCATTCCCTGCCTTCCCTATGATAGAAATTGCACCACAAGAAAGCGTAAAGTGCTAACCGAGCTTAGTGTAGGGCATATCCCCGGCAATGGCGCCAAAAATGTGCGCTCCTTGCCGCACTGTCGAAGTAAGGGACTTGCCGATACACCGCGTGCGAGCCACAGACGGCTCCAAGCACACAACAAGCTCAAGAGAGCAAAGGGTGTGTCACTCACCGCTCTACGCTCGCCTTCGTGGTGGATTCCTCGCCGCGATGAAGAAGAAGCTGCAGTCGTGCCGCGCTCAACCGCTTCGCCGCCGTCGTGCCTTCGTAATGCTCGATCACACACACACTCTCCCTCTCTCTCTCTCTCTCACACACACACACACAAGGAGGTGAAGAAGAAGAAGATGGAGATGGAGCAAGAGCACTCTTCTATTGCACAAATGAGAGAATGAGTAAAAATTAGGTTTAGTTGGCTTTTATAGGAGCTCACCCCATTCACACTTGGGTGCCCATGCTTAACCAACTAATCCCTTGAATGTCCAAGTTAGAGTGCGCCTCTCATCGACGATCACTCTTACCCTTTTCCTATTGGTCCGACTAGCCCGGTACCTGACTCTAAATAATACATAATACACGTCCGTCGTACGTGATGGGGTGTCCGTGAGCCGTGAGGGTTAACAATGGTGAGAGTAAGTTTGATGCCCAAGACCCAAGCATATAAATTTGGAAGAGAGAAGGGCAATGTTTTGAAGTAATTGTGTGTTAACACGCAATTTTTTGGGAAAATTAGATGTAAAGTCCTAATAACAAGGAGAATGGGGAAACGTAATATGATAACCCCTATGTCTGTGTATATATTGTACATACGTGTCAAATTAAAAAAGCCAAAATAATAGTGCAAGTTTTACTTGTGTTGTGTGTTTTCGGGTCAATATCATGCTCAAAATGGAGCAATTCACAAAAATATGGTCAAATAATAACATTAGAAGTGTTTTAGTATTTTTGAGAGTATAATGTAATTTTTCTTAGTACTTTAATTAGTTTCCTTCAATTTTTGCTAATAAGAGTTAATAAAAGCCAAAATAAATAAATAAATAAGCAAGAATGTTAGAATTGAGTTTCAACTTCAAACACCAAATCTCAAAGCTCAATGGAAAAGCCAAAAATATTTTGGGGAAATTCTGATCAAAAAGCTTGGCGGCCGCTCCAACTCACTAACCATCTAGGACAAATTGCACTAGAAAGGTCCTTGGATGTCGGTTTGCAAAAATTTTCGATCCAAGAGTACATTGTGAAGCCTACTAATTTCAATGGGTAGGTATAGGACGGGGGGTGTTAAGAAAGTCTAGGGATGTATAGTCTTTTAGGCCATTTTTCCTCTCATTTCCATTTTAGTCCTTTGGGAGAGAGCTCTAGCTGGTGAATTTTGGCGACCTTCTACGTGCTTCTACCCACCGTCTATCGGTTCTTACTCGCTCCAACCATGATGAATAAGTTTCTAACTATACCAAGAGGCATTTTGATTACCACTTTGTCAACCACAAGGGGTGTAGTGAGCACGGAAACACAGGGCAATCTGGAAACTTTTGGGAACAAAGACCAATACATCGGCCACAGTAGACATCCAAATCACACCAAACTTGAACCATAGGCTCAACACTAGTAGGAGAACACATTGGTAAGCTCCAAAGTGCAAAAAAGTCAAAAAAGCTGATCTAGCATCTTCGGTGTGCCAAAGATAAAGAGCTCAATTATGGACCAAACTTGACACATGTTTAGATGCCATCATGTAGGGAAATTGTGGAGAATTGGGGGTGCATTAGAGTCCAACTCATCAGCCTAGGGCAAAATGACCATGTCTTCACCGTAAAGTGACATTTTGCACTTCCATGCAAAATAGTGACCTTTTGCCAATCTCAAACTCAAGGGAGGAACTCTATACATTACACTTGACCCTTACTAACCTTCAATGGGCACATAACTACTGGCTAGTGAATCCAAGTCAAGATCGTCTCAGAATAGGACCATCAACTTCATCCAAGGCAACACGAACTGCAAGATACACAACCAAGGCCATTACCCACTATAACTAACATAGTAGAAGCTAGATATGGCAAGTTAGGGATATAAATAGCAATAAAATGCAATTTTTATCTTAGGCACATCATAGATAATTTGCCATGTTTTAAGCACTATTTGCACATTTTTTCACATGAGCATGATCCCCATACTTGGCACATAGCCTACATCACCCTGGTACACTTTTCCATGCATACATTAGCCCATATTCACTTTACCACCCATATTCACCCTGGTACACTTTTCCCATGCATACATTAGCCCATATTCACTTTACCGCCCAAAAGACACTAAAAGTGGACAAAATTGACTTTTAGGTTAGTCATTTGAGTCCAAAATTCCTCAAACACCAAGTCCCCACTCTATGAAGTCAATCAAGTTGATAGTAGCCCAAAATGGCCCAAAACTAGACAATTCTATCTTAGATGCGCCTAAGATAGAACTATGACCAGAGGGGTCTAACTTCTCAAATTTCAACACAGAAATGTTTAGGTGGCTCATTTCAAGCGCCATGACAATTTTCATCAAGTTTGGCAAAGCAAAACTCCACCAATCATCACAAGATTTTAAAGCGGAAAACACGGACACAAAGTTGCCCATAACTCTCACCACATGTGTTAGAAAGCGAGCACAGTTGATGCATGTCATCTACAACACATACACCCCCTGTGCATCCACTTTGGTACCAATTTTCATGCATACACATACACCTACATCCGAGGTGTGCCTAAGATAGAGTTTGCTAGAAACTGTGATTTTAGTGCTTCTTATTTGGTTTGTTAGCTTTGCTACTTGTTGGGAATTGCTGGAACTAGTCTGACAACCAAATTCAATGAATTTTTGTCAAGTTCTCTCTCATCCACTTTAGGAGATTCAAAGAATTAGATTATGAAAGAAAAACTGGCAGAGCCCCCCCATACCAACTAGAAGAAGAGTTCTAAAAGAGGCCAATGTTACATGGCTGGCCAAAGACCAACTAGAAAGCCAACATGTCACAATGTACCATGGCATATTCAAGAGTGCACAAGGATCCTAAGTAGAAGTGCAGATGTTGCCCAAGGAAGATCTGGATCTAGCCAAAGAAGACACAATTAGGAACTTTTGGGACAAAATTGGCCTAAAAGACTACCTTGGAATGGAACCATGTGGTGTGGATTACAAATGGCCTATGAATTGCTACACAGTATCATCAAAGAAGGTCAAGCAACCATATCAAACCTAAATGACACCCCGATTGAGGTGAATATCATAAAAGGATGTTTTAAAGCTTCCAAAATGAGGAAAGCCCATGAGAGATCACCAGTTACCAACCTCTAGCATATTTACTAGCAGATCCACTTCATTCTTTGATCTCAAGCAAAGGGAGCTACAGAGAGAACTTTGACTCTATCATTAGCACTTCCACTTCATTGCAAAGTGGCCACCCAGATACACAATTCCAAATCATGTAGTGGCTCTACATTGACATAAGAATCCAAGAAAGAGGGAGCCACCGTAGTAGACCATGCCCGCTATATCCATACCACCCTCACACATGTAAAGAGCCAGAGAACATCACCTTTTTGGGAGCTTTGGAAGTGCTAACAAGGATAGTTTATCATGCTATTGGCCAGGCAGAGCATCTACCACTAGCACCATAACAAAATGGCTAGCAAGAAAAAGTGAAGAAGAAGAAAACGTGGCACTAGATCACCACTAGTAGACACAAGGTTGCAGACAAGACTAGTCAATGCATTGGAATAAGAAGAAACCATAGAAATTACAGCGGCAGAAAAAGCAGTGGACATCAACGAAGAAGAAGAAGAAGAGGAGGAAAATCCTCTCGAAATAAAGAAGAGAGAAAAAGGCAAAGCTAAAGTGGATGAAGAGGAATCCAAGAAAAGGCCAAGACCTACAACACCAGTAGAGGAGAATGTTCAAAAAGCAATAAGGGAAGAGAGAGAAGCAACTAAATTTAAGCTCAAAAGAGAGCTCAAGGGCAACTTTGAAGAAAAACAAAAACCATTGCCCAAGAAATTCAAAATTTGAATAAAAAATCCCATGTACAATCTAATTGATAATCCAATGGCCGGATTGAAATATCTCTATCCAAGAGAAGACAGACAAAGAGAACATGCGGGGAATAGGCAAAGACACAAGAAGAAGAGTCGACCTCACCAAGAGAGGAACCACTAGAACAAGAACAAGTACACAATGAAGAAGCTCCACACTCTACTCCACCAAGTGAGCAATGCCGACAAGATGAAAGTGCTCCAAATGTAGATAATTTAGAAGCACAGATAGAACCTCTTGAGCAGCCCGTAGAAGAACAAGTTGCCAAAATGAGGCATTCCCAACAAAAGCTCAAGATAAAAAATTGGTTCAGTCTGAAGCAAGCCATTCTAGAAAGTTGGAAAATATAGACGACATTGATGAGTACGCCTAGTATGCGCATGAAGCTATGGATCAAATGAAAGAAGAGATTTACAATCGCCATCAACAACTTCACAACTTGTATCAGTAACCGGCCCTACTCAAATGAAAGGCTTGACATGGAAAACTCTTTTAATGAAGCATACAAAGAAGTCATGGAAATAAAAGACAAGCAGGTGGAAGAACTAACTGCAAAGTTGGAAGCGGACTTGGAAGCTCTAAAAGCAAAGAACCAACAGCAAGAGATACAACTTCAGGAGGGAACAACCACTTTACAAGACTCAACTTCGATAGTTCAAAGGCTATAGATCCAATTAAACATTGCCAATACTCAACTGGCATGGTCATAATCTCATTGCCAAAGAGCAGAACATATTACTAAGTCAACACAAAGATAACCCTACCGTGACCACACTACAAGGGAGGCCTACAAAGCCGTAGAGCAAAAGGTTAGAGACATGGAGATGGAAATCAAACTGTAATAGATGCAGTGTTGAGAGCACTCCATTGGATTTATGCAGTGGGAAGAAGGATATCAGAAGGAAATTGCACAACTCAAAGAAGACCTTTGCAAAGCTCAAGGGGTAGCTAAGGCACATACATCCACATCGCGGGGAAGAACCAACAGACACATCTATGGGAGATACAGATGCCTTGAAATTCATGGACTTTGAAGTAGAAATCACTCGGGAAGGTAGTCTCCCAAAACTTGTGATTCCCCAAGAGGAAGTTGGACCGTCAGCTCAACCCAAAAGCCTAACTATAGAGGAAGAAGCCGCACTAAAGAAGCAAGTAGAAGAGGAGATAGAACAAATATGGAAAGAGGCAATGAAGTAGGAAGAGTTCATCTTGCACTCAATCAATGTGAATCTTCTCACACCGACTACTATCAATGAAGAATGGCATCAGCAGGCTCTGCCCTTCCCACTCATCAAGTTTGAAGTGCTACAAATCAAGGAAAGATTGCTCAAGGACATTGAAGCTAACCCTACAATGGTACATCCAAAATGGTGAGAGATTTGGTTAAACCAACACCCCATGTATCACATCCTGTATGCAAATGCACGTCCAAGTATAAAGCAGGATCCTGTGTAGTGTCCGGTACCAAGAGTCTGTAGTTGGCAACAACACCTCATCATTCAGCAAAAGCGACCAACCTGGCTAAATTATCCTAGGTTTCCACCACCATCAAATGTCATTCCTACTGAAGATTATATGGTGGACAGTCTTTTATCAACTATTCAACTTTTCAAAGGAATGCCAGATTTGACCTGCATCATGCTGGTAAAGATCTCCAAGATGCTCCTTACATGTCTACAAACTTTCCACCATGTGGAGCAAACATATGCAGTATGGTTGTCCTTCCTTGAAGGTAACAAAGGATTGTGTTATGATCTCTCAGGCCAACCTTAGCAGGAAGTGCTCCACAGCTTTTATGCTAGAGTGATGTTCTTGCCATCCTTCTACATGAAAACCTTTGAAGAGGCATTTCATAAGGACTTCTTTACTTACAGATCAATGATTTTTGGCCCGATCATCACTAATCTTTGAGCAAGATTTGTAAGCTATCTAGTAGTGGAACAGAGGAACAAGATCACCATGCAATTCATGTCCACTGAAGATAAAGAGCTTCCCCTAAAATATGAGCAAGACCTGGAACATCATCCAAAAAGGACTGAAGCCAAAATCCCGACCGCTACTTAGGACCCTAAGTAGCTGTGTCACAGATGACATAGTCAAGGAGGGGGAATGTTAGTTGCTCACTAGCAGAAGGACACCATTCTTATTTTTACCCTCATTGATTGTATCACAATGAGAAATCTTGTAAAAGTTCAAAGCTGTTGTATTATCATTGACTGTTAAAGAGTGTAAAGGGACCAAGGGCTTCCAAATTTGTAACTAAATTCAGTTCCTAAGCCTTGTTATTCAACCCAAATAGCTAGGAATCCATTCTTTAATTCTTAGAGGAGGCAAAAAACAAAGATTTCAGCGGCTGTAATTTCTTTCCAGGTTTTGTAAAGTGCTCTAAAGTGTGTGGAAAGTCACTTTTTACTTGGTATTTTGTCTCTGGAGACTTCTATTGTGGATATGCTGCCAAAATTGGATTAGAGTAGGGGAATTTCAGCCCGATAAAGGTGGGACAACTTGTAATAAGAATAAAAAAATACCGAAAGGGGCACTAGTCTTTGGGGCCAATACGGTGTCACTGTCTGCTTGGAAGCACTCTAGCTCCCAGGCCATGTTTTGTTTGAAGTGTAATTTCCACTCACAGGGTTATTCATAAAGTTTCTCTGTGTCATAAAGTTTACAGTGTAAAGATTGGGTAAAAATTAAAGTCTACCACCCTAGGAGAGTGCTTACAAAATAATGAAACCTTGTTCAATATTTTTCTATGCCACTGTCATTTAATTTTTTTCGTGCTTGAACTTATGGTTTTGGCAGCCTGAGGGTACCCCCTTTAGATATTTTTTCTATTGTAAAAGGACGAAAATCTGCAAGTAGAAGGGCCATGCCATGCATTGCTTGGGCCAAAGTTTCACAAGGTGATGAACCCAATGATGGGCACCCCCCTGCTTAATTTGAAAGGGTGGATGGACCTTGGCTGTGAACCCTCAAGCCCACAAGCTATGGTGCCAAGAAGCGATAGCACAAAGGAGAGGAGATATGATCGTTGCAAACATTGTAGGCCTCGATTGAAGATGGACATGTAGCCAAAACTATCTAGCAAGCCCATGTGCACCTGTTTGGTTCCCCTCTCCTCCTAAGGGCTCACTCTTGCATGGAGTCCTCAAGCACACCGTAGCCTTATGTGTGTCTCTCTCTCTCACACACACACACACACACACACACACACACACACACACACACACACACATACTCTCTCTCTCTTTAAGTAATAAACACATAGTGAGTTTGAGTGAGTGATCACACTACCGCACATCTACATACAGATGGATATTATGTATCTTGATCATAAAAGGTTGAATTGGACACGGTTTTTTTGAGCACTATACTTTTGTAATAAATGGTAGCATAGCCACATATTTTAATCTAGGTACAAAATTGTATCAATTTGCAAGACAACCAAGGAACGGACGAGTCTAATACATGAGATAAGTTTCACACTAAACAAGATCAAGCAACAAGATGATTTATCAGCTGTTTTCTTCAAGCAAATTCATGTGGCTTCCTGTAAAGATCACTTGTTGGTGTCGTTCTCGCAATAAAGGGCCTTGTAACTAGGTAGATTTTTGGATTTACATTATTGTACCATCTTCGATACCTTGTGGGATTATTGATGATTCTTACTGTATAAGTTAGGTGGTAATATTATAAATGCATTATGTTCCTGGAAAGGGTAACAAAGTATGCACATGTAAGCCTTTATTTTATTTTATTTTTTGGGTTTAAGTACCAAATTTCTATAATATTTTTCCTGGTTGCATTTTATGTGCTATAAGGGAGGAGACAATATGCCTGAAAGGAAACCCCCTTCGGTTTAAAGTTGAATATTCTTACAAGAGTGGGCAACCTCCCCCTTTGTTTTCCCAAGTTTAAATGCCTTAAATGTGTAAACATAAGGCATGGGTTAGCTGTGAATATATTCACCCTTAGAATTCTTCTAAAAAGACTTAGTTGATGCAACCAACCCTTTAAAACATATAGCATGTTAGTAGCTTTCAATGTTCATCCTCAATTTTTCTAAAAATAAAAGTCAAACTTTCTATTTGAAAGAGTTACAACTCATGGCCTTAACTATTTGCACATGGAGTTGCCAAGAAAGCGTAGTATGAAAAATAGCCTTCAAATAACTCTTTAAAAAGGCCTATGCACGAATAGAATTCGTGCGCTTCTTCTTGCAATTAGTTATTCACTTGCAATTGCTTGCAACACTCTTAGCTTCTCAACGCTAAGGGCTGCTATTTTTTGATAAGCGTGCGCATGAGCGCGCACACAAACACACACACACACACACTCTCACATAAGCCTTGCAAGTTCTACGTTCTTTGTATCTCAACGTCAAGAGATAGTGAGCCATACAATTTCCCTTCTTGCAAACACACACACACACACACACACACACACACACACACACACATCTGTTGGCACAAGCTTCTTTCTTCAAGTATACATGCACATGTACATGCACACACAATTCCCAATCAAGGAGGCTTACAATTCGGCACACCCCTTCACCTTCAATTGCGTCAAACGACGATCATCAAGCAAGGATTGGAATTAGGCATCGTAACGAAGTGCATAGTTGAAGTAACATTTTTACGAACAAAATGGCTTCGACATCAATCTCTCAAGTTGGTTCGAACCAATTTACAAAGTTGGTTTTTTTTTTGGCTTTTTCATTGTAGTCATGATAAAAAGGCATTAACATATTGACCTCAAGCATAATTATGAAACTTTTTGTCATAGATTTAGAGGTTATTAAAGCTTTCTTTTCATGCATATTGAAGGTTACACCAGAAACAAACTTAAGTAAGCACAATGTTTGGATTTAGTATTTGAGTGATGAATAGGCATACATGGATGTTTAAACGAAAAGATTTGATGAAAGTATACTCGACTACGATAAATGGGCATCCCACAACCCACATGGCTATTTCTATCATGAGAAATGTGTTCAAACTAACGAATATTATCTATAAAGAGTTTAATTTTGTCTTTGTGTGCTGAAAAAACATAATTGTATCATAGTAATAAGACATACGGACTATTTGTTTCTAATTTTTTCTCGGTACCCAATACTAACTCAAGAGGATGATTTCTATAGATTTTTTGCATTATGGTATGATCATGATACTCTATGATGGTAATTCTATTGGGTCTAGTTTCTCATCCCTTTATGCTTTTCAATCTTGTATTACCCACACCGATAAACTCATATTATCTCTAGCCCTTGGCCTCTTTTATATATCACATTATACCCTTGCTATACACATCTAATACTTTGCACACCAACCTAACCTGACATGTTGTGATTATCCCTCAGGAAACTTGTGTAAACGTTAATGATAACGCAACTCAAAAACAGGTAAAGGAGCTCATCGACAACCCAAAGGAAGGAAGCCGCTTTAAATACTTACCCTCTGGGAAACTCCGTCCGTATGCTATATGTGATTTTCCTGTAGGTTGTAAGCCTGCACACCTCTATAAAAGCACTAAAATCATAGCTCGAAAAATATTACCCTATCGCAAAGCAAAAAACCTTCCACCTAATGTATATAAGGAGAGTGAGGGAGTGTAGGGCTATGTGATAGTGATGACAAACAGAATAGACTGGTTGGATACCTGTCTTCCCATCAGAGATAGTCCAAGTTCTAACTTGTTATCTGTGTTGGATGGTGGCAGGTATAGGTCTATTCTCTCATGGTCTAGGAGCTCGTTCAGTCTCCTACAGGATCGGTTGTACCAATAAATATGAAATAACAAGTTATTTCTTAATCTTTGTCCATTTTTCTCTTGGAACCTTTTTTGGTACTGTCCATGTCAATAATTTATATATGGTTCTGTATTGAAGGGATATTAAACATAAACACACACACACACACACACACACAGAGGAAACCCTAAATGGTTAGCTTTAAGCAAATTTACTCTAACCTTAGTGGTTTTACATGAGCAACCCTAAGTAGCCAAACCACAAGCAATTAGTCGTAGTTGGTTAACCCTAAGTAGTCAATCATAAGCAATTAAACATACAGAAGAAAAAGGGGGACACCTCTATAGCTTGATATCCCAAGAGAGTTCCAACTTCACTCCAACACCAAAAAGTATATCAAAACAACTCGTAGTAAACCACAACACAAAAGACTTATGCTCCCTTGGGAGCACGTTTCCACCCAAAGGATCAAAGATTATAGGAGTAAAACCCTGTCAAATCATAGATTTATAGCACACATTAACCAATGCATATGAAGACAAGGACCTCCCCTTTCACAATAGAACATCACAAATCCACAATTTCAACATCATTTCCACAATTCATAGATACATACCCTCCAAATCTGTCTATGCACAATTTGCCACTAGGCTGCCATATACAAAACCCTGTAGAGAACGCGTCGTAACTTGAAGAGCATAACTCCAATTGGGGCACTTTAAAGCTTGGAAGAAAGCTTGAAAAATGAATGGCGAGAAAGATGGAGATGATCAAAATTGACTTGTTAAATGAACTCAAGCCTTACAATTGCACATCAAGTACAAGACAAAGAAGTAATGCAAATTGGAGTTATACATTTTTTTAATCATTTCCCAAGATGGCCATATATTGTAATTTCCCAATTAATTTCAAGCCATTGTAATAATTGTAATGTGTTATGGGCTCAATGAGTGTTTTGTCTAAAAAGAATATGTCAATTAGTGTGATTAGGGTGTAGATTCAATAAGTTGTGGAGCTCTAAAGGCCTTGGGTGCCTGGACATTGCATGCTTTTACCCTAGGTATATAAGGCAACGTGTAAATGGAATTAGGGTTTTTAGCCTCATTTGTTGAGACCACTCTTAACAAGAGATCATGAGGTGTGTGGCTATGGAGTCTTTGAGCTTATCCTTGCTCATGTGACTTGATTAACACTAATCAATGCTTAATTCTGTTTCCTATGCCTCTCTCATCCTCTCTTGTGATTGTTAATGATGAAAGTTTGGGTGACTTCGGCAACTGTTTTCCAAGCATGTGGTTAAAAGTCAACGACCACACCTACCAATTGATCTTTGAGTAAGTTTGGAATTAGAGCAATAGGTAATTTTTTGGTAACTAGATGAATGTTTGAAGAAAGTGATCAACCACATCAACCACAAAAACAAGCCTTCTATGCCAAGCGAGGCATCATAGGAGTATATCAACAATGCATATTACCATAAGGTTTACCATTTTCATGGTTATGTGATTTTCCATGCTTCATCTAAGAGTTTATGTTGTAAGAAGTCTTGAGGTAGCATGAGTAGAGTATCCTCAACACTCTCTGTGCTAAAATGTCATTTCTAACACTAAAAAAAAATTGCACATAAAATAAACAGCCTATTTTAGGTCAGTTGGTTTTGGCCTCCAAAGCACTCTATAGCTTCCTCTAGATGTGCTCTATCTATTCCTAAGGTAAAAAACCAGCTTTGGTGACCTCAACGATGGAACTAGGGGAAGGAATGAAAAAACCACCTATAACCAAAAAAGGTGAGGACAAGGAGAGGTCCACATGAGTCACATCTACCAAACAACTAGTTTGAAGGTTTAATGGAAGAAACGCCAGCTAGAAGAGAGAGTGGGTGCTGAACATAACCGTAGTCAGACGAGGAGACTTCCAAAAACGGGTCAAAAAATACAAGGGGTCAGGAGATCCATATGAACATTTAGTTGAGAGCTGAGTGCATAACCGACTTCCATACACAGCTTGAGGGGTTTGAAGTGACCTTGGAGGGCAAGGATTTAAATTGGTTCCGGACGATCTCTCCAGGATCAATAACTGACTTACCAAGTTTGACAATGAGATTTGTTACTGCTTGCTCAAAATGGGAATCAAGCATAATACACTGGCACAAGTTATAGCTTCAAACAAAACAAGGAGAAACTGTTAGAGATAGTGTGAGTCAGATGAGGCAACATATAGACATATGTCCGTAGTTGAAGATTCCAACCGAGGAAAGGCTTGTCTCACTATTCCTAGAGGGACTAGTAAGCAAAGACGTGCATGCTATTTTGTATAGCAAAAAACACATGACCTGAGAACCATGCAGTCTAATCACGATTGACTTGAGTGACAATTGCAAGATCTTCAATGAGGAGAGCGAGAGCTATTGCTAAAGATACACATAGAAAGCAAACTACATCCATTGTGTCAACACAAATAGGAGAAACTACTGCAGCTTCTACCAATGCTATAGAAGACATGCTTAAATTCATGAATGATATGATGACCAACATGCAAAGGATTCCTTTGAGAGGCCTGGGATAGGGACCTATTTAGGGACAATATATGGGACAAAACAGGACGTTGAAATGATGTGCCACTGAAGGAGAATGGAAAAATTATGAGACAAACAAGTGCTACTATAAGACCAAATACGATGGAAATGTCTAGTATGTGTCAATGAGGCCACAAGGACAACCCATGTATAGATACCCTCCAAATGTGGCACCAATGCAAAGATCACCCATGAATATAGAGAGAACACAACCAGTATTAGGCCAACAACCACCACTCCCAGGGAATACTGTTAGGGTAGTCAAGTATATGTTGCTTGAGGGACACGTGGATGAACAGGCTCTAGTACCCGTTACTCCATACCTTGAAACGAGTTTGATAACAATGGGGGCAGAAGAAGAGTGGTATAATCAATGGACTCTAGTCTCTATAGAGCCAATGTATCAAGCAATTCTGGATACAACATTGGTTTACTTCATTGCAAACCAGGGAGCTAGAGCAACTATGAGAAAATCAATGGCCAAACCTAAAACCAAAAATTGCCATAACTGTGGGGCGAGAAAAATGAATGTCCAGAACCAGATAAGAATGAAAAACATATAGAGGCGTATGATGGAGCGTGTGGTTGCAAGGGTAGACACTTTCCTAAAGAGTGCCCTTTGAGCCAAACAAACAAAGAGAAGACCACCATAAATGTAGTTCAAGTTGTGCCCAATAGTTCATTGAAAGGAGAACCTACAATTCCAGTTCGAGTAGTGACTAGAGCACAAGCCAAGGGGAATAAACAAAAAACTCCATGTGGTCGAACAAACTCAACAGTTTCTCCAAAAACTCCAAAAAAGATCAACGAAAATGATACAAACTCAAGAGACAGAAACTACTAAAGGAGGTTGAAGGAAAAGTACAAAAAGGGGTAGAAGAAAGGATGCAGACACTTTCATGAGACTTTAAGGAACCTGAATCAAAATTAGTTAGATCAGTATTGGTCGATAAAATTTACAAACCAATCAACGCGGCCTTGGAAGCTCTCCAAGCTGGGTTGAAGGCCCCGACCAAACATTAGAAACCAAATGGAAAAATTATCCAGCACCGGATATGAAAGCAGCTAAATAAGAAGCTTACAAAAATCTGATGCAAATTACACAATCCATGCTGGAAAAATAGAAACCTAAGCTGGAAATCATTGGAAAACCAGCAAAATTTGAGACTAAGACCATAAAAGAAAAAAACACAAGAGAGAGTTGGAAACTTTAGAGAAAAATGACACACAACTGATAGTCCTTCCTGATAGAGAGGAGGGATGGGACGGAGTGCCCATAGTCAAAGAAGATTGGCCAAACCACATATGGGAATGAGTTAGGAAGCAAAAGATAGGATTTTGACTCTAAAATTTTCTCCAATTGAAGAGGTACGGCTAGCTAGACCACCCATGGAAACAATCTTCATATGGAAGTTAGGGATCAGAGTAGTCAGGCTTAAAAAAAGCTGGAACATTGCGAACACCATCTTTGTACTTGGGTGAGAATGAAGAGAAATCAGTGGTCCTGCAAAATGACAAAACTAAATAGGCCCAATAAAAACCTTGGATGTGGCAAACTTGCAATCCATTATGCCAACTCCAATTGAGTGCACAATCACATTGGGTGAGCTACTAAAGTTACGGACACACCTTTGGGGAGATTTTCAAACTACCATGGAAAAGATGAGATTAAAGGGAGTATCTCAAATGAACCTGGAAAATTTGCAAAAGGAGGAGGTACAAACTAAACTTGTTAGCTCTGTTCACATGAACAAAGTAGGAGACTACTATGACAAAAAGAAGGGAAACACGACCCTTCCAATACAATAGAATGACGTAACAACCAGTGATAGTGGAGCAAGCATAACCATAATAGCTAAAGCTAATTGGAAAGCCTGGGGAAAACCAACAATTAGGAAAACAAGGATGCAACTACAATTGGTAGATGGATACATTGAAAAATTGATGGGATTACTAAAGAATGTGATAGTCAACTCTTAACGACTCGGAACTCTCATTTAGTTCGTAACTAACCATAAATGTTAGAATAGTTTGAAAAAAATTGGGAAACTAAAATATAGGAAAAATGTCTAACTCTAATCTTTACTACTTCATTGTATCCATCATTATTGTGTAATTGCTAGACTTAGGCGTTTAGAAAAACTCTATTAGTTAATGCTGGCTTAGTTACATGTAGATAGGTTTGGATCTCAAGGTTCTTTTTCCTCTCTTTTCCTTCCTTAACTTCTTATTCATACCAAGACATTAATAGCCGTTTTTTGGCTATCTAGAATTGTCATAGTGAGCTACCTCACCCTATGAAAATCACTCAAACACTGTGGCTATCCTCACCTTTCCACTGTAAATATGCATGTGTGAGCTAGGGACTTTTCCCATGTCTCCTTTAAAAACCCTTAGCTAGCTAGTCATTGGGCTAGTTGAGCCGAAAAAAATAATAAAGATAGAAAATAAAAATATATTATGCTCCATTTGTGTGTAAATATTTCATTGTATATAGGGCCTAAACATAGGGGTTTTTATTATAATTATTTTGGTATTTATTCAAATATTTTTACCTATGTGTCCGTTATTTGCCTAAGTATGCTATGTACATTGGTTCACAATTACAACAATTATTCTTATCATTTTTCATACTCTTTATTATATAAATAAATATTTTTGTGCAAGCCTGCTAATCTTGGTGTGAATCCACTCCAAGAGAAAATCACAAAATACCTTTCACCCAGTCATTCACTTTACTAAATTACTATTTCTTATATGTTTTTTTCTTACTTCTTGTAAATAAACCTACATCACTAAAAACAAATGAGGGCCCCCTCACTTGATTCCCTATATTTTTACAAATTTTTCTTTTTCAATTTATATTTATATACAGCTGACGAGTATTCCAGATTCTATGAATTATGTATGTACTAACCTGTTTTTTTCCATCATATCCATATATCTTATTTGTGAATAGTCCTTATCCATGGATAACCCTCCATAATCTATTAGGTCATGCTCTCATTCAATAGGGGGCTCACTCTTGGAGGATTATGCAAATTCAAGAAAAGGGGTGCCATTGAAGACTTTTGTAGGAGGAAAAACAAGCGCTTATAAAAAAATTTAGCTCATAAGCTAAATCATCACCTCAAAAATTTTCATAATTTTTGGAGTTTCCACCGGTGAGATGATTTTTTTGGTGGACTCCAGTATGCCCACTTTTTCTCACGTCACCCTAGTCTTCTCTCACCTCCATTCACTTTCTCTCTCTCTCTCTCTCTCACACACACACACACACACACACACACACACACACACACACACACACACACACACACACACACACACACTCATTCCTCTCCATCCCTTACTCAAACGTGCACCTTTCATGGTTTCTCTCACCGTATTCACCATTAACCTCCCCTCTCACCTCCAAAGCTCTCATATGAACTCTACATGTACATACATAATCTCTATGCCTCTCTCTACTACCTCCAAATTACAACTCCTTCTTACGCCATCTCTATATACATAAAATTCAGCATGTAAAACCATTCTTAATCTCTACTAATTGGGGATTCTCATCAACCAACATTGGCATTTTCATCGTGATGATTCAACCTTGGCTACAACAACGTAAGAAGATAAGAAGAAGAAGAAGAGGATTGATAGTCATTTTTGAAAACCTACACAAGTAAGTTTTAAACTTCTTCAAGCTTCACCATCACAAAGATTCCCTCACTTCATTTACTCAATTTTATTCAACCATCCACCTCATTCTACCCATTGCAATATATCACTGAAGTTTTAAGCACTAACCTACTAACACAAAATAGCCATTGACCTAACCATAAAAAAACACCTCACCTCAAGAGATGTACATAGTTCTCTCTCTCTCTCTCTCTCTCTCTCTCTCTCTTCCCCCCCCTTCTAAGTGCATAGTTTGATTTCAAGACCACAAAAATTGAGCTAGAATATGGTATGGATTTACAAAATTAAAAAAAATATATTTTCATTCAAAAATCTAGAATTCATGTTGGAATTCCTTTCAAGACTCTATGTGGTTAATTGCATGTCATCAGCAAAAATGATTGTTTGGAACTAACCTTTGTGTGGTTTTAACATGTAGAGACTATATCACATTATACCTTTGAGGATAGCCCAATCTTCTTTGGGAATTTAGAAAAAGAGGATGATGATTTTCTTGTGATTTTAGAATGGTTTATCATATCCTTGGAAAAATGGATGACATTGAAAAAGGGGATTTTCTATTGCTATGCCGTTGAGGCAACACTGAGCAATGGTTATGGAGTATGTATTCTCAGATTGAAGACGGATTTCCAAAGCTTTGAAGACCAGATTCTCTAAAGTTTCAATAATGGAGAAAGCATGGGCTTCATTGAGGAGACTTCAACAACCTGGTGAAGACTACTATGCTTATGAGGAGAATTTTTCTTGCCAATGGGCAAGATGTGGATTTAATTCTACATTTTCAGATTATGTAAAAATGGATCAATTATTTTGGGTTTGTCTCCTTTCCTAAAGACTAAGGTTACTTGTAGTGGACCCTTTAACTTTGAAGAAGCAGTCAATATTGCCCGAAGAATAAAGTTTCATAAGTAAGTATTTCTACATCAAAAATGGTTTCCATCATGCTAGAAAAACCAACCATCAAGAAAATTTTTCAATTAAGGAATCATCTCCTTTATGGTACTTGTTTTCTTCTACTCCGACAAATATTGAAGATGATGTTTACATGCCAATTGATGATTCAAGTGCTAAATTTTGTGATAGAGATTCAAATGTGGCATCTCTTTTTTCTAAATTCATCACAAGCCTGCAACAATCGGCACAAGATATCTCAAATGGCATTGAGGATGACTCAATAATGGATACATCCAACCTTTGGAGGACCAAATTTTTGTTAGAGCCAAGAAAGCTTATGTGCAATGTGAGTGGAGAATGAAAATCTCAAAGGTAACTTTGGTCCTATGGAAAGATCTAAGAGTGCTTCTTGTTTAAAAGAAGAGAGTCGTGTGTGAGCTAGGGACTTTCCCCATATCTCCTTTAAAAACCCTCAGCTAGCTAGTCGCTGGGCTAGTTGAACCAAAAAACAAATAAAGATAGAAAATAAAAATATTTTATGACCCATTTGTGTGTAAATAATTCATTGTATATAGGGCCTAAACATAGGGGTTTTTATTATAATTATTTTGGTATTTATTCAAATATTTTTACCTAGCTATGCGTTATTTGTCTAAGTATGCTATGTACATTGACTCACCATTACAACAATTTTTCTTACCATTTTTGATACTCTATATTATATAAATAAATATTTTCATACAAGACTTTCCAAAATTAGGTGTGAACCCGCTCCAAGAGAAAATAACAAAATATCTTTCACCGAGTCATTCCCTTTACTAAATTACTAATTTTTATATGTTGTTTTTCTTACTTCTTGTAAATAGACTTACATCAATAAAAACAAATGAGGGCCCCTCATTTGATTCTTTTTATATTTTCATATATTTTTCTTTTTCATTTAATATTTATATATAGTTGACATTATTTTAGATTTCATGAATTGGTTATGTACTAACCTGTTTTTTCCCATCATATCCATATATCATATTTGTGAATAATCCTAATCCATGCTTATTTTCAAACCCTCAAAAATCTATTAGGTCATGCTCTCATTTAAGGAGGGGCTCACTCTTGGAGGATTATGCAAATTCAACAAAAGGGGGGCCATTGAAGACTTTTGTAGGAGGAAAAACAAGCGTTTTGGTGAGATTTTTAGCGTTCATCTCCCACTCCAAATTTCAGGGAGTGGCCAAAACTAAAAAAATTTAGCTCACAAGATGAATATTCACCTCAAAATGTTTCATAGTTTTTGGAGTTTCCACCAGCGAGATATGATTTTTTTGGTGGACACACACACATACACACACACACACACACACACACACACACACACACACACACACACACACACACACACTGTTAACCCTCACACACATTCCTATCACCTACGACGGACGTTGTATTATTTATTTGGTAGAGTCACGTACCGAGTTTGTCGATCCAATAGGAAAAGGGTAAGAGTGATCGCCGATGAGAGGTGCACTCTAATTGGAACATTCAAGAGTTAGTTGGCTAAGCATGGACGCCCAAGTGTGAATGGGGTGAGCTCATATAAAAGTCAACTAAACCTAAAATTCACTCATTCTCGCATTTGAGCAATTGAAGAGTGCTCTTGCTCCATCTCCATCTTCTTCTTCTTCATCTCCTTGCGTGTGTGTGTATACGAGAGCGAGAGAGAGAGAGAGAGAGAGAGAGAGAGAGAGAGAGAGAGAGAGAGAGAGAGAGAGAGAGAGAGAGAGAGAGCATTGCGACGATGGCATGGCGGTGGCGAAGCGATTGAGCGCGGTGGAGCGACGGCTCCTTATTCTTCACGGCGAGGAATCCTCCACGACAGCAAGCGTAGAGCGTTGAGTGACACACCATTGTCATCTTTGAGCTGAATAGTTTAGGCTAGTTGTGTGCTTGGAGCCATTTGTGGCTCGCACATAGTGTATCGACAAGTCCCCTTCATTGACACGTGCGACAAACGCGCACATTTTTGGCGCCGTTGCTGGGGAATGCCATACACTAAGCTTGAGTGGGACTTTGTGCTTGTTTGTGGTGCAATTTCAATTGTAGGAAAGGTAGAGAAGGAAGGTGTGTGTTTTGAGAAGAAGGACTTTTTTTTGCTGCTGCGCATTATTTTGTCAATAAGGAATTGAAAGGTACTGTGTTTTCCTTGTTAATAAGGTACTGTGTTCTCTCTGTGATAAGGTGTTAGTATTAAGGTTGTAGATCCATGATGTTAGTTTTGTGTAAAGTACACTAAGTAGTTCTGTTAGCTAGTGAGTTGCTGTAGTAGTGTGTTAGTATGTAACAGTAGCTGTATTAGTGGTAAGTAGGTAGGTTAAGTGTGTGTGTGCTCGTGCGCATAGTGCGGCCGCGGCGACCTTATCCCAAAAAAATATATTTTTTTAAAAATAATTTTAAAGGCAGGATCGGGATTGGGAATATCCCCCAGACCCAGGCTCCCTTTAAAATTACGTATTTTAGCCTCACGTGTAGGTAATAATCGACCTTTTTGAGGACCAACGGAGCTTCCAATAACCGAACGCTGTGTTGTAAAGTACACCACAACCCCCTAAGTGATACGCTTGTTTCGAGCTATCACACTCTCTAATCCAAAAATTGATCATTAAAAAACATTAAAAAATGAGTGAAAACGGACGCCTAAAAAAGTAAGTGGTTAATCCTCGAAGTTATTCACCGACGCTTGTAGGGTGCCAAAGGCACATACATCTGCGCTCTGGTCATGTGCTAGAGGCCAAGCAACTAGAGATCATTTTGACTTACGCGAGTTTGCATTATCCACCTCACTTAGGTTTCGGGCCCTCGGCGGGCACCCAAGGTAGTACAAACCAAGACCAAACATAGCGGCTAGTGACTCTTCCTCTGACTACAACATCATGGAGGGTTTCCCAATGCCTAATCCCAATAGCTCAAGCCAAGACATGCATGCCATGGGCCCACGGTCCGGGCCGAGCGTGCTTAGCCGCTTGAAGGAAACCTTTAGTAGAGCCACTCGCTCCGAACATGGAGCTAACGATGTAAATGAGGGGGGTGGGGAAGTAAATTCGCCATTCATGACCAACATAGACCCTATGCTCTTAGAGAGTGTGCATGTGAATACTTCATTCACATCACCCCCTGACTCTTCAGAGCTATTCCCCTCCGAGGTCATATTACCCGATGGTAGAAACCATGTGCAAGAGGTTGAGAGATATATCATTGCGGCTAGAGAAAAGGAAATTGAGAGCTTATGCAAGGCGGAGCAACAAAGAGAGTTAAAAGAGAAAGCCCCTATGTCAATATCCTTGCTAGGAGAGCAATCGAGTGCTCCTGAATTAGCGACCACTAAGGGTCAGGCCATAGAGAGCCACATTGCATCTAGTTTAAAGGACACCCCTATCACCTCACTTCTAGATGAAGCGTTCCTGAATGAGAACTGGGAGTACAAACTACAAACGGAAACTCTAACCGACATCGAAGTGTTTGAAAAAATATGCGATTCTCTAGGAGAACACAATGACCCTCATAAGAGTAATGCTTTAAGCCTAACCTTAAGTGGAAAGGCTGGGGACTGGTATAGAACCCTAAGGGTAGAAGAAAAAACGCTTTACCCTACTCTTAGGAGACTGTTCTTGTAAGAATACATACAAGAGGGAGTGCTTTGGGGTGTAGCCTCTCAGCTCCAGAAAGCCCAACGAGAGGAAGGAGAGTCGGTGAGAGACTTTATTAGTCGCTTGAAGCATTTGAATTCTCGTTGTTATCCAAATGAGCACTTCAAAAATAATCAATTACTTGATAGATTGATTAGGGGATTACGACATGAGGAATCTACAATGGCCTAGTCATTAGAGGTATCACCACTTGGGAAGCAGTCACCACCAATGCGATCCAATTGGAGGATAATTTAATGATTCAAGGAGAAAGAGTCTTTGTTGAGCCTAAATCTATTAGCTCACAAGCACTGGGGCATCAACCAATGACCCTAAAGCCTATTGCTAACGAGCCAAAGATATTTGAGACGACTTTAGCAGATCTCACCAAGGCTATTCAAGAGAGTCTTAGAGACAATCGTGCTCCGCAAACAATCATATGTATCCAAGAAGGGAGCAACAATGGTACTCAGTATGCTATGGATTGCATAGTACCAGTGAATGCCCTACTTTTAGAGTAAAATTCAATGGGAACTCCAATATTGCCTGTGGGAGGTATGGTCATCAAGCTAAGGATTGCATAGTATTTAAGCACATGATGGCCAATAGACCAACCTTAGCATGGATAGACACACCTCGAGTGCCTGCATTGATGCCGGCCCCACCTCTTGAACAAACAACACAACACATGGTCCCTAGGGCCCAAAATGTTGTTCAAACAACACCCTTATCACCTCCAGTGCTAGGACCACAACCACCACATCCGAGAATCACTTCTGTGAATCAAGTGGGTTGTGAGTCATCTATTGCTTATTTGGAAGGCTGTGAGGAAGATAAATATCCTAATATTGCCTATGGGATGGATGTGCTTGAAGAAAGTCCACAATACTACGGGGAGGACTATTGGGGACAAGTCAAAACTGTCTATCAAGTAGCTGCTCTTGCTGTAACAGGCCAAAATATCAATTAAACTGCTAAGAGACCACCTCTTCAATGCTATGAGTGTGGAGGTCCACATCGTGTTGGCCAAGTGTCCTATTAATCTACAAAAGAACGCCACACGAATGCAAACCAATCAAGCTAGCACGTGTACAATGCTGATACTCATGTGTAATGGATGTGGCATAGATCATTTGATTGCCTAATGTCCAAATAATCCAAATGCACCGAAGATCACGCCATTAAACTTGATTGAGGTTACCAAGGAGCCATCACAAGGTACGCATGTGGTACCAGTAAATGTACTCACACGATTGATGCTCCAAAAACAAAATTATATTCTTGAGGAAAGAGACATGGCATCAATTGCCCAATCTCAAAAAAAGAAGAAAACACAAAGGAAGAGATCACAAAAAGCAGCGAAGTCAGACCCCAGCTCAAAGACCAACATAGGGACTGGTGACGACCCCGTATATATGAACGACGCTGAAGAGGATTCTAATTTAGGTGAAACCATGGAGACCAAAATGACCACTAAGATAGAAACCAACAAGGAAGATCTTCATTAGCCACAATGGCTAGGATCCAAGAAGAAGATAGGAACTTATCCAAAACCTACAGAGGAGATCGAGCGAGTCAAGCAATTAAGGAGTTTGGTAGAAGATCTAGAACCAGCACGTAGGCAGATCCAGATTACAGACACCGTGTTCCCTACGCAACAACAACCTCACCAAGTCCATAGACCCTTATCCATACCTAGTGTCATCCAAGAAGAAAGTGACTTAAAGTCATGGGAAAGTGGGTGTACTCACCTCTTGATGGAAAGAATGTTTACAGATGGACTACCTGATCCTATCGAAGAAATGGAGATCCCATATTCCCCACTTCAAGGGGATGAAGCCCAAAAGGTGCTATTAAACATTGCCAAATTGATGGATTTCATGTCTTCAGAAGTTAGAACCACCATCATGTCCAAACTATATAAAGACCCTGAGCTAGTCTCAGCTCTTTGAGCCTTCCTCAATGGAGAACTGAAGTTTGGGCTACCACAATTTGCACAAATGGATGGAGTTGGGGATATGCCAATAGAGGAGGAACACTTAGATCCACAACCCAACCTAGATGAGAACCTTGTTATAGAAATACCTGTTAACAAGTTGGGATAATACTTTGAGGGTTATGAATCCAATGCCACCATACCAATCACTACTAAGGGATTAACTGTGAAGGGAATCCTTGATGGTGGCACTGGGGTTAGCATTGTGACTAAAAATTGCTGGGAAACTATGGGAAGACCTCACCTTGCGACCACAACCATAGTAGTGAAGATGGCCAATGGGTCTATTGTTAAACCTTTTGGGATGCTAGAAGATCTCAAGATCAAGGTCTTTGGACATAAAATAAGAGTTACCTTCATTGTTATGGATTTCTCCAAGCACACTACGACATCGGAGATGATCTTAGGACGTCCTTCATGAGGAAAGAAAAAATGGTGCATGACTGGTCTAAAAACCATGTCTACCTGCCGTTCCAAGATTCTGTCATTCGAGTGGATCTTGTAACTGGTTGAGCACATCCTCTAGGAAATAGGTTCATAATTGATCATAGATCTGACACCACAGTTCACTCGGCCCCATTGCAATATTGTTACATGTGTAAAGCGGACATTGATGTTGGGGAAGATTCTCCTTATATGGATGTTCTACCTGGAATGACCGAGTCTGACAATGTGGATTGGGTCCACCTAGCAGCAACCATAGACACTTGGGGAAATAGGGGGACGACCTTGGTAACACCTGAGGGGGATGAAATGCCTGTGCTCTTAAATATGCTAGAAGCAATGCATATAGCTTTTGACAAGACTCATCCTCATATAGCAAAGAAAACATACAAGTGGGTCCCTAAATCTTCTTTAGCGACCATGGTTGATGCTAAAAAATAGAAGCTCACATTTTTGGCACCTTGTAAGAAACGTCCCACTCCCTCCAAGAAATGTAAGGAAACGTGGTGGTGCATTCCTAAACGACTATTGGAAGCCCAAGGCTACTATCAAGGAAATGATCAAATCTGGGTGCCAAAACGTAGATTGTGTTCTTACTTGTCACGTGATCCATGTGAGCCCAATCCCGTAGCCCACACCCTCTCCAGAGCTAGTTTGGGTACCAAAGAAAGAACAATTTGTTCCACCTAGCTCAAGAACAGGGAAGTCAAATGAAGCTTCTTGCTCTTCATGTAGTTCCTATACAGAAATAAAAGCTTCTCCATAGCCTCCACCTACAATAGTGGACCTCCATAAAGCTACAAAGGAATCCACACCTCCCAGTGTTCAAGAATCACCTAATGAACCACTTTAAGTTTAATCCTGGGAGAGTACCTTACCACCCTTGCAACTCGATTTGGCACCTAAGGTAAGAGGAAACTACTAGCAAAAATCCTCACCTATTACCAACTAGAACAATCGGTCTCAAAGGGTGACGAGCACATTTCAAACGGTATGATCTACCCAAGGAAGGGGGGAGTGTTTGCTGATAGTCATCATTCACTCACTCCCCTCTCAACCTTCCTCCCTGACCTCTCAAACTCCCAATATTAGGGAATGTATATGTAAAGCCTTATACTCACAAAAAATAAAAACAATAAAGAGCAAGAGCAATTAGCAAACGAGTATGCACAATAAAAGTCAAAAAATTGACCCAGACCTACACATTCACATCCGGTACACTGAGACAAAACCCTATGTCATCAAACACCTTTGATCCTCATCACTCGATTGATAAAGGGTAGGTAGGATTAGTACAATAGGAGTGTTTTTGCTTTAGAGTTTAGTGATTTGCAAAGTTCTTTCTTCCTACTAATGTGTCTCCTAGAGGTATTCTTTGTGTTTCCTAGTGTGTACAGAATGTGTTTGCTGTTGTTAGGATTTGGACCTTCATGGGATCTTTCTCTCGTTCACTCTTCAAATCAAGCGTGATCAACAACACAAACAGGTGTTTCTTGTCCATTAGCATTGCCCCTTATCTTTTTGCATCCATGTTTGTCTGCTTTAATATGATTGGTAGTGAGGCGGTCCAGGGCGGGCAACAAGAGAGGCGACCTCTAAACACCCCTCAAGACTCCTGTGCTGCTCAATTGGGGCTGGGGTAACCACAAGCACAACACAACAACAAACCCACAGCCAAACCCAAACAAGATAGGGGCACCACCTAGTTATGGTATGCAAACTAGGACGCAAGAGAGATTTTGTCACAACCAAGAATATATACCACAAAACACACACACAAGCAACCTCACACCAAGACACACACAAAATGGACTAGAGAGAGGTAGAGCAAAGGGAAGAGAGAGAGGAATGGATCTTGCGTAATACCTTATTTGTGACTTGCAAATGGAGATGGTTCGTTATGATGCTATCATAGAGCTTGTACAAAACTCTCTCAATGCTTAGTGATTGCTAAACATTGCCAAAACACACACACTGTCTTAGGGTGTGGGAGACCTCTCACCACAATACCCTCTTACAATGGACACAAAATTGGCAATGAAAAACACACTAAAACACTTTCTAAAATCAAGATCAACCGATAGAAACTCAAAATACAGAAGTCACCTTGAATTCACCAAACCGTATTGCACAAATGGAAGGACGAAGATTTGAACGTTGAATCACGCCTTTGATGCACCAAACCTCAATTTATTGATGATGAAGGAGCATATACAATAGTGGTTTTGATATTTTTGGAACTCACACTCTCTCACTTGCAATGTGTAGCTTGAAAGCTTCTCTCACACCAAAAGTGAAGCTCACAAAGTGGTTGCTACGCATAAGTCTTTCCTCACACATAGAGTGTTGGGGTGCTATGTGAGATATTGGAGGTTGTTTTACAAGAAGAAGAGGGGCCTATTTATAGGTTGGAGACCTGTCATTAAGATTATTGAAAATCCTAATTTACAAGCTAGCAAATCAGGATTATGATTTTTTTTGAATATCAAAACATTGTGGGCCTTCTTTGTCTGCTTGAGTCATGGCTGTGGGCTCAAAAGAGAGCATTATTGATGGTAGATAATGTGAAAGTAGAGTTTTAAGGAAGGAGAGAGAGAGAGAGAGTTACTATGCACATGTCTTGAGGTGAGGTGTCTTTTATGGTTAGGTCAATGGCTATTTTGTGTTAGTAGGTTAGTGGTTAGTGTTAGTAATCACTAGAAAGTTAATGATATATTTACAATGGGTAGAATGAGGTGGATGGTTGAATGAAGTGAGGAAATCCTTGTGATGGTGAAGCTTGAAAAAGGACTTACTTGTGTAGGTTTTCAAAATGACTATTAATCCTCTTCTTCGTCTTCTCTTCTTTACGCCACCGCCGCCAAGGTTGATTATCGCGATGAAAATGGAAATTCGATTGACGAGATATCTCAATTTGCAGAGGTTAAGCATGGTTTACATGCTGAATTTATGTATATAGAGAAGGGGTAAGATGGAATTGTACTTTGGAAGTAATAGAGAGAAGCATAGAGATGGTGTATGTACATGTAGAGCTCATATGAGAGCTATGGAAGTAAGAGGGGAGGTTAATGGTGAAGAAGGTGAGAGAAACCATGAAAGGTGTAGGTTTGAGTGAGGGATTGAGAGGAATGAGAGTGTGTGCGTGTGTACAAGTGTGCAAAGAGGTGAGAGAAGACTATGGGCTACTTATGAGAAACGTGGGCAGCCACTCAAAAAATCCTACCTCATCGGTGGTTGCTCCAAAAATCACAAAAATGTTTGAGGTGATTATTTAACTCTTGGTCCACATTTCTCTTTTGACCACCACGTTATATTCGGAGTGGAGATGGATATGAAAAATCCGACAAAAATACCTATTTTTCTTCACAACAAAATCTTCAGTGGCCCCCCTTTTGTTGAATTTGCATATGGCTCCAAAGGTGAGCCCCTCCTTGCATGAGAGCATGACCTAATTGATTCTTAGGGGTATTAAAATATGCATGGTTGTGGATTATGCATAAATATAATACATGGATATGATGGGAAAAAACAGGCTAGTATATGAACTATTCATGGAATCTAGAATAGTGTCAGCTATATATAAATATAAAATGGAAACAAGAGATATATGAAAATATAAGAAATCAAATGAGGGGACCCTCATTGTTTTTATTGAAGTATATTTATTTACAAGAGATAAGAAAAAATACCTCTAGAAAATAGGAATTTAGTGAAAGGCAATGACTGAGGTGAAAAGTATTTTTGAGGTTTTGCCTTGGAGTGGATTCTCGCCCAAAAATAAGAGAAGCTTGCATGAAATGATTTTTTATAGAATACATAGGTAAGAAAAATTATGGTAATGGTGAGTAAATGTACATAGCATATATAGGAACATAACGCACACCTAGGTGGAAATATTAAAATACATACCAAAATAATTATGAAAATTCCCTATATTTAGGCCCTATGTACAATGAAATATATACACACAAATGGGCCATAATATATTTTATTTTTTTAAATCTTTTTTTATGTTTTTGGCTCAACTAGCCTAGTCACTAGCTAGCTGAGGGTTATTAGAAGATATGGGAAAAGCCCCCTAACTCACACATGCCTATGTACAATGAAATGGTAGGGATAGCCACAGTGTTTGGGTGATTTTGGTAGGGTGAGGTAGCTCACTATGGAAATTTGGATAGCCAAAAAACGGCTATCATTAGCCCTCCCCTTGGATGATGGTATATTCATGTACCATCATAGAGCATCTTTTCCAAAGAGAGTGCTTCAGAGTCCTTGACGAGATCTTGATTGTTTGGCCCCTTAGCATTTTGGCTGGAGTTGCACTCATACTTCATGGAACAATACTTATATGAGAGAGCGGCCTTTTGACAGATCTTCAGTAGATCCTTTGGTAGAAGGCGACTCAAATAGGGCTTCAAGCGATACCCATTTACCTTCTTGGAGCGCTCTTTACCAGTCAAGTCCATAATCTGATAGTAACTTGAATTGAAAGCCTTCTTGACTATGTATGGCCCTTGCCATCTAGTTTCAAACTTGTCATCAGCACGATTGTCAAGTCGATTGTCATACCTTAGCATAAGCTCTGCTTCCTTGATGCCTTTGTCCTTCAGTTTCTTATCGAGATTTTCTTTCACTTGTGTGGCTTTTCTCTTGTAGCACTCGTAAGTTGCTTCTCTTTTCCACTCAAGCTCCACTAACGTAAGAAGTAGATCCATCCAGACCTCTTGATCATCTTGTGCACCTTTGCCATGAAGCCGCATTGTTGGAATGTTGAGCGCGATAGGTTGCAAAGTCTCTTGACCATGGACCCAGTGAAATGGTGTGAACTCCGTGGCTTCCCTATATGTGGTTCGATATGCCCACAAGGCACCATCCAAGAAGTCATCCCATAATTTTGTCTTGTTTTGCACCATCTTTCTAATGATGCCTGCAATGACACCATTAGCCTTCTCCACCAAACCATTTGACTGTGGGTAGTATGGTGTGCTATGACGATGTAGAATGTGAAGCTCTTCACAAACTTCTGTGAGTAAACCCTTCTTGAACCCCAAACCATTATCCGAAACAATCTCTAGAGGTGTGTCAAATCTACAACAAATATTAGTGTAGACAAACCTGCTCACTGTTTTCCCATTTACCCTTGCCACACTTTGAGCCTCTATCCACCTAGTCATGTAGTCCACAGCCACTAGAATGTAGAGTTTACCGTTCTTTGTTCTAGGCAGAGGACCCATAGCATCAATGCCCCATTTTCAAAGGGTCCATTTGCAAGCACTATTTGCCTCGAGCCATGCACCAACCTTCTATTTCCATTTATTTGACAATTGTGACAGCTTTTACACCAATGTTGGACATCCACATGTAAGCTTGGACAAACATACCCCGCAAGAAAAATATTCTTCAGAGTGGATTCTTGGGCAAAATGACCACCACATGCCTCTTCATGCAAACCTTTTAGAATGGCTAGAATTTCCTCGATAGTTGGTACTCTTCTGCACACTTGATCCTTCCCTCTTTGATAGAGGGAGCCTTCTAGGAAGAGATAGAAACTTTCCTTCTTCATGAGTCTCCTCTTCTGAGCTTTAGTGAAGTCTTATGGAAACTCGCCCTCCAAAATGTAGCCAATAATGGGAGCCAATGACTTCAACCCTTGGTATCTCAGTTGCTTGACAACTGCTCCCGCCATGATGACCTGCACTTCTTTCTCAACACATGTAACTGCTTGTTGTGCAAGTAAATCGGCATCTTCATTTTGTTTCCTAGGAATATGATATAGTTGCACTTCTTCAAACAGATTAAACAACCTACGAATGGCATGAACCTTTGTCCTAAGGCTTTTATTCTTGCATGCCCAAATGCCTAAGATCTGCTTCACAATGAGAAGTGCATCCCCCTTTACCATGAGACATTGTATACCTTGACTAATACACATCTTCAAACCATGAAGTAGTGTGTCATGTTCTGCTTCATTGTTGCTAGTTGAACATGGTAGATTGACCTTCTCTTTCATGACCACCTCTCCACTTGGGTTGAACAACACTAGCCCTCCCTCTGCTTTTCCTGTGACTCGTCGAAAAGATCCATCAAAGAACAAGGCAAAACAATTAGGAATACCTTTTGGTGGTGGCACTGGTAGGGTCTTTACTTCAGGAACCTTAATCTCCTTTTCATGCACCCTATAAGTGAGAATCCCTGCCAATTGTGCACGCACACTATCTTCTACCTTGAAAGAGTATTGAAACTCTTGCAACTCCATAATCCACTTTGAGATCCTTGTACTAAGATTCATTTGAGATGACACCCAAGGAAACAAATTTTCTACAGTGAGAATTACAAAAGGTTTTGGTAGCAAGTAGGATCTAAACTTTCTCACCGCAAACATGAGAGAAAGCATCATGAGTTTTGCCCCCGTGTAGTCTCTCTCTAAAGCATTCATGACCCTACTAGCAAAGTAGATGGGTCGCATCCTGATACTATGGGGATCTTGCTGTAGAAAAACTGCACCAATTGTATCTTTCCCAGCACTAGAGCTAACAAAGAATGTGTACTCACAACAAGGAGACATGAGTGTTGGTAGTTCTGAAAAAATGATTTTGATGTTACAAAAATATTCTTCAAGCTCATTAGACCAAACAAACTTGACTTGTTGTGTCAACTTTTGCAAAGGGTGAGTAACTCTGAGGCTAAGTGAATCAAGCGTGACATATACTTCACCTTTTGAATGAATGAGATGACCTCCTTAAGACTCTTCGGTGACGGTAACTCAATAAGAGCCTTTGACTTCGAAGGATCCACCTCGATGTCTTTGTAAGAAACTTTGTGACCAAGCAAGATCACTTCATCCTCACCTATTTGGCACTTCTCGGGGTTGAGTTGACCTCCCATGTCATAGAGCTTCTCCAAACCTTCTTCTACCCTTTGTAGATGTAATCATTTTGAACTATAAATGGAGAAATCATCAATGAACACCCTAATTGACTTTCCAAAGAATGCTTGAAACACCATGTTCATGAAACGTTGGAAAGTTGCAGGAGCATTTGTCAGGCCAAATGGCATGACTCTAAAAGCATAACAACCCCAAGGAGTGATGAAGGTTGTTTTTAATTGGTCCTCCAATGCAATCCCTATTTGAAAGTAACCTGAGTAGCCATCATACACAGTGTACTTCTCATGACCAGCTACCTCATTCAGTATCTCATCCTGAAATGGGAGGGGAAAGTGATCTCTTTTTGTTGCCTCATTGAGCGGACGATAATCCACACACACCCTCCACTTGCCATTCTTCTTGGGAGTGACAACAACGGGAGAGACCCACTCTGAATTCTCCACTGGATAAATGAAACATGCTGCTAGAAGCTTTCTTACCTCCTTGAGTAGAGCCTGCTCCTTGATGACTCCTAGTCTTCGTAGCTTTTGAGCTTTAGGTTTGGCCTCTGGCTTTAGCTCAATCTTGTGTTGAACATCATCTACTCCACGCACGGTGGTGTAGTCTTTAACAAAAAGCTTAGGAAATTTCCTTAACATACCTTTGAACTCCTCTCTTTCATCCTTTGTAAGTGTTGTAGACAACATACCTTCTAGCATTTCTTCATCTTCCACTTTTTGGTTCTCTTGGGAACCTACCTCTTCCAAACTTGGGCAAGAGGTCTCTTGGTTGTTTGGCTTAAACCTTACCCCCATGACTTCAATGGAAGACTCCTCTTCAGTAATTCTGCTGCTACTTTCTTCTTCTGAAGTGCTATCGGTCCAGCCTTCCTCCATCTCACTTTGTGATGATTCTTCGTGGAGCTCCTCTTGGCGTTGCTCCTTCATGTCAAAGACAACCTTCTTATGATTGTCATTACTGCAAAGCTCGCATTTTCATTAGCCATGGTCTTCCTAGGATAAATGGGTAACCACTTCCCTTGGTCGACATAACATGAAAATCCACCACCTTCTTAATGCCAAAGGCCTCTAAAAGACATTTTTACAAATGCCTACACACCTAGCCTTTCTATTGTTTGCCATCTTGACTTTGATTTCAGGTGTCTCATGGATGTGCATGCCTAGTCTTTGCATGAGTCCCTCTGTCACGATGGAAATTTGTGCACCCCCATCCACTAGACCTTTCCTAACCAATCTCCCTTTGATGTAACAATCTAGCACAGGTGTAATGTCCTCATTCATTTCAGCTTGTGCAATTTTTACAACAGGCACACTCTCTTTTACCTTTCTCCTAGTGCTAATTGCCCTTGTTAAATCCCTCTTTACTTGTGGACATAATGCCAGAAATTGAGGCCATGAGATATCAGCACCCTTACCTCTCATGTTTTCCAAAAAGTTGTACGGAGCCATACCATGTCCAAGAGAAAAGTCTTGGAGGTTAATACGACGTCGCTTCCTCTTGGTTTCCTTGGCCTCTTTTGCCTTCTTTTCTCGTCCATAGTCACTGTGTGACGTAACTCCTTCTTTCTCCTTACCTTTTCCTTGGCCACACTTAATGCCATTTGCTTCCAAGTCAACTTCATTGGAATTTGTCACCTCTACCACATGCACATTTGGGTTTGGCAAAGGTGGAATTCCTTCCACTCCTTGTGGAGGTGGTCTTGCTCCATTTGGCCTTTGTAGAAGCCGTGGTTGTTGACTAGTTCCTTCACCTGCATTCATCACTGGGTAGTTCAATTTAGGTCTCCCTGGCTTTCCACGGGGCCAAGGACAATTATACATCCCATGTCCAGACTCTCCGCAATTCCAACATTGCAAGAATCTCCTAGGTCATGGTGGCTCTCGCTCTTTTGACTTCTTTGCTTGTCCCTTGGGACCTACAATTTGTGCAAGGTGAACTGACAAGTTACTTAAGGATTCATTTAACTTTTCAATTACCTCTACTTTTACCTCAAGAATCTCTCTAGATGTTGATGCTTGCAATTTTCCCTTAGGTCTAGGACCCTCTATTGGAACCTCTCCCCTTAGGCACTTGAGTTTTCTATACTTCTCAACAGCCCTAGTTTCAGCTGCATCAAAGGTAGCAGGTGCACCCGCCTCAACTTTAATCTTGAGTGTGGCAAGAGACTGGCTATGAATCTCTCCTTCTTGAGGAACTCTGCACCATCACCATGGTTAGCAACATTTCTCACCCATACAGCCCAAAGACATAGAAACTCTTGTTTATACATGTAGTAGTCATCTAAGTCCTTTTGTTTGTGAGAAACAATGTCTTGCCATAGCTTTTGAGTGTTTTGGGGATCAAAGAAGTATCTCTTGAAATGATTCACAACTTTCGTGTAATTCCCTTTAACTTCCTCAAGAAAAGAGTCAAACCAAGTGCTAGCATCTTTCCTAAGGACCACCTCAAACATTTCTACACGTTCTTGATCAGTTACTATCCTCTTGATACGGCAAGACATCTTGAAATTTGCTAAAAATAATTTTGCATCCTCTCCAGGCTCTACAAAGAAAAGAGGATATCCGGACATTTGGCGTTGGGCCTCCATTGAATCAGTTTCAAAGCGACAACACGTTTTTTGTTTTTCTTTCTTAAAAAGATTTACACAATAATATTTTTTAAATTGCAATCTATTCTACAACAGAATAAAAATATTCACATCAAATGACCTATGATAATCAATAAGAGCCAGGATGACAGGGTTTGGTGACGCGAGAATTTCTCCTACTCTTTGGGCACCAAACATGAACACCATACGTTGTTGAAAATGAATTTTTCTAGTAATTGCAATGTTTATTCTAATGTGTGGAGTGAAATGGAAGGGAAAAACCTCTATTCCGGGGCCATTATCCATGGTCTATGCATGACCTAGTGCTTTAAAAAAAAACAAAAATATAGACGTACAAACTAAGGTCGTACCTAATGAGAGACAAAATAAAGGGATTTACTGATGCGTTTATCTCGGCCAACCTAAGAGGGCCCAAAATTCTACGAATTATTCGCTGAAATTGTAATTTTGTGCTTACAATGATATGCACCTTTTGCCTTGCAATAGGAACAAATGGGTCATATAAATCTTCTTGATTCATGCAAGCTACTTGATTATACTAAAGGTTGATCCTACACAAAACATACACAAGCCCTTCTCAGTGGGGGCACCAAAATTGAGGCGGTCCGGGGCGGGCAACAAGAGAGGCGACCTCTAAACACCCCTCAAGGCTCCCGTGCTGCTCAATTGGGGCTGGGGTAACCACAAGCACAACACAATAACAAACCCACAGCCAAACCCAAACAAGATAGGGGCAGCACCTAGTTATGGTATGCAAACTAGGACACAAGAGAGATTTTGTCACAACCAAGAAGATACACCACAAAACACACACACAAGCAACCTCACACCAGGACACACACAAAATGGACTAGAGAGAGGTAGAGCAAAGGGAAGAGAGAGAGGAATGGATCTTGCGTAATACCTTATTTGTGACTTGAAAATGGAGATGGTTTGTTATGATGCTATCGTAGAGCTTGTACAAAACTCTCTCAATGCTTAGTGATTGCTAAACATTGCCAAAACACACACACTGTCTTAGGGTGTGGGAGACCTCTCACCACAATACCCTCTTACAATGGACACAAAATTGGCAATGAAAAACACACTAAAACACTTTCTAAAATCAAGATCAACCGATAGAAACTCAAAATACAGAAGTCACCTTGAATTCACCAAACCGTATTGCACAAATGGAAGGACGAAGATTTGAACGTTGAATCACGCCTTTGATGCACCAAACCTCAATTTATTGATGATGAAGGAGCATATACAATAGTGGTTTTGATATTTTTGGAACTCACACTCTCTCACTTGCAATGTGTAGCTTGAAAGCTTCTCTCACACCAAAAGTGAAGCTCACAAAGTGGTTGCTGCGCATAAGTCTTTCCTCACGCATAGAGTGTTGGGGTGCTATGTGAGATATTGGAGGTTGTTTTACAAGAAGAAGAGGGGCCTATTTATAGGTTGGAGACCTGTCATTAAGATTATTGAAAATCCTAATTTACAAGCTAGCAAATCAGGATTATGATTTTTTTTGAATATCAAAACATTGTGGGCCTTCTTTGTCTGCTTGAGTCATGGCTGTGGGCTCAAAAGAGAGCATTATTGATGGTAGATAATGTGAAAGTAGAGTTTTAAGGAAGGAGAGAGAGAGAGAGAGAGAGAGAGAGAGAGAGAGAGAGAGAGAGAGAGAGAGTGAGAGTTACTATGCACATGTTTTGATGTGAGGTGTCTTTTATGGTTAGGTCAATGGCTATTTTGTGTTAGTAGGTTAGTGGTTAGTGTTGGTAATCACTAGAAAGTTAATGATGTATTTACAATGGATATAATGAGGTGTATAGTTGAGGTAAGATGGTTGAATGAAGTGAGGAAATCCTTGTGATGGTGAAGCTTGAAGAAGGACTTACTTGTGTAGGTTTTCAAAATGACTATTGATCCTCTTCTTTGTCTTCTCTTCTTTACATGACCGCCGCCAAGGTTGATTATCGCGATGAAGATGGAAATTCCGTTGGCTCAATTTGTAGAGGTTAAGCATGGTTTACATGCTGAATTTATGTATATAGAGAAGGGGTAAGATGGAATTGTACTTTGGAAGTAATAGAGAGAAGCATAGAGATGGTGTATGTACATGTAGAGCTCATATGAGAGCTATGGAAGTAAGAGGGGAGGTTAATGGTGAAGAAGGTGAGAGAAACCATGAAAGGTGCAGGTTTGAGTGAGGGATTGAGAGGAATGAGTGTGTGTGTGTGTGTGTAGAAGTGTGGAAAGAGGTGAGAGAAGACTATGGGCTACTTGTGAGAAAAGGGGGCAGACAAGGGTCCACTCAAAACATCCTAGCTCACCGGTGGTTGCTCCAAAAATCACTAAAATGTTTGGGGTGATTATTCAGCTCTTGGTCCACATTTTCTCTTTTGAACACCGCTTCAAATTCAGAATGGAGATGGATATAAAAAATCCCACAAAAATACCTGTTTGTCTTCACAACAAAGTCTTCAGTGGCCCCCTTTTTGTTGAATTTTCATATGGCTCCAAAGGTGAGCCCCTCCTTGCATGAGAGCATGAACTAATTGATTCTTAGGGGTATTAAAATATGCATGGTTGTGGATTATGCATAAATATAATACATGGATATGATGGGAAAAACAGGCTAGTATATAAACTATTCATGGAATCTAGAATAGTGTCAACTATATATAAATATAAAATGGAAAAAAGAGATGTATGAAAATATAAAGAATCAAATAAGGGACCCTCATTTGTTTTTATTGAAGTATATTTATTTACAAGAGATAAGAAAAAATACCTCTAAGAAATAGGAATTTAGTGAAAGGCAATGACTAATGGTGAAAAGTATTTTGAGGTTTTTCCTTGGAGTGGATTCTTGCCCAAAAATAAGAGAAGCTTGCATGAAATGATTTTTTATAGAATACATAGGTAAGAAAAATTATGGTAATGGTGAATAAATGTACATAGCATATATAGGAAAATAACGCACACGTAGGTGGAAATATTTAAATAAATACCAAAGTAATTATAAAGATTTCCTATATTTAGGCACTATGTACAATGAAATATATACACACAAATGGACCATAATATATTTTATTTTTTTAATTTATTTTTGGCCCAACTAGCATAGTGACTAGCTATCTGAGGGTTTTAAGAAGATATAAAAAAAGCCCCCTAACTCACACACGCCTATGTACAGTGAAATGGTAGGGATAGCCACAGTGTTTGGGTGATTTTGGTAGGGTGAGGTTGCTCACTATGGCAATTTGGATAGCCAAAAAATGGCTATCAGTAGCATAATATCCAACACATTTTCTTAGTATCAAACATGAAATTCAATGTAATTTTTTGTCATAATCACTTGTATAGGTTAAAAAATCAAGCAATCCGGCTAAGCTAGTTTGACCAAGCTAGGCATTAGAGACCTTCTTTTAATACCATAGGGAATGATTTCCAAATAATCAATGGTTACTTAGGTTCTAATTCAATTTAGGCAACATTGTATGAAATGTACTAGGGCTTTCTAGTGGGCTTAGTCCCTATTGACCTTTAACTTAAGTATTATAAAGGGAGTTTACTAATGTGATGAGCCTAGGAAGGGTAACAATGTTTTATGACCCCCCAAAGTTACAAAATTAAAATGCTGAAAACGTACAAACAAAAAAAATCAAAGTGCCACAATGTAAAATCTTAAGCTGGAAGAGAAATCTCAGCTTGATTTGGTACTCCACTCACATTTATCGCCTATGGTACTAGAGCCCTAGAGGTTCGTAGTGTGGGAGCTTTACCTTGAAAAGCAAAAAACCCAAGGCATACAGAATAAGAACACACATCAAAATTGAAACAATGTGAAAAGACTTTGGGGAGTCAAAGAAAAGGAAATAAGTCAGGCAATGATTTCATGAGAAATTCCTTTAGTCGTAGCGTAACTACAAGATCTTCTAAGTATAGCCTCTAGTCAGCCCTTGGACATGAAATACTTGACTCTCGTGATTAAACAACTTAATTGACCAGATAAAATTGAGAAGCTTGTCCATGGTATTAATACTCAATCTTCAGTGCCTTTCGACCGTTAAATTAGCGACCCCAAACTTGTTAATTTTTTATCTTTACAACTGTTTATGTGTTTGATTATATTGCAATTCAATGTTTATTACTGACAAATGGTTTAAAATTATGTTACCAATCAATTTGTCTGCCTCAAACTACATATGCTTTTTAATTGTATATGAGAATGCAATTACTGTGCCAATGTTGTTTGATTTTGCAGTGAGGACTGAAGAAGGCTAAGGACATTCATCTCAAATGCTCTTCCACCTCAACAAACGAGCTTCAACTCAATAGCTTTCGAGGACAGAATCTACATCAAGAAGGGGGGCATGTTAACCCTAACGCACATTCCTATCACCTACGACGGACGTTGTATTCTTTATTTGGTAGAGTCAAGTACCGGGCTTGTTGGTCCAATAGGAAAAGGGTAAGAGTGATCGCCGATGAGAGGCGCACTCCAATTGGAACTTTCAAGGGTTATATGGTTAAGCATGGGTGCCCAAGTGTGAATGGGGCGAGCTCATATAAAAGTCAACTAAACATAAAATTCACTCATTCTCTCATTTGTGCGATTGAAGAGTGCTCTTGCTCCATCTCCATCTTCTTCTTCTTCATCTCCTTATGGGTGTGTGTATGCGAGAGAGAGAGAGAGAGAGAGAGAGAGAGAGAGAGAGAGAGAGAGAGAGAGAGAGAGAGAGAGAGAGAGAGAGAGAGAGAGAGTGCAAATGAGCATTGTGACAACAGTACGACGGCGGAAAAGCAGTTGAGTGCGGCGCAACGACGATTCCTTCTTCTTCGTGGCGAGGAATCCTCCACGATAGCAAGCGTAGAGCGGTGAGTGACACACCATCGTCCTCTTTGAGCTTACTAGTTTAGGCTAGTCGTGTGCTTGGAGCCATTTGTGGCTCGCACACAGTGTATCAGCAAGCCCCTTGCATTGACACGTGCAATAGACGTGCACACACACACACACACACACACACACACACACACACACACACACACACACACACACACACACACACATTCCTCTCCATCCCTCACTCAAATCTACACCTTCCATGGTTTCTCTCAGCTTATTCACCATTAACCTACCCTCTCAGCTCCAAAGCTCTCATATGAACTCTACATATACATACATAATCTCTATGCCTCTCTCTACTACCTCCAAATTACAAATCCTTCTTAAATATTCTCTATATACATAAAATTCAGCATGTAAAACCATGCTTAATCTTTGCTAATTGGGGATTTGCAACGACCAACATTGGCATTTTATAGTGGTGATTCAGCCTTGGCAATGACAACGTAAGAAGAGAAGAAGAAGAGGAGAATTGGCATTCATTTTTTGAGAACCTACACAAGTAAACTAAAAAATTCTTCAATCTTCACCAGATCAAAAGATTCTCTCACTTTATTTACTCAACTTCCTTCAACCATCCACCTCATTCTACCCATTGTAATATATCATTAACGTTTTAGTGATTGCTAACACTAACCACTAACATACTAACACAAAATAGCCATTGACCTAACCATAGAAGGCACCTACCTCAAGACATGTGCATAGTCAAAACTCTATGTGTGTGTGTGTCCTTCTTTTCTTTTTCAATTTCTCCTCTGCACTAAAAACTATGGTTCTACAGACACTCCTTTGGGATTCTTTGTCTTCCTCCCTCCAAATTCTTCTCTCACTTTCTCTTATAATAATTGATGGCTTGAAATGGGACAAATAATTGTATTTGGGCTAACCTACCTGTTTTGTTTTGTGATGTACAGTAATTCTGCAAGGTTTATTCATGCACCTAACTCTACCAACCCCTATTGGCTATGCTCTAGCCTATTCACTAAACTTGTATGGGTGGTTGGGCATTTACTTCCCACTTCTCACGATGGGGGGTGTCTGTCTTCTGATCATCTCCCATCACTGCGTACTGTTTAACTCATTTTTGGCTCTGTACCTACATTGGTATCTTTTAATATCTACCTTGCTATCCTTGATGTGGCTTCACAAAGTCTATGATCAGGTTCATCCCTCTGGGGCACCAGTTGTCCCTACATGGGTTCTATTCTTCTTGGCGGGGAGTTACCACAGGGATGTGGTCTTCTGCTATGATTATAGTGCAATGGGCTCCATGACCTGGCCTCACGACTAAATATGGCATCTCCATAAAATGAAAAATTGTAAAAGTACTTAAGGTAAGCTCTGTGCTCATTTGGTTTTCACTCAGTATATTTTTTTTTGCTCCTTTTGGCTATATTTTTAGTATTTCAAGCCTTTGCTATCATTTTCACTAAGCTCAGGCGTCATGGCCCCTAGAAAGAAAGTCATTTTGCAGAATCCTCTGAGGTATGAGCTTATGCAGAATGCATCACAAATATTTTAATCCAGTTGTTGATGATTGATTTGGTTTAGTGTGCTGTACATTGAATTCCACCTTCCTTTTGAATGAAGTCTATGGTTCAAAGCTCGGTTGAGATCTATGCAATAACATAGAAATTAATGTGTTTATTTTGATAAGGAATGGGACCTGTGCTTCAACACTGGCTTGGAACGTTTACACTAACTTACTAAAGGCAATGAATGTATTACCACATTTCCTTGCTCAACTTTTTGTTTTGATTGTCTGAGGATTGGCTAAATCTAACATGCTTGAATGGTTTGGTTTTGATAGGGTAACAAAACCATACAATATTACTGGTTTAGACTATCTTTTAGTTTTTGTAGGCCTTTCACATCTTTAGTCTGGTCACTATTGTCTACAGTTAGTACATTGGAAGGCTCTAGTCTGCTTGGTATGGTGAGATGCTGACAGTCCTTCTGACTGTTAGTTTGATTTTTGATGATGGAGCAGCCTTCTTGGCTGGCTGTTGGTAGACAATCCTTTGGCTCATTGGTTAAATGGGCTCTGAACAACCCACTGTAGTGTGCAGCCTATCGCTATAGGCGTCATATTTTTTGCAGGTTATTGCCTTACTTATGCTACATTGTGTTGATAACACCTTCTACGGTTTCTTATAAAAGATGACCTTTTTGTCTACATATGAATGTTTAGGATACAGATGCTTAGGTGGGTTACTTATGACAAAATTGGTTGAGTTATTGATGGTAGTATTCTATATGCTATATGCTATGGCATCATGGTGATTGCATGGAAATTGCTAGCTCAAAATAGCTTGCTAGTCTTTCTTATTGGACAAATAGGTTTTAATTTTCCTGGTATGCTAAGAGCCTCATGATACATGAAGGAAGTTTACAAAGAAAGTTTTTACACTTCACAATTTTCTTGGAATCATTTTGTCTTCTTTTTTCTTATGCCTAGGTGACATGGAGGACAACTAGAGTCACCCCAGTTACCTGCAATGCTGTTTTGAAAACTAATCTCTTGGTTGTTTTCTTACTATGGATGTAGGTAAGGGTTCTCTCTCCTTGCCTACTGATTAAAAAGAGGAAGTGTTGTGCATTTAACTTTTGCACTATACATGACCATCTTACATTTTTGGCCTAAATACACGGATAAACTATCTAAAGAAATACACGATTTTGTACTGTAATTGTAGGCAAAGGTCTTTGTAATTTTTCTCACGTGTTATGTATAAAGTTAATAAATAGAACTCTCTCTCTCTCTCTCTCTCTCCTTACTTAAGTCTTTACTTTACCCTATCTACCATCAATAATCACTTTATCTTGAGCCTACATCCATGACTCAAGCAAACAAAGAAGGCCCGTAATGTTTTGATATTCAAAAGAAATCCTTATCTTGATTTGATTAGTGTGTAAATAAGGTTATTAGAAACCTTAATGAGGGGTCTCCAACCTATAAATAAGTCTCTCTGCTTATGTAAATCATCTCCAACATCTCACATAACACCCCAACACTCTATACGCGAGGAGCGATTTGGGTGTAGTCATCACCTTGTGAGCTTCACACTTGTTGTGAGAGAAGCTTTGATGCTACACGTTTCAAAGTGAAAAAGTGTGAGTGCCCTATCTCAAACCATTATTGTACACGCTCTTCCTCTATAGCAATATTGCGTCCAGGCCATAGACCAAATTAAAAGGAGTCATGTTCAAAGTCATTTTAAAAGAAACTCAATAAGCCTATAAGGCAAATTGAAGATGCATTTACAAGTTCATTCTGCATGAACTAACAATTTTGGTTAGTATAGAGCTCAAAATTTTGTTTGTATGTTCTGCTTGACCATTTTCTTGAGGGTGGTAGGGTGTAGATTTTTTATGGATTACCATGAACTCATCTAGTAGATATTCTATCACCTCATTAAGGCAATGCAATATGTGATTACTCACAAGCTCAGTAGGGAGTCCATATCTAGTAAAGACACATTCATACAGGAATGCAATAGTGGTTCTAGCATCGTTCTTCCTGGTGGCTTGTACCTCAGTCCACTTGGTTAAGTAATCTGTTGCCATAATAATATACTCTACCTGAGTTTTGTAAGTTGGTGGTTGTATTGGACCTACAAAGTCTATACCCCATTTGGCAAATATGCGTGCTGCCATCATAGGTCGTAGTCGCATGTTATCCATTCATGTTGGCATCTTTGCTCTGCATTGCATCATTGAACAAATTCTTTTGCATCAGCAAATAAAGTTGTCCACCAAATGCCTGCCATCAATATGGATTTGACTGTGGTTTCATGAGAGAAGTGACCCCTTGCTAGATCTATGTGAGTTTGTTCCCAAATAGGAAGATACTCCTCTTCATGGGCACACAGTCTAAGCTGTTGATCTTTCCCTCATTGATAGAGCTAGTTTCCAATCATTGTATAGCTGGCTACCTCAGTTTCTATTGGTATTTTTTATTGTTTAGTCATGCCTTTTGGGAATGTTGTGTTAGTCGAATACTCAACCAGGTATTGACTCCACTAGGGTGTGACTAAAATGTGGAATAACGTGGCATGGTAGCTTTTTCTTGACATTGAGAGCAATCATTCACATAATGATGAACATATCTCTTCATGGTAGACCAGTAAACACCCAACCAGATTAATAATTGTAGGGTTTGGTCTTGCACAAAATGTAGACCTACGATTGTGGTATGAGCTTGACTCAACTAGGCTTCTTGCTCCTCAAGATTAATGCAGAAGAGTAGGATTCCATCCTTGTTTTTGCAATATAATCTTCTAGACAACAATTGATATAGGGATGATTGCTGAATCAATTATGGTGTAATAGGAATTGGTATTTGAGAATCCATTTATGCTATAGTCATTAAAGACACAAGATATTCTGAACATCTTAGAATCCTTTCCATAGAGAACAAATCTGCATCGGGTAAGTCATAGTCTACCCCTTTAGGTGCTTCCCCCGTGTGGTGAGTCTTGATAGGTGATCTGCCCGCTGGTGGGTAGTGCCTTTTTTTCCCACAATTGTAAAGTCAAATTCAAGTAGGATGATAAACCATCTTAATTCCTACCTATATTGCATGGATTATTCACCAAATAGAGTAAATCTTGATGGTCTATGAAAAAGACAAACTTGTTAGCTAACAAGTAGTGTCAAAATTTCTTGACGAAATACACCGTACCGAGACCTTCTCTTTTTGTGGTTGTATAGTTATTTTCTGCAAGTTTAAATGTCTACTAGCATAGAGATAGGAAACCCCATTGTTCCTTCTCTTGACTGCGCTAAGATGCAGTCAATGGCGTAGCTTGAATCATGTACTTGGAACAATTTGTTTTAGTTTGCAGCTTTCCATATTGGTGCTGAGCTCAAGGTTTGCTTAAGATTTTGAAAGGATTTCTCACATTCATTAGTCCATTCAAAGTGAGTGATAAGGCTATGGGTGATCATTGGAACTATTGAATACTAGAGCTTTAGATGGTTTTTGCTTTGCTTATTGACAAACAACTTCTGTTGTGATTCATGTTTTTTTGATATACTGCCTAGGTTTCTGGGAGGGTTAGAGAGAAACTTGATTTGCCCTTTGCTTTTGCAAGAAAAATTGTGTACTGCTCTCCTTGTTGTGGTTTGCACATATTCTAATAATTCATAACATGTTTTTTGGGTTGGAGGTGTTGGCATCACTATATGGAAAGATCCCCAACACAAACGGCTCTAATTACACTCATTCACTGTTCTCTGTCTCTGTGAGGTGGTTTTCATAATGTGTATAAAGTCACTATTTTGACCATACTATAAGGTTTTTAATTATTACAATTAGCTTGTTGATTTGTTGCTTACCGTGTGGTATTATTTTGTGGCCTGTTCTCAAAGCACCCTTAGATGGTTTTTTACCTAAGGTTAAAAAAATAGTTTTTTTTTTCACAAAATGATACATAGCTTCGTCTTGTGATCTGTTCTTTGACATGGTACATTGGGTTACTACATAAATGTTGGTGTGTCAAAGAAGGGTAGCAATGGGATTGCACCCATATATTTTGGCCATAAAGTTTTTTGGTATTTTCATGTATATAACTGTGCTCATACCAAAACCAAACTGAAGGTTAAAGAAATTTTATGTTTTATATGACTGTGGTGTTTTGGAAAGAGGAATTAATGATACCGCTTACATTTGCTTGTTCTTGAGGACTTCTTTTATGTTCTAAAGTGATTATACAGGATTGGTTGTGCTGTACCCCGATCTGGGTGGAGTGCTCACCCGTGTGATGTGATTGGATTATGGTATATAGTTTTGGGATTGGATCATGAAGTGATTTGGATGGTTTATGGTAGACGTGTAGGGGTAGAGACCCTGTACAGTCTAACTGCTTGGAAAAGATTGTTTGTGCATACGGAAGATGCTATTGTGATTGGACCCATGTGTTATGTTTCTCATGGAAACGTCGATACAAGACTAGGATCACCTACATTGCTTAGCCTTAGACAAAAGGATCGTTGACCTGGGGTTTTGCTAGATTGAGAGTGTTGTCTAGGTCTTATTTTTTTGTTAGGATCATCTACATGGTTATTCCATCGGGGGTCAAACGATCTACATGGCTAATGCATCGAGGATCTTGCCTTGGATTTTCCTAAACACCCGATGATGGTCAAAGAGGCATGGCACCTAAATTGGTATTATTGGTGTTGATACCCTACCACCTGCTGGTATTTGGGATCCTTTTAGAGCTCGTGTTCATGGAGGGAGGTGAAGCGGACTTAGCCTATGTCTAGCTCAGGTAGGTTGGAGGTGTTTAGGCTCGCTCCTAGCAAAGTGAAATTCTCTTTGTCCATAGTAGAGCAGAAATGGATGGGTGGACCGGTCGATCCCTACATAGGGTCCAATCTCTACTAGTTATTTTGTTATACTTTTTCTTTCATGCTATGGTATACCCAAATTTTGTTAGTGCATTAATACATGGTTGTTTGTTTCATTTAGATGGAGCATTTAAAGATTTTCTATTATCATTCTCTCGTGTCTCTGTGCACTCTATTTCACCCTCCACTATGTCCTCTCTCTCTCTCTCTCTCTCTCTCTATTCCTGCAATGTGGTGTGCACATAAATTCACCCTCCATTTTTTTTTCTTGAGTATGATTTATTCATAACACCCATTCAAATGTAGCACTAGTCTCTAGGTGCCTCTGGATGCACTTTGACTCATGGCCTAAACTCCATGCTAGTCGGGCACTAAGACCTCCTCCCCTATGCAAATGCTTCCACAACTCTGATATATAAATTGGAAATTGTATAATGAAATTTGTATATAAAAGATTGAATAAAGGTGTAAATTGTGTATTTCGTGCATAGTGCACGTATTTATGCATTCTAGTTGGGAAAGGATATTGTATTCATGATGCATCTATGAGTGGCATTGATTGGTAGTATCTACTTATCTTGTCTTCTTGTATAAAATTATGTGGTTTGAGTTATGGTAAAGTGGTTGATGTGTTCAACAACGATATTGAGATTTCTTTGAATGTTTGTTTTGTAGTAAAAAATGGCTCCTAAAGTGACGTCTAAATGCTTTAGCAAGGGAAATGAGGTTTTAGCCATAGTGTTCAAGAATATGGAAATACGGTTATCACGGAATGCAAGGGAACTCTTTTACTTAGAGATCGGGACCAAAGTCTTTGCATTGCCAAGAAACACAAATGTTGAAAGAGTGTTGACCGTAGTTACCTTTACTGTCACCAAGAACCCTTTTGGCAGTTCTTTATTTACATTGATGATAGTCCAAGCGACTGGTTTGCCAACCTCATGCTAGGTCAACTCAGAATGTGGTTCGGTGTAGAAGATATGTTCTACTATTTGGCAATGTGCTTCCAAATGCTAAGGATTGCTAAAGTTTCCAAGAAGTTTGAAGCTCTTGTAACTATCATAGGGAAAGAAAAACTAGAAGATATCTACAGACCACGTTGTCGCATGGGAGGTCAAAGAGAATACCTAGTCATGAGAGTTAAAAGAATATTTAGAGAGTTTGCTCCAAAACACAAGTAATATTGTAATGGAATCATAAAAATAAAATTTTGATGAATAATGGGCATAGACTCAGTTTTGGTTCACATGTCTACTAAATCTTCTCTCTCCTTGTCTTTTTTTAAATGGATCTTGTTAATTGTCTAGATGAACTCCTAAGCGATTTTGCATAAAAGTTCTTTTTCAAATTTGTGATCAGATTCAATATTCATTAGGGAGTAGAAGTGGATAGAGCTTCAAAGGAAGCTAGAGATTACCTTGTTGTGAACACTTATGTAGCATGGGAGTTGTATGTTGGTGCCCAACTTAAACATTGGACATAAGTACTTGATAGGTATATGACCGATCCATAGCTTTGGATCAAGGAAAATGATCCAAGAAGGCAACATCAAAGTACTGGGAAGTTGAGAAAGGAGATCCTTGTTACTAACCAAATGTTGTACATAAATTTGAATGCAATTACCCTGAGATCAACCAAGGAAACTTGGATAGCTAGAATATACTTCCCTTAGTAATGGCTACGGGATGTTTTAGCATTGTCATGTTCAGTTTATGGGACCATCAATGCCAAACCATGACCAACATTCCTTTAGTCTGGTACCTTGGAAGTTGTTTTTTGACTTTTTTGGAAAGTCCATAATCGACAATCCTCACCATGTAAAAATTTTATACAATGCCTATAACAGACCCCAATGCCTCGCAGATTGTGCAAACATACATATCTCTAATGAATAAGACATATTGGACATGTTTCCTAAATACTTTGCTTTACTTTGATGATTACTTCGGTCATAGAAAGGCAATAATTCACAGCAAAATGGGAGCGCCTGTAACTAACCGATCACTTACTCAATAGTGGTACAATTCACATGCTAATGATAAAATGTTTCAACCAAAGATCAATAAAGATTATTGGGATGAACCGTCCGATATACTCAAAGAATGGGATAGCTATGATCTATTGGTGCGGACGTCACAATGGCTACTACCAGGTGCATTATGTCACAACCATTAGGATTTTTTAGAAACTTTCAAGACACTTTGTAAATTTTTGAACCCCAAAGTTTTTGCAATGTAGAAATTGGTTTAATTTATTCGTTATTCTTTCTCCTACTCTCTTGTCTTATTCTCAACCGTCTCTTCTATTTTGCTGAAAAAGGTCTTCAAGCGGACTAGAATATTGTACTAAGAGTGACCTTGGTTGATATGGTGCAATAAGTTACCATGCCTCCTAGAGGAAACATGGCTACTGCTAACACAAATGCTCCTATTTCTTCTCAACAAACCATCATGGATATGGACATCAATGCTATCATCTATGCTTCACAAGTCTCAACCTTGAAACTTTAGCGGGGAAGGCAAAGATATAGGCAAATTTCTTGAAGATTGGGTTGAGCGGCATGGATGACTACTTTGATTTGGCTCATTCATCTACAGAGAACAAACCTATTATTGCTAAGTTCAAATTAGAAAAGATATCCAAATATTGGTGGAAGAGACTATTGCATAGAAAACGATGTTGAACCTAATGCAACAACTTGGGATTATCTTAAGACTCAGCTCAAGAAGACCTATCAATTTTTTTAAATCATTCGGAATGTATGAATGATTTTATTGATTATACTCAAGGAACCAGAGATCTAAAATCATACTATCAACATTTCTTGACCCTTGTCAAGTATGCTCCAATATGGATGACTTAAGAGATCAAGGTAGCTCGATTCGTATCAGGATTATAGAATCCTATGAAGACTAGACTCCAGGGTCTTTGTCTTACCAACTTTGCAATGTCCTTGATGCGGGAAAACCTATTGAGCTAGAGTTATCCAATAGTAGAAAGAGGAATCAAGAACATGCTCTTGGTTGTGAAGTCAAAAGACCTCGTCCCGAGGAGGAACAAAGGTCTAGTAATTCACAACAAGGAAGAGAGAGCTTATTACGTATGAAGGCTAGACATGATCATTTGTGCTACAATTGTCTTGATCCTAACCATCAGTCTAGAGATTGGCCATTTAATAAAAGCTTCACAGGATTGGTTAATAGTTATGAACCCATGAACTTCAACCCATGAACTTCAACCCAAATCGGAATTTCAAACATTTTAGACCTAGAGCGCCTACAGATCAAAGGAAATTCAATCAAGAAAATTTTAACCAAAGTCAAAGACAACCTCAAAACCAAGGAAACTTTAGACCAAAGAATCCACCTTTTGTCTAAAATGGATCGCTCGCTAGTAATAACAACAACAAATATGGGAATAACTTTGACCGGGTCAACCTCATCCAAGAGGATGAGGGAATCAAAGGCCTCAAGGAAGACCTCAAGTTAATAGAGCTCAAGGTGCTAAAGGTGAGGGGAATCAAGAAAATCCATATGTTCATGCTGCAATTGAACATTAGAGAGTGAATGAATAATTTTTAGTGATTCTAACCCCCCACAAAGTATCAAACTAACCATTTTATCTTATTGATTGATATTGGGAGTACACATTCTTCATATCTCTTAGGTGCATCAAAAACCTCATTTTTCCTGAACATATACCTTACAATGGAATTAGCTATGGGTAGAAATGTTAAATCTTCTACTTCAGCGGGTAATTTGAATTTTGTTTTGGATGGTGATAACACTTTTGCAAACTTCAGAGTCTTTCCTATAGGAGTCTATGATTGAATGCTATGAATGGATTGGCTTAAGGCCAATGATGCTCACATACATTGTAACGACACTTCATTGACTTTTGTAAATATCCAAAACTCCAGAGTTACAATTACAGGGAAACAGGGGAAACCTACACTCAAACTAGTGAACTTTACCAAACTTATGAAAAGTCATAGGAAGAATGAAATGATTTATGCACGAAAGCTTAACCCTAAGGAGAAGAAGCAAGATTCACCTGAACCAAAATTGCTAACGGAATTTGATGATGTATTTCTTGAAGAACTTTCACAGTCATTGCCTAAGTGTGATGTTGATCATGCAATAGATCTTATTCCAGGAGCTCAACCAGTTGCTCGTAGACCATACAAAATGTCGGTACGTGAATCTGTAGAGCATAAGGAGAAACTAAATCAACTTCTTGAACAAGGTTTCATTCAACCTAGTGTTTCTCCATGGAGTATTCTTGTTCTCTTTAATGGGAAGAAGGATGGTACTCTACATCTTTGTAGTATTGATTATTGTGGATTGAATCAGGTAACAATCAAGAATAAGTATGCAATACCAAGGATTGATGAGTTACTTGATCGACTACATGGGGATTCTATCTTCACAAAAAATTGATCTTAAGTTAGAGTATTACTAAATCCAAATTAAGGAGAAGGATGCACCAAAGACAAGATTCAATACTCGTTTCAGATACTATAAATTTACAACTATGTCTTTTGGACTTACAAATGCTCCTGCAACTTTTAATTGTCTCATGATCGATGTGTTTTGAGAGAATCTTGATGATTTTGTTCTTGTCTTCTTTGATGATATCTTGGTTTATTCAAGAAACAGAGAAGAACATGAACAATGTGCGATGAGTACTTGAACTTTTCCGTCAAAATCAACTTTATGCGCTAAGCTTAGTGAATGCACCTTCTTCACTAACAATGTGGATTATTTGGAATTTATTGTATCCAAAAGATGGTGTTTCCATTGATCCAAGTAAGATCCAAGCTGTTGTATCTTGGCCTATACCAAAATCAGTAAAAAAAAGTACGTATATTTCTTGGTTTAACAGGATGATATCGTACTTTTATTCAAGGCTACGCTAAGATTGCATCTCCATTGACTAATATACTTAAGAAGGCCAAAGTGTTTACTTGGACTGAACGTGTTCACGCTAGTTCTAAGGAAAAGAAGCTTTGGTGAATGCTCCAATATTATAGCTTCCAGACTTCTCAAAGGCATTCACTATGCTCACTAATGCAAGTGGACAAGCAATTGGTGGCGTTCTATCTCAAGAAGGAAGACCAGTAGCTTATGAATCTTGTAAGATACTTACACATGAGTTAAATTATCCTACACATGACTTGAACTTATTGGCCATTGTGCATTCTCTTAAAGTATGGCAACATTATCTTCTTGGAACGAGATTTGAACTACATATCGATCATAAAAGCCTAAAGTGGATCTACACCCAACCTGACCTTAATATGCGGCAACAAAGATGGATGGAGTTATTATGCGAATATGATTTTGGAATTGAGTATAAGCTTGGAAAGGAAAACCTTGTGGCCGATGCTTTAAATAGAAAGATCACTGTAGCGACTGTCACAACCTCTACTATCTCCTTAAGGGACCTCATTTGAAAAGGTATACCTCAGGACCCCTATTACCTAAAAAATACAGTACTTGATCAGCTTAAATAATTGCACAAAGAAGCAAGAGAAGTAAATCAAAGGCTTCCACATTGAAGACAATGATCTTTACTTCAGTAACCATCTTTGTATCCCAAATCAAGGTGGGATCAAGCTTCAAATACTACAGGAAGCTCACGATATACCTATTGCACTACTCATAGGATACATTAAGACTTACACTACTGTAAGGAAGAGTTTCTTTTGGCCAGAACTGTGTTGAACTATGTTACAAGATGTATAACGTGTCAATGTATTAAAGCTTAACAAGTTTGATACCTTGGTAAGCTTTAACCTATTGATGCACTACAAATGAAATGGGAATGCATATCCATGGATTTCATTACATGAATTCCTACATCTCTGGAATATGAATCTATTTTTGTGGTTGTTGATATGCTTATGTGGGACGCATGTCTAACCTCACCATCCTACCTTATTGTAGTTTTAGCGAGAACCACGATTAATTTTTCAAACCATGGGACGAAGCTGACTCGACTAGTGCATAGAGGCTACAAGAGGGTGTCAATCTCTCGTTAGACAACTAACAACTCGCATATAACTCAAGCTACACTCAAGTAACTAAAATCACCAAAAGCCAATCGCTCATCGGCAAGAAAATCACATCCGTTACAGCATCAAATGGCATCCAAATGTAACAAAACTTCTAGGACAAGTTTATAAGACCTAAGCATACATGCCTAAGGTCTCAAACCCCACTTTAGGTCAAGTTCCAAAATCGCGATTATTAACAGTAGTGGATTTTTGACCTAGTAGTTTTCGACCCAGAATGCATCTAAATGCTTAGCAATGATGCCCCAATACCCCGCCTATGCTTAGTTTTTGATTTAAAATTGTAAATTTCTAGTTATGATGAAATTAAGCCACGGGTCGGCGATGCCAAAAGCTACAAAATACTGTGAATGGCTTACGTCAATGCGTAGAGCTCTTACCTGCGGTTGCAATGCAGCAAACACAATTTCAATGTGACAACTGGAGAGGGAGTAGGATGCGCGAGAAGGAGAGAAGCACTACAACACTAAATGAAGATATCGACGCGTCTATATCGACGAACACTAGCGGACGTCGATATACGCGTCGCTATATGCGTCGCAATGTGCGTCGATATACGCGTGGAAAGGCTTTATTTGCCATGCGTATATCGACACAAAAAAAATTGGGGGAAAAAAGAGAAACCTGCGCGCAGGGGCCATTTTCGCCTGCTCGGGTCTTGGCCGAAACCTGTTGCGCAGGTATTATGTCCATCTCCACCCTCCCCAACCCCCCTCTCTCTCTCTCTACCTCTACATCGTGTGTGTGTGTGTGTAGGAAAGAGAGAGAGAGAGGTGTGTGTAGGAAATAGAGAGAGAGAGAGCGGTGTGTGTGTGTGTAGGAAAGAGAGAGAGAGAGAGAGAGAGAGAGAGAGAGAGAGGAGAGAGAGAGAAATGTGTGTGTGTGTATGTAATCAAAGAAGAGAGAGAGAGAGAGAGAGAGAGAGAGAGAGAGAGAGAGAGAGAGAGAGAGAGAGAGAGAGAGAGAGAGAGAGAGAGAGAGAGAGAATTAATGTATGCTTAGGAAATCAAAACTAAAGAAAAAAAAATTAAAGAGAGAAATGAAATGAAATGTTATATTAACGTCTTCGAAACGCCAAAGTGACCTATGAGACATGAGACAAGAAAGTTACAATGTGATGGATCTGATACAAAGTCAGAGTAAGAAGATGACAAAATAAAATATTATGGAATCCTAAACTGCTGGGTGTGGATTAAACGGCTAAATGAGCTAGTTGGGATAGGTAGATCTCCTCCATGGTCAGTACTCTGACCGGACGTTGTGCATGTCGAGCCAAAGTGACCTAGCTAGATCTTTTGATGCAGCCTCTGTTGATGTTGTGTAGTCCTCCGCAGTCTTGGGTGCCTAGATCCCCCTTGATCAGTCGCTCGTTCGATCATTAGAGAGATAGGGAAGTAGAGAGCGAGAGCGAGAGAGGTAAGTAGAGAGAGAGAGAGAGAGAGAGAGAGAGAGAGAGAGAGAGAGAGAGAGAGAGAGAGAGAGAGAGAGAGAGGGAGAGAGAGAGATAGGAAATAGAGAGATAGAGAAAGAGAGTTATATATATATATATAGATATATATATATATAGATATATATAGACAGAGAGAGAGAGAGAGAGAGAGAGAGAGAGAGAGAGAGAGAGAGAGAGAGAGAGAGAGAGAGAGAGAGAGAGAGATATGGAAGTGGAGCTCCAGGAGTTATGGCAGAGAAATAGGAAAATAGAGGAATAGAGAGAGATAGGAAAATAGAGAAAGAGAGATAGCGAGAACGAGATCGAGAGAGAGATAGCAAGAGCGAGATCGAGATCGAGAGAGAAAGAACGAGAGATAGGGTACGTAGACAGAGAAGAAAATATGGAACTAAAAGAGGCAAAGGGGTTTTGCCTGCTACATGCATTGCCATGTACACCTGGGAGTGCACGTATGTGTCTACCCATATAGGATTTGACCAATAAAGACGAGATTTTGACCCGGTGGTCCTGATCTCCGTACACCTCTGGACCGAGGTGTACGGAGATTGGGCAAGACTAGAGAATGCGAGGTAGTTTACATTGTGAGGAGTATATATATATATTAAAACAACATTCATAATCATTGTAGATGGCAACGTCATCAACTAACATGGAGGAAAAGATTGCATGCTCGTGCACGCTTTGCAAGTATCAAATCCTGCGCAAGCGTAGGATATGTAATGAACATGTGCACAAGTACGGAGAGTTTGCTAGAGAAACCGTACAGAATCTGCGATACGACTCCTACAGAACGGGCATTGATTTCCGTGACATAGCACCTACATCTGAGAGAGAGAGAAAAAAGATTATGCGTGAAGGTTCAACCAATATAGAGCCACGGATGGAAGCAGAAAAGGGCTTACAAACAGAAGATGACAGCATGGAGGAGATGCTGGATGCCTTCTTCCAGACAAGCGAGGAGAACGCGAACGAAGCAGCACTAGGAGCCGTGCGCCTATCTCCTGAAGACATGTTGAGGAAGTTGGAAGGTCAACCAATCTATGAAGGCGCCAAAATATCTATGCTTCGTACTTGTCTGGCATTTTTGAATCTTCAGTCAGTGTACGGGTGGTCAGATCAAGCGTCACTGCTTTGTTTAGGTACGTAATTTACAAAAGAGATTTTCCGATTGCAACGGTGATGTGCTCGGAGAGCTTTTTAATTTAATATGGCTTAAACAGGTTATTGCGGGAGCAACTTCTCCTGGCTGGCAATGAAATGCCCCCCTCCAGGCCAGACGCAAAGCAACTTCTGACCTCAGTTGGCTTGGACTACAACAAGATTCATGCATGTCCAAATGATTGCATTCTTTTTCGCAATGAATTCGCAGATTGTTTGTCGTGTCCTAAGTGCGGAGCAAGGCGCTACAAACAAGATGCAGTTGGCGAGACAGTGCCAGCTAAAGTGTTTCGGCATTTTCCTATTATTCCTAGGATAAAAAGCATGTTTCGTTGTGGCTCCATTGCAAAGTTGATGCGGTGGCATTCTACGAATAGATCCACTCACGCAACATTTAGGGTGTCCGCTGATTCGAAGGCTTGGAGGCACATTGAAGATACCTGGCCACATTTTAAGAGTGAACCACGCAATTTGCGTTTGGGCATGGCAATGGATGGAGTCAATCCATTTGGCTTGAGAAGCTCGTCATGGAGCACTTGGCCTGTGTGCCTTATCACTTACAACCTCCCGCCGTGGCTTGCTATCAAGAAGGGTCATTTGATTTTAAGCTTGATTGTACCTGTTAAGTTCAAGGCAAAAAACATGGATGTTTATCTAGCTCCACTAGTTGACGAGCTCCAGGAGTTATGGCATGGGATCGACATAGCAGATGCGGTTGAACCAGTAGGACAACAACATGCAAGGATCCATGGACTTCTTATGTGGACTATGCATGATTGGCCAGGATACGGAGAAGCTTCTGGTAATGGTTATTGATTTACAAAATTCTCGCTATTCACAAGCCCTTTGCCTTGGCCTTATTCATGCTTTGATATATGCAGGACTAACAACTTCTGGATACAATGCATGTCCAATTTGCGGGTAGTCTTTGGATGTGCGCTATTCTACCTCTCTTTGAAAGACAATTTATCAAGGCCACCACCGTTATCTTCCAGATGGCCATCACTTGCGCGAAGGCTAGCTTGGTCGCGTCGAATGTCGTCCTATGCATGTACAAGAGTGGCGTCGCCGATGGGAGCAACATGAGGGGCAACCTGTTCCACGAATGAAACGTTTGTCCATTCTCCATACGTTGCCATACTGGGGTGATCTACTAATTAACCATTTGTTGGATCCAATGCATATATTCAAGAATGTGGGAGAGCTCCTCTGGAAGACAATCATGGGAATGAAAGACAATCGAGCTTCACGAGATGATTTGCAGTCGGTTAGAAAGATGCCAGAGCTGTGGCCTTTCACCAATGCAGCTGGTCAAACAAAACTTCCAAGAGTGCCATGGGTATTGCTAAAAAACAAAGAGCAACAAGTGAAAAGGGTGATTTCAGAGTTCAGGACTCCAACAGGATATATGCGATGTCTCAAGACAGCATTCACCCGTGACGATCAACTGTTAGGGTTGAAATCGCACGACTGGCATAAGTTCTTGCAATTCATTCTTCCAATTGCGACCAAGGGGTGTTTAACGGAGGAAGTGCGGACCTGCATATACAAAATTTCAGAGCTAGTGCGGTGGATCTCTTCCAAGGAGATACAGAAGGAATCTATTGCAGTCGCAAGGGCTAACTCCATCGAGGCAGTTTGCATGATTGAGAAGTATCTACCCACGAGTTGCCTAACTATCCAAATGCACTTGCTCGTCCATGTAGTAGATGAGGTTGCAGTAGCAGGTACAGTCCACAGCCGTTGGATGTTCTTTCTAGAGCGGTTCATGAAAACACTTAAGGGTTTTGTTCGCCAAAAAGCGCGTCCAGAGGGGAGCATGGCAGAAGGATGGCTGGTGCAAGAGTCTCTTGTATTGACGACTGAATTTCTATCCATTTTTGACACAGAAATGCCTCGACTGTGGAGCGATGAGGAGGATGCAAGACTGGTGGGAGAGGAGCCGCAAGGGCAAGGGGTGCTGAAGAAAATGAACCTGGCCATGCGAGAAAAGATCATGAAGTTCTGTATACTAAATTCAGTGCCGATGCAAAAATGGCTTGAAAGGTACGAAGAATAGAAAGAGAGACGCAATCAAGAGCGACAGGATTTCAGGCGAAGTCGAACGACTAGAGGCTTACCCTTGCCAGACTATCTCGCTCCTCTATCTGAATTCCCTACAATGGCATGGTTGGACAAGACAGTGAGAGCAGCTCGATAGATCGAAGAACCCATATCTCTAGAAGAGAAAGAGCTTGCTATTGGATGTGACTGGAGGTATCATACATACATGGCACTGTGGTTGCATGGAAAGCATTTCAGAACACAACAAATTCACAACAGAAGAAACACGTTTGACAGTGGGGTAATGGTTAGTTTCATGCAAAAGAGCAGGGCTAGTGCTAGAGACACGAATGAGAGCACTAGCAACCTGGATTACTGTGGTCTGGTGTCAGATATCCTGAGAGTAAGCTTCAGGCGGTTTGAGATGTTTTTGTTGGATGTGAAGTGGTTCAAGGTGATTACTTCTGGTCGCAATGCAACGGTACGCAGAGATGGAAACAAACTTGTGCAAATAGATTCTACAAAGACTTGGAAAGATGCGAGCGACACATTTGCTCTCCCCGAACATTGCGAGCAAGTGGTCTTTGTACCGGACCCTCGAGAGCGACAATGGTGGTTTGTGGTTCAGGTTGCTCCAAGAAATAAACAAGTATTTGAAGGGCAAGATCTCCTGGAGGAAAGTCAGTCAGACGACGTCCATACTACTGTGACATTAGATGAGATGGACGAAGGTATGGCAGAGGAAGCTGACAGATATACGAGGGATGACGCAGAAGAGCCAGAATTGACACTTGTAGATGAAGATACAATGGATGAAGACAATCTGCCAGAACGAGTTGGGGCAGAGTTATGTTTGCAATTAGAGATAGACGATGATACGATGCAAGATCTTATCGATGATGCCTCACTCGTCGAGGCCTAGGCCTGTAAGTGTTTGGGTGAAGACTTTGATTTAAAATTAAGCTTAAAGTTAATTTAAACAACTGTGTTCTGACGCTTTATTTTACTTTCTTTGTGCAGGACTTTAGTATGGCAGAAGAGATTCTAGATCCCGCTTCCATGAGTGCAGATGCATTCATGGGCTTGGTTACACGGATGACGCTTGCTCAGATGGCAAAGGCTTCTCAGTACTGGGTAGCCAGAGGCACGGGAACTACGCCTCCGGGCTTCACACCTGAGGGACGGATGCCTAGGGGGGGACGCCTACGGGGTTCAGGACGCCTATGGGTACGACGCCTTCTTCTCCCATCACGGCCGCTTCGACACCTAGGGGTGGGGCAGAGGCGGGTACGTCCTCATCTCCGCAGCACAGGCGCACTCGTCGATCTCGGCGATCGTCAGGTGGAGGTGGTGGTTGCTGTGGAGGAGGGTCCACAGACGCTTCGACCCCTCCTCGCTCATGACCCCCGTCTTACCCAGGCACACCTCTCGACACACCTCTTGGCACACCTAGGACACCTTGGGGGGCACACGATCCTAGTGCCTCCAAGCTCTATACTGTACGGGGAGATGGTTCTGTTGACATGGATAGAGTCCGGACTGAGATGCGACAGCGGATTCGCCAGCTCGTGGAGCTGCAGTTTTCGACCAACATTCTGACGTCTTGGGATCAACAAGAAAAGGAAAAAGTCCTGAGAGAGTACCACCCTGCTCCGGGTTCTTCTGTTGTTTCGGCGCGGTGGATCAAGGGTGTTGCACGGGACACCATCAAACATCGACAAGATGCAGCTCGGAAGGCTTTCAGGACCGGCTCGCCGAAGCCTTCGGGCATCCCACACGAGACGTGGCTGCAGATCAAGGAGGATGAGCGGACAGTGGCCACGCGGTTCAGACAGCAGCATGAGGCCACGCAGGTACGACAGATGACTAGGGGGACATCTCATCTTGGCAGCGGAGGCTTCGACACCTTTTGCTATGAGTTTGTTTCTAATCCAATCTTAACTATGGCGTTTTTAAAAACGCGATGAATCATGTATTCTTATTACTTTGATTTTTGTATAAACGCAGAATCTTGCGATGCATCGAGCTCCATCACGCAAGGAGGAGTCAGATGGATATCGCAGAGGTATCTATGAAGTACTGAATGATCTTGAAGCTTCAGGAGAGCCTGTAGACTGCGAGGCCTTACAGCCTCGCTGATCGCTTTAGGTGAGACGTTAATATGTGTGAGTTGATTTAATTAAGTCAGTATATGTGAAGTAATATCAATACTAATTTTGTGAGTTGTCCTATGTGCAGGTTGCGACGCCTAGTCATTAGTGGACCAGATTTCATCTATATGCTTTGTGAGACACAGACACGCTTCTGTGTCTCTTTTTTGTACAAACAGTTAGTGTTCAGACAGTTATTGTTTCCTTTATGGTTATGATTATTGTCATTGTCATTGTATAGACAATTATTGTTTCTCTTTCTGGTTATGCTTATGGTTATTGTTAATTTTGTTTATGGTTATGGTTATCTGCATTATGGTTTTGATCAAAGTGGTTATAGCCGGTTATGGTTTTAAGTTATGGTTATGCTTTTAAGTTATGATTATGGTTCGTTATGGTTATGCTTTTAAGTTATGGTTATGGTTCGTTATGGTTATGCTTTTAAGTTATGGCTATGCTTTTCAGTTGGTACGGTTGTCTTTCATTGGCCTTAAATCTCATGTGAGATCCTACATGGATAGCATGTAGGAGGCGTATACATGATATGGTTTTGTTTGAAAAGTTTATGTAAAAACAAAGGGAACTCTGCCGAAATTTCTGCTCGCGGGAGCATGGTTGATATTTTGGTGCTGCTCGCTTTCTTGGACAGAGGGCAGGAAGTCTGGCTGTGGCTATGTCCATCTTTTAACTGGGCACAGGCCAGGCTACCTGCCCTCTGCCCAAGAATTTTTTTTTTTGCTATGGTCGTCGCTATATGTGTCGCTATGCGCGTTGCTATTGGCGTCGCTAATAGCGACTGGTTTCACAGCGACGCATATAGCGACGCGCATAGTGACGGGCAGCGTCGATAACACCTTTTTTTGTTGTAGTGAAGTGAGAGCCATTAGCTCATGTTGTGTATTTCTTATCCAAAAACTTATTAAAAACTTACCAAAATTGGCTTTTATACCTAGCCAAGGTTTTTGGGTGGTCAAAACTAATAATCTGGAGTTCTACCAAAGGTGGGAAATAATTGGCGATACAATCTAGAAGCTTGTAGCCCCGGCTCATTAATTACAAGGTTTATTCGAGAAAATAGGAGTTACAATATTCCTGATTCATCAAAATAATAAATGTTTTACAAGGAGAACTCCGAAAAATGGTGTCTGCATTAGCTTGCTGCTAACATTTCCCCCCTCCTCGCCTGTGTCGTTCCTTGACACAGCTTTATGGGCTGAAGTAGTCTTCGGGTTGACGGCTGGCGAGGTGGTCTTTAAGCTCGTTCAGTGCCTTCTGGTATCTGATTCTTCATTCTTTGTCGGGCACTCGCAGAAATTGCATTGTGACTTGATTCTTCAGCTCCACCACTAAGTAGCCTACAAACCTGGATGTTAGGTTGCTTATCATCGGTGCAAATATCTTCGTTCGCCAGGTGAAGAATCCAGTGTAGAAAGCTTCTTGAAAGTCTAGCATATTATTCGATGGCAGGAACATGCATCTAGCATAGAATCCATAAAGGACCTCTTCTGAAGGTTGCCCACTCAGATGTAGCATAAGCCTTTGTTTCCTTCCAAGAATGATAGCCATGGGGCTCCTGTTTGCTTAGGCTCATTAAAAACTTGTATACGTGCTAGCAACATTCAACAAATTTTATACAACATGGCACATGAGAGATCTGGAAGACTCTTGAAGAAAGATATGGCGCCCATTAGGGTTTTCACCGTGTATTCCTCCGTCGCTTGGCCTCTCTCTGGAGCTGGCAGCTTGGGGAAGTTGAGCCAAGTTGACCTCTTCTTTTGTAGTGCTTCATGCGCTTGCCATGTCCTTACTCTGGGTACATGACAGAATGGTGGATCTCCTTGTAGGGCTGCAGGTGCTCTTGTGAACAGAATCGGGTATCTCGGATTCTTGTTTAGCCAGCTTAACATCCATTTTGGGTGGTCTTTATATGTGCCATCTTCTTGCATATCCTTGTACAACCTTTCTTTTACCTATAATAGTTCTACTTTGATGAGAGGGTACAACAGGGATTGTTGGTGCCATTGAGCGTTGATCTGATTGGGAATGAGTTGAGTGATGTTGACAGAGTGCAAAAATCTCAACTCCCAATCCATAGTGGCCTTCCACTGCTCATCCACCTCTAAGGTGATCTTCTCCTTCAGTGCGTCTTCTTCAACTTTTGATAGCTGGACCATTGGCACTGTGTCTGCATCTGTGATGTGAACCTGAAAATCTTCATCACCACTTGGCTCTGTCGTGGACTACGTCTCAAACTCAGCAAACGAGACTGAGGGTATGTCTATTTGTGGCAGCTCTAAAGTGCTTGCCTCTTCCTACGTGTCTGGTTTTCCATCTCTGAGGAGTTGATTTATCTGCTTGAGTTCTGATATCTCCTTTAGGAGCTGCTTCTCTCGCTGAACCCGCATCAGTGCTAGGTCTCTGCATTGTGATTGTTCGAGCTTTAATTCCAATTCTAGGTCTTTGTTTTTCTTTTCAAGTGCCTTGTAGACTTCGTCAGTTCCTTTGATCGAGGCCACGGCTGGATTTTCTCTGATTTGCCGTAAGAAAATGGCATGATCATTGATCCTCTGTTCGAAATATTACAGAGAAGCATTGGCAACATCTAACTACACCTGAATTTTTTGAGCTGACAAAGAGGTCGTAAGAAGTTCATTTGTAACTTGTGTCAGCTGCTCATCTTTTGCTTTGCAGGCATCATATAATTTAGTGAGTAAATCACCTAACTCCTCCATTTTGTTTTGTTGTTTATCTCTGGCTATCTAATGCTATTTCGCTTTTGCCTTCAGCTCTTGCACCTGCCTTTGGAGATCAGTGATGATAGTCATCCTGTCTTCTAGCTCTTGAATAGCGTCAATCAAACATTTCCAGTTCCTTGGCCTTTGTGCTGCGGTTTAAAGCTACTGAATAGAGTCTCTTCATCATTTCTTGCATCTGCCGTGAATATTCATTGACCTGTACTATTACTTCATCGTTTGTCTGCCACTCCTCCTGCCGTGTCAGTTGGGATGTGCCTGCAGCCTTGTGTGTTGCTTCTTGCTGCGTCATAATTGCTGGTGGTTCTTGTGTGGAGGTAGATGGTCGGTCTTCTTCATGGCCATCCTGAGGCTTTGATGACTTGGTAGTTTCTGGCTGAGTAGAAGTGGAGGATGCTGTCTCTACCCTTGCTATCTCTTCAGGTGCCGGCCTTTCTTCTTTCTCTGGCTTTTGAATCTCTTCATCTGCCTTCTCATGTTCCGGCTTGGCTTCCTTTTCTTTTGTCTGTTGGGGTGGTCAGCCTCTTGTGTAGATTCTGTTTGTTGGGTGGACTCAAAATCTTTCTCAGGCTCTGCTTCTTCATTGGTGTCTTTGCCTGTAGGTGATGGTGGTGGGCTAGGCACGGGATGGTCCTGTTGTTCTGGAGGTGGTGAGGTGGGTCGAGGAGATCCATGACTTTGCTCTTGGTTAGCCGTCTCCTCGGCTTGCCTTTGGTCTTACGCTTCCTTGGCTTTCTTTGCAGCTTCTTTTGCCTCTTTCAGGTTTAAGGCTTCAGCCTCTTGGTACATTCTTTCTAAATATTCTGTTGTATCATCCGCCTCCTTTCTTGTATGATGCTTTGTTCGAGGGCCTTTAAGTCCTGCAGGTACCCACTTTTATGGGTCCTTTCCTTGTGCTTGACTACTGTGCTGGTAAGCCTGTTTCTCTCTTTCAAATCGGGCTTGCTTTTGAGGTGGCTCTTCCTGGTGTGCAGCCATAGCCTTTCTTTTCATCTCTTCTCTCCGAGCTCTCTTTTCTTCGTTGTCAGAGCTCTCACCTACTGTGCCGTTCTGGCGAGCTGTTGGCTGACTCATCATCAGATTTATGTGATCTTTTACCTGACCTTGTAGCTCATGGAGAGGGTTGTGCTACCAAGATCCATGTATTTTGATTAGGAGCAGGCGGTAGGTTGTCGGCCATGCCGATGGCATGGTATGCTATTCTAGTCAACAACTCTAGCGCACCCAAGTACGTGATTTTTCCTTCCTTCTTGGTGCCCTTCAAGGTTATCAAGACATACTGCACGTGGTCCACTGGTTGCCTTGTCGTCGACTTGAGAACCTGAGTGAAGGTGGTGGCCACGACATGATTTGGTGTAGTGTACCTTGGTGGCCTTTTTGCTAGAACATGGAAGTGTTGATGGTACAAATAGGCTGGCTCTTCCACCTGTTTGTGGATAAGATCGGCGAATATAGCCGTGACTATCTCTTTGGTAAATGTGCCTGCGGTTTTCTTGTATCTTGCCCGCATGGTCATTCCTTCAGTGGGCAATCTGAGTGCCTCTGCCACTATCTCTTTTGTGATCACTACCTCGACCTTGTTCCCTTGAGTGTCTGATATCTGTGAGGTTCCATCTTCTTTGATGGTGGATAGAAGCTCATAAGCTTTCTGAAAGTCCACTCTGCAAGGCTCTTGTTTGTAGAAATGCCTGAGTCCCAACTTGCGGTTAGCCTCTTTTGTCTCTGGCTTGGCAGCTACATCATAGACTTCTTTGGGCAGGAGTTGCAACTCCACCTGATGCCCCTCTTCACTCTTGAACCTACCAGTGAAGACCGTAGTGTGGTGCTCTTCCAGCTGTTCTGTAGAAAGGTAGGATTCCTTTGCCGCTTTGACTGACTCGGGGTCTAGTTGATATGCGGGGAGTTCTTGTAGTTTCTCTTTTTGGTTTAGCTTCTTCTTGGCCCTCTCCGCTGCTTGCATTGCTCCTGTTCAGTGAATAGAGTGCAAAGTTAGCAAATTTGTCGGATTTTTCTCTGGAATGTCCTTTTAGACTGGAGTGCTGACAATTTGGTCCAATTTGCTTCAAATCAATTTTTGAACAAGCAAAGATGCAATCATGCAAGGAACAAAACTGTATGGTCAAAACAAAAATTTGCAACCGAAGTAAATAATCACGATTATTTACAGCTGAGGAAAATTTCCAAAATTTTGCAACCTTGGCTTTATAGGCTTGAAGTATATACCAAATATATGCTCTGAGTGAATTATGGGCTCATTTGGATGCACATGATGAAAATGGTACCATATTTTGGCTTTAGGTCTCTGAAATAGTAGATGTAAAGGAATTTTGAGATTTTGAACTCCAAATTGATTCAAAATTGGCTAGTGGGCTTAACACATCATGTACTTTGGATGTATGATGACAAAATATCCAAATTTACAAAAAGTAAATAATCGCGATTATTAATTTTTCTTCCAAAATTAACTTTTGTTTTGTACAAATTGGAGGCATTGTATAGACCTTGTATATGAGATATGAAGTGATGTGGATCAAGAAAAGTTGTTCATAACCCAAATTTTGGCTTGCAAAGACTTCTTTGCGTTTTTTGACAATTTTACAAGTAATGGGTGGTCATTTTGGCTCATACTTGATTTTTGGCATGTAATAGGTGTGTACACATGATAGGTGAGGTAATTTGACAATTTCCACGCAAAACTGATGCAAAAGTAATAATCGCAATTATTTACTACAGTGACAAAAGCTTTGCAAAACCTACAAATTTTGACCTAGACATGTTTCATACACCTAATACAAGTCCTAAATTGAATTTGGTCAAGTTTGGTCATGCCGGCATCACTTTGTGCTCTGTCGACTCTGAAATCACCGTTTTTTGTGACTACTCTATGTGTTGGGTTGGTTGGTCAATTTTGAGGCTTTAGACTTGTCCGTAACATAGTCATGAAGCAACCTGTCGAATTCTGGCTCATTTGGAGTCAGTTTGACCTCGTATGTCGAATTTGATGCTTTGTAACCTTCGAGCTGTTTTCTGCTTTTTGAGGGCTTTGCTTGATGGATTTCACCAAACCAATCATATACATTGTATATGGACCTCATTAGCAAGTCATCTGTGGAGTCAGGTCGGAATTTTGGCATTTGCCAAAAACCTAACTTTTCTAATGGGACCCCTTGACCCCAGCCAAATGGTCATCTGATGGTATAGAAAGGTTCTATTATGTTAGGGCATGCTATGGTTCAAATCCCATCCGATTTGGTCAAGCTGGCAGGCCGCTCTGGTCAGTTTTAGGTCGTAGGTCTTCGTCCACTGCTCGATTTCTAGGGTTTTTTCTAGGGCTTTAGTCTAGCTACCGGCCGTACAAAATGGATAATTTTCAGTAAAGAACTTACCCATCATGTCTCGTGTGAGACGGCGCTGAAAATGGTCAACTGTGGGCTCCAGAAAAGTCGCGCGAAAGAGGCCGAAATCTCTCTCTGCAAAGGCTCCAAGTGGAAATGAGGTGGTTTTAGCCTACCATGGATATCTATACCCGGACTTCCCGAACCAAATTTCCCTAGGTTCCCTCGTTAGTCCTACTGGGCCGTGAAATCTATGTTAGACTCAAAAATTTCCTTGATCGGATTCCTGTAGCTCATTCTGCAAGAATTTTGCAAAAGTAGGCTTGGCCGCCTAATTTAGGCTTCCCGCTTCCATATTTTGGTTTCATTGAAAATTTTTGTGCCTGTCCACCTTGTCTTTCTGATCACCATCGTGTCTTCCATTTTTCCATCTGAGCTTCCTTGCTATTTATTATTAATTTTGACCTGTTTATTTGAAAAATCCAAAGAAATTAGCAAAATGCTCTAAAAAAGTAAAGTGAAAATCCAATAGTTAAGAGAATCCCTTGAAAAACATAGCTTTATTGTTTTTTGTTGGATTTCTCCATTTTTAAGCCTCATTACCAACAATAATGATAAAAAATACCCAAAAAAGACTATTTTTGATGATTTTCTGATAGTATATACACTATTTACACTCATTGGGAAAATATTATCAGTGAATTTTTCCTTGATGATGAATTATAAGGGCATTATTAGGTAATTTTGCAAAAAATCACATGTTAACATCAAACGTTTTCCTCCCTCTTCAAACATTGCCCTTAATTATTAGTACTTAGTGCCTTTCCACCCCTCCTAGATGGCGTACTCTGGGACAACTGTGTGCATGGGTTGAACAATTGTGTCTATGCATAGCCGTGGTTGGATCTACCGTGATATGAGGATCAATGCAATTCAAACCAATATGCTGTGCAAGAGTTGGGTCTTGAGTAATTAACTCAAGGGTTTCCGATGTCGAGGTTTGCCGTTGATGTCTTCCAAAGAGAAAATCTTATAGCTTGTGTGCTATCTGTTTGATTGTACCATCAGGGTGCTTTAGCACATTGATTGCTTGAGTTGTTGGTAGCACTTTCGACTGTTGTTGAGCGTTTTCTCTCCATTGGTAGCTCGGTCGGCTTGGTGCTGCATGGTGTGGTGGAGTCTGTTAAGACTTAACTCGCCATTGCTTGATTGGTTTCGTGGGTTGTGGAGAAGATAAGTGCTCCTTTTTCTTCCAAAACATTCTGTTAGGCTCCTTGCTTGGAGATGCTCGTCTCTGTGTTTGAACTCTTGGAACCTTCTTTGGTTTTGTTGGTGAAGTTTTAGGCACCCAGATCTAAATCGGTTTATCCTTAAGCTGTGCTTTTGGTACCCAAATTTTCCTGACTCCTTGCATGCTACATGTAGCATATGATTGTCAAGGGGATGGAGAAGTTTGACTTTTTGGATTGGTCTGCTGATTGCTTCTTTTTCATTCCTCCTTGCTTGGTGCAATTGGAACAATGAGTTACTCTCCTTTATGTGATAGCTTTAGTTGATTCGTATCCCAATCTGGTACTGATTTGTATGTACACATCCAATGAATTCCAAAAATCATCGTCTCATTCATGTGTTCATCAAGAAAGCATACAAACTGATGAGGACATGAACATCCATGTACTATCACGTTCAAGTTGACTACTCCCAATGTTGGAGTTGGGTTCTTGTTGCATCCTTTGATTGTCGCTATTCCTGCCGTCAATGCTTGACTTGTTGCCTTCTTGTATGTAAAATAACTAACTGCATCGTCTCATTCATGTGTTCATCAAGAAAGCATACAAACTGATGAGGACATGAACATCCATGTACTATCACATTCAAGTTGACTACTCCCAATGTTGGAGTTGGGTTCTTGTTGCATCCTTGATTGTCGCTAATCCTGCCGTCAATGCTTGACTTGTTGCCTTCTTGTATGTAAAATAACTAACTGCATTTACTCTATCTCCTGTGTCAACCAAAGCATAGGTGGTATGATTGTTGAGCTGTACTTTGATGCGCAGGTCCATTCCATCTAACCAGTCATCATCTGTTGAAACTGCGTCTTTAGGTGATTCCCATTGTTGATCGTCTATTTCCAAAGTGTTGATGGAAATAGGTATCTGTTGATTCTTGAGAGAAGCTTTTCGCTTGAGTACTAGAGGCCTAGCTTCCTCTTGGGCTTCATCAGTAACCTGCTGTCGTTTGATCTTCCTTTGTTTGGTTGCATGCATTCTCTCTAGCAATTCATTGGTTAGTGGCAAATTGTATTTCTTTAAATGAAATCCACTCATCCAATTAGCCATTGATTCACCATCTAGGGTGGACAATTTTACTGCTCCACTTGGAGATACATCTTCAATGATAAATGGTTCGTTTCCCTTTTTCTTGAACTTGGGAATAGACTAGAACTAAGTCCCCTTTCTTGAAGATTTTTGTGATTAAGTGGGAATCAAAAAATTGTTTTTGTTTTCGCTTTTGTGCATAGATATGAGCTACAATAGTTAGCCTTTGCTCGTCTAGCTTTCCCAAATCTTTGAGTCTTTCTGACAATTCATGTCCAATCCACTTAAGATTCTGTGCTACCCTTAATGTTGGCAATAGAAATTCTATTGGCAGTATGGCATCCGGGCCATAAACAAGGTTAAAGGGAATAGCATTTAGAGTTGTTTTGAATGAAACTCGATAAGCCCATAGAGCAGCATGGAGATTCATTTCCCAGTCTTTCCTTCCTGAACTAACCACTTTAGTCAGCATCGAGAAGAATGATTCCATCTCACTATTATCCCTGTGCTGCATGTCTTGTTGATCAAATACAACAAAGCTTGGTGGTCCACAAAGAACACAAACTTGTTGGTTAATAGGTAATTTCTATACTTTTTAACGACATAGATCATTCCTAATCCTTCTCTTTTGGTTGTGGCGTAATTATTTTCTGCCATGTTCAATTATTGGCTAGCATAAGAAATAGGAAAGTCAATTTTCCCGTCTCCTGGTTGAGCTAGTATACAACCGATAGCAAAATTAGAAGCATCTACACGTACGTGGAATACCTTATCCCAATCTGGTGCTTTCAATATTGGAGCTGAGGTGAGAGATTGCTTAAGCTTCATGAAGGATTCTTCACATGCCTCGGTCCATTCAAAGTGCGTAATCAAGCTATACATGGGTTTTGCAATTATAGCGTACGTGTAGATGAACCGTCGGTAATATCCACAATGTTCCATGAAGGCTTTACCCCCTTGACTGTTGTTGGTCTAGGCAAATCAGCAATGACATGAATCTTCTCAATATCAGTAGCTATGCCATTTTTCAACACTATATGTCCAAGAAATTTTCCTTGTCTTCCCATGAATGTGCACTCATTCAGGATTTAAGCAAATCCTATAAAGTCTACATTTTTTGAATACCTTTTTGAGGTGTTCAAAATGATCAGCCCGGATTGATGAATGTACACATAGATCATCCATATATACTTCTAAGAATTTCCTAAGATATTATTTGAAAGCATGGCTCATCAACCTTTGAAACGTGGTTGGAGCATTAGTTAACCCAAACGGCATAACCTGATAGGCAATATACCCCATTCTGTTGCAAAAGCAGTTTTATGCCGATCTTTTGGGTCAACCAAAAGTTGATTGTATCCCAAAAAGCAGTCTAAGAAGCTGTAAGCTTCTTTTCCCGCATCTTGTTCCAGAAAATGCTCAATTATTGGAAGAGGAAAGTTGTCTCTAATGGTGGCTGCATTCACCTTTTTGAGATTATCACACACTCGTAATTTCCCATTCTTCTTGTGTACTACCACAATTGGGGACACCCAATATGTGTGTTCAATTTCTTAAATGAATTCGTCTTCCTTTAGTTTTTCAACCTCTTCTTTGATCTTCCTGGCAAATGTTTTATTATACGTGTATGGTCTCTGTCTACTTGGTTTCACGTCATCACTCATGGGTATGGTATGTTGACAGATTTTTGGATCAACACCCTTGAGATCCTTGTAAGACCAAGCGAAGATATCTCGGTATTCCTTTAACAAGCTCAGCAAAAGCTTTTCTTCTTCTTCTGTTAGGTCATTCACAATGTAAGTAGGTCTAAGCTCTTCTCTCGGTTCAGCCACGTCTACCCTTTTAGCGTTTTCAGGCCCTTCATAAGATCCACCTTGTTTCCGGTTGTTCAATTATGAATTTTCCAATCTTGGAGAGTATACTTTTTGTAATGGGATGGAACATGCACTACATCCTTACCATCCTCTCCCGTGGTTTCCATTTCAGTTGTGTTTATCTCCTTTAGAGCTTTTTTCAACTCTTGATATTTCTTTTTTCGCTCGATTGGTTATGAGTGGTTTCTTATCCTGAGATTTTTCTTGGGTACCCTTCCTTGTTTTTCTCGATGTCTGAGACATTTCTGAGTTTTTTTTTGAAGGATATCTACCAGTTATTTTGTCCTTGACACAATCATTAGCATTTATCTGTATCAGGAATTGTGTTTTAATAGAGATTGATGGCATAGGTCGTGTTTTCACAATTCCGATGTCTCTCTTTTGTCTATACCATTTTTGTCTTCTTGATTTCTGGTTTGGGAAGTCAAAAAAAATTTCCTCCTGTGTTTTTGAGAGTAACTTAGCTCTTGTATGCTCTTTTTCTGACCTCAAATCTTCTGAGTTAGCTGAGCGTTCATCTAACTCATCAGTTGCATCATAATAGAGGTTTGAAAAGACTTGTTGAGCTTTCATTAAGTCCTTGGGTTCCTTATCTTCATTTTCAATGTTGAGGATTGAAATCATTTGGATGGGAAGTATGTCGTAGCCATCCTCATTGCAAAATTGAGTAGGCATAGACATCTTCACACATACATCCATTGTCGCTAAAATTTGAGTCCACTCGAATGGCTCAAATAAATGTTCTGGACACGGTTGATCAGGTACGTAGGCTTCGTTAGTGCAGTCCCTTTCTAGGATACATTCTTCTCGTCTTAAGCTTTTGTTTTCTGAAGCCCCACATATTTAAATAGGAGTGTCTTTGTTTAACCAGGATGGGAATTTAGTTTCAGCCGAAGAGACTGAATCAAACTCTTGGATGGGTGTTTTCAAGACATCTCTGTAAGTGTGATCTTTTAGATTGACTCTTCTTATAGATCCCACTTGCTTCAAGTACAGATAGTTGTTTCCCAAATCTTGGATAAGCTGTACCTATCGCATAAAAGGTCTTCCCAATATGATTTCATAGTTGAGTTTTTTCCCAAAATCTACTATGGCAAAAGTGTGTTGATATTCAACATTACAGGAATTGACTATCACTTTTTCAAGTAGCCCTAATGGTCTCTCAATGTGTCCGTCAGCCAACTGCAATTTCATTCGAGTTTGCCTGATGGCTAGCTATCCCCAGGATTCCCGTACTGCTTTAGTGGCTATGGCTATGCCAGCGCCACTATCCAGTATTGCCATGGTTTCAATGTCATTATATTTCACTGGGAGGGTGGTGTTTCCTTCTTCCTCTTCATAATATTCTCCAACCTTTTTCATAGGAACTGACTGAATATCTTTTTTTTCCATTTCAATTTTCAAATTTTCCAAATTCTTTGAGATTAATCCCGTTATCCCCACCTTCTTTAGGGTTTTCTATAAATCGTTCCATAAGTATGGTCCGAGTTTTAACAGTTCTCCCAAGGTAAGAGTGCATTGGATCGGTGTAGACATGATTGAATGAATGTTGTCTACTTCTAGGGTCTGTTTAGCTCTTTTTACTTGAGTGGTCTTGCACACGATGGATTCGTCTTTGTTATCTCCCAAGTAAGAAGGTAATGTTTTTAATGTCAATGGTTTCGACATTCCTGAAGCTTCCGATCCGCAATCCCCATACAAGGATTGTAAATCCATGTTCATATTAGAAGGTAGGTTATCCAACCAGACTTCCTCTATAGGATCTGACTTTAAAGCTAGACTCTAATCAATGATCTCTCTCACTTTTTCCCATAAGTGTCCTGGCCAATCTTCCTCTACGAATGGAATTCCATCTAAGGCATCTTCATTGTCAGGCATTATAAGCACTGGTTCATTTGTTTCAAGGTGGGGTTCTGCCACCACATCGGACTTTGCTTTCGTTTCTTCTACCGCAAGCTCTTTAGGTTTTGCAATACTTTCAAGCTTGGGTTTTTGTTTCTCCAGCATTTCTTGCGTGATTCTTACCAAATTTTGATAAGGTTCCAGCTTAACTGCTTCCATGTCTGGAGGTGGATAGTTTTTCCACTTGTTTTCCATGTTTTGGCCTGCTTTAAGTCCTGCTTGGTAGGCTTCCAAGGCGGCATTAATAGGCTCAAAAATTTTATCAACCAGAATAGATCCTCCAGATTTCACGGTTGTTTCCTTGAATTCACTGCCAGTTTCTTTCAACTTGTCCTGGGCTAGCATTTTTGCTTTCTCTTTGATTTCAACCCGTTGTTTTTGTTTTCTCATCTCATATCTTTTGCTTCTGCTTCTTTTGATTCTTTGAGAAGAAACTTTTGTGTTCTCTGAATCATCAAAGGAGTTGTGTTTATTTTTCTTTGCCTGGGCTCTAGTGATTACTTGATTGGAACAATTGGTTCACTCTCTGATGAGCTACTAGGCATCACTTGGACTACGTTTAATATGGTTTTACCCTTGTTCAAAGGATTTTTTGGACAATCTTCCCGAAAGTGTCCTTCATTTTTGCAACATTGTATGCAATAGGCTTCAATTGGTTTGAGATTTTTGTCAGGCTCTGGATATTCATTTTTCCAATGGTCATCAACACCACAGTTATGACAGTTTCTTGTTCTAGGCTTCATCATGGGTCTTCCCATGGGAGGTCTGACACCTTGAATAGCTACATAATACATCGTTGCTAGCTCTGGTGGAGCATAAGTCACGGTTTCTTCCATTGGTGGTGGATGTGTACTATACCAATCTCCTTCTATCATTACTGTAGATGGACTAGGCTCTGTATAGGGTGTAACAGGCACTAATGCTTGTTCATCTATGACTCCTTCAGAGTGCATGTACTTTACAGGCACTGCATTATGTACTGGATACGGAGTTTGGTGTCCCAACACAAGTTGAGGTCTTTCCATACCCATTGGTGATCTTTGAGCTTGGGCCATATTAGGTTGATATTTGTACATGGGTTATCCTTGTGGCCTCATGGGTACGTACTGAACATTCCCATCATACTTTGGTTTGAAGTAGCACTCATGGGTCTCATGGTTGGTCCATTTACCCTCGATTGCACACCATTTTTGTGGCCTAATTGGTTGTCCCTGTGGAGGTATTCCTTGTCTTGGTCCTCTCTTAGGTGCTTTTTGCATATTGTTCATCATGTCGTTCATCCTTTTTAGCCTATCTTCTATAGCTGAGAGTGGTGCCGCAGCAGCCGTTCCCACTTGTGCTGGTTTTGTGGATGCTGTTTTTTCACTTTGGTTATCCTTAGGGACATCTTCTTCATTGAAAATTTCACAGTTGTCTCCTAGGTCAATAGAATCAAACACACATGCTTCTAGGGTTGTATGCTTTTTACTATAGATTATAGCACGAAGCTCTTTGTTTAGCAATCCCTCCAGAAACAAAGATACAAGTCATCCTTCTGTAGGTATCTCCATCTCTGGGTATCTGGCAATGTATTGTTTCATTCGAGTTGTACAATCCCTAACAAAATCACCATGTTTTTGTTTAAAGCTGTAGATTTGAACTACCTTATTATGTTTGATCCCCGTTTTGGAACAAGCAGCTACAAATCCTTGAGTTAATGTGTTCATGTCCATGATTGACCTTGGTGGAATGTTTTGGAACCATGTCAAAGCTTTTCCTTCTAATGTCATTCCAAACCCCTCGAATTGAGTATGGAAATTGAATATACGCTTTGCTCTTAGCACTTGCTTAAAGCTTGCTAAGTGGTCGTATGGATCCCCTGATCCACTGTATTGTCTGACCCATTTCTGAAAATCAGCTGGTCTGACGTGTCTGTTTCGTTCAACTCCAGGTCTTCTAGGAGTTGGTCCTGTTCCGAATCCTTCAAACCAATCTGTTGGAAATAGTGACTCATGTAGCCCTGGACTGGCCTTAGTGCCACTCGATTTTCTACCTGATGAGGTGGTTTATGGTTTCTTCACATTACTCTCAGGTGATCTCTCACGGTGTTCATCCCTTGGAATTGTTTCTGGTCCTTGACCTAATATCCAATCCCGGATGGAATACCCTTGGTATTTGGTTTGTTCTACCTCCTCAGGAGTCATCATAACAAAGTTGTTGTTATAACAATCCCTAAACAGGTAGGATGGTAGGTCTGCTGATCCCTTATCTTTGATCTTGAAGATATAGATGATCTTCATGGACGTTAATTGTCCTGGTTTGGCATGAGAAGTCCACAGAAGATCTTTTATGTTTCTATCTTTCCAACAATAGACTCCGATCCTAGGATTATCCGTACTAAGCCGTTTCAAGGGCTTCAAGTCTACTTGATCGTATCCCTTGAATTCTAAAGTTGGCGGTCCTTCTTTTGATGACATGTCTGTGATTATGGTGTTTACTTCTAACCCCCATTTGTCTATCACGTCAGGGTTTTCGACCTGTAGATACCAAGTTCCATTTTGATCCATGTACATTTTTCCTTGTTTGTTTGTCCTAACCTCTTCTTCAAACTCAATACCATGGTCATCAATGCGAATAGCATACTCCTCGTTAGGGTCCAAGTAAACCTGGGCTCCATGACGGTTAGTCTTGTAAAAAGATAGTATATGCTTATAGTGCACTATCATTCTGGTTTTTGAGTGAGTCGAATAAGAAGACATTTCGGATGTTGAATTTGAAAAAGTGTCTGAGACTTCTTCAGGAATTGTGTGCAAGGAATTGCCTTGATTCACGCTTTCTTCGGTGGATACTCTATTGGAGGTTTCTCTGAGTATGTCCTGATTTCCTAGTACACGACCAGATCTAAGGTTCATATAGACTTATGAAGCCCTAGATAGAGTACTCACCTTTGGATTGACTTGTCGTCAATTTCCACTTGATTCAATTGCAACTTTCTGTCAAGCCACTAATTCCTCGTCTGCAACCTGATTCTTGTATAAATTTGATCAAGTTAGCTATTCTTCTATAAAGACAGTAGAGTTTTTGCTAACTCTTATAATTCGTCTTTGTGTATCACTTCAAATCGAGCTATGAGAGTCAAAATTTTGACTTTCAAATTCGACTTTAGCAAAAATCAAAGGTTTGATTTGCAACCTAAAAACTAAGTGTACATGTATCAATTTTGATCTAGTTGAATCCAAAATTGCCCTGTGGCTTTATATGATTTTTTTCTATCACTGTATAAGTTCAAAAGTAAAAAATGATGTCTCTGGATAGCATAAGTAAATAATCGTGATTGTTTACTTTTGTCAGTTTTTTACACTTTCTTGATTGGTTTGGCAAGTATACAACTTGTTAAAGTCTTTGGACAAGTTTCAATAAGTTTGGACAAATTTGGATCAAGTTTATCAACTGTTTTGTGTCCGCAGACTCTGATTTCAAGAATCTAGCTTAAGTCTCACTTTTGGGATCCAAATTTCACCAAAATGGGTTTGTGAGGTCTACTTGATGTACTTGACCTTGTGGCCTACTCAACTTCGGAAAATCATCAAGTTTTGAAGCAGATGTAAATAATCACGATTATTTACTTCAATTATATTTTTGCAAGTTTTTGCCCTAACTTTGACACAGATCTGTTAAGCACCTTAAGTTAAGGTCACTAGCCAAGTTTCATCAAGTTTGGACAATTTTTGGTCAATTGGTCATTAATTATTTGTTCGCAGAATAACTTTGCAATTTTAGTCACAAATTTCACTCCAGTGGTCCAAATCTTACCCAATTTGGTTTGTGGGCTTATTACAACATGGTAAAGCTAGTGGTATGCAGACTTGGTCAAAAAAGTTGAAAATAAGGACAGATGTAAATAATCGTGATTATTTACTTTTGACAGATTTTTACAATTTTTTGGTCAATTGAGCATATACACATGTTTATCACATCAACATAAGCCTATGAATCAAATTTCAACAAGTTTGGATAAATTTTCCCCCAATTTATACTCAAGATTCAAAAAGTCAGTACAAACTTTAGTTTTTCCCAGTTTGGTGATCCAAATCTCTTGGGCCTTTACAAAAGTTGTTTGTACACATGCAATGAGTCAATGGTATAAATCTTGGCCAATTTAGAGCAGAAAGTTAATAATCACGATTATTAACTTTAGGCTTGAAATGAGCATTTTTTAACAATTTTCTCAAGGATAGTCTTTATATGAGCTATTTTAAGCCTATGAATCAAGTCAAAACTTAATTTGGCCTAAAATGTCAAGAAAAAGTAAATAATCTGAGTTTTGGCCAACTCTTGAAATTTTTACCTCGAAGTGTCTTTGAGCTTACCCACTGGTTCAGACAACTTTTAGGCTTACTCTCCAGTCGGATTGAGGGGATTCAAGTCTTTTCGAGCTATTTCTAGACGTAGACCTGAAATTTTGCAACTTCCAATAACCACTCACACTTGATTCTTTCAGAGAGAGCAATGTTTTGAAATCCACCTAGGATCTTACTTACCCTACTCCTAGATTCTCATGCAATGGGGTTGTGGAAAGTGTCCACAAACACTCGTTTTTTGTGTTTTTTACGTTTTTCAGAGTCTTGATCTTAAGACTTGTCTCGTCTACCAATCATTCTCCAAATCCTAATCTAAATCGACAATCCTACAGTCCTAAAGGTACTCAGCAAGTACGATTACTTCCAAGCTACCTCTACAGAGCAAAAGACGACAATCTTAAGCTATGCGGTTTCTAAAAGAAAGTTTTGAACTCTAGGAGAACTTAGAGGAAGTGAAAGGACAACTACACAAGACGCTCACCTTTTTCCCTAGTTTAGGTTTCTTCAATCCCTAGCAGCGGCGCCAAATGTGGGACGCATGTCTAACCTCACCATCCTATCTTATTGCAGTTTTAGCGAGAACCACGATTAATTTGTCAAACCATGGAATGAAGCTGACTCGATTAGTGCATAGAGGCTACATGAGGGTTTAAATCTCTCAGAAAACAACTAACAACTCGCATCTAACTCAAGCTACACTCTAATGACTGAAATCACCAAAAGCCAATCGCTCATCGGCAAGAAAATCACATCCGTTACAGCATCAAATGACATCCAAACATAATGAAACTTCTAGGAAAATTTTATAAGACCTAAGCATACATGCCTAAGGTCTCAAACCCCACTTTAGGTCAAGTTCCAAAATTGCGATTATTAACAACAATGGATTTTTGACCTAGTCATTTTCGACCCAGAATGCATCTAAATGCTTAGCAATGATGCCCCAATACCCCGCCTATGTTTAGTTTTCAATTTAAAAGTGTAAATTCCTAGTTATGATAAAATTAGGCCGCGGGTTGGCGACGCCAAAAGCTACGAAATATTGTGAATGGCTTACGTCAATGCGTAGAGGTCTTACCTGCGATTGCAATGCAACAAACACAATTGCAATGTGACAACCAGGGAGGGAGTAGGAAGCGTGAGAAGGAGAGAAGTGAGCGTCGTTAGCTCACGCTGTGTATTTTTTATCCAAAAACTTATAAAAAACTTACAAAAATTGGCTTTTATACCTTAGCCAAGGTTTTTGGTTGGTCAAAACTAATAATCTGGAGTTCTACCAAAGCTGGGATACAATCTGGAAGATTGTAGCCCCGGCTCATTAATTACAAGGTTTATCAGAGAAAATAGGAGTTATAATATTCTCGATTCATCAAAATAATAAATGTTTTACAAGGAGAACTCCAAAAAATGGTGTCCGAGTTAGCTTGCTGCTAATAGCTTACAAAAATGACCCATTTGTTTTCAGTCATGACAATATTTACGGCTAAGGATATAGCTCAAGTCTTCATGAAAGGTGTCTTCATGTATCTTGGTTTGCCTTAGCGTAATGTTTTTGATTGTGATGCAAAGTTCACCTCAAATTTTTGAAAATATTTATTCTTAGCTTCAAGAACCCAATTGGCCTTTAGTACTGCTTATCACCCTCAAACTGATGGGCAAATTGAAAAGACCAATCAAATCATTGAAGACATGTTAAGAACTTATTGTATGCATGAGCATGATAAATGGACCAAACATTTGTATTTGGTTGAATTTGTGTATAATTCCTCATTCCAATGATGAATAGGATGCCTCCTTTTCAAGCCTTGTATGGACAAGAGTGTCTTACTCCACTCAAATGGACAGACCCTCTCATACGGGTTCAAGCATCTAAAGAAATACTAGACGAAATGCAACTGCATATTGATCTTACATGATAAGACATTAAACCTACTCAAGATAGACAGAAAAGTTATGTTGACCCTAGACAATCTACAGGACGCTTTCAAGAAGGAGATATGGTATTTTTGAGAGTAAAACCCAAACATAGCTCTTTATCAATGGGTAAATGGGAGAAGCTCGGTGCCAAATATTGCGGACCTTTTGTAATCACAAAAAGAATCAATGATCAAGCTTACAGACTCTTGTTACCACCACACATAAAGGTACATGATTATTTTCACGTCAGCTTACTCAAGGGGTATGTACTTGATCCACATCACATTCTTGATTTATTCTCTTTTATCTACCTCTACCGATGGAACTTTTGAAGTATATCCTGAAGTGATCATTAAAGTAGAACTAAGCCTTTACGTAATTGGGAGCACCTTGTTAAATGGTCGACATATCTAGAGGAAGATGCCAGTTAATGTGATTCTTCTCCCTATGCTTTCAACAAGCACGCGCATGCGAGGTGGTAGGCTTGCAAAGGGGATGTCCTTGGTCTGAATAAGGGGGAGGAAGGGGGGCGGCCTGAATTTACAATTTTTGATGCGCCCGAGTTTACCTATTTTTTTGAATTTACATAAAGCACATCGGACAGCTCAAATCGCACCCGATCCTTGAAATGGACGTGGGCCATTGATCCCCTCTTGCCTAGGCCCGTGTGAGATAGTGAGTAGGGGTTGCAGGGTTATCCATAGCTACTAACCTTGATTTTATATAATCTTGCAGAATCACACTCAATGTAAAATGACTCGCATGAGAATCATCTAGGACCTAGAGAAACATGCAAGAATTTTAGAACAAATTAGAGTTTACTTAAAGGACAATTCCCCAAAAAAAGACCTTGCCCCTAGATCTAGGCACTTTCTTTCCAAAAAAGCCAAAAGAATTCTAGTTTCTTACCCCAAGTAACCTCTTTCTAACTCTTCAAATATTTTTGTTACAGGCCCTTTTAGTGTCCCAAGGCCTGGAGTTAAATTTTGAACCTCTCTGTATGGAAACTTTCCTTGTCCTAAGATGTATAAGTAGCTTGGAAGCATCACAACTTTTTGTTGAATTGGCATTAGCTTCAAACAAAAATTCTTTTATTCTACACGTGCTTTCTTTTAATGACTGGGTAAAAATCTTGGCCACTCTGGACAAGGATATTAAGGATGGTGTAGCTATGATATCCCAGTATATTTCCCAATTGCCTATACTTCTTTGCAATAAAATCAGAAAGTAGCATAGTTCTCTTAATCAAGGAAAAAATTATCCAAATTTCTTAGAAAGTTATGCGTCCTTAATCCAAATTTTATCAGTACCCCTTCTACTCTTGCTATCCCACAAACTGGTGGCATCTGCTGCAGAGATAGTGCTACTTTGGAAGCTGTCAAGGAATTTTAGAACAACCTTTTCTCCCTCAATGACTCTAATCTTTTAGAGATGGTGTCCAAAGTTTCCATTTTGATCGTTGTGGAAGCCAAAAAGACCTCTACATAGGATCTTATCTATATACACAATCTATTCCAGAATGAACTTTTGGATTGGTTTTCACCTAAGGCAATATTTTGTGAGTGTTTTGACTTAATTTCTAGAAATTATGAGTTATTGGATAAAGTCTTAATTGGCTGGACATATCATTAGCCGATTAGAAATTTAGTCTATAGCAATGACTTTCTCTGTTGCAGTACTATCCTTGATTGTGCTTGTGATAGATTTAACACTTTTTGTAAAGATTTTGGTGATTTAGGCAAGCATGTATTGTAAGGTTTCCAGATTCTGAAACCTTAAAGGTTAGGTTGTATAAAGCTTAATCAAACTGATATGATTATTGAAAAAGCAATGTAGAATTGTCCGACCATGGCAAATATTGGTATTTTTGGAATCTTAAGCACACCAAACCTCGGGCTAGAAATTTTCAGATTTAAATTCGGACAAAAACTGACCCCGCTAGTCCTTTCTAAAGATTCAATGTAAAATAAATTATTAAAAAAATTTGAAGGGTTATAGTAATCATTTAAGCATAGACTTTATTAAGGGTCTCCCAGATATTTACAAGATATTTACCAATTAAGAAAAAATAGGTCAAATTATAGCAGAATTGACATTTTAAAAGCTGGCAGGTAATGGGAAGGTCATCACTGATGACCTGTCAGGGACTCATTTAGCAGCAGGGGGCATTTTTTGACTTGCTGGGGACTGCTTGAACTGCAAGAAACTGCCTTTTACAGCCCGTGAGAGCTTGTGAGTGCCAGAAAACTATAAATAGGACCCCTTGCTTCATAATCTGACATACTCAGAGCTTTGATACTCTCTCTCTCTCTCATCTAGAGAGAACACTACGCAGGAATCATTAGAGATTAATCTCTAATGATTAACATAAATGGTAATTAGTCTAATCTTTCTTAATTAGCAAGGTTAGATTAAGCTATTTTGTTAATAAATCAAAGATTATGCCTATGTATACTCATAAACCCTCTCTTAATTAATTATTCTCTGCTGATTTTTGTAATTAAGCTTGGTAATGTTAAGCTAATTAATTATCCTATCATATTAGGGTTGAAATTAGTCAAATTAACCATGAATTAATGGGAAATATATTAATCAAGCTTAGATTAAGTTGAGATAATTATCAAAGCTGAATTAGATAGTCATTAAGCTAGGAAAAGTATCCTATAATTTTTTGAGTAATTTTCCTAATTAATTAGGCAGAATTACACTGTTTTTTTGAGAAAATTAAAGGGAAAAATAATCAAATTGATCCCAAATGTTTTGAGTTATTTATCAGTGGTTAACTAGGTGTTAAGAAACCCGTGATAACTAGGAGAAGCTCAGTTAATTAATTTAGCTAATTACTTTAGCAGAAATACTCTGTTTTAAAGACTAATTAAATAGGAGAAATTAGTAAACTGATTTTAAATGCTGTGAGTTTTTTATCAGTGGTTAATTAGGTGTTAAGAACCCATGATAATTAGGAGAAGCTCATATAATTAATTTAGCTAATTATTTTAGCAGAAATACTATGTTTTTAAGACTAATTAAATAGGGGAAATTAGTAAACTGATATTAAATGCTGTGAGTTATTTATCAATAGTTAATTAGGTGTTAAGGAACCCGTGATAATTAGGATAAACTCAGATAATTAATTTAGCTAATTACTTTAGAAGAAATACTCTATTTTTAAGACTAATTAAATAGGGGAAATTAGTAAATTGATTTTAAAGACTTTGAGTTATTTATTAGTGGTTAATTAAGTGCTAAAAAACCCATAATAATTAGGAGAAGCTCTGATAGTTAATTTAGCAAAAATACTCTATTTTAAAGACTAATTAAATAGGGGAAATTAGTTAACTGATTTCAAATTTTGTGAGTTATGTATCAATGGTTAATTAGGTGTTAAGGAACGTGTGATAACTAGGAGAAACTCAGATGATTAATTTAGCTAATTACTTTAGCAGAAATACTCTATTTTTAAGAATAATTAAACAGGGAAAATTAGTAAATTGATTTTAAATGATACGAGTTATTTATTAGTGATTAATTAAGGGTTGAGAAACCCGTGATAATTAGGAGAAACTCAGATAATTAATTTAGCTAATTACTTTAGCAAAAATACTCTATTTTTAGGACTAATTAAATAGGGAAAATAAGTAAACTGATTTCAAAGACTTTGAGTTATTTATTAGTGGTTATTTTGGTGCTAAAAAATCCATGATAATTAGGAGAAGCTCGGTTAATTAGTTTAGCGAATTACTTTAGCAAAAATACTCTATTTTTAGGACTAATTAAATAGGGGAAATTAGTAAAATAATTTCAAATGCTTTCAGTTAATTATCAATGGTTAATTAAGTGTTAAGAAACTCATCATAATTAGGGATAGCTTAGATACTTAATCTAGCTAATTACTTTAGCAAAAATACTCTATTTTTTGGACAATTTAAATAGGGGAAATTAGCAACTAGATTCAAATTGAATTGAGTTCTTTATTAGTGGTTACTTAAATGTTAAAAAACGTGTGATAATTAGGGAAAGATCAAATGAGTAATCTAGATAATTCCTTTAGCAGAAATACTCTATTTTTTGGACAATTTAAAAGAGGGAAAATTAGCAAATAGATTCAAATTGAATTGAGTTATTTATCAGAGGTTAATTGGATGTTAGAAAATTTGTGATAATTAGGACAAGCTCAAAGGATTAATCTACATAACTACTTTAGCTGAATTACCCTGTTTTTAAGACAAATTAAATAGGGGAAATTACCAAATAGATTCAAATTAAATTGAAATATTTATCAAAGGTGAATTAGACTTTGGAAAATCCATGAAAATTATGTTACCATCAAAAAATTAGTATAACTAAATATCCCAGTAAAATGACATTATTTTTAGGGGAAAATAAAAGGGGAAATATAGTAAATTAACCCAAAAACCTTTGATATCAATATCAAAGGAAGAAAACACCTTGAGGAATACATGATAAATATCACAACCTTAGATAAATAGTTTAGGTATGTGTCTTCAATAAAAATAACCAATTCTTGTATAAAATGGACAAGGGAAATTAGGAAATGAATTTATCTAATTGCCAAATAAATACCCGAGGTCCAAAACCATTATTGAAGAGTGGAAAAAATTACTTATAGCATAAATAAGTTATAGAAGGAATATCTCATCAAATCGACTATTAAAGATACCTATTTATTCCAAAAATCCTTATTTTTGGGTAAACATGGGAAAAGAAGACTATTTAATTAAGCTTCTAAATGGATTAAGTCATTTTTATAAGGCTGCCAACATGGCTCCAAAGAGAACCAGGGAAAGTCCTCTTACTAGGGAAGAGGATGTTAGCAACAAAAGAAACAAGGCCACTAATGACCATGAGGCTGGGCCTAGCCATAGGCCGACGGAGGAAGGTTTGCAGGCTCTAGCCCAGCAGCACATGGACGAGCAGTCCCAGGTGGGTTTCACATTATTCAATTAAGTTTTTGTAGTTTAAGTTCATTCTTAAGTTAGCATTGCATACGTAAAGTTAGGAAGGATAACGGAAGGTAATTTCCAACGCCCATTTGTTTAATAATGTAGGAAAATTTTTTTTGGGTTAAAACTGGTTGAAATAGGAAAGATATGATTGATCATCCTTAAGACAGCTTGTCTCAAGACACCTCCAACTCCTTAGTATAAATTGACGATAATGATTGGCTTTCTAGCCACGGATAAGTCGGTTACCCCCATGAACGATGAGTTTCTACTCCATGTCATGTCTTGACGTTTCTACATAAGTTAGAATACCGTTTTTTAATCCTAGGGGAGCTACCCGGTTGTATGGGCAACTGGTTTGGTGTATGGGCACCTGGAACCTTGGGTGGGGGTTTATCCACTCCGGATTTGAATAAGGAATGGGTTCCGTTTTTCACCCTTAGGTGGTCTTGAGACAAGAAGAGTACTGGTCATGGTTATTATGGACAATGTTTTGATTGACAGTACCCTGTCTTAAGTTTAAAGATGTCTGTTTTCTAAAAGAATGCTAGCAATGCTATCTTCAAGGAATTACTGTGATGGAACGTTAAAAGAAACAATTATTTTAAATGTTAAAACAATGTGACAATAAGATAAATAAATCTTTTGTGAGTGCGGGGTGGTAAGTGGGGATTGACCAAGGTTGTCAATCATGGACGGGTGGACCTGATTAGCCAAGTAACTATCCATTTCCGCGCACTAAAGCGTTTTAGAAACTTCCTCACTTGGAAGAGGAATCCACCAACGGCTGTGCCCTCACATATGTTAGGGGGAAAAAAGCGTTGGCTAAGGAAACCATAAACTGAATGATGAAGTTATAGGGCCGGAATAAGAATTTTTCTTTTTAGGCCGTTTGAATATGTTGTCCCGTTTTCGCTGCGAGACAGGACTAGGTCTGCTTCTAAGGCTATAGACCCAAGCCATTGTCAATGGTAAAGGTCTGTTCCTTGGATTTTTCTTGTTTAGAGACTCTAATTTGTATCAGACCTAGAGACCTGTCAAGGATCCCATCCCGATCTTGGTATAGGCGGGTTGGGGACCTTACATGTATCCACTAGTAATCTGAGTGTGATTATTGACCCCATAGTCCAAAAAAATCTTAGCTAAAGGACTCAATCACATTCCTATACCTGGCCTTATCATCTCTACTCTATTGCTTAGTTGACCTTGTCAATGCTTTTCGACTGGAGAAGACAGTCCTACTGGACTTAACCAATTTGGTTCGACTTTGTTTTCTTCAAAAAGTAACTCTTTTACCACATGATTGGTTGTCTACTGATATCACTTGGATCACACCTGACCTTAATTTGAAAATTTTAAAAAACCGCTCAAAATTGGTTTGTTGCTGGATTGGATAAAGCTGCCAATAGCCCCACTCTTATTTGTAAAAAATTGGCTTGGAAGGCTGCTTACTCACGCCTTTCTGGAGGGGAATTTACTTTGCTTAACTTATCTCCTAGTGAGGTCACCAAAGGTATTGCTAAACACCTTACTAATTAAACTTCCTATATTATTTTCCACCTATAATCATCACAAGCACAAGTTTTGTTGGATATTTGATGCCTCGAATGGGATATTTACAAACATTACTAAAGACATTCCTTTATGCTTAGACCTTGTACTATCTGAGTTTGAATCCATTTGTGCAATTAAACAAAAAATCTATTCAGATCTTTTCAAAATACACTATAACCAGTTTTGGCTTGTTAAGAACTTCACTGAGGTCACTCTTGACCTCCTCGGTCAAATATTTCATCTCTTTTCTATTGACATCACTCAATGTTATGAGAATATACCCCTTCATGGGGATACATGGTTGAAAAATGTTCTGAAAGAAATGATCAAGATTGCATTCAACCATGCTCGGATAAAAGGTTTTTCTTACATCTCTCTTGTAAATAAACCTAGACGAATTTAACAAGCGAGCACGTCTCACACCTCCCACTTCAATGAGAAAAAGATTTTTAGTAGCATTATCTGGCTTCTGGACGTTTGTTCAGTCCACTTTGGTGGCCCATGCTATAACCAATGCCTTGGTATTCCTATGTGCTTCTCCTGTTCACCCCTTATGTGCAATTTATACTTAGCCTTTTTTGAATATAAATGATTTCTTGAGACCATGAGGAATAAATATACCAATCATAAGCTATCTCTATTTAAACATACCTATGGATACATGGATGATATCCTAAGCCTCAACAATAGAACTTTCTTTGACGAAATTAACCATATTTACCCTAATTGCCTTAAGATTGAGCCTACTTAGGGTAGTGGGTTTAATACAGCTTCTAGGTTATTTTCCACCTCTATACAATTCCTTAACTTCTCAATTATGTTACACAATCCCTGTAATGGTAACTACGATTACCAATTCATATGGAAAAGAGACCTACTTAATATCTCTCCCATTGAATTTGTCAAAAAAAGGAGTAACAAACCACATAAAGCGACTCTAAGCACATGTATTAGTATGCTTTACATGATCCTTTATTCTTTATTTTGAGGTTTTCTTAAAGTAATTGTCCTACATTCTGAAAAATTCATAGTAACATTTGGTTTGTAAACCTAAAAGTGTGAGATATTGTATAGAAGGATTGGTATAAAGATTCAAGATAATTTGGCTTATATAATAACCTCTTATATATATATATATATATATATAATCATAAATATTCACTTGTATCCTAAAGGAGTGACGACATTTTGGATTATAAGTTTTAAAATGAACTTAAAATGAGCAAAAAACACTGCTTCCACTTGACTAAATTGGAACCCATCATTCTCAAGGTTGATGGCATTAAGTTAAAGAGGTTGTAAGATGGACATGGATAACAGCTGATATAGTCTATTGACACCCGTAAAATGCATTCAAGGTTAACAATGTTGTGGTGAGGACTCTATCCTTTCTTGGAATTTCTTTGGCTTAAGCGGTGGACCGTCCCTAGTGTACCAAGACTCGTGCCACTTTGTGGATATATTATAATAGTTCTACAGTTGTACTAAAACACTAGAATGATACCTCATTCTTATAGCTTTGTAAAAAGATAATTTTAACACTGATTTGTTTTTGTGCTTCCCTTGGTCACTTGTTTATGTTCACACACACACACACACACACACACACACACACACACACACACACACACACACACACACACACACACACACATTGAAATATCTCTCTCTGCCCGCCTATTTTCCTATGCGTGCTGACTCTCCCCTTCTCCTTTGTTTGTTAGCTACCAATGCTGATTGTAGAATAAATTTTGGAAAAATAAGACAATTTATAAAGAAATTAGGTGAGGGGATTGTTCCCATTTACATTCTCTCGCTCTCTCTTTCTTACTTCTCACACACACAATCTCCTTAGGAGTTCTTCACAAATTAAAAGCCCAAAAACTGAAAACCCACAAGGGAGATTTCCTACTTAAAATGGAGATATATAAAGATTCACACAAAAGTTTGCCAATTTCTCGCACATTCAAATTTTAAAACTCAGAGGTAATCTCCAATGTGTTCGAGAATCAAGTTAAATCAAGACCCTTTTTGAGCCGATCAAGGTGACCGTGAGTATGGAAAAAACAAGAAATAAGTGTGACTTATCCGATTTGTGAGCCAATCAGAAGTTGAAACTAGAAACATGAGAAATTTGAGCCGGTCTCAAATCCCTCAGGCAAGAAAAATATAAAACAAAAAAATATCTATATACGGTGGTGAATTTCAAATTGAACGGGATTTGGATAGCACAAACCTACCTTTTCTCGAGTCTTGTTTTGAAACTCCACAAGCTTCCATTCAAAACTCCAAGCCGATCAATTAATCCCAAAACGTCAACTCAAAATTATGAACTTCCATCAAAACCGAGTGGAGCTCATTGAGCCCAAGTTGAGAGTCATCAAACCCAATGAGAACACCAAAAAAAATCCTTGAAACTCTCAAGTTGGTTAAAACCCTTTCAAGTCTCCGAAGCTCTAATTCAGAATCAGGTTTTCAAGTAAACCCGATCATAAGTGCAATTATAACAACTTGATATTGTTGAAAATTGTGCTTCTGTTTTGAGCTTGTTTGGCGAAAATTGACAAGTTTTGGTATCAAATCTCACAAAAAACTCAATTTTTGACCTAGAAATCAAGAAATCTTTAAATCTAGCACTTAATCGTTGGCCTAACAAGCAAGATTCTTTCTCTGGCGCGCCCTGTTTGAAGTGCATCATAGTTCGGTCAAGGTAAACAAGAAAGGCTAAAAGTAAGTGTGCATGCTATATTCTTGTGTGTACAACCATTATGTGGGAAACTTGGCAATAGGAAAGTGGACTTAGATGCTATCTGCAAATGTTGGGGCATTGACACTTGATTTTTTTGCAGATTAAGCTATTTAGTGACCAACCTTTCATCATTTCAAGGAGTTGAAGATATCTCCAGCTCGTACAAGCTAAAGTCAGCCAACTCTTGTGTATCCAAAGAACAATCAACTACATAAATTACCTTGATGCAAGCAGCCTTTCCAACCCAAGCATGAGGAAATTCCATTGAGCAACATGAGAACTACTAGGAGACAATTTTACAGATCAAGTACAATATGGTCGCCTCAAGTAGAGGATTCAAATGCATGAGATCCAATCAATAATAGCAGTAGCATGGAGTAGAGTATGACAAAACAACTAATACAACTCCATGCCTACAATGGAGACAAAGTTTTGTATAATTACTTAGAGAGCCATAGGGACTAAATATTGGCTACTCTAGATGTGTGTGTAAATGAAACAACACCTACAAAGTTTTGTGATGAGGAAGGATATAACATAGCTCCCTAATTTATGATAAATGTATTGAAGAAAGCTAAAAACAAATGTGCGTATGAAAGGAGAATGGTGAGACAAACAACTATTTCATGAAGTATAATGCAAAAGTGCAAATGAAGGAAGTAAAGCAACCACAAGAATATGTCATCACTGACATACCTGAAGAATCAACTATACTCGTTTCAAGGAATCCAACTCCAAAAAATGCACAACTAAATACAAATGAAGAAGCAGTGTTTCCAAGTTCCACATCAAATGTTCTAAACAAACTGGAGATCAAGAGAAGAACAGGATAACGCAAGAGGTTGATTGTCTCCTACATTGATCAAATTCAGATTATGTGGAAAACCAAGACTCAAAACTACATGTTTAGCTATGATAGATCCTTATGATACAAAGAACCTAATGTCTTATGACACTTGGATAATGATGGGAAAGCCACTGATGTCAATCAAAGAGCTAGAAGAAATAGTGTACACAAGTTCTAAAACACCAATTCCTAGCTTTGACATGGCAAAAGTTGTACCCAAGTTGAGTCATGGGAAGTTCAAGGACACTTTCTAAATAATCGACTCCCATCACATCAAAGGAAGTTTGGTCCTGGTTAAGAGCTGGATGAACATCTTCTTTTAACAAAAACAAAAAGCTTCAACAAAAACAAGAATAGTAATCCTAGAATCATCTCAAATATACGCAAAAAATAAACAACCAACCATAGAAAAAAAAGTTAAAGCTAAAGAAAACACCAAAGCACATGAACCTTGCAAGTAAACTTTACCTTGGATGAGTCTCCGTCAAACTTTCTATATAGCCTCTACATAAAAAATCTAACCATCAACAATTCAATGAAATGGTTGTTTGTCTCACCATTCTCCTTTCCAAAACCAATACTAGCAAGGGAATGGGGAACACTCTACCCAACTCAGGGTGATGCACATTGAATAATGAAAAACTACTTTAGCACATACCATGGCTACAAATATGTCAGGAACATTTTGGCAACATAACCATATTACCGTGAGTATGGAAAAAACAAGAAATAAGTGTGACTTATCCGATTTGTGAGCCAATCAGAAGTTGAAACTAGAAACATGAGAAATTTGAGCCGGTCTCAAATCCCTCAGGCAAGAAAAATATAAAACAAAAAAATATCTATATACGGTGGTGAATTTCAAATTGAACGGGATTTGGATAGCACAAACCTACCTTTTCTCGAGTCTTGTTTTGAAACTCCACAAGCTTCCATTCAAAACTCCAAGCCGATCAATTAATCCCAAAACGTCAACTCAAAATTATGAACTTCCATCAAAACCGAGTGGAGCTCATTGAGCCCAAGTTGAGAGTCATCAAACCCAATGAGAACACCAAAAAAAATCCTTGAAACTCTCAAGTTGGTTAAAACCCTTTCAAGTCTCCGAAGCTCTAATTCAGAATCAGGTTTTCAAGTAAACCCGATCATAAGTGCAATTATAACAACTTGATATTGTTGAAAATTGTGCTTCTGTTTTGAGCTTGTTTGGCGAAAATTGACAAGTTTTGGTATCAAATCTCACAAAAAAATCAATTTTTGACCTAGAAATCAAGAAATCTTTAAATCTAGCACTTAATCGTTGGGCTAACAAGCAAGATTCTTTCTCTGGCGCGCCCTGTTTGAAGTGCATCATAGTTCGGTCAAGGTAAACAAGAAAGGCTAAAAGTAAGTGTGCATGCTATATTCTTGTGTGTACAACCATTATGTGGGAAACTTGGCAATAGGAAAGTGGACTTAGATGCTATCTGCAAATGTTGGGGCATTGACACTTGATTTTATTTGCAGATTAAGCTATTTAGTGACCAACTTTTCATCATTTCAAGGAGTTGAAGATTTCTCCTGCTCGTACAAGCTAAAGTCAGCCAACTCTTGTGTATCCAAAGAACAATCAACTACACAAAATACCTTGATGCAAGCAGCCTTTCCAACCCAAGCATGAGGAAATTCCATTGAGCAACATGAGAACTACTAGGAGACAATTTTACAGATCAAGTACAATATGGTCGCCTCAAGTAGAGGATTCAAATGCATGAGATCCAATCAATAATAGCAGTAGCATGGAGTAGAGTATGACAAAACAACTAATACAACTCTATGCCTACAATGGAGACAAGGTTTTGTATAATTACTTAGAGAGCCATAGGGACTAAATATTGGCTACTCTAGATGTGTGTGTAAATGAAACAACACCTACAAAGTTTTGTGATGAGGAAGGATATGACATAGCTTCCTAATTTATGATAAATGTATTGAAGAAAGCTAAAAACAAATGTGCCTATGAAAGGAGAATGGTGAGACAAACAACTATTTCATGAAGTATGATGCCAAAGTGCAAATAAAGGAAGTAAAGCAACCACAAGAATATGTCATCACTGACATACCTGAAGAATCAACTATACTCGTTTCAAGGAATCCAACTCCAAAAAATGCACAACTAAATGCAAATAAAGAAGCAGTGTTTCCAAGTTCCACATCAAATGTTCTAAACAAATTGGAGATCAAGAGAAGAACAGGATAACGCAAGAGGTTGATTGTCTCCTACATTGATCAAATTCAGATTATGTGGAAAACCAAGACTCAAAACTACATGTTTAGCTATGATAGATCCTTATGATACAAAGAACCTAATGTCTTATGACACTTGGATAATGATGGGAATGAAACTGATGTCAATCAAAGAGCTAGAAGAAATAGTGTACACAAGTTCTAAAACACCAATTCCTAGCTTTGACATGGCGAAAGTTGTACCCAAGTTGAGTCATGGGAAGTTCAAGGACACTTTCTAAATAATCAACTCCCATCACATCAAAGGAAGTTTGGTCCTGGTTAAGAGCTGGATGAACATCTTCTTTTAACAAAATCAAAAAGCTTCAACAAAAACAAGAATAGTAATCCTAGAAGCATCTCAAATATACGCAAAAAATAAACAACCAACCATAGAAAAAAAAGTTAAAGCTAAAGGAAAAACCAAAGCACATTAACCTTGCAAGTCAACTTTACCTTGGATGAGTCTCCGTGAAACTTTCTATATAGCCTCTACATCAAAAGTCTAACCATCAACAATTCAATGGAAACCTAAGCAAAAAGTTTATCAACCAAAGTTTCCATCACAACAAAGCCTTCAAAAAAAGTCGAAAAGAATCAACCAAGTGAAAATACCAAGGAGCACATCAAAGTCAAAGATCCAGTTTCTATACACCAATCACAATGTAAACCTCAAAAACCAAAGGTAATAGGGTGGGTAAAATCAGACGAGTCAGTCACTCCTCAAGGTTACTTTCAAGAAAACACTAATGTTTGGGCCAAAAAGCCTAAGATAATAGCCTGGACTTGCTTCTCACCTTATTACCTCAAGAAAAAAGTTCTACATTTAGAGAAAGTGCATCTATCAAAAAAAAAAAAAAACCTCAATCGAGAGAAATAAAAACCACAAGAGAGAAAAGAAGAGACCTTCAAAGAAACCATCATGGCAACAAGTACGGGTAAAGTATCTACAAGCATACCCCTTAACAATCTAACACATACCCTTTTTGAGATCTTGCCGCATCCATTGTAGCACCTTTGATCCTTGCATCTTCAAACTTTCTTCCCTAAATGGGTACACTGGTATTCTCCTACACATGTGTCACAACCACATCTAGTGTTGGATGAGGCAAGGTGCAAGTCCACCCTTATCCTGTATTATGGATAAAGCTTTCCCAACAAGTACTCATGAATCTTCATCCATGTCAACGATTGGGTCATTAAATCCTCGATAAATGCCATCATCATGGCATACCCGATCAAAAGATCTTACATGTGGCATAACATCTTCAAGGACATAACCAGTGCTATAGAGAGCCTCCAAAGTAAGCCTGTCACCCACAATAATAGCTTTACCTATTTCCATAGAATCATGAGAACAAATGATGTGTGTCTGTGCATGCTCAACTTCTAGCACATCACAAGCACGAGAAGGTTGCCCAACCCCCTTGTCTTTCACCTTTATTCACTTGAATATGACCGGTCGCGTCTTGTCCATTCAAGGATGTGGACTCAACCTCCTTGGATCAACTTTGCACCATCTTGACAAGCATAGCATATTACACAACAACCTTCATGAGCATTGTCACTAATATGGTACCACATATCACCTTCACTTGCATATCTTCTCTCACAAGCTCTAATGCTTTCATTTTCTCTTTGTTCACATTGCAAACCATCATATATTTAGACATACAACAAGGTAGCTTCACTCTTACCAACACATGTTCATTAGAGTTTGCCTTCTTGCCATAAGATGTGGACTCATCCACTAAGCTATCCTCTTTACGTGTCTCCCATAAACTCAAGCTTGTATCATCATCATCATCCCCATATGTCAACTCCGTATCTACATCCTCATCCTCTTGATTCTCCACAAAATCTCGACCACTATCTTGTATTTGCACACACTCTTCATCCACCTCCTAGTCCTTGGCATCTACAAATTTTCTACATTCTGCTATATTTCTATACATTGAGCCCATAAGAATAGGATCTCTCTTAATTACCTCTTCATGCTACTCTTGAAATTTGGTGTCTTCCATATCCTTTGCATCCATGGCCTCTTCAAAAAAATCCTCATTCTTGTTGAGGAGCTCATCATCAACGATGGGCATGGGCATACTACAAACATGAACCTTCAAAAAAGAATAACTAACCATTGGACTTACCCCCATCAGGCTCTGTACTTTGATCAACTCACACTACCTTCAGCTGAACCATAGGACATACCACCATTGCAATAGGCACATAATCTGTAGGCTTTAGCAAGCCCAACTCTAGCTTTTTCTTCACCTTTGTACTCTTTACCTTAGCCAAATAAACCATATCCTGGTAGGTATCTACACCAAACTCTACCTTTTCTCTAATCCTCAAATGCAGACAATCCAGGAACACACCCGAAATTTGTGGATCGATTTGAAGCTTGTTGTAAGCTATTGGAGATTGCTATGAGGTTTAGCAAAAACCAATACTAGGAAGGGAATGGGGAACACACCCAAAACACAAATAGTCTGTGTGTGTGTGTGTGTGTAGCTCAGGGTATTCACAGAACGACCATCCTCTAAAAAAAACCTTGAAAAATAAAATTCACACTAGCAAGACCTTGCTTGCACATTTCCCAATGCACACACCATTGACAAGATCATTGCACCACTTTCACACATTGTTACCTCTCATTTTAGCACCTTCAATTTACACAACACCTCTTACTCACTCTCTCTACACAAAGACACTACCAATTTGGGGGCACACACCTCCACAACCGTCACCACCAAGAAGAGCAAGACCAAGAGAAAACGAGGGGGAAGGGGGAAATCGTCACCAAAATGGGGCAAGACAGGCTCAATCTTGACTAAAAAAGCATATGCACACACAAAATTTTCAAGCAATAAGACTATACACGGTCTCTTCCCTTACACATCTACCATAAACCATCGAACCACTTTGTCAACTAATCCAAGACCATAAATCATAATCCAATTCCTTCACATGGGGGAACACTCTACCCAACTCAGGGTGATGCACGTTGAATAATGAAAAACTACTTTAGCACATATCATGGCTACAAATATGTCAGGAACATTTTGGCAACATAACCATATTACCGTGAGTATGGAAAAAACAAGAAATAAGTGTGACTTATCCGATTTGTGAGCCAATCAGAAGTTGAAACTAGAAACATGAGAAATTTGAGCCGGTCTCAAATCCCTCAGGCAAGAAAAATATAAAAACAAAAAAATATCTATATACGGTGGTCAATTTCAAATTGAACGGGATTTGGATAGCACAAAGCTACCTTTTCTCGAGTCTTGTTTTGAAACTCCACAAGCTTCCATTCAAAACTCCAAGCCGATCAATTAATCCCAAAACGTCAACTCAAAATTATGAACTTCCATCAAAACCAAGTGGAGCTCATTGAGCCCAAGTTGAGAGTCATCAAACCCAATGAGAACACCAAAAAAAATCCTTGAAACTCTCAAGTTGGTTAAAACCATTTCAAGTCTCCGAAGCTCTAATTCAGAATCAGGTTTTCAAGTAAACCCGATCATAAGTGCAATTATAACAACTTGATATTGTTGAAAATTGTGCTTCTGTTTTGAGCTTGTTTGGCAAAAATTGACAAGTTTTGGTATCAAATCTCACAAAAAACTTAAAATTTGACCTAGAAATCAAGAAATCTTTAAATCTAGCACTTAATCGCTGGGCTAACAAGCAAGATTCTTTCTCTGGCGCGCCCTGTTTGAAGTGCATCATAGTTTGGTCAAGGTAAACAAGAAAGGCTAAAAGTAAGTGTGCATGCTATATTCTTGTGTGTACAACCATTACGTGGGAAACTTGGCAATAGGAAAGTGGACTTAGATGCTATCTGCAAGTGTTGGGGCATTGACACTTGATTTTTTTGCAGATTAAGCTATTTAGTGACCAACTTTTCATCATTTCAAGGAGTTGAAGATATCTCCAGCTCATACAAGCTAAAGTCAGCCAACTCTTGTGTATCCAAAGAACAATCAACTACACAAATTGCCTTGATGCAAGCAGCCTTTCCAACCCAAGCATGAGGAAATTCCATTGAGCAACATGAGAACTACTAGGAGACAATTTTACAGATCAAGTACAATATGGTCGCCTCAAGTAGAGGATTCAAATGCATGAGATCCAATCAATAATAGCAGTAGCATGGAGTAGAGTATGACAAAACAACTAATACAACTCTATGTCTACAATGGAGACAAAGTTTTGTATAATTAGTTAAAGATCCATAGGGACTAAATATTGGCTACTCTAGATGTGTGTGTAAATGAAACAACACCTACAAAGTTTTGTGATGAGGAAGGATATGACATAGCTCCCTATTTTATGATAAATGTATTGAAGAAAGCTAAAAAAAAATGTGCGTATGAAAGTAGAATGGTGAGACAAACAACTATTTCATGAAGTATGATGCCAAAGTGCAAATAAAGGAAGTAAAGCAACCACAAGAATATGTCATCACTGACATACCTGAAGAATCAACAATACTCGTTTCAAGGAATCCAACTCCAAAAAATGCACAACTAAATGCAAATGAAGAAGCAGTGTTTCCAAGTTCCACATCAAATGTTCTCAACAAACTGGAGATCAAGAGAAGAACTGGATAACGCAAGAGGTTGATTGTCTCCTACATTGATCAAATTCAGATTATGTGGAAAACCAAGACTCAAAACTACATGTTTAGCTATGATAGATCCTTATGATACAAAGAACCTAATGTCTTATGACACTTGGATAATGATGGGAAAGCCACTGATGTCAATCAAAGATCTAGAAGAAATAGTGTACACTAGTTCTAAAACACCAATTCCTAGCTTTGACATGGCAAAAGTTGTACCCAAGTTGAGTCATGGGAAGTTCAAGGACACTTTCTAAATAATCGACTCCCATCACATCAAAGGAAGTTTGGTCCTGGTTAAGAGCTGGATGAACATCTTCTGTTAACAAAAAACAAAAATCTTCAACAAAAACAAGAATAGTAATCCTAGAAGCATCTCAAATATACGCAAAAAATAAACAACCAACCATAGAAAAAAAAGTTAAAGCTGAAGAAAACACCAAAGCACATGAACCTTGCAAGTAAACTTTACCTTGGATGAGTCTCCGTCAAACTTTCTATATAGCCTCTACATCAAAAGTCTAACCATCAACAATTCAATGGAAACCTAAGCAAAAAGTTTATCAACCAAAGTTTCCATCACAACAAACCCTTCAAAAAAAGTTGAAAAGAATCAACCAAGTGAAAATACCCAAGGAGCACATCAAAGTCAAAGATCCAGTTTCTATACACCAATCACAATGTAAACCTCAAAAACCAAAGGTAATAGGGTGGGTAAAATCAGACGAGTCAGTCACTCCTCAAGGTTACTTTCAAGAAAACACTAATGTTTGGGCCAAAAAGCCTAAGATAATAGCCTGGACTTGCTTCTCACCTTATTACCTCAAGAAAAAAGTTCTACATTTAGAGAAATCGGATCTATAAAAAAAAAACAAACACCTCAATGGAGAGAAATAAAAACCACAAGAGACAAAAGAAGAGACCTTCAAAGAAACCATCATGGCAACAAGTACGGGTAAAGTATCTACAAGCATACCCCTTAACAATCTAACACATACCCTTTTTGAGATCTTGCCGCATCCATTGTAGCACCTTTGATCCTTGCATCTTCAAACTTTCTTCCCTAATGGGTACACTGGTATTCTCCTACACATGTGTCACAACCACATCTAGTGTTGGATGAGGCAAGGTGGAAGTCCACCCTTATCCTGTATTATGGATAAAGCTTTCCCAACAAGTACTCATGAATCTTCATCCATGTCAACGATTGGGTCATTAAATCCTCGATAAATGCCATCATCATGGCATACCCGATCAAAAGATCTTACATGTGGCATAACATCTTCAAGGACATAACCAGTGCTATAGAGAGCCTCCAAAGTAAGCCTGTCACCCACAATAATAGCTTTACCTATTTCCATAGAATCATGAGAACAAATGATGTGTGTCTGTGCATGCTCAACTTCTAGCACATCACAAGCACGAGAAGGTTGCCCAACCCCCTTGTCTTTCACCTTTATTCACTTGAATATGACCGGTCGCGTCTTGTCCATTCAAGGATGTGGACTCAACCTCCTTGGATCAACTTTGCACCATCTTCACAAGCATAGCATATTACACAACAACCTTCATGAGCATTGTCACTAATATGGTACCACATATCACCTTCACTTGCATATCTTCTCTCACAAGCTCTAATGCTTTCCTTTTCTCTTTGTTCACATTGCCAACCATCATATATTTAGACATACAACAAGGTAGCTTCACTCTTACCAACACATGTTCATTAGAGTTTGTCTTCTTGCCATAAGATGTGGACTCATCCACTGAGCTATGCTCTTTACGTGTCTCCCATAATCTCAGGCTTGTATCATCATCATCATCCCCATATGTCAACTCCGTATCTACATCCTCATCCTCTTGATTCTCCACAAAATCTCGACCACTATCTTGTATTTGCACACACTCTTCATCCACCTCCTAGTCCTTGGCATCTACAAATTTTCTACATTCTGCTATATTTCTATACATTGAGCCCATAAGAATAGGATCTCTCTTAATTACCTCTTCATGCTACTCTTGAAATTTGGTGTCTTCCATCTCCTTTGCATCCATGGCCTCTTCAAAAAAATCCTCATTCTTGTTGAGGAGCTCATCATCAACGATGGGCATGGGCATACTACAAACATGAACCTTCAAAAAAGCATAACTAACCATTGGACTTACCCCATCAGGCTCTGTACTTTGATATACTCACACTACCTTTAGCTGAACCATAGGACATACCACCATTGCAATAGGCACATAATCTGTAGGCTTTAGCAAGCCCAATTCTAGCTTTTTCTTCACCTTTGTACTCTTTACCTTAGCCAAATAAAGCATATCCTGGTAGGTATCTACACCAAACTCTACCTTTTGTCTAATCCTCAAATGTAGACAATCCAGGAACACACCCAAAATTTTTGGATCGATTTGAAGCTTGTTGTAAGCTATTGGAGATTGCTATGAGGTTTAGCAAAAACCAATACTAGCAAGGGAATGGGGAACACACCCAAAACACAAATAGTGTGTGTGTGTGTGTGTGTGTGTGTGTGTGTAGCTCAGGGTATTCACAGAACGACCATCCTCTAAAAAAAACCTTGAAAAATAAAATTCACACTAGCAAGACCTTGCTTGCACATTTCCCAATGCACACACCATTGACAAGATCATTGCACCACTTTCACACATTGTTACCTCTCATTTTAGCACCTTCAATTTACACAACACCTCTTACTCACTCTCTCTACACATAGACACTACCGATTTGGGGGCACACACCTCCACAACCGTCACCAGCAAGAAGAGCAAGACCAAGAGAAACCGAGGGGGGAAGGGGGAAATCGTCACCAAAATGGGGCAAGACAGGCTCGATCTTGACTAAAAAAAGCATATGCACACACAAATTTTTCAAGCAATAAGACTATACACGGTCTCTTCCCTTACACATCTACCATAAACCATCGAACCACTTTGTCAACTAATCCAAGACCATAAATCATAATCCAATTCCTTCACATGGGGGAACACTCTACGCAACTCAGGGTGATGCACGTTGAATAATGAAAAACTACTTTAGCCCATATCATGGCTACAAATATGTCAGGAACATTTTGGCAACATAACCATATTACCGTGAGTATGGAAAAAACAAGAAATAAGTGTGACTTATCCGATTTGTGAGCCAATCTGAAGTTGAAACTAGAAACATGAGAAATTTGAGCCGGTCTCAAATCCCTCAGGCAAGAAAAATATAAAAACAAAAAAATATCTATATACGGTGGTCAATTTCAAATTGAACGGGATTTGGATAGCCAAAGCTACCTTTTCTCGAGTCTTGTTTTGAAACTCCACAAGCTTCCATTCAAAACTCCAAGCCGATCAATTAATCCCAAAACGTCAACTCAAAATTATGAACTTCCATCAAAACCAAGTGGAGCTCATTGAGCCCAAGTTGAGAGTCATCAAACCCAATGAGAACACCAAAAAAAATCCTTGAAACTCTCAAGTTGGTTAAAACCCTTTCAAGTCTCCGAAGCTCTAATTCAGAATCAGGTTTTCAAGTAAACCCGATCATAAGTGCAATTATAACAACTTGATATTGTTGAAAATTGTGCTTCTGTTTTGAGCTTGTTTGGCAAAAATTGACAAGTTTTGGTATCAAATCTCACAAAAAACTTAAAATTTGACCTAGAAATCAAGAAATCTTTAAATCTAGCACTTAATCGCTGGGCTAACAAGCAAGATTCTTTCTCTGGCGCGCCCTGTTTGAAGTGCATCATAGTTTGGTCAAGGTAAACAAGAAAGGCTAAAAGTAAGTGTGCATGCTATATTCTTGTGTGTACAACCATTACGTGGGAAACTTGGCAATAGGAAAGTGGACTTAGATGCTATCTGCAAGTGTTGGGGCATTGACACTTGATTTTTTTGCAGATTAAGCTATTTAGTGACCAACTTTTCATCATTTCAAGGAGTTGAAGATATCTCCAGCTCATACAAGCTAAAGTCAGCCAACTCTTGTGTATCCAAAGAACAATCAACTACACAAATTGCCTTGATGCAAGCAGCCTTTCCAACCCAAGCATGAGGAAATTCCATTGAGCAACATGAGAACTACTAGGAGACAATTTTACAGATCAAGTACAATATGGTCGCCTCAAGTAGAGGATTCAAATGCATGAGATCCAATCAATAATAGCAGTAGCATGGAGTAGAGTATGACAAAACAACTAATACAACTCTATGTCTACAATGGAGACAAAGTTTTGTATAATTAGTTAAAGATCCATAGGGACTAAATATTGGCTACTCTAGATGTGTGTGTAAATGAAACAACACCTACAAAGTTTTGTGATGAGGAAGGATATGACATAGCTCCCTATTTTATGATAAATGTTCTGAAGAAAGCTAAAAACAAATGTGCGTATGAAAGGAGAATGGTGAGACAAACAACTATTTCATGAAGTATGATGCAAAAGTGCAAATGAAGGAAGTAAAGCAACCACAAGAATATGTCATCACTGACATACCTGAAGAATCAACAATACTCGTTTCAAGGAATCCAACTCCAAAAAATGCACAACTAAATGCAAATGAAGAAGCAGTGTTTTCAAGTTCCACATCAAATGCTCTGAACAAACTGGAGATCAAGAGAAGAACATGATAACGCAAGAGGTTGATTGTCTCCTACATTTATCAAATTCAGATTATGTGGAAAACCAAGACTCAAAACTACATGTTTAGCTATGATAGATCCTTATGATACAAAGAACCTAATGTCTTATGACACTTGGATAATGATGGGAAAGCCACTGATGTCAATCAAAGAGCTAGAAGAAATAATGTACACAAGTTCTAAAACACCAATTCCTAGCTTTGACATGGCAAAAGTTGTACCCAAGTTGAGTCATGGGAAGTTCAAGGACACTTTCTAAATAATCGACTCCCATCACATCAAAGGAAGTTTGGTCCTGGTTAAGAGCTGGATGAACATCTTCTTTTAACAAAAACAAAAAGCTTCAACAAAAACAAGAATAGTAATCCTAGAAGCATCTCAAATATATGCAAAAAATAAACAACCAACCATAGAAAAAAAAGGTAAAGCTAAAGAAAACACCAAAGCACATGAACCTTGCAAGTAAACTTTACCTTGGATGAGTCTCCGTGAAACTTTCTATATAGCCTCTACATCAAAAGTCTAACCATCAACAATTTAATGGAAACCTAAGCAAAAAGTTTATCAACCAAAGTTTCCATCACAACAAAGCCTTCAAAAAAAGTCGAAAAGAATCAACCAAGTGAAAATACCCAAGGAGCACATCAAAGTCAAAGATCCAGTTTCTATACACCAATCACAATGTAAACCTCAAAAACCAAAGGTAATAGGGTCGGTAAAATCAGATAAGTCAGTCACTCCTCAAGGTTACTTTCAAGAAAACACTAATGTTTGGGCCAAAAAGCCTAAGATAATAGCTTGGACTTGCTTCTCACCTTATTACCTCAAGAAAAAAGTTCTACATTTAGAGAAATCGGATCTATCAAAAAAAGAAAAACACCTCAATGGAGAGAAATAAAAACCACAAGAGACAAAAGAAGAGACCTTCAAAGAAACCATCATGGCAACAAGTACGGGTAAAGTATCTACAAGCATACCCCTTAACAATCTAACACATACCCTTTTTGAGATCTTGCCGCATCCATTGTAGCACCTTTGATCCTTGCATCTTCAAACTTTCTTCCCTAATGGGTACACTGGTATTCTCCTACACATGTGTCACAACCACATCTAGTGTTGGATGAGGCAAGGTGCAAGTCCACCCTTATCCTGTATTATGGATAAAGCTTTCCCTACAAGTACTCATGAATCTTCATCCATGTCCACGATTGGGTCATTAAATCCTCGATAAATTCCATCATCATGGCATACCTGATCAAAAGATCTTACATGTGGCATAAAATCATCAAGGACATAACCAGTGCTATAGAGAGCCTCCAAAGTAAGCCTGTCACCCACAATAATAGATTTACCTATTTCCATAGAATCATGAGAACTAATGATGTGTGTCTGTGCATGCTCAACTTCTAGCACATCACAAGCACGAGAACGTTGCCCAACCCCCTTGTCTTTCACCTTTATTCACTTGAATATGACCGGTCACGTCTTGTCCATTCAAGGATGTGGACTCAACCTCCTTGGATCAACTTTGCACCATCTTCACAAGCATAGCATATTACACAACAACCTTCATGAGCATTGTCACTAATATGGTACCACATATCACCTTCACTTGCATATCTTCTCTCACAAGCTCTAATTCTTTCCTTTTCTCTTTGTTCACATTGCAAACCATCATATATTTGGACATACAACAAGGTAGCTTCACTCGTACCAACACATGCTCATTAGAGTTTGTCTTCTTGCAATAAGATGTGGACTCATCCACTGAGCTATCCTCTTTACGTGTCTCCCATAAACTCAAGATTGTATCATCATCATCATCCCCATATGTCAACTCTGTATCTACATCCTCGTCCTCTTGATTCTCCACAAAATCTCGACCACTATCTTGTATTTGCACACACTCTTCATCCACCTCCTAGTCCTTGGCATCTACAAATTTTCTACATTCTGCTATATTTCTATACATTGAGCCCATAAGAATAGGATCTCTCTTAATTACCTCTTCATGCTACTCTTGAAATTTGGTGTCTTCCATCTCCTTTGCATCCATGGCCTCTGCAAAAAAATCCTCATTCTTGTTGAGGAGCTCATCATCAACGATGGGCATGGGCATACTACAAACATGAACCTTCAAAAAAGCATAACTAACCATTGGACTCTTACCCCATCAGGCTCTGTACTTTGATATACTCACACTACCTTCAGCTGAACCATAGGACATACCACCATTGCAATAGGCACATAATCTGTAGGCTTTAGCAAGCCCAATTCTAGCTTTTTCTTCACCTTTGTACTCTTTACCTTATCCAAATAAAGCATATCCTGGTAGGTATCTACACCAAACTTTACCTTTTTTCTGATCCTCAAATGCAGACAATCCAGGAACACACCCGAAATTTGTGGATCGATTTGAAGCTTGTTGTAAGCTATTGGAGATTGCTATGAGGTTTAGAAAAAACCAATACTAGCAAGGGAATGGGGAACACACCCAAAACACAAATAGTGTGTGTGTGTGTGTGTGTGTGTGTGTGTGTGTGTAGCTCAGGGTATTCACAGAACGACCATCCTCTAAAAAAAACCTTGAAAAATAAAATTCACACTTGCAAGACCTTGCTTTCACATTTCCCAATGCACACACCATTGACAAGATCATTGCACCACTTTCACACATTGCTACCTCTCATTTTAGCACCTTCAATTTACACAACACCTCTTACTCACTCTCTCTACACATAGGCACTACCGATTTGGGGGCACAAACCTCCACAACCGTCACCACCAAGAAGAGCAAGACCAAGAGAAACCGAGGGGGGAAGGGGGAAATCGTCACCAAAATGGGGCAAGACAGGCTCGATCTTGACTAAAAAATGCATATGCACACACAAATTTTTCAAGCAATAAGACTATACACGGTCTCTTCCCTTACACATCTACCATAAACCATTGAACCACTTTGTCAACTAATCCAAGACCATAAATCATAATCCAATTCCTTCACATGGGGGAACACTCTACCCAACTCAGGGTGATGCACGTTGAATAATGAAAAACTACTTTAGCACATATCATGGCTACAAATATGTCAGGAACATTTTGGCAACATAACCATATTACCGTGAGTATGGAAAAAACAAGAAATAAGTGTGACTTATCCGATTTGTGAGCCAATCAGAAGTTGAAACTAGAAACATGAGAAATTTGAGCCGGTCTCAAATCCCTCAGGCAAGAAAAATATAAAAACAAAAAAATATCTATATACGGTGGTCAATTTCAAATTGAACGGGATTTGGATAGCCAAAGCTACCTTTTCTCGAGTCTTGTTTTGAAACTCCACAAGCTTCCATTCAAAACTCCAAGCCGATCAATTAATCCCAAAACGTCAACTCAAAATTATGAACTTCCATCAAAACCGAGTGGAGCTCATTGAGCCCAAGTTGAGAGTCATCAAACCCAATGAGAACACCAAAAAAAATCCTTGAAACTCTCAAGTTGGTGAAAACCCTTTCAAGTCTCCGAAGCTCTAATTCAGAATCAGGTTTTCAAGTAAACCCGATCATAAGTGCAATTATAACAACTAGATATTGTTGAAAATTGTGCTACTGTTTTGAGCTTGTTTGGCAAAAATTGACAAGTTTTGGTATCAAATCTCACAAAAAACTTAAAATTTGACCTAGAAATCAAGAAATCTTTAAATCTAGCACTTAATCGTTGGGCTAACAATCAAGATTCTTTCTCTGGCGCGCCCTGTTTGAGGTGCATCATAGTTCAGTCAAGGTAAACAAGAAAGGCTAAAAGTAAGTGTGCATGCTATATTCTTGTGTGTACAACCATTACGTGGGAAACTTGGCAATAGGAAAGTGGACTTAGATGCTATCTGCAAATGTTGGGGCATTGACACTTGATTTTTTTTGCAGATTAAGCTATTAAGTGACCACCTTTTCATCATTTCAAGGAGTTGAAGATATCTCTAGCTCATACAAGCTAAAGTCAGCCAACTCTTGTGTATCCAAAGAACAATCAACTACACAAATTGCCTTGATGCAAGCAGCCTTTCCAACCCAAGCATGAGAACATGAAAAAAACCTTGCAATTCATTTTAAAACCTTACAACACTGTCAAACATGCATACTAAACAAAATATTCATGGATCTTACAAAGAGAGTACAAAATGAAATAAAGAAGCACCAAGGAGAGTACCGACATAACATCTAGTGTTAAAAAAAGTACCAAAACAGTTCAAGAAAGTTTCAAAATCCCTAAAAATATATGCAACTAGACCATTTAAGAAGTAAAACATGCCACATCACCAAAGCATGTGCAAAACAAACACTTTCTACTGTCAAACACAATGCAATAAGACAGCAATACAACACCTTGTATTGTTGAGTCTCAATTTGGAGCTTCTGTATATTTTCAAAAACCCCGTGTTTTTGTAACAAGCACCGACTTGCTCCCAACTTGACCTCCACCTCTCTAATCTCTTCAAAAAAGATAGGGATTTGTTTTTGCAACAAAACAATGCATGATTTGAGGGTATTAATGTCCTCCATCAAACTTTTTGCCATGCCCTCTTTACCTTCATATACCAGTAGTTGGTCCCTGTTTGCTTGAATAGAACCGTTAGGTCTGTTAGGTTTGACCACCCTGAATGTGACACCAATCTTAACACTTTTTGTAGAAATGCATCTAAATTAGTCAAAAACTACCCCTCTTTGATTTTCCCGATGGGCCCCCTTAGTAGCTCGACAGGCTCGAAATTCCTACCAAATTTTCAAAGAGGCACCAAGTTTGTAGGGGCCTGTATAAACAATGGCCCATCCTCTCAGAAGCCTCTTTTGGCACAAACTCTAGAGTCCTCAGTAGAGCTAGAACTTCAATTTTATCTTAAGCTTTATCATGTAACTATTTTGTGTCTTTTTTTCCTATAAAAACGACCATGTATAATTACCTCCCTTCGGTGTTTATCTGCATGGAAGCATGTTTGGGTAGGAAGCATTCTCATGGAGGATCTAGGTGGTGCAAGTGCTTGGGGATCATTTTTATTATTGGAATGGAGTGCTTCTCATCACTACACTAACATCCTTGTATTTTACAATTAGTTACCTCCCTTGGGTGTTTATCGGGGCCTCGAAAAAGGTTTGGGTAGGAAGCATCTTTGTGGAGGATTTATGTGGTGCAAATGCTCGGGGCTCATTTCTATTTTGGGAATGGAGCGCTCCTTATCATTACACCAATTTCATGCTATTTTTATTTGTTTTGGCCTACATATTACTTTTGTCGAGGTATTAATGTTTCCCAAAGGGCCCTTGATGGTGCCCGATAGTATTCAAGAAAAGTCTCGGGGGGTCACTTCATAATTATGTGACTATCACGTGAGTGCAGTAGAAGGGGTTATTAAACTTTAGTTTTTCTCACATCTTCACATACAGAATAATCCTTGAGCGCACGCGATATACACAATTTATACTACATAGTGACCCCGCGCCCCCCCCAGGGGAAAAGTGTGCCTCAGTTTAGCCTTGAGCCGGGGTGAAAATCAAAATAGCTGATTGAAGGGAGGGGAAGAAGGATAAAATTTGCTTGAAAAATTTAAGACAATAGAGAATTTTTTTAAAAAATGCTGAATATTTTGAAACATTCCTCTTTGAATCTACTCTAAAGGGAATTTTGTATGTTTGTGATTTTTTTTTTCCCGAGCACTACTGCCTAGAGGACCCCTAATGTTGCCCGAAGGGCCAAGGTTGTATCGTGGAGGGCTCGAAGGTGTAACTCGGAGGGCCAAGGCCAAGGTTGTTGCTTGAAGGGAAAACATGACCCGATCGTCTGGTAGCCTTTAGGTGTTAGGGAGGCTTGAGAGTTGGTCTTCTTGCATTTCCTATAGGAAATCACTAAGGAGATTCTTGAAAGTCTTGGAAGATCTTAGAAGAAAGTTTTGGAAGACTCTAGAAGATGACATCATCGCTTATGACAGCACTTGCATCATCGTTAATGTCATTGCTTGTATCATCGCCTACATCATCACCTATGTCATTGCCTGCATCATTGCCTATGTCATCGTTTGCATCATCACCTATCTCATCGCTACATCGTCACTAGAAGACTCTAGAAGAATCTAGAAGGATCTATAAAATTCTAGAAGGTTCTAAAAGTATCAAGGAGATTCTAGAAGTTTTTAGAAGCTTGGAGAAGATTTTGAAAGAATCTAGAAGTTTTTGGAAAGCTCTAGAAAGGTGAAGAAGGATCTAGAAGGACTAGAAGGATCTAGAAGGATCAAGAAGGTTCTAGAAGATTCTAACCTCCTCAAGGAGAACTTAGAAAGTTCTAAACTCTTCAAGTAACCTCCTCAAGCACTAGTATAAATAGGAGTCTTGGGCCACAAGCTCCTCAGTCTTGCCAACACGAGTTGTGAGGCTCCTATGAGGAAATCCATCATCTAGCTCTTATGTTCAAGTCTTGTCCTTGCAATCAAGCCTTGCCTTGTACTCGAATCATGTAATCCAAGTCTTCTATCAAGATCTCTTGATAAAGTATTAAACCTTATAATCAAGATTAAGGTTATTATCAAGTCACAAGTTCTTGTACATTGTGAGCACCTCCTCTTGATCTCTTCTAGCTCTATATGCGCTCATAACAGTTTTGCAAGACTCACATCATGGCTTACCTAGCCATGCAAGAACCTATTTTGGAAAGCATTGCATCCACCTTGCAAAAGTTGCAACAACAAATTCAGGAGCTACATGCACAATGAAAAGAAGAACAATCACAATTGCCAAGTCTAGTGGTGCAACACCCATCTTATTTCCAAGAGCTTCAACCCCCAATGCAAGAACTCCATAAAGCCACAATGTGCCAAAATGCACCCATGATTTTGGCTAGTCCAATGGGGAAAGTAGAGCAACCACACTTTCCAAGTTCAGTGGTGAAAAAACCTCAATCACCAGTCCAAGAAGCATTAAAAAATCTGCACGTGGTTTCAGCTAGTTCACCACAACAAAGGAAGGATCACGAGGACAACTTACTTGAAAAGTACGATGGGCTAGGATCAAAGTTTAGAGGCTTCTTCCAACAACAAGTGGAGCTGTTTATATGCATGTAACCAAATCTTTATTTGGATAGTGCTTCTCAAATTAATCTCATTGACTTACTTCTCTCAACACGCTTTGGAGAAGTAGTTGTTGAAACCAAGCTCAACAAGCTATGTCAAGGCTATCACCCTTATCCATTCAGTGGGGCATTAGAAGGTATGGGAAAGATTTTCTGTATGAACTTCCAGGTGACATTGTTTCAAACCAAGGGCCAAAGTTGATATCAAGCTTTTGGAAAGACTTGTTCAAGCTTCAAGTTGTAAAGATTAATCTCTCTTTATTCAATCATCCACAGAGTGATGGACAAACAAAGGGGGCGAATCAAGACATAGAGCAGTATCATCGATGTACAATCAACTATTATCAGCACCTAAGGATGGATGTCCACATGAATCATCTAGTGAAGAATCGGACTGCCACAGATTTAGCCACACATCTCCAAAGCATCCATAAAGAATTGATGATGAATATCAGAAAAGCTCAACAAAGGTATATGGCCAACACGGAGGAGAACAGAATGCAACGACTACCATGCAAGATTAGGGATCGGGTGTGGCTTCTCTGCCATGACCTATGCACGTTCCACCCTTTTCTAAAGCTGAATTATCAAAGACTTGGACCATTCAAGATAGTTGGCCAAGTGAATCCAGTCGCATATCATCTCCAGTTTTCACATTCTATGCGGATTTATGCAATCTTCCATGTTTTAGTACTAGAGTCTTGTCTTTGGTCCAAACCTCATGAGTACCATCAACAACCATCCATCAAGCTTTGCTCCCATGCCAAGAAGCAAAACCGCTCCTCGTGGAACTCGTCTCGCTAGAGGAGGGGATAATATCATGGAGGCTTGAGAGTCGGTCTTCTTGAGTTTCCTATAGGAAATCACTAAGGAGATTCTGAAAAGTCTTGGTAGAAAGTTTTAGAAGACTCTAGAAGACGGCATCATCGCTTATGACATCACCTACATCATCATTGATGTCATCGCTTGTGTCATCGCCTACATCATTGCCTATGTTACTACCTGCATCATCACCTATGTCATCGCCTGCATCGTTTTACTAGAAGAATCTAGAAGATTCTCATTATGAAAAGTTTGGACTCAAAAATGGGCCTTGTAAGAATTGTTGATGTGGCATAGCTTTCAAAAAGTGGGGATCGGTAAATTTTTTGCAAATAAGATCCAAACTTGTCGGAGGTTGGATATCTAGAATCTACTCTTCAAATGCTATCTATTGATATATAACATGCATGTATCGGACATTGCCTTCATGTAGATCTAGAAAAAAGTGATTTTAGATTACCATAACGATAACAAAACCTGGCTGATTGAAAACAAATGGCATAACTTTCATAGAAGTCATCCAAACTTTTCGGACCTTGGCTCTTTAGAATCCATTTTTCAGGAACTTTCCAATGATAGGGCATATCATGGGGTTCTAAGCAATATTTGGAGGGGTCTACCGGGTTGCTTTCTTTTGTACAACTTAGATGATGTGGCACTCTTAAAAGGCCCAAAAATGAGTTCAAAATTTTCCTAATGAAAAGTATCAAAGAAATTCTAGAAGTTTCTAGAAGCTTGGAGAAGATTCCAAAATAATCTAGAAGTTTTTGGAAAGCTCTAGAAAGTTGAAGAAGGATCTAGAAGGTTCTAGAAGAACTAGAAGGATCAAGAAGGTTCTAAAAGATTCTAAACTCATCAAGAGAACCTAGAAAGTTCTAACCTCCTCAAGCACTAGTATACATAGGGGTCTTGGGCCACAAGCCCCTCAGTCTTGCCATCACCTGTTGTGAGGCTCCTATGAGGAAATCCCTCTTCTAGTTATTATGTTTAAGTCTTGTCCTTGCAATTGAGCCTTGCCTTGTACTCGAGTCATGTAATCCAAGTCTTGTATCAAGCTCCCTTAATAAAGTATTAAGCCGTGTAATCAAGATTAAGATTATTATCAAGTCCCAAGTTCTTGTACATTGTGAGCATCTCCTCTTACTCTCTTCTAGCTCTATACGTGCTCATAATATCAAATCACATGGTCATTTTTTGTGAAGATCAATTGTGAATTGAGAATTTTGTTAATTAACATTGTGATCATAGAAAAAAACAGGTGATTATGTGAATATGAAATCCTTGGCTGGCATGCTTTGATTCTGTGCAGATGTTGCTCCCAGTTTGAGTCATCCGAGCCTTCTTATCTGAATGTAGGACAGTTCCAGGGAGGAATCATTTTGTTGGGAACATTAAAGAGGATGATGGTGCCCAAATTTCTATGGGGCATTTATTCAAGGCCGAGCAATGAAGATATTGTACAAGCATCTCTCAAATATTGCAATTCATTCAATCCGTAGGTACAATGTATAGTATTGCGGTGCACATATATCAATGACCCTGATAATGGGGATGGAACTTATCATAGATGATGACACAAATATCAGTATAATGACAGTTTTAAAGGTGCTTAATAATCACCATCCTTTATACATGGAGTAATGGGTAACTTAGCTTTTAAAACCCCTCCAGTCTGGCAAAACTCAAATGGAACTTCTTTACTATCATGTCTACACCTTTAAAGTGCAAACTTGAGGTGTTTAAAGTGGACTAGTAGAATCCAAAGAGTATAGCTTCTCAAGTCTATTGAGATGAATGGATGTACTGAATAGTTTTTTCTCTCAAAGGAGCAACTAAATGATCTTATGAGATAAAACTTCAGTTTATTTTGCAGTTTTATCTTAGAACTACATGTGTTTAACGTTAGCTATATAAAAATGTGCCCTTCTCCCTCTCTTTTTAACCCCGTCCAAAAGACATGTCACTAACCGGTGGTACATTAACATGATTACATAGTGCACCCCTTTGTTAGTAAGATTGTGTGGACACAATCTTTATCTACAAAACATGTGACACTTTCTCAAGGGATTTTGAAAAGGGTGACATTAGTTTATTACAATTTTCTTTTGCTGAAAGAAAAGGAAGAGAGAGAGAGAGAGAGAGAGAGAGAGAGAGAGAGAGAAAAGTGACCTGGTCAAAAATTGTAAAGAAATTGCAGTTTTACCCGCTCCCATTTTTAAGCGAGACGAAATCAGTCACGACCTGTTATAAATCGTGCTAGAATTTGGGTCATTTTTATAAGTGCTAGCACACTTGATATGGATCAGTTGCCTACAAAAAGAATTTTCTCATGACGAAGATGAAAAACGCACAATTCACTTTTCTCATAATCGCAGTCCTTATCGCTAACGCAGAGGTGCAGGAGGCATCGAGAGTAAGAGTCTTGCATATCAATGGAAGTCCAGCTACTGCGGGTTCCTTTGGAATGGCTATGGAGCTGCGGCACATCTACCATCCATCATCGCCATTCAAGCATCTTCATAACGCAAGTCTGCAAGAAAGGAAGATGAGGGCGGTGAGGGCGCATATGGCGCATGCGCAGAGGCTGGGAAGGCGATATAATAGAAGCAGGCGCGGCGATGGCGATGATGAAGAGCAGCAGCAGGCGATTATCAGCCCTACTTGTAAGCGGCGACTGTTGAATGAAGTAGATGGGCTGGATGATCATTTGGAAGGAGTGAAGCTGGCGCATGTAAGCGCCTTGGATGAGCAGTTCTTCTATGTGCAGGTGGGGGTGGGGACGCCGCCACAGCTGAACACGCTGCTCATCGACACGGGGAGCGACTTGACGTGGATGCAGTGCGAGCCATGCACGAGTTGCTACAAGCAGGGGCCGGGGCCGGATGGCTTGGCGATTCCGCTGTTCGATCCAAAGGAATCGTCGTCATACAAATCGCTGGGATGCGACGAGCTGATCTGCGGGAGCGCAGAGAGTGCCTGCAAGGACGGTAAGTGCATGTTCGACGTGAACTATGGCGATGACAGCGAGGTGAAGGGCTCTTTAGGGCATGAGACGATCGCGATAGGGACCAACTCAGAGAAGAATATACAAGTGCCGAATTATGTGTTCGGCTGCAGCGCGGAAGCGTCCGGCCCGTTCAAGAATACCTACGGAAGCGGCAGCGGTGTTCTCGGGCTCGGCGGCGGGCCGCTCTCCATAGTCTCGCAGCTCAACACCAGTCTCTTCTTCTGTCTGCCCCACATCTTCGAGGACGAGGTGCAGACCGGGGTCGTTGGGTTCGGTCCAGTGCCAGTGGGCCTTGGCCGGCCAGCTGACACAATCACCACCCGTCTGGTGCAGTCCAAGTCGCAATTTTTCGTCGCCATGACGGCCATCAGTGTCAACGGTTTAAAAATACCGGTAACACCGCTCAGCACCGACAACAAGTCGCAGGCTAATTCTGGCGGCACCGTCATCGACACCGGCACCCTCATCACCCTACTCGAAGATGGCGTCTACAACCAGCTTCGTGAGGCTGTCCGGCAGCTCCTTGCTGAGAATAATGCTGTCGCCGTTGGCTTGCAGGACGCTCCGCTCGACACCTGCTATCCCTTTCAGGACAGCCACATGCAACTCATCTACAAGGGCCTCTCTGTGTCCCTCCACTTCAAAGACCTCTCCGGCAAGGACTCCCTATCCCTTCCTCTCCCCGTGAGCAATCTCTTCATCGAGATCGACAAGAGCAACTACTGCCTTGCCTTCTCCCCCTCCTCCAATGCCCACGTCTCTTTCAACATTCTCGGCGGCATTCAGCTAGCTGGTTTTCTTGTCACCATCGACTCTCGTTCGTCCACCGCTACCTTCACGTCGAATAGCTGTTGGTGATCAAGCATAGCTTAGTACTCTCTACTGAATGTTAAATAGAAGCCACAATTACTTTTGGTAGATGGCTTACTAGAGCGAGAGATTTGTGGTATCAGGCATGTTTCTGTAAATCCATGTCAAGTTAGTGTACAACTCAAACGGTCAAGATTAGAAACATCACCTACTAATCTTCGACAACAACCCTTACATTTCGCCTAATATATGAGCGCTTGTTGTTAAGGAGAGAGAGCACTTTTCGCTTTAGCTAATCACCCAAAAATTAGTAGTCCTTAGAAAATAATGTACATAAAGTTATTTCTTTTTTGTTCTTCCCAAAGAACGAAGCAATTTTTGTAGGTAGAGTTTACTGATTAGCATGGTTTAAACACTAAGGAGGTGTCACATGCATCTAAGTATGGCCCTCCCATTTTGTCATAGAACCTGTAACAAAGGCCATTCTTATCTAGCTCTTCTCGATCATTATATGGAATGTGCACACGATCATTATATGGAATGTGCACACGTCCAAACCAAGGTATGTAACCAGTCCCTCCACTCAACATAAATCGTCCAGCAAAGCAAGGACCCTATGAACCCAAAGCCTGTTGTGAGGAAGAAGAGAGCTGACTATGCGATCTGAAAGATGTCTTGCTAGAGGACCAACAAGAACAAGATACCATGTGCGAGGGTATATGGGTAGAGAGCTAGATTCCTTGGTGGACTATGGGATGGATTCTCTAGTGTTAAGTTTTGAAGGTAGAGGGGTGCTTTCATTGTAGAGGATGCGGTCGATGGGATGCTGCTAATAGAAGGTGTGCCATAGGGAGAGGGCATGCCGTACACCAAACCCGTAAGCTGGTGTGAGCCTTGTGTGAACCTTTCCCAAGACTCCGTAATGGCATCGAAGGGTGCATGGCTGGGGTCATATGGCTAAGATCATGAGCCGGGTGAAGGAGAGGTATGGCTAAAATAAGGGAAAGGTTGGTTGAGAAGCCGCAAGGAATGGCTAAAAAGAGGAGAGCACATCACCTCATTAAGCATAGAAAAAAGTAGGTGTAGTCCTCTCTTATGATTGACTCGAAGGGTTCACCTATTAGACATGTAAGTTACAACGTGAGTTCAAATGAACTGGTTTTTAAAATTTTAACATGATTATATTTATAGAAGGGGGGTTTTAATTGATTTTAGAGAAAAACCCATAAGTTTTTAAAGAAAAAGGGTCATTTTATTACCTTAAGCATGTAAGTAAAGGGGGGTTTTTAATACCCTTTGAACGCAGGTTATGTTAATAGTTTCTTAAAGGTGCACCCCTCAAGATGAATAAATGGATGATAGCCTCTTGATCCGCCAATGGAACTTATTAAAATAAGAAAAGAAAGATTTCACCATCAAAATGCTTCTGATAATTCTAAGCGGCTAATCTTAAGCAACTCTTAGCGGCCCTAGATAATTTGAACAACCAAATCTAAGAAGCCTTAAATTTCCCTAAAAGACCCTAATCTACTAATCCCAAGTGGTCTGAAATGGTCCTACATCACTAACCCTAAACGATTTTGTGAGACCTCAAGGACGATCACATGCTATTCTCCGGCTCTTATTCTATCACTTAGGAGACCCGTGGATCTACATTATAAGAGTAAAAGTCTAGTACCATCACTATTGCCACAAATTAACAAAGGAAAATAGAAAGATAAAAAGGTGTGTGAGCGGTAACAGAGGTGACAAAGAACGTGGTAGTGGTCCAATAGCAATATATGCAATAATAGACATGGATATATATCTGTGTCTATCATCGCTTATGTTGTCGAGTCACATTACTGCGTATTTATCGCTACACATAATTTTGAAAATAAAGATGCTCATTTGGGCCATCCATTTTTGACTTGCATATCAAATTTATAAAAGTGTACAAAAAATAATAAGAAACTTTGAAATTAACATACTTTAAATTACATGTCACACCTTACCTGCATAATTTGAAGCACAAAAGAACAATACTAAAATTTAATTACAAATAAATGTAGAATTCCCAATGAGTTTTGTGTACAAATGAGGGTTTGTTGTGCCATATTTTCAGCAGTAAAAAAGGACTACAAAAAAATTCAATCTAGCTCTTTGTCTTCCTCCTCCTCCTCCTCCTCCTCCTCCTCCAGAAGTACATAAGTTCAATCGATCTGACTCTACAACAACCAAAACCAAATTAGATAAATCAATAACTCAAAAAAAATGATTACAACACTCATTAACTATAACTACCACTTGTAGAAATCCAATTGCTAAGTTGAATTACTCATGAGAGATATAGTTGTTTTCCAAAAACCATTGCCAAGTATCAAACTTTATATGTCTCTCTTGATAATTAACCATCTCTCTAGTAGGATGGGCCAGAGTGACATTTTTCTAAGTTGAAAATAATCAAAAAGTTTCATAAGCTAAAATATCTCCTTTACAGAACTTGCACAATTAAAAATTACTTATATATTTATCTTTCCAAGCTGCTTTGCCTCTCGAACTATAGTGCATAGGAGTTTACCTAGCCTTGAGCTTGGCGTTGTTGTGTATGAAATGAGCTCATTACCACTTCATCTCTCTTTTCTTGTATGACCCACTCCCACTTTGCATCAGCCATGTTACCACCATGATAACTCTGCTCTTGATTTGCAACCTACTTGGCCCCACGGGGTGCGTTGTACACTTGATTGCTTGCTTTTTATAAATTTTTTGATGTAGCCATGCTTCCTTGACATAGCATGCATGATCATGAGGTTTGCCTTTGAACTCAATACAATATCTCTTATACGTTGAGTGTATAAGAATCTGCAAGTGGAACAAGCACACATGCTCACAATCCTCCTCATCTACAGTTTATTCCATCCCCACACCACCACAAAAACAGGCAACCCACCAGGAGCCCCTGTCATTGTGCATGTAACGATGCTCGCCACCCTGAGAGGAATGCTTAAGTGCACTACTATTATATGTTTGTTGATGTTAGGTTCAATGGCCATGTGGCCGACCGCCCATCACTAACTGCCTAACCCTAAGTGTACAGCTATACACTTGTGTAAGCCACTAACACTAAGTACAATGTATATTGTGCCTTAGTGCATAAGATAAAGAAGAAAGAAAGGGGGCATACAATACGTTGGCTCTCCCCCTTCAACCTATGTGTGTGTGGCTATGGTGGTGTGTGTGTGAGTGTGTGCATGCGTATTCCTCTTTCGTCGTGCTCTTGGCTCCTCCCCTTCATCTGGTATCATAGAGGTTTCATTTTCGAAATTGTTTCGCATGCGCGCGCACTGTCAATAGTGCAAACAGGATTTAGGCATCGGTAAATTCAACTTTTCGAGCGTTTTCACCAGGTGTCCTTCCGTTTTACCCCTCTTTTGGAGCCATTCGAGACATCAGAAATCTCATTTGAGCTACGGTTCAGGAACTGAAATTTTCAGCCCTTTTTTGGTAGTTTTTCCTGCAGAGCTTCCATAGCCAGTTACAGGCAATACTGTTGCAGTCTCTTCTATCTAGAGAGCCCACGGCTCATTCAAGAGTGTGTATCCTCTCTTAGAGTGGACTCTTACACACACATAGAGTGGGAGTTTGACGGCATTGTCTTCTTCGACTACAAGTACAGATACAAGTACAGATACATGTACAGATATGGATACAGGTATAGGTACAGGTACATACAACGGCTTGGTTAGCTTTCTTTGTGCTTCTCGGCCTCGATCTCGGCTTCAGCTACGACATCAACATCATCTCACAAGCTATAGGTTTCAGTGTGCTTGTGATACTCTGGTTCCAGTGGGAGCAGTAGTTTATGCGTACATGCATATGTTAACACTTTTGACAGTGTTTGAGCTCTTTTGAGAGCGGTTTGACTCCCCATAGGGATGTTTATTTATATGCACATGCTTTTGACACCTGTTTGAGATTCTTGACAGACTTGTACGTCTTTGTGGATACTACCATTGTACGCTTTTGTGGAGCCATCTTTTGGCTAGTACAACAGTCTTGACCATTTTTGAGACTTGGTCCGGAAGATAGCCATTCTGAAACTTGGCTATATGTTTTGCTGCATAACCTACGTTGTTGAGGATCGATAGCGTGAGGTTTTTATTGAGGTGGGGTATTCTCAAATGTGGAGATACCTTTGGTGATACAGGTACCTGGAGCATCCCTTACGAGACCTCGCCATAGGACATGTATAGAGTCGTTAGGTGCTTTTGACGTCGAGCTGGTGGTCTATTGTCAGTTTGATAGTTTATGTGCCTTAGTTGGTCTCTATACAGTGTGCCTTTTATGCTTTGTGAGTGACATACTTGGTCATTTTGTCCCATATTATGGTTGACATAATCCCAAATACAAAGGAGACTCAGCCAAAATTTTCTCAGAATCTTTTGGTAGTCTTGTCACCATGTCTGCTAGCAAATACCGTGACATTTATGCCATAAAGAAGTTTGATGGCACTAATTTTTAGCTTTGGAAGAACCAAATGCATGATGTGCTTGTCCAAAAGAAGCAAAAGTTGCCTATTACCTATGCGGCTAGAAGCGAAGATATACACATAACTCAGTTTTAGTGGGAGGAGCTTGATGAGCTATGCAGGTCTATGATTAGACTGCACCTTCGAGAGTCAGTGTACTTTTCAGTGTTAGATTGCGAGACTGCTCATGCTTTATGGCAGAAATTATGCGACACTTATGAAAAGGATACGACTAGCAATAAGGTTTTCCTGATGCAAAAACTTTTCAATGTTTGTGTGAAGGAGTTAGCTAGCGTTGCCAGCCATATCAATGATTTTGATTCTCTTTTTGCCCAGACTCCTGCACACTGCATGACCATTGATGATGAGATGAAAACAATCTTTTTGCTTTGTTTGTTGCCACCCTCTTGGGATATCTTTTGCACAGATGTTAGTAATTCCACTCCTAATGGTACGCTAAAGTACGATGATGTTACTAGTGCACTTTTGTCAGAGGAGATGTATCGAAAGACCATAACTAGCTCGCATCATTGCAAAGCTCATTATGTGCAAAAGGATGATAAGCAACATAAGGCCCGTTCTTCGCAACGTGAATCCATGAAAGAGGGAAATAAAGATGCATCAAAGGGTAGATCAAAGTCTCGTGGTCGTCCTAATGTTCAATGCCATTATTGTAATAAGTTTGGTCATATAAAGAAGGATTGTTATGCTTGGAAGGGTGACAAAGAGAAGGGTAAAGGTAAAGGCAAAGATTATGATGATAAAGAGGAGAAACCAAAGAGTTCTGTTAAGATTGAAGAATTGAACATAGTTCATGATGAAAAAGATGCGCAAGACATTGATATGTTGGCTGAAAACAATGATGTATTTTATGATGCACAAGAAACTCTATCTTTGCAGAGTTCTATGCCAGCTGAACTCCTTGTTAGCGGCGAAGTATCCCATACATGGATTCTTGATTCGGGTGCCTCTTTGTATGTCAAACCTCATTACTACATACAAGGAAACCATTGGCTCTGTTACACTTGGTGACAGTTACTCTTATGACATTGTTGGCGTAGGTGATATTTCCATGGTTATGGAAAATGTGGTGAAGTTTATCATCCATAATGTGCATCATGTTCCAGCCTTGACATGCAATCTAATTTCGGTTGGACGTCTTGATGACTTGGGTTACAAAGTCACTTTTCATCAACAATCTTGGCGTGTTGCAAAGGGTCATCTTATTATAGCCCATGGTTCTAAAGTTGGTTCAGTTTATCCTCTTTATGTATATGATAAAAACAGTGTTCTTTCTGTAACCGAGTTGCCAAGCATTGCTTTATGGCATAGTCGGTTAGGACATATGTCAAAGAAGGGAATGGAGACACTCTCTTGTTTGGGCTACTTACCATCTTTGTCATTTTCATATTTTCCCTTTTGTGAGCACTATCAATATGGAAAGAAAACACTGACACATCATATACATTCTTTTGACAAAGAAAGAAAACCTTTAGAGCTTGTGCACAATGATTTATGTGGGTCTATTTCCTTCTAAATCCCATGGTGGTGCATCTTATTATGTTACATTCATTGACGATGCAACACATCATGTTTGGGTTTATGCCATGAAGTCTAAAGATGAGACATTTTTTTGGTTCAAGAAGTTCTGATCTAGTGTTGAAACTCAGTCTGAACATAAGTTGAAACCTTTGCGCTCAGACAATGGTGGAGAATATGTCTCTAAAGAGTTTACAGACTTCTGTTCAAGTAGGGGAATTAAGCGTGAGTTTACAACTCCTTATACCCCTGCACAAAATGGTGTTGTGGAACAAATGAATAGGACCATCCAAGAGCGGATTATGTCTATGCTATCACAGGCTAATTTACTACACGTGTTCTGGGCTGAAGCATTATACACAATCGTGTACTTGATCAATAGATCACCACATGCTTCATTATAGTTTTGTGTACCTTTGGAGTTATGGTCAAGACATATACCTAAGGAGTTGCACACTAAGCTAGATCCTAAGTGCAGGAAATACATCTTCATTGGCTATGGTATAGATGGTCAATTTGGCTATCATTTATGGGATCTAGAAAGTCGATCTGTGATCTGTAGTAGTGATATTGTCTTTAATGAGACTAAGATGCATAGACAACCAGTGAAAGAGGTTTAAATTCCAAAAAGTGACATTTTTTGATGTATCACCTTCTGTCTAGACATCTCCCAAGCCACTTACTACATAGGCTAGTACAAGTTCTGATCAGCCGCCGCAGAGATCTCAAAGAGTCTCACATCCACCAGAACATTTTTTTTCCAGGCATGGATTTTATTTTGCTGACAGATAGTGGTGAGCCTTCTTGTTACAAAGAGGCTATGCTAGCCAATGATAAGGTTCACTGGGAACATGCTATGAAGAGGGAGATGTTGAGTATTGCAAAGAACAAACCATGGGAACTTGTTCCATTTCCAAAAGGTAGGAAAGCATTGCCTTGTAAATGGGTCTTCAAGAAGAAGATTGACAATTACAAAGCTCGTTTATTGGCCAAAGGTTTCAAGCAAGAATACGGTGTTGATTTCTAGGAAATCTTTTCTCTAGTGGTCAAGATGACCACACTTAGAATGTTGCTTGCTTTGGATGCCATTGAAGCTATAGAGCTTGATCAAATGGATGTCATACAGCTTTCTTACATGGTGATCTCAAGGAAGAGATCTATATGCAGCAACCTGAAGGGTTTGTGCTAAAGGGCAAGGAACATTTGTGCTAAAGGGCAAGGAACATTTGGTTTGTAAGCTTTTGAAAAGTCTCTATGGCTTGAAGCAATCATCCAGACAATGGTATCAAAAGTTTGATGCATTTATGCGTTCCCTAGGCTATAAGTGCAGTAATGAGGATCCATGTCTTTACAAGAAAAGACAACCCAATGGACAACTTATTAAGCTTATCTTTATGTAGATGACATGCTTATTGCTTGTGATTCCAACAAGGACATTGCTGACTTGACACCAAGCTAAAAAGTCAATTTGACATAAAAGATTTGGGTGAAGCCAATCACATTTTGGGTATGTGCATTACTCGTGACCGTAAGAAGAGATTGTTGTACCTTTCTCAAAAAGAGTATGTGCACAAGGTTCTTCATCGTTTCAACATGCAGAAGGGGAAGGCTTTGAGTACTCCATTTCCTGCATATTTGAAACCTAGCAAGAACGATTGTCCCAAATATGCCGAGGGAAAAAACTGCGATGGCTAGGGTTCCTTATGCTTCAGCTTGTGGTAGTCTCATGTATGCCATGGTGGCTACACGACCTGGCATTGCACATGCAGTGGGAGTTGTCAACATATTTACATCTAACCCTGGTAAAAAGCATTGGGATGTTGTCAAGTCAATTCTTAGATACTTGAGTGGCACTGCAGACAATTATGCTATGGTCGTGGAGAGTCATCCATTGAGAAATTTGTAGACAGTGATTATGCAGGTTGTGTTGACAGTCGTAAATCAACAACAGGTTGGATTTACACATTTGCTGGTTCTTCTATTCCTTGGAGATCTATTCTTCAACATTGTACATCCATTTCTACCATAGAGGCAAAGTATGTTGCATTGAGTGAAGCATACAAAGAAGCTATTTGGCTTGCTCTCCTAGTGAAGATCATGGATTGGAGCAGTGTACACCAGTTCTTCATTGTGACAATCAGAGTGCTATTGCCTTGGCTAACAATCCAGTGTTTCATTCTAAAATGAAACACATTGATATGCATTATCACATCAGTCGTGAATGCCTGGCAAATAAGAGCCTTGATTTAGTGAACATTCCTATGTTAGAGAACACAGCGTATGCACTCACTAAAAGTGTTTCCAGCCATTAGTTTCAACACTATCCTGAGTTGATAGGCATTGGGTGAAGAGTGGTTCTCTTCAATTCTTATTGTCTCCCACATTGGCCATCAAGTGAGAGAACGTTAGGTTTAATGTCCATGTGGTTGACCGCCCACCATCACTAACTGCTACTAACCCTAAGTGTACAGCTATACACTTGTGTGAGCCACTAACACAAGTACAATGTGTATTGTGCATTAGTGCATAAGATAGAGAAGAAAGAAAGGGGGCATACAGTACGGTGGCTCTCCCCCTTCAACCTGTGTGTGTGTGGCTACGGTGATGTGCGTGTGAGTGTGTGTGTGCATATTCCTCTTCCGCTGTGCTCCCATCTTCTCCCCTTCAATTGACTAGCTATGGACTGTTGATGATGCTTGCGTGAAGTGAGAGTAAAATGGAGTGGTGTGGGTCCCAGTGCTGGAAGGGTCATGGATCCCTGTGATGGAAGTTAAGTTAGTCGATAAGAGGTATGATAGAAGAAGATTCTAATGATACAGGCTTTGGACATACAGAGTCTCCACCTAACTACCCTCCGGTGTGGTCTTCTGTGAAAGATTATAGGCTGCTAGCTGTTGTGGAGTGTAGTGATCAAACAAAACCCTATGTTGAACGTAGGTGCTCCTCTCACAAAGAGAATTCACATTGTAGGTCCGGATCCATCACTAGTTGAGGAACCTAACTAGTTGGACCAAACCTACCAAAATTGTAAGAGGGCCATGCCTGCAAATAATAAAAAGATAGATACACTCAAGATCACTTTAACTAATTATGGATAAACCTAAATCTATTGCTTGAACTTATTGCCTCAAGAGACAAATCCACTAAAGGTGATAGCCACCCCAATGGGAGGCTCAACTACGATGTGAACCAGCTAAAGGAAGAAGACGGGGGTAGCTCCCCAATAGGTGGTGTCTTGTGCAACATCTACGAGATATTACTTTATAATATTTGAAGGAATTTATCTCTAATCTCCCTATATCTTATCTATTTCTATCTATCTACACCTAATCCACAAGATATTAGTTTATAATCTATTTCTATCTATCTACACCTAATCCACATCACTTCTCTATCCTCTACAGCTAATCTCTATCAAATCTACTCACATATGAGAGATTGGGGATTAGCACATGGAACTCTCTATCCAATCATGCCTAATATAGGGCCTTGGCTTGATATATATAGGCTCCCCTATACCACATGTGTGTCCAGGTCCTTGGCCTTGGTCTGCCATCTTACCCTTGGCCTACTAAAAATAGTCTCCCCTAGCTCACCTTACACTAGGCCTGACATCACTCCCACCTTGGAGAAGCATTTTTGTTCTTGAAAACAAAAGTGGTGAGATCTTTGTAAAAACACTAATGTTTTAAATAGTGACATCCCTCAGTTCAGTAGGATGTTCAATAAAATCAAGAAAAAAAATATTTACTTTCCACATTGTTGTCCCTTTACAACCATTTGTGTAACCAGACCATAATCAACATAGTGTGTAGACTCTATTTATAACCCATGGGGGTCTCTTAAATGAGTTACCGCAAGTAAGAGGTGTCTAAAAGAATACCTCTTCTTGTTTGTGAGAGTAACATGTTGACATAGGTCCTCCTTGACTTGTTATCATTTCTCATCAATAAAAAACTCCACCATAACTAGTGATCAAGGTTGAGAACATGACCTAAACATGAAGGGACACAACCTAGTCCCAACCTGCTTTGCCTCATGGTAAGCAAACTTCAACTAGAGAGATAAACTTTCATTAAATTGGATTGCTTTGTGTTGATGTACACACTTAGCATATCCTTTAGCACAAGATTAACATTTGTAATCTACCTATCCATCTTTGGATGATTGGCAGTACTGAGGCGTGTTTGTCAACCATTCAAACAATCCTTCAAAATGACTAGTACACTGGGATTGCAATTCCTTGTAGCCTTGATGAGTAATCAACAATGTTATGGACAATTAACTTGGTTAACTTAGAGACTGGCAAAGTTGATTGAATAAACTGTACAAAGTTTAGTCAACTTATCTACAAACACCCACACTGATCCATGACCTTTGATGGTGATTGGTATACCCACAATTAATCTCATAGAAATACTACATATATAATGCAAAATGATTTAGAATTTATTAAGTTCACAAATTTGCATATACCGCTCCAAATCAGCCTTTACTAGACGCTAGGGCCCATAAGACCTAGTGTGCATGCATTTAGAAAAAACAAAAATGAACCTGCATTTCCATGACTAAATTTTCCAATGCTTATGGAAAATGTTATGCTCACAACACACAAGAAAAGAACTAAATACTTTCCAATGCAATCACATGAAAGTCGTGCTAACATATTTGGAACATAATAGAATGTGAAAATCAATCACATCTAGGTATGAGAATAAAAATTTTCATCAACTTTGCTACATGTGTAAACAACCATCTGTTAAAGTTGTTTACTAGTACTTGTAACCTTAACAAGTCTTACTAGGTATCCAATAATTTTTGGCCAAATTGTTCTTGATACGACATGATCTAAATGATCTAATAAATAGATCCGACTAGCACCCATGGACTTTTTCACGACACATAATTGAAATAATAGGTGCCAACGTCAGCCCCAAAGACTCAAATTCTCCACATGTGGAATATGTCTTATATAAAGATGTCTATAAAAATGACATCCATCATCTCGTACTTGTGTGTGGAGGTAATTGTAAACACTCAGTGACATGAGTAAGAGGGACCCTCATAAATGTAACATTTAATTGCCTAGTAACTTGTGTGTAGCGGAAAATAGCATGAACATAGTGAGCATTTCATTAGAATAGATTCCTAATGAGAATAAAAAGAGTGCTTGGGTGGAGAGAGCAATAAACAACATAACACCTAGTTAGATAGCATGAACAATACTTCAAAAGAGAGAGAAATTAAGCAATTGGAAACATTTGAGGACCGGATTTGCATGGAGCCGGTCCCCCCTCCAAAAGGCTTTGTATTATGGTTTCTCCCATCAAGAGAGACATTTTACAATACAATTCTTCATGTGTTCTTCAATACTAGTTAGTGCAATGAAGATGGAAACTTCATGCACTGAGAAAAACACTTATCAAACACAACATCAATTCCCTCACGGTCTCAGACGCAAGATCTCATACACCTTCGAAGATGGTGAGAGCTAGCGGGGTATGAGAGTAGATTGAGAGGAAGAAGGAGTATTCTTACGAGAAAGATGTACATCTCCTCACATAATCACTCATATTAGTAGATCTTAGCTTAGTAATTATCATGGTAGAGGATATGAGCATGCATTGAAGCTTGGCTCTTGGTTGGATTTGCATCACAAAGCCAAGATTTGTTGGTGTAGGCCTCCCTTCTCACAAGCTTGGAGTAGGTGGTAAGCTTTCCATTAAAGCTTGAGAAGGAGAGAGTCTCTTCTTTACTTCAAACCTCAGATTGTGTGAGTGTGTGTGTGATAATGCCTTGCAAAAATCAGCCACCTCTCTCTCTTGGTCGACCCCCCTTGCTAATTACTCATGCTACAGCCCTATTGAAACTCCCCAGCCTCAGCCAATGGAAATTAAGCAGCATAAGTGGTAGCTTTCTGACATGTGTCCCCATTTCCCCTTTTGTGAGAGATTTAGGTAATTATTTAATCCAACTAAAATCTCATTGGACCCCTTTGCCTCCTCGCCAATAGGAATCAGGCAAGCCATTGGGCTGTTGAATGCTCATTGGTCCCCTTGGGAGACTGTCCAATAGTCTTCTAGAGAGCTCAATTTTTATTGGTTATTTTATTAAGTGTTTTTAAATTAAGTAAAAACTAGATTTACTCTAGACTAATTCTCATTGGTCCACCTCCAAGGCCATCCATTAGGATTTGAGTACACCTTGTGGGCATCCGGGCTAGGGAGCTGACATGTATCCCTCTTTCCCCTTGTGTACAAATGAAGCTTGTGAGTGTGTGTGTGTGGTGTGTGTGTCAGTTTCTCTCTCATCCCCTACTTGCAAGGCTCTCCCCCTCCTATGTAGGGACTTGTGAAGACTTTTTGGGACACACACAAAGCATCCAAATTTCCTAAGCTTTGACCCTTGGACACAATCTTTGAATTTTGGAACGTTAGCATTTTGAAAGTCTTAATGGGCTGAATCTTAGGGTCTTTTAATCCCATTGTTGCACATTGATGTTTTGCAGATGGCCCCCCCTTTGGATCCCTATTTTCCCTCCTTTGGATCCCTACTGTGGCCGGTCTGCTAGCTTAACCAATATTCTAGATTTTTCTCCCCTGGCACTTCCCCATATTAAATGATCAGTTTAACATGAGAAAATCATTTAGGAGAATTAGATATTGATTATTATGACATTACCTCTCTCTTGAAATCATAGTCGTCCTCGACTATAAGGTAGAGAGGATAAAGCATATTCATTAGTCCTTTTCCTAGCGGGTAGAGGATCCGTATGTTACCCTACGACATCTTTCCAGAATGGATGACTAGTCCATTTGGTGCTTGAGAGCCGAAGCTGCCGCAAGCATGTCTGCACATTAGGCCTATCAATATTCATAGTAGAGTGACAAGCTCTACTTGGTGTTTGGGAGACGTCATTTCCGCAAACTTGATCTAAGCATGCATACTACTTCATTTTTGTGCACAATAAAGGAAAAAAGAGAGTCTTATAAGAAAAAAACTTTGTTAATTTTTAACATTTGTACATTTGCTTACTCTACGGAAGCATTGTAAGCATCGACGAGTTTTAGGTTATCCTTTAATTGTATGCCTTGCATCCATCTAGCATCTTCAAAAGGATAATTTTTAAACTTAATAAGATATCGTCGGATAGTCTTACCGCCTCTTAGTACCATGTCTTCATGTAGGAGAATGGACTTGGGCTGCAGCACCTCTTCTTGGTCCTCGATCTCCGGTGGGTCTTCAATAGTTGGTTCTTGAGGTGGCTCTCCTTCGTAAGGCTTTAATAGGCTCACATGGAAAGCATTGTGCATGAGCCAATGATTGGCTTGAGTTGATAGGCCATCTCATTGATTGACCTAAGAATTTGGAAGGGACCATACTACCTTTTTGCTAACTTAGCATAGTACTTTTGGTGTCTCATAGGATTCTTTCCTATCGTGTGCCTTAATCGAGCCTTGCGAAATTTGAGTAAGACCCAATCATTTTTTTAAAGGCTTGGGCTCTTCTGTGCTTCTCAATAGCAGCCTTTTGCCTTTGCTGTGAGATAGAGATATAATCTTTTGGAAAGATTCTTGTAGATCACGGCTATACTCATCTGCAGTGAAGATCTTCCTGTGTACTTTAAGTAGCAAGGGTAAGTAATTCTCCCATTGGGACCTTTGATCTACTTCCGTTACATAGGCTTTTAGTAGATTAAGAATGGTTAGGTTAGTTATTTCACTTTGGCCATCCGTTTACGAGTGATAGGCCGAAGAGAAATTTAGCCTTGTCCCTTAATTTCTCAAAGAGACCCTTCCAGAAGTTACTGGTCATTCTAGGATCTCTATCCGACACTATGGAGAAGCCATGGTACTTGAAGATTTGTGAAATGAAGAGGGTTGTCATTTGATGGGCTTTGATAATCTTTTTGACAGGTATAAAATGAGCTTGTTTACTGAACCTGTCTAGTATTGTCCATATTCCCGTATTCCCATGGATAGACTTAGGAAATCCCAAGATAAAATCCATGGATATGCTCTCCCATGGTGAATTAGGGATTGGCAAAGGTTGAAGCAGTCCAGGTTGCTTTCCTCTATCAAACTTCGCTTTTTGGCATACCACACATTTAGAAACATACTCTTGTATGTTTGCTTTCATGGTAGGCCAATAGAAATATGTTTCAATCCCCTTTAGGGTAGACTGAATCCCTCTATTCCCTGCATAAGGAGGAGCATGAGATTCATACATTACTTTCTCATGTAGTGAGCTAGTAGCGCATAGCCTATTGCCGTAGAGAAGATAACCATCTTGCAAAGTAAATTGTTCCTCTTTCTTCCCCACTGCAAGGGCTGAAAACACATCTCTAAAATTGGAATCAATAGCATACTCATGTATCATAGAAGATAGATCATTGTGAGTTGCTATGGAAACAGCATTCACTCTCGTCCGTCTTGAGAGTGCATCGGCTACTTGATTATGCTTGCCAGTAATGTGAGCATTATGAAAATGAAGTTGCAAAAGAAAGTTTTCCCACCTCATTTTTTTGTTGGAGAGCTTGGTTTGCGTCATGAAATACTTAAGACTTTGGTGATCCGCTCGCAAAATGAAAGGAGTCCCCAGTAAATAGTGCTTCCATGAGTCTAAGGCATGTAGAACTGCGAGGAGTTCCTTTTCATATATGCCTAGAGCTTGCTCAATAGGGTCAAGCCTGCGACTTTCATAGCCTATGGTGTGCCCTTCTTGGAGCAAAAAAACTCCAAGGCAATCACCACAAGCATCACATTGGACCTCAAATGGCTTTGAGAGATCCGGTAGTGTAAGCATAGGTTGAGAGATAAGATTTTCTTTAAGCTTTTCGAAAGCATTGTTCTCCTTGGAAGACCATGTGTACCTAGCTTTTTTCTTTGTCAGGTCATGTAATGGTCCCGCTATTAGTGAGAAATTTTCTATGAAGCATCTATAGTATCCGCACATACCTATAAAGCTTCTTAACTCATGCAGATTCCTCGGTTTAGGCCATCCTTTTATTACCTCTAACTTTGATGGATCCATTTGGATTCCATCTTGAGAGATAATGTGACCTAAATACTGAATCTCTTGTAAGAAAAATTCACTTTTCTTTCGATTAACATAAAGTTTATTCTCTCTTAGAACTTGAAATACTACCTGGGTGTTGCTTGTGTTCATCTAATAAATTAGAGTAGATGATGATATCATCAAATAACACTCCAGTAAAGGTTTGGTGAGGCCTGAATAGCTTCTCCATCAAGCAGTTGAATGTGGCTGGTGCATTGGTCAAGCCAAAAGGCATGACAATGTACTCGTAAAGACCAAACGTAGTGCGAAATGCAGCCTTTACAATGTCTTGATCAACTATCCTTATTTGATGATAGCCACTTTTTAGATCAATCCTACTGAAGTAGGTGGACCCTTGTAGATTATCAAATAGGTCTTCTACTCGTGGAATGGGAAACCTATTTTTGACAGTGATCCTATTAAGTGCTCTATAGTTGACACACATACGATATGTGTCATCTTTGTTTTGCACTAGTAGCACAGGAGAACAAAATGGAGATGAGCTAGGCCTAACCATGCCCTTCTCAACTAACTCATGTACTTGCCACATAATCTCCTCTTGTTGAGCTTGAGAAACTCTATAAGGAGGTTTGTTAGGCGGTGAACTTCCTGGAAGAAGTTCAATTGCATGGTCATCATTGCCTCGTTTAGGAGGTAGCTCACAAGGGATGTCGTCAATAAAGACATCTTGAAACCCCTTGAGAAAATTGGAAAACTCTAATTCCTTTTGGTTGTGTATATTTTCTTTTGCTAAAACATTAGGTTCATTTTAAGAATCTTTAACAAAAATCATGTACATGGAAATATAGCTCTTTATTAACTTGTTGAAAGCTCGTATGTAAATGGGTATAGTGTTACCCATTTCCTTAGCATCTATATACATATCTTTTTCCCTGAACTTAAAGAAGATTCTCATTTCAGGGAATTTAACGTGGCAGCCATGCGATCAAACCATGGTGCCCCTAGAATTACATCCTTATGCTTGAGAGGAGAGATAAAGAAGTCCTCTTTGTCCACATAGCTTTGGACATGGAGCCTCAATTTCCCAATTAAGGGAGTGAGTGAAGCTTCTTGTCCCTTGAAAGCATCGTCTGCGGGTAGGACATCTCCCATCTTGTAGGCTTGTATGCCTAGCTTTGTGGCCAACTCTATAGATATAAAATTGTGAGTAGAACCGGGGTTAAAGAGAATAAAAGCATCATGTTCTCTTACCTTTCCCCAAGCATGGCATAGAGGAGATCCTTTGTGGTGAATTTCCTCCTCTTGGATTTTGACCAAGGTAGCTCTAGAAGGTTCATGGTGGGTGTTCTTTTGGGGACAAGCGCGGTACGCTGTCGTGTCCTGGCACGTACATAGTGTGAAATAAAACATTCACCTCACTCTTGAAACTTCTTGATGTATGCAAATAAAAACACTCATGTACATATTGTGATATATGTTGAAGCATCTACTACGGTCATTATCATGTACATACCTATCCGGGGAGTCGTGGCCCTGGATGTGGCCGATTTGCATGCTTTTCCACTTGATAAGATGATTAATTTGGTTTGACAATGTACATAGTCCAAGTGTTTCATGGTGCCACACTCATTTCGCCTACAAAGACTGATGCGGGCAAAAATTGTCAAAAATAGTAGCTAACAGGCGTTGTTGCAGAATTGCATGGAAAGTGACCCAAAATGGTATATGGATGAAAAATCTGCTTATCTATGATTTTTATGCTTATGCGAGTGATCCCACAAATTTAGGGATTTTTTGGACTCCGTTTGGGATTTTTCGCATAAAAAACGGCACTTTTTTGGGTCAAAAATGAGCTGAAAATGGCCTAGTTTTGGTCCAAAGTGGCAAAATGGCCCAAAAATTGACACATCAGCTCATAATGCCATGGGGAAGAGAGAGAAGAGGTCTTTTTACAAAAAAAAAAACCAGCAATTTTTCACTACTGTGTAATTGCTTCCATGGTTGCTCAATCTATGTATAGGGCAGTCCTGCCTCTTTGAAATCTTGTATCTGAGCTAGTGAGGGAGTGAATTAGGGTTTCCCCTTATCAAAATGGTGTGTGGGCTTCACTTTTGAAGCTCTTAAATCTCTGCAAATTCAGAAAATGGTCTCCATGAAGGTGGAAGCTCGTGTATTCCTTTCAGCTGTTTGATGTTACGACTACGTAATTGGGGGAAGAGGCTACATGATACCATGAAAGAGGTTTGGGTTTTGATTGAGAATTGTGCTTGTATGAGCATCAAGGTTTCATGGCTGAAACATTAGTGTTTTTCAATGGTATTTTTAAGTGAAATTGAATGTGATTTGATGATCCTCTCATCATAATCTCGACTACGTATACAAGCAATTTCCAAGCACGATAGGAAAGAGGGTTTGTGACTTTGCTGTCACGAATGCTCTTAGATTCTTTGTCACCCTTAGAAAGAGGGTTGGTGATTCTTCACAAACGCTTTCTTGTAAAGGGTTTGTGACTCTCTTCACGAACTCTCAGAGCCAGAGGTTCTGCACCTTCCCAGTTAGACCGCACACTTTCCGAAATTTCTGGTGAACCCGACCCGAAGCAGCTGGGGTGGGGGTTCAAATACTTGTTTTGAAAGGCTTAATTACAAATAATTAAAGATATGGATCAACAAGAGCAACAAGGCATGCGTTTTGATCAAGGCACATTGCAAATGTTTCAAGCATTCGCCATGTTTATGCAACAACAACAGGTTGCAGAAAGAAGGGAGACGTCAGCAACGAAAGCCCTTCAAGCTATTGTGAACAAAATGGACCAATTTTGAGGGAAAGATGTCACAAAGTTTCTCCGTGGTTATGTAAAGGAGATTGAGCTACAACGAGTTCCAGAGGTGGACATGAATCGTAGTTTTGAGCTTGTTGTGGTCCCCGAGATTAGAGACCATGTAAGGAGAATCAAGGAGGAGCATGGAGAAGGTTGGGAGCAATTCAAATTAGCCCTAAAGGAGGAATACTTCATGGAGGACTCTGAAAGGTTTACAAAAAGGACCTTCTTGGAATGGGTTGCAAAGCCAAAAGAAGGACTTTCCATCACTGAACTGTTGAGAGAGTTTGAGCGACGCTATGCTCAACTGTCAGGAACAGAGCGGGCTACTTTGGATAGTGAAAAGACCAAATTGTTCCTTCAAGCTGCAGGTCACGAGCTCCAAGAAAAGCTAGAGCTACTCCTTGAAGACAAGAATACAGAACAGGGTTTAAAGGCTGAGTGGAAAGAGGTTGAAGACGTAGTCTCATTGCTTGCTAAGAGGCAACGTCGTAGGGACAAGATGGTGGTGAATGGTACTACCTCTCCTCCTAGCACGTCAGAGATTCCATCAAAGCCTACTGTTGTGAGTCCAAAAGGTGATAATTCAATGCTTGATGAGCTTGTTAAGGGAAAGCGAGAAATGAAGTTAAAGCTAACAAGGCTTGAAGAGAAAGGACAACCTGCAGGACAAAAATCCCAAAGCAAAGAAGGATTTTTGCACAGATGCATATGGTGTGATGGCACGGACCATGGAAGAAGGGATTGTGATAGCTTTAGTGATGCCTTAAAAGGAGACCTTGTGTTTTTTACGGATGGCAAGATCCATCTGCGGGAGACATGTATGCCATTAGGAACTAACTTTGGAAAAGGAGGTATGCATAAGTTAGTGGAGGATATGGCAACTAGTCATGCTATTTCTGCAGTGGAGACTGCTACCTATGGGGCAAAGATAGAGCTAACTCCAAAGAAAGTGTTAAAGTATACTCCAGATGATTTTGAGGAGGTTGATAGCTTGTGACCATATGCAGTAGCCTCAGTTGAAAAAGGGAAGGTAACTAAAGAGGTGTTACATGAAGCTGGTGATTACATACGCCATACAACAGGTTGGGATGACCCTGTGGACTCTTTATCAGTGCATGCCTATCTTGCAAAATGCTATAACAATGAAGCAATTGTGGAAGAGAAGTGCAGATGTGAGAATGGAGATGCAGGTCCTTCTACTTCAAAGAGGGTTACAAGAGCTGGTGGAAGAAAGGATCCAGGACTTTCTTATGAGGCTCCACCACATGTGCCTCCTCCTCCTGAGATTCCTCTGGAGGAGGCATCTTTAGGAAAGAAGAAAGAGCAAGGAAAAGCTAAAGCAAAAGGCCCTGCATACAAAATACAATCTGACATTGAGGCTTCCACAAACTTAAAGCAGGTATTGGAGGAAAGGATTTTGAATAGCAAAGTTGAGTTTACCTTGGGTGAGGTTCTTGGCATTTCTAAACGCGAGGTTCATGAAGAAATTATAGATATCATAAAAAGAAAGAGGCAAACTCTCACTGAGTCTATTCCTCCACAGTCTAAGAGTGAAGGGGAGTCACGTAAGGCACATGGAATATATGTCCAAGAGAGTGATTGTGATGAAAATGTGGTAGGATGCTACCAGTCTTCTCGAAGAGATGCACATGCTCGATTTGTAGATGATGATGATGAAGCCTCCTATAAAAGCCACTACTCCAAAAGTCATTGGGCAAGAGCTACAACAGAAACCTTAGTCAAGGTGGGTGATCTTGAGGAGCCATATGTTGCATTGATAGATCATGGCTTTGAGATCAATGTTATGTCCAAGAGTCTTTACATGAAGGGTAAGTGGCCGATAGACACAAAACATGGGTGGATGATTAGAGCTGGAAATAACTCATCAGGAGAGCTGTATGGGGCTTGTCCAAATGTGAAAGTGACGATTGGTAATGTGAAGGATGAGCAAAATTTCTTTGTGCAGGAGATGTCTACCTATCCTCTTATCCTTGGGCAGCCATACATCACAGCCGTTTGCATGGAAACAAAGGTCTTGGATGATGGTTTTGCTTATGCTAGGGTAAAGAGCAGAGATGGGAAGCGAGCTGTGCAATTTTTGACTGTGTGTGTGAATCACGAGAAGAACCACAATAGTCTTCGTGAGTATCCTCTACCAAAAGCGAATAAAGAGTTCAAAGAGTACAGGGAGACAAGGGGTTTTGGCCATGTACCATTGTGAAGCAGGATTGCAATGGTACAAGAAGAAAAAGATTCTCGCCTGACCCAAAGCGAGAAGAAGCTTTTTCTACAGGTTTCCAGGGATTAACAGAGCATGGGTCATTATGTTTTATGAAGCTTGAGGATATGAAAAGAAGTGCGCGACAATATGTATATAGTGTACAGAAATACATGAAAGAAAATGGTTTCATAGAGGATAGTGAATACATTTCAGGTTTCTTTGAACAAGTTTCTCATGTAGATACTATGCTTGAGCTTGAAGCTATAATGGATTCTAGCATGCAAGATGGAACCCACATTGTGGAAGTATGCTCTATGGAAATGTATGATGTGATCGAGGCTTTTGATGATCAGAAAGATTTCAATGCTAATGAAGGAACGAAAGTGCGTGTGGAGACCGAGTACAAAACGGTGGCAAAGAAAGTGAGACTAGTGGCCTTACCTTTACCATCAGATTGCAGGAAAAAGCTAGAGCAAGCTTCTTTGCAGCCGAGTCTCAGGGATCCAAAAAGAACTGGACACAAGCTCACAATGGAATCCCTAAAAGAGATAAAAGCTGGCCGTGAAGAGTTTTCAATGGAAAAAGAGTTTTAAAGAAATGCTTTCAAGACATGGTAAGGCTTTTGCTTTCCAGCCACATGAGATAGGGTGTGTTGATCCTAATGTTGTTGCACCTATGGTGATCTTCACTATCCCTCACGTACCTTGGAATCTACGCCCAATTCCGGTTCCAAATGCACATTTGCCAAAGTTAATAGAACTACTCAATGAAAAGATTAGCATGGGTATCTTGGAGCCTTCTTGTGTGCCATATTCAAACAGGTGGTTCACTGTGCCTAAGAAGAATGGAGCTTTGCGATTCATACAAGATATGCAACCTGTAAATAAGGTTACCATCAGGAATGTGGGTAGAGGACCTATAGTGGTCAATTTACTCAATGGGAGATCTCTATTCAGGGTACGATCAATTTCAGCTAGATATTGAGAGTAGAGATCTGACAACTATGAAAACACCATTGGGACTGGTAAGGATGTGTACCTTACCTCAAGGAGCAACAAATTCAGTTGCACATATGATGAATGGGATGAACAAGGTTCTGCGTGACTTCATACCTCAAATCACAATGCCATTTCTTGATGATGTGCCCATCAAAGGATGTGAAGACAAATATAAAGATGAAGCTATGGATTCGAGGGGGTGCCGTAAGTTTGTTGCAGACCATATTCAAGATTGTGAGAAGATTTTGTCAAAGCTGGAAGAAGTTAATCTTACCCTGTCAGGGCAAAAATCTGTATTTGGTGTTAACGAAGTGTTGATTGTGGGGCATATGTGTGGTCCTTATGGTAGAAGGCCTTGTCCAAAAAAGATGGATGCAATCAAAAACATGAAAGAAACATGTATAACTATACTTGAAGTTCGAAGATTTCTTGGTGCTTGTGTCTTCTATCTTATTTGGATACCACATTATGCACATGTAGTAGATCCCCTTTATAGGTTGCTGAGAAAGAATCAGAAGTTTTGATGGGAAGAAGAGCACACAAAAGCCATGAGAAAGCTAAAGAATCTACTTCTTTCATTGCCAACCTTGAGAAAGGTGGACTATGCATGTGAGAGACCTGTCATTGTGACAGTGGACACGAGTCCTACAGGGATAGGATGGGCAGTAGGGCAAGAAGAGGGGATTCTCATCCATTTGATGCACACCAAGTGAAAAGGATGATGAAGCCAACTATATGCAAACTGAGGATGAAAGTGAGAATATGGCGTCTGACCATGAGTTTTAATGCTCTACAAATGTTGTTGTGGCACATACCAGAGGATGTGCAGGTTCAGAGGGGGTGGATGTCATGCCCTGGCACGTACATAGTGTGAAATAAAACATTCACCTCACTCTTGATACTTCTCGAATTATGCAAATAAAAGCACTCATGTACATATTGTGATATATGTTGAAGTGTCTACTGCGGTCATTATAATGTACATACCTATCCGGGGAGTTGTGGCCCTGGATGTGGCCGATTTGCATAATTTTCCACTTGATAAGATGCTTAATTTGGTTTTACAATGTACATAGTCCAAGTGTTTCATGGTGGCACACTCATTTTGCCTACAAAGACTGATGCGGGCAAAAACTGCCAAAAATAGCAACTAACAGGCGCCGTTGCAGAATTGCATGGAAAGTGACCCAAAATGGTATATGGATGAAAATCATGCTTATCTATGATTTTTATGCTTATGCAAGTGATCCCACAAATTTAGTGATTTTTCTGACTCTGTTTGGGATTTTTCGCATCAAAAATGGCATTTTTTTGGGTCAAAAATGAGCTGAAAATATCCTAGTGAGGCGGTCCGGGGCGGGCAACAAGAAGAGTGGCCTCTAGACACCCTTCAAGGCTCCCGTGCTGCTCAATGGGGCTGGGGCACAACACAACACAAACCAAAACAACAAACCCACAGCCAAATCCCAACTACACAAGGGGCACCACCTAGTTTAAGAGCGAACTAGGACGCAAAAGAGGAGAATCGTTAGAGCAACCCACAAACAAGCAAGGAATTTACACTAACCCTAACACCAATGGAATACTCTCACACCCTAAAATACGAGAGAGAGAGAGAGAGAGAGAGAGAGAGAGAGAGAGAGAGAGAGAGAGAGAGAGAGAGTTACTTTGTACATGTCTTGAGGTGAGGTGTCTTTTATGGTTAGGTCAATGCTATTTTGTGTTAGTATGTTAGTCGTTAGTAATCACTAGAAAGTTAATGTTACATTTACAATGGGTAGAGTGAGTTGATTTGATGAAGGAAGAGGGGTGAATTAAAAGAGAATCATTGAGATGGTGAAGCTTTGAAGAAGCTTGAACTCACCCTTGTGTAGATTGTGGAAAAAATGACCGCTGGTCTTCTTCTTCTTCTTCGCTTCTTTACGCCGCCGCCACGGTTGATCACCAGGATGAAAAGAGGATTTGTTGATGAAAAATCCTCAATTTGCAGAAGTTATCATGGTTAAGATGCTGAATTTTAGATATTTTTAGGAGAGGTAAATGAAATTGTAACATAGAAGCAATAGAGAGAGACATGGAGAGGGTGTATGTATGTAGAGGTTCATAAAAGAACTATAGGGATGAGAGAGAAGGGTAATGGTAAAGAGGGTGGGAGAAGCCATGGAAATTGCAGGTTTGAGTGAGGGAAGGAGAGGGAGGGATGTGTAAGAGTGAGTAGGTGTGTGGAAGGGTGAGAGAAGACTAAGGGCTACTTGTGAGAAAAGTGGGCAGACTGGGGTCCACTCAAAAAATCATAGCTCACCGCTGGTAGCTCCAAAAATCATGAAAAAATTTGAGGTGATTATTCAGAGCGTGGGCTACATTTTCTCTTTTGACCACCGCTCCAAATTCGGAGTGGAGATAGGTGCCAAAATTCTCACCAAAAAGCCTGTTTATTATGCATGCAAAAGTCTTTTAGTGGCCCCCTCCTTTGTTGAATTTGTACAATGCATCTAAGAGTGAGCCCCTCCTTTGTCATATTATAATACAAAGCATTCAAGTTGCCCTTGACCCATGCATGAAGGAGGATTATTGGTGAAATAAGAAATCTATACATGGTGGGACTAGTGTATGGACTATTCATGGACTTTAGCTCAATGAGCACATGGTGTTAGAATAATGAGTAAAAATAATAATAAAAATATGGAGGAGTTATGGATATGGAAAGATATTGGAATCATATGATATGGTCCCTCCTTGAATTATTTTGGGTGAAAGAGAAAAAGGTATGCAAGTAAATAATATAATAAAAGTAACCAATGAGTAGAAATCAATTTTTTGTTTTCACGAGGGTGAGGGTGAAAATGTGGGAGTGATTTGTATAAAGGAAAAATATGAGGTTAGAGTATGTACATATTGGCAAAAAATATAACTATGGTGTAAGAGGATGAAAGAAGGTGTACATAGGTTTAATAAAACGCACACCTAAGTAGAAATATTTAAATAAAATACCAAAATAATTATAAAAAATCCCTATATTTAGGCCATATATACAATGAAATATTTACACACAAAGAGGCCATAATATACTTTTATTTTTTTATTTTTTTTGGCTCACCTAGCCCAGTGACTAGCTAGCTGAGGGTTTTTAAGAAGATATGGGAAAAGCCCCCTAACTCACACACGCCTATGTACAGTGAAATGGTAGGGATAGCCATAGCGTTTGGGTGAATTTGGTAGGGTGGAGTAACTTAGTATGGCAATTATGGAGAGCCGAAAAACGGCTATCACTAGTTTTGGTCCAAAGTGGCAAAATGGCCCAAAAATTGACACATCAGTGCATAATGCCGTGGGGAAGAGAGAGAAGAGGGCTTTTTATAGAAAAAAACCAGCAACTTTGCACTACTGTGTAATTGCTTCCATGGTTGCTCAATCTATGTATAGGGCAGTCCCGCCTCTTTGAAATCTTGTATCTGAGCTAGAAAGGGAGTGAATTAGGATTTCCCCTTATCAAAATGGTGTGTGGGCTTCACTTTTGAAGCTCTTAAATCTCTGCAAATTTGAAAAATGGCCGCCATGAAGGTGGAAGCTCGTGTATTCCTTTCAGCTGTTTGATGTTACGACTACGTAATTGGGGGCGAGGGTACATGATACCATGAAAGAGGTTTGGGTTTTGATTGAGAATTGTGCTTGTATGAGCATTGAGGTTTCATGGCTGAAACATTAGTGTTTTTCAATGGTCTTTTTAAGTTAAATTGAATGTGATTTGATGATCCTCTCATCATAATCTCGACTACGCATACAAGCAATTTCCAAGCACGATAGGAAAGAGGGTTTGTGACTTTGCTGTCACGAATGCTCTTAGATTCTATGTCACCCTTAGAAAGAGGGTTGGTGATTCTCCACAGACGCTTTCTTGTAAAGGGTTTGTGACTCTCATCACGAACTCTCAGAGCCAGAGGTTCTGCACCTTCCCAGCTAGACCGCACACTTTTCGACAACGCATGCCCTTGCTCACCGCACTCGAAGCAACGGTTATCCTTGCGATAACGTTCAAGCTCTTCAGGAGAGAGTTTATTTTTGCCTTTATAAACTCCCTTCTCTTTAGCTTTGTTGAAGGTACCTTAGGAGACTTTTGGACATTGTCCTTCCTCTTTGGCTCATTGGAACCCTTGTTTTCTGTGGGCTTAGAATTTCTTTTAGCCCCCGTTTGGAAATTGATTTGAGAGGCCACCATAGTATGGTGTATAACCGCCCATATGGTGCGTGGCCTTTGGGAGTTGACATAATCCACCATTTATTCAGTTAAGCCCGCACAAAATTGTTGCTTTTGCTCTCCAAAATCCAACTTTTTGAAGACAGTGGCTTTGAGTTGTAGGTCCCCAAACTTGTCTACATATTTGTGAATGTATTTGTAAGGGGGGAGCTTTAAGATTCTCCTTTTGGTGAGTACTTTGTCTTTGGCATCGGTGGCCAAAAAATGCTTCATAATGGAAGCTCTTAAAGCTTTCCATGTTTGTGGAGCTTCATCGTTGGCCCGTAGGCTAGACCACCATTGCCTGATGGACTTTTGAAAGTGCATAGCTACATGGCATAGCTTAGAGGACTCCATGAAGCTCTCATCTCCGAACGCCACATCAAATTGTTGGATAAAGGCCAAGACTTTGTCCGTAGCACCAAAAGTGCCATCATAGGTAAGGAAAGAGATGCTCTTCCCTCCCTCTTTGAATTTCTTGAGCTTGGACAACCTCTTACACGTAGCATAGGATTTCCTATGGCCTCTTCTTTTGATGGTTCAAAGGTTGCACCATCACTTTCCTCATAAGATGAAGAATTTGAGGAAGATGGAGAAGAGGGTGACCTCTTTCTTTCCTTTTTCTTTCTTTGATCTTCTTTGTCTTCACCATAGCTTTCATAAGAGGAAGAGGATAAAGAAGATGGAGAAGAGGGTGTCCTCTTTCTCGCCTTTTTCTTCTCTTGCTTTTTTTCATCCCTCTTTGAAGTATGGTGTGAAGAAGAATGCGATGTTCTTCTCTGTTTTGGAGGTGATGGAGAGCGTTTAACCCGCCGTCTTCGTGGAGCCATCTCCACCGAAGTGGCGGGAGACTCACTTCTTTCTCGTTCCCTTGGTGGAGGATCTTAAATTCTACTTTGAGAAGGAGATGCGTCATCAAGGAGAAAATTTCTGAGCCCTTCATATGGATCATCTTCTTTTTCCTGAATCGAAGAGAGGCCTCTTTTGGAAGTCTCACAAGGAGGCTTCCTAGGTGCTCTCTCGTCATCGTGGGGAGCTTGGAGAATCCCATGAGCACGAAGCTACCGTTGCACTTCACTTTGGAGGGATGGATTGCCCATGGCTTGTTGAAGCCTAGAAACAAGATAGTTAACAGGCATCGGGGCATCATTACTAGCCTGCTCATTAGCAAAATCAAAGTTATCAACATTAATTTCACTCTCTTTACTATTGTTAGCCATTCTAACAACTTTTAGGTGTACTTTGGCACTTCAAGCCCTAGTTGCTACTCCTCTTTATCCCTTTAGAAGAAGCACTCAAGCTACTGTACCTATGGCTCGAATACCATTAATTGCAAGGAATAGAAGAGAGGATCGTTCAACACCAAAACAACACCGTCTCCTGTCATGCTTCTAATAGCTCAATAGTGGTTAAGCCGTAGGCAAGCCCTGTAGGACTCCACTATTAAGACCATAGCTCTCAACGGTGATGCCCCGTTAAAGTCTCAAAGGCAGGCGCATTGCAAGGCTGAAAAAACCCTATTCTACTTACTCACATGCAATTAATAGTACCAACCATTTATAGCTAGCTTGAGGACCTCACTTCTTGAGCAAGAAAAGAGAAACCTTGTGCTCTGATACCAATGTAACATTTAATGGCCCAGTAACTTGTGTGTAGTGGAAAATAGCATGAACATAGTGAGAATTTTATTAGAATAGATTCCTAATGAGAATAACAAGAGTGCTTGGGTGGAGAGAGCAACAAAAATAACACCTAGTTAGATAGCATGAACAATACTTCAAAAGAGAGAGAAATTAAGCAATTGGAAACATTTGAGGACCGGATTTGCATGGAGCCGGTCCCCCCTCCAAAAGGCTTTGTATTATGGTTTCTCCCATCAAGAGAGACATTTTACAATACAATTCTTCATGTGTTCTTCAATACTAGTTAGTGCAATGAAGATGGAAACTTCATGCACTGAGAAAAACACTTATCAAACACAACATCAATTCCCTCACGGTCTCAGACGCAAGATCTCATACACCTTCGAAGATGGTGAGAGCTAGCGGGGTATGAGAGTAGATTGAGAGGAAGAAGGAGTATTCTTACGAGAAAGATGTACATCTCCTCACATAATCACTCATATTAGCATAGATTAGCTATTAATTATCATGGTAGAGGAGATGAGCATGCATTGAAGCTTGGCTCTTGGTTGGATTTGCATCACAAAGCCATGAGTTGTTGGTGTAGGCCTCCCTTCTCACAAGCTTGGAGTAGGCGGTAAGCTTTTCATTATAGCTTGAGAAGGAGAGAGTCTCTTATTTACTTCAAACCTCAGATTGTGTGAGTGTGTGTGTGATAATGCCTTGCAAAAATCAGCCCCCTCTCTCTCTTGGTTGACCCCCCTTGCTAATTACTCATGCTACAGCCCTATTGGACCTCCCCAGCCTCAGCCAATGGAAATTAAGCAGCATAAGTGATAGCCTTCTCACATGTGTCCCCCTTTCCCCTTTTGTGAGAGCTTTAGGTAAATGTTTAATCCAACTAAACTCTCATTGGAACCCTTTGCCTCCTGGCCAATAGGAATCAGGAAAGTCATTGGGCTGTTGAATGCTCATTGGTCCCCTTGGGAGTCTGTCCAATTCTTATTGGTTCTTTTATTAAGTGTTTTTAAAATTAATTAAACTAGATTTACTCTAGCCTAATTCTCATTGGTCCACCTCCAAGGCCATCCAATAGGATTTGAGTACACCTTGTGGGCATTTGGGCTACGGAGGTGACATATGTCCCTCTTCCCCCTTGTGTACAAATGAAGCTTGTGAGTGTGTGTGTGTGAGTTTCTCTCTCATCCCCTACTTGCAAGGCTCTCCCCCTCCTATGTAGGGACTTGTGAAGACTTTTTGGGACACACACAAAGCATCCAAATTTCTTAAGCTTTGACCTTTGGATACAACCTTTGAATTTTGGAACCTTAGCATTTTGGAAGTCTTAATGGGCTGAATCTTAGGATCTTAAGCCCATTGTTGCACATTGCTCTTTTGCAGATGGGCCCCCCTTTGGATCCCTATTTTCCCTCCTTTGGATCCCTACTGTGGCCGGTCTGCTAGCTTAACCAATATTCTAGATTTTTCTCCCATGGCACTTCCCGATATTAAATGATTAGTTTACATGAGAAAATAATTTAGGAGAATAAGATATTGATTATTATGACAATAAGACTCGCTCCACATTGACTAAACCAACTCCATGAGTTCTTAGACCATGTTGTATCCCTTGTGACAACATGCACCAAATGAAGCCTTACCATGTAAATCCATAATTGCAAGATATAGAAATGTATCTTGTATACTACCGTCCCAAATTATTTTCTCCTATATGACCTTGTCATGTGTCTAAAGAGCAAAATGGATGAAAACATTCTAGATTATATGTCCTATTTTGAAAAATCCATCAAATCATATTCCGAACAAATGAAATAAAACCAAATCATATGTACATGTAGCTTCTTCTCAAGTGTCCATTCTAGCACGCACGCGTGTGCACACACACCTGTGTGTGTGTACATGGGTTGGTATAATGTTAAAGAGAGTTTGAACTCTCCTTCAGAGCCTACAAATTGTTTGATTAAGCCTTCGAGAGCACCCTTTAATAAATCAAAAGGGATATTTTAGATAAGTACATGTACATGCTCGATGGGTCAGTGCGCATAGTCCATTGCAATGTTTCTTTTTTGCATGATACATAGTACTGGAACATGGATTGGGATGAATTAGATGAAGAGGTGATTGAATAATTCTATGACGTGGTCAATAATTTCTACAAAAATCCAAATGATCAAGCCCAGGAAGTCATCAACCTCACAAAGTACATGTTAAAGGATGGCCTTTTCAGTTGAAAGTTTGTGTAGAACCTTGCATTGAAATAGCCAACATGGAGATGGTGGCTCATGAGCGGTGTTTTGGTGCCTACATTATGCAGATTGGCTATTAGGGTTCTTGTAGAGAACACTGCCAATTAAGGTTTCAAGCTAAATTGGAATACCTACATCCATGTACACTCGACTACTTGTAATCGGCTTCGAAGCGATCGTGTTAAGAAATTGGTATACCTATATTGCAATCATAGAATCCTCACCAATATTCAATTAGAAAGGTATGAAGAAGACAGACCATGGTGGATTGTGAATATCAATGAAAATGACTAGGAGCAAGAGGAAGAGGTGACAATCAAAGAAGTATAATTTTGTAATCTTGGTGGATGTACTTTGTTTGAATTGAACACAAAACCTGAGGTGGATGATTGACCGCCTACTCAATAAAGAAGGGTATTGCAGAGCAATGATGTAGAAATAGATAGCGTTGTAGGTTAAGATTTTTGTGGGGTGCCAAACAATTGGATAGCCATGTAAACTCTTTTTTTGTGATGTGTGGCCCGTGGGTGAAGAAAAATTCTTCAACTGCTAGTTTTATTGTCTTTCAACATACAAGTCTGAATATTGCCATTGATGACTGTAAAAGGTTTGTTTGCTTGAATCAATGGGTGGCTTTATATACTTTGGATTTATAAAATTAGTTCACAAGTTATTTTTACCACCATTGCCTATCAACACTATCAAATGTGTTGATCCGGAGGGAGAGAGAGCACACACAGATGAGAAGAGAGAGAGATGACACCAACATCTACAAGCCCCAAAGTGTGTATAGAGCACACACTGAATACACATATATAGTGGGGACTCCTAGCTATATATAGCGTAGGGGTTGGTATATATAGCTCCAACACCCCCACTCAAACAGGAGTACCTAACTGTGGATGAAAAAACCCTTGGGGGTACAAGGGAAAAACCCACAGCACCATATACATGTATTGTTATATTAACAATTATCAAAGTGTACAAAATTCAGTTTTCAGGAGCCACATCACTCCATAGAATACAATGTGCGCTTTCAAGCGTCTTTGAAATTTTAACAATCCTTATATATATAATTGAATTGACGAAAATTCTTCAATATCTTTGAGAAACTTCAATATCTTTGAGCCCCTGTATATGCTGCTTGACGTGAATTTTATCTTGTAAACAACATCAACTCAAGAAACATATCGAGACGTGAAGGTTAGAGATAACCACATCACATTGTCCTTAGAGACGGTTCGCGATGCCGCTCTAGAGACGACATAGAAACAAACGTAATGCTGATGCAATCACATTTGTAGATGACAAAGAAAGAAAGCATAATATCGATGTAATCTCATGTGCACATATATATTTAAAAAAAATCGGTATGTAATAAACATATAAAAGGGGCTCCCAAGATCTTAATTGACAGCAATCATCATCATGGCTCTACATACGATGGCATTAGAGACGCTTAGAAAAACTTTGAAATAGGAATAACCATCATGGATTTACTGACCATGGCATCAGAGACGCTTTCAACGAATAAAAACATTGACGAAGAAGTAATCATCATGGCTTTACGTACCATGGCGTCACGGTATTCACCATGGTATTAGAGACGCTCAGAAAAACTTTGAAATAGAAATCATCATGGCTTTATGTACCATGGCATCAGAGACGCTTTTTTCAAATCAAATAAAAATTATAGAATAGTAATCATCATCATGGCTTTACGTACCATGGCATCAGAGATGCTAGTTTTGTGCAAAATCTGCCAAACCTCAAGACAATGACTAGTCGGTAGATAATGGCTTGGTAAAAGCTCCAACAATCTCTACATTGATGATTCTAATGAAAACCATCTATACCATTATAAAATATCATCAAATTACGTGAAGTATTTTATGACAAATTGATCGTGACGAGAGCAATAGCATGCATCAAGAACCAAAACCATGATTTTCATGAAATGGTGTGACCCTGCTATGATTTAGGTAGAAACAAATTACAAAGCTTGTTCAAAGATGTGCAGCTTTTGAATGAATAAAACAGCAATAGAGAACGATCAAAATGATGCAAAAACTAATGCCAAACTGTGAATAACTCAACTGTTGCATCCGAGAGTATGACCTCTTAGTTAATATGAGCATCCCAAAGCAGTGAAATAAACGAAGCTTAGTAAACAAAATCTTTTGTGGACTGGGCTCATGCAGCTCTACCACTCACATAATGTAGTACGATCCGTAACCAGAAACACGGAGGCCTGAGTTCGAGGCAGAGACCTTAATGGCGGGGTCACCATCTGCCGCCACTAGCAAGCCATAACAGCGACCATTGCTTTTGGCTATATATGCGCACTATTTCTCCTCGCTACTGCAAACTTGTGCCGCCATGCAAGCAGTCCAGTTGACTCGCCATCTCCTGCAAGCAATGCTACCTCCTTCTCTCAGGAGGGTGGCCTTGATGACCCGGATCTGATTCGGTCCTGCAACGAGCCCAGCTAAGAGTGCAAATCGGCCTCAGGAAGATTAATAGAGTAATTATAGCCCCTGCATTAAGGCAATGCTGGGATTAACAGAGTGATTATAGCCCCTGCAATTAGGCAGCGCTGGGACTCATTATCTGGTCTTGCCAGACGTAGTGTGTATGTGTTGCTGCAGGTTCGGGCATGCGATTGGGGCCGGCATGTACTGAGAGATATCGTTGCACTTGTTGCCATCGCTAAGTATATTGTTGCTACGCGTCAAATAAAGCATTTCAACATGAATTTTAAATAAAGCCATCCAAAGCGAATTAGATTGCTCCTACCTAGCGAGTCCACATAGTCCCTCTGTAATGATGAACTACGCGCTTTGACTGTCCTGCCTTGCAACGCTCTAGATTTAGCGCAGTCTAGCCACCTGCTTTTTCTCACACGCGCACCCCACCTCGGCTAAGAGTGCAAATCGGCCTCAGGAAGATTAATAGAGTAATTATAGCCCCTGCATTAAGGCAGTGCTGGGATTAATAGAGTGATTATAGCCCCTGCAATTAGGCAGCGCTGGGACTCATTATCTGGTCTTGCCAGATGTAGTGTGTATGTGTTGCTGCAGGTTGGGGCATGCGATTGGGGCCGGCATGTACTGAGAGATATCGTTGCAGTTGTTGCCATCGCTAAGTATATTGCTGCTACGTGTCAAATAAAGCATTTCAACATGAATTTTAAATAAAGCCATCCAAAGCGAATTAGATTGCTCCTGCCTAGCGAGTCCACATAGTCCCTCTGTAATGATGAACTACGCGCTTTGACTGTCCTGCCTTGCAATGCTCTAGATTTAGCGCAGTCTAGCCACTTGCTTTTTCTCACACGCGCACCCCACCTCGGCTATTTTTATAACTGGCCGGCATTAGTCGCTGCATCGTAGTGTCGGCTATTTACTCGTCACCTAATGTTAATCTATATGTAGAACTGGCTATTTTTAGCATTGGCCGGTATCACTCAAAATAATGAGATGCTAAATCATGCGCGTTGATTACACATGTGTCTTGACAACACTGATCTCTGCAGACGCTTCCTCTGTTTTGTTTGCAGCCACCTCATGCCCACGACAGAGGTTGGATTTCGCAGCCTCATGCAAATGACGCTTTCATCTTGTAGCCTCAGACATGGTGTCCTGGCCTTTCCCAGGGAATTGAGAGCACACCCTAGGATAGCCCATAGTAGTGATTTCTTGCTACTTCTTACTCACACAAGAAGATGCTCAATAGGCAACCTTCAAAAACATAAAACTGCTAGTTCAAAGCTTCGTGAATCTCAAACAATTTAGCTAGAAAATTCAAAAATAATTTGTACGAGCAAAGCCTTAGTTTCTTGGTTTGCTGAGATCAAGCACCTCCTCTTCATGGTCGTTGTATGCTCTGATACCATGTTGATCTGGAGGGAGAGAGAGCACACACAGATGAGAAGAGAGAGAGATGACACCAACATCTACAAGCCCCAAAGTGTGTATAGAGCACACACTGAATACACATATATAGTGGGGACTCCTAGCTATATATAGCATAGGGGTTGGTATATATAGCTCCAACAGCTCTGATACCATGTTAATCCGGAGGGAGAGAGAGCACACACAGATGAGAAGATAGAGAGATGACACCAACATCTACAAGCCCCAAAGTGTGTATAGAGCACACACTGAATACACATATATAGTGGGGACTCCTAGCTATATATAGCGTAGGGGTTGGTATATATAGCTCCAACAAAATGTTGATTTATTATGTACAATCACTATAGTTTACATTTTGGGACACTAATTTTAGAAACACCATGTTGAATATACACCAAGTAAGACTATCAAAACATTCATAGATCACTTTATCCACTTGGAGTGTTACAAGATAGCTTGCAAAAGACATTATATTATGAGTCAAAATAGTCACTGCAAGTTTTACAACGCTTCATGTTTCATTGCAAGGGAACCATACAATGATTCAAATATTCATTGAAAGTTTTAAAAGGCTTCATATTTCATTGCAAGGGGGCATATAAAATGATAAAAAAGCCACTGCAATTTACTCTATGATGTTTATAAAGATAAATTCAAATTGTCTAGAATAGAGTCTCTCTCCCTTGTAGTGGCCGCCACTAAGCATTGATATTATTTCTCCATTCTAAACATAGAATATATACACTCATCAATTGGAGCCTTGCAAATATGGCACTCCTTTTTATTTACCATGTTTTGCATGAGACATGGCAAATGGTACATGTGGCCGCAAGCTATTTTGTAGTGACCACTCCAACTGTGGAAAAAGTGCTCGCAAATCGGACAAGGACCCAGTGCATCTTCTGTGTAAGTTGGAGGCGGCTGCAATGCGTCGGGATGCTCAATCATAGTCATGATCAATTGTTGTTGACACCCTTGAGACCGCTCCATTTCACGGAGGTCACACCTAAGGAGCTTGATGTCTCTTTGTAACTCTTTGGAGCTACTAGTCACCTGCCCCTGTCGTCTACATGGAGGTACGAACGTGTGTTTGCAATTCCTCCACAACGTCACATGTTTGCATAGTGATGCTAACCACTGCATATATGAGCTCTCAAAGATCTTGCAATTTTGCATGTATCTTCAATTGGCATCATTGGCTTTCTTCATGCACAAGCCAAGAATGGGAACCTCAAAGGAATGCAAATAGAGACTGGCCACATACTAGCTTTGGGTTTTGCTGATGACAATTTTTTTTTTTTGCATGTTGAGAAGGCCAACATAGAGATATGTGTCCTATTTGAATCTATATTCACTTGCTGCTAGTTTAAATTTGAATCTTGGCAAATCTTAGACGATTGATGTTTTTGCAGAACAATTTCATAATTTGATTTAGCAAGGTAAAAGAGTTCCGAGGGGAACTTATTTTACACACTTAGGGATCCTTTGGGAGTTGATGTTTCAACTAAGCAACTCAATCCATGGATATAGGATAGAATTAAATGCAAAATGGCTTCTTGGCACTGCATTGAATGGCCCATTCATGTTAGATTGAGAATTCTGTAGGCTATTTTGATACCCTACCTTGTGTACTTCTTACGTTTGTTGGACTGGTCTTAACCAGATTTAAATCTAAACTGTTCACATTCTTATGGGGTTCATCTACAAATGCATGGATTTCCTAGGATTATATAGATATTCCTGTTAACCTTGGAGGGTTTGGGGTCATTAATATGAAAATTCATATTCTAGCAATGAGGGCAGCACTACTGAAACATATGTTTTTTTGTTGATACCTACTGGGCTAGAATAATGTGGATACTCATGGACAAATCCGTTGTGTATTTTAATGAAGTGTGGGATATGCTTGCATGGGACAAATTTCTTTTAGTAGCTCCTATCAAACTGTGTGACAATACTGCTAATATGTTGGTGAAAACATGGAAAAGTGTTTTTTCTCTGTTGATCTGGGAGGGTAGCTAGATACACTGGCAATTCACTCAGAGCTGAATCATGATTTTGGAGTTTTGTTTTTAGAAGACTCCTAATTATTTTGGGGTAAAAATGCATTAACTCTCCTTAGAAGAGGGTTAAGCTCAATCAATCAAATAACCGACTCTAAGGGTGGTCTTGTTGCTTCTATGGTTGCAGGAGAAGTTTTAGACTAGGGCATGGTCTCAAATTTTCTTGGGGACAGTTATGTGCCCATGTTTTCCACTTTAGTGTACCCCTGCAATCAAGATGTAAACCTCAGATTCAAGGATCGGTCATTGTCAGATATTGCAGCCAGCTGGTCGTCCTCACCCACTAAAATGTTCTATATGCACCTAGTTCCTCAAACTTAGGTTCAAATCAGATGTAATCAAACATTGCAGTCTTAGTATACTCAAATCTGGTGGGCTGCAAAAGATTTCATATGTATGGTGCTCATTGATGAGTTTCAAGCACAAAGTTCCTGTTGTGGAGAATACTTACAGGAGCTCTCCCTATAGGTGAGATGTTAGCAAGGAAGAACATGTCAGATGGAAAATTCCCCAGATGTGGTCATGTTGAAACTATCAAGCATCTGTTCTGGAACTGTCCTCTAGTCCATTTGTGATGATTATGTTTGTACAATATATGTAGGATGAAATGGAATGTAAAGGTCACTAATCATAATATGATATTTGGTGTAATCAAGACTGGAGCTAAGGGCTTGGGTTTATGTATTGTCACACTTAGAGTTTGGATGTTGTCTTTCATGTGGAATGCCAAAAATTCAGCTTTGTTTGATTCTCATACATTCCAGAGTTTTACTTTATCCTCGTCTATGATTAGCGATAAGTTGATGGAGGACTGTCTAGCTCTTCCTGATCACCAACATGCCAGTATGATGGGTTTTTATCATCTTGATGTAGAAGATGTAACAAAATGTAATATAGAAAAATATTTTCACCAAAGAGAGAGAGAGAGAGAGAGAGAGAGAGAGAGAGAGAGAGAGAGAGAGAGAGAGAGAGAGAGAGAGAGAGAGAGAGAGAGAGAGAGAGAGAGAGAGAGAGAGAGAGAGAGAGAGAGAGAGAGAGAGATAGATTTTATTATCGTCCTGGAAGAGGTCAACTTGATATGACCTATGAGACCAAAGTTACATGTGATGTAGTATGTGTATGGTTGATGAGTGACTCTCAATGCTCCAAAATTGTGGTGATGAGAGTTTCAATGGAAACCCACACTGGGAGAGGAAAGTGCGTAGGTCAAAGTCATGGCTGAAAATGTGACAGAAGCAAGTTGAGACATGACCAAAGGATGAGCACTCTAGTAATCTGTGGTACTCAAACTCTTGAACTTGTAGTGAGCATAATGTGCACAATCGATTTGACTCTTCTCCATTGCCCCAATGCCTTGTCTCACATCGAAGAGAATGCAAGCTAAGCTGAATGACTGTGATAGTGCGTATCATTGACAAGGGGATAGGCTCAAGCATGTAAGTGTGAGTAGAGTTTCCTTCTTCAACAAAGAACATGGTTTTGTAGTTGGGGGAAGCGTGACCACCTGATTTCTCCCAAGACGTAATACATTGGTGTTGTAGAAAAGCTTCATTCACTTGGGAGTCAATTGAAGCATCATGTAGCAAGTGTAATGCATCCCATCTCCCAAACCACTTCTTTATGTCTTGCATCCATCCCGTGCTCAAGATCTTGCCTTTATGCGTCTTTTGAACTTTTTTGCTTGCTTCCCATGCAATTATCGGGAGTCAATGTGAGGGGTTTTGATGCATCTTTATCATGTACTCCACAACTCTTTCCATGCCTATAATCAATTGAAAGAGATCCTGACTCAAGAAGTAGGAGCATATATGGTGTTTGTGTCTTAACTTGGAGAAAGTTAAGAAAACTCTTTTGAACATTCTCAAACTCTTTCCAAGTAGACTTTGAGATGCTCCTGTCCCACACTTCAACTCCATAAAGAAGAACTGGTGTCACCAATGCATCAAAAAGATACTTCTTGAGAACCCAACACCTGATGTTTGCAGCATTACACATGTTCTCAAATGCATAATATGATCTCTTTCCCACTTCCAAACGGCACATAGCACATTCATGCCACTAACCTCAAGGACTTGCAAGGTACTTAAAGCTCTCAACAACAACTTCAAGTGTCTCATTGTTGTACACAATGCATGGCTTCTTCTTATAGTTGGTTTCCACAAGCATAACCTTTGTTTTGGATTCATTCACAATCAGCCCACTATGCAAGCAAAAGCTCTCAAGGACAACCATAAACTTTTGTGCATCTTCTAAAGTGTGTACTAGAATCACTACATCATCAGCATACAACAAAAGCATGATTACTGGATTGCAAATAGTGACCTCTTCAATGCCTTCTTCTTGCATAAAGTCAAGTACCATCTGTTCCAATTGATTGATGCATAGACCAAACAGAGTTGGTGACAACGGACATCCTTGTTTAATCCCAATAGTGCTTACAATTTGTTTTGAAATTTATCTTCCCATGAGCAATTGACAAATCAACTTCTTATAGATTCGAGAAACCGCAAGCTGTAGGACGAGTGTCTAACCTCACTCCTATCTTATGGCAGACAGAGTGAGAACCATGAATAAATTGCCAATCCATGCGATAGAGCTGATTTGACTAGTGCATAGAGGCTACAAGAGGTTGTCAATCTCTTGGAAAACAACAAACAACTTACATTTAACTCAAGCTACACTCAAGTGACTAAAATCACCAAAAACTAATCTCTCATCGACAAACAAATCACATCCGTTATAGCATCAAACGACATCCAAACATAGCAAAACTTCTAGAACATGTTTATAAGACCTAAGCACACGTGCTTATGGTCTTAAATCTCACTTTAGGTCAAGTGAAAAAATCACGATTATTAACAGCAATGGATTCTTGACATAATCGTTTTCGACCCAAAATGCATCTAAATGCTTAGCAATGATGCCCCAATATCCCGCCTATACTTAGTTTTTTATTTTGAAGCATAAAGTCCTACTTATGATGAGATTAGTCAGCGATTCCAAAAGCTACAATATACCGTTAAATGCTTAGGTCAATGCATAGAGCTCCTACCTACGGTTGCAATGCAACAGACGCGACTGCAATGTGATAATCAGGGAGAGAGTAGGAAGCGTGAGAAGGAGAGAAGTGAGCACCGTTAGCTCACACTGTATTTCATTTCCAAAACTTATGAAAAGCTTGAAAAATTGGCTTTTATATATACCTTGGCCAAGGTTTTTTGGTGGTCAAAACTAATAATCTGGGAGCTCTAACTAAAGACAGGTTGATACAATCTAAATCTTGTAGCCCTGGCGCATCAATATAAAGTTTATCAAAAAAATAAGAGTTACAATATTCTCGATTCATCAAAATAATAGATGTTTTTTACAATGAAAGCTCCAAAAGCTGGTATCCTAGTTAGCTCGCTGCTAACATTCCCCCCTCCTTGCCTGTGTCCTCCCTTGACACAGCTTTATGGGCTGAAGTAATCTTCGGGTTGACGGCTGGTGAGGTGGTCTTTAAATGCATGTAAAGCTTTATCATATCTGATCTTTCTTTCTTTGTCTGGCACCTACAAGAATTGCATGGTGATCCTGTTCTTGAGCTCAATGGTTGAGTAGCCAACAAATCTGGAGGTGAGGTTGCTGATCATTAGCCCAAAAATTTTGTTTTCCAAGTAAAGAACCCTGTATAAAATGCTTCCTCAAACACCAACATATACTAGATGGCAAGAACATGCATCGGGCGTAGAAGCCATAAAGGACTTCTTTCGAAGGCTGGCCGCTTAGGTCGTAGCAGAGACCCTTATTGCCCTTGAGGAATGACCTCCACGGTGCTCCTACTTGCTCTGGTTTGCTTTAAAATCTTCAATGCATGTGAGAAGCATTCGATAAATTTTGTACAGCATAGCACATGCGAGATCAGGGAGACTTTTGAAGAATGTCATGGTGCCCGTTAGGGTTTTCACCATGTATTCCTCTGTTGGTGTTCCCTACTCTGGTGCTGGCAATCTTGGATAATTCAACCATGTAGGACACTTCTTTGTTATTCCTTCATGTCCTTGCCATGTCCTTACACTTGGTACATGACAAAAGGACAGGTCTTTCTGAAGTGTTGCAGGTGCTCTTGTGAACAGAATCAAGTATTGTGGGTTCTTGTTCAAATAGCTCTTTCTCCACTTGGGGTGGACTTCCTCTACACCTTCTTCCTGCATATCTTTGTATAATATTTCTTTGACTTGTAAATGCTCTACCTTGATCAAAGGATATGGCAGTGATTGTTGATGCCATTGGGCATTGATTTGGTTGGGAGTGAGTTGAGTAATGTTGACTGAATGGAGAACCCTCAACTCCTAATCCATGGCTGCTTTCCATTGTTCATCTGTCTCTTGAGTAACCTGCTCCTTGAGTGCATCTTCTTTAGCTTTAGATAGCTGGACCATTGGCACTTTCTCAGCATCTGTAAGTGGTACCTGAAAGTCTTCTTCTTGTCCTAGCCCTTCTGCCGGCTGTGTTTCCATATCAACAAAAGAGACTAAGGGAATTCCAATGTGTGGTTGCTATGATTGAACAGCTTCTTCTGTACCTCTGGCTGACCGTCTCGCAGAAACTGATTAACTCACTTGAGCTTTGCTATCTCCTTCTTGACCTGTTCCTCTCTTTGTACCCACATTACTGCAAGGTCTCTTTGTTGTGAGTGTTCTAGCTTTAGTGCTTGTTCAAGATCCTTCTTCTTCTTTTCTAAAGCTTTGTATACTTCATCTATACCTTTGATCGAGGCAACTAGGGGATTTTCCCTTATTTGTCACAAAAAGGTTGCCTGATCATTGATCCTTTGCTACGAATATTGCAGTGAAGCATGTGCTACGCAAAATTGCATTTTGAGCTTTTGTACTGATAGAGTTGTAGTTATAACCTCTTTCAATTGTTGGTCTTTAGTCTTGCAGGCATCTGATAACTTCGTGAGAAGTTCACCATTTCCTTTTATTGATTCTCTTTGGCCAGTTGTTGTTGTTCAACTTCTTCAACACTCAGCACTTGGATTTGTCTTTGTAGATCCATGATGAGAATCATTCTGTCCTCTAGATCTCCTTGGAGAGCATCAATAACCATTTCTACCTCTCTAGATTTAGCAATGCGGCTAAGTGCTGTTGTTCGCACTTTCTCACACTACAACACGTCGCGCAGAAATCGGTGCAGATATCGACAAAATAAAGTTAGTTTTAGAACTAAAAAGCTCTAAAATAAGCCTCGGGAGAGATGCCAGTTTTGTGACATCGGTATGAGTACCGATATATTTTGCGTCGGAATAAACTTTGTAAGGACCGTTGGAATACGCTATGAAATAACCATCGAAAACTGTAAAGCATATTTTGATGCTTGTTCCGAGTTATATACCGGAACCTATTCCGTACTCTATACCGACAACCAGACCTGCAAATTTTGTTTTGGGCAGAGAGGGTTTCGAACTGATGCTGCATGTACGGCAGCAAAAGAAAATAGCCCTCTCTGTCCAAAGGAAGAGTGCACAAGCAACCACACTCTACCTACAAGCTGATGCTAAAGAGTGATGCTGCATGTACGGCAGCAAAAGAAAACAGCCCTCTCTGTCCAAAGGAAGAGTGCACAAGCAACCACACTCTACCTACAAGCTGACGCTAAAGAGTGAGTGTATGACAATTAGCAAAATTGTAAGAATAACATAACCACAAAATCAAAAGCTTGATCATGGCATAAGAGCATAAAGATTTTATAACCATATTTAAAACATGAGTCAAAAACTGCAAAACCATAAACACAACCCGTTTGCCATACCATAACCATTATCATAACTTTCTTGTCATACCATAACCATAACAGCCATACCATGATTGCAAAATCATAACCATAACCATAACCATAACCATAACCATAACCATAACCATAACCATAACCATAGCCATAACCATTATATGATTTCCATACCATCATAGCAAAACCATAACCTTAACTTGACTACCAAAACTTAACCATAACATCTGTGCCATACCATAAATCATAAACATAAGCACTAAAAAATTGTATATATGCAAACAATCACTGAGTGAGACTGTATCAAGAAGACCATAACTACAAAAAAGACTTGTGGGACTCACCATCCTATCTTATTGGAGTATTAGCAAGAACCGCGATTAATTTGTCAAACCATGGGACGAAGCTGACTCGACTAGTGCATAGAGGCTACAAGAGGTTGTCAATCTCTCGAAAAACAACTAACAACTCGCATCTAACTCAAGCTACACTCAAGTGACTGAAATCACCCAAAATCTAGTCACTCATCGGCAAACAAATCACATCCGTTATAGCATCAAATGGCATCCAAACGTAACAAAACTTCGAGGACAAGTTCATAACACCTAAGACACATGCCTATGATCTCAATCCCCACTTTAGGTCAAGTTTCAAAATCACGATTATTAGCAGCAATGGATTTTTGACCTAGTTGTTTTCGACCCAGAATGCATCTAAATGCTTAGTAATGATGCCCCCATGCCCCGCCTATGCTTAGTTTTCAATTTAAAAGTGTAAATTCCTAGTTATGATGAAATTAGGCCGCGGGTCGACGATGCCAAAAGTTACGAAATACTATGAATGGCTTACGTCAATGCGTAGAGCTCTTACCTACGGTTGCAATGCAACAAACGCAATCGCAATGTGACAACCGAAGAGGAAGTAGGAAGCGTGAAAAGGAGAGAATTGAGCGCCGTTAGCTCACGCTGTGTATTTCTTATCCAAAAACTTATAAAAAACCTTTAAAAATTGGCTTTTATACCTTAGCTAAGGTTTTTGAGTGGTCAAAACTAATAATCTGGAGTTCTACTAAAGCTGGGAATTGACTGGCTGATATAATCTGGAAGCTTGTAGGCCCGATTACCAAGAAACTAGGAGTTACAATATTCCCGATTTATCAAAATAATAATTGTTTTACAAGGAGAACTCCGAAAACTGGTGTCCGCATTAGCTTGCTGCTAACATTCTCCCCCTCCTCGCCTGTGGCATCCCTTGACACAACTTTATGGGCTTAAGTAATCTTTGGGTTGACGGTGGGCGAGGCGGTCTTTCAGTGCTTCCAATGCCTTTCGGTATCTTATTTTGCGTTTTTTGTCAGGCACTTGCAAAAATTGCATGGTGACTTGGTTTTTCAGTTCCACCGCCAGGTAGCCTACAAATGTGGATGTGAGGTTGCTTATCACCGGTGCAAATATCTTCGTTCGCCAAGTGAAGAATCCAGTGTAGAATGCTTCTTCAAAAACTAGCATATTATGCGATGGCAGGAACATGCATCTATCTCTTTCTCTCTCTCTCTCTCTCTCTCTCTCGCTCTCTCTCTCACTCTCAGCACCAGAAAGATGCACACAAAACCCTAGTTTTAATTGATGTTTATTGACCGACATAGAATCCGTAAAGGATTTCTGAAGGTTTCCCACTCAGATTGTAGCATAAGCCTTTGTTCCCTTCTAAGAATGAGAGCCATGGGGCTCCTGTCTGCTCAGGCTCATTGAAAACCTGTATGCATGTGAGTAGCATTCTGCAGATCTTATATAGCATTGCTCATGAGAGATCTGGCAGACTCTTGAAGAATGTCATGGCACCCGTTAGGGTTTTCACTATGTATTCTTTCGTCTCTTGGCCTCTCTCTGGAGCTAGCAGCCTGGGGAAATTGAGCATGTTGGCCTTTTCTTATGTAGTGCTTCATGCGCTTGCCATGTCCTTACTCAGGGTACAGGACAGAATGTTGGATCTTTCTGAAAGGTTGTAGGTGCTCTTGTAAATAGAATCAGGTACCTCGGATTCTTGTTTAGCTAGCTTAACCTCCACTTCGAGTGGTCTTTATCTTAACCATCTTCATGCATATCCTTGTACAACCTTTCTTTTACCTATAAGAGTTCTACCTTGATGAAAGGGTATGGCAGGGATAGCTGGTGCCATTGAGCGTTGATTTGATTGGGAGTGAGTTGAGTGATGTTGATAGAGTGTAAAACTCTCAACTCCCAATCCATAGCAACCTTCCACTGCTCATCCACCTCTAAGGTGATCTTTTCCTTCAGTGCGTCTTCTTCAGCTGAGAGCTGGACCATTGGCACTGTATCTTTGTCAGTAATATGGACCTGAAAGCCTTCATCACCACTCGGCTCTATTGTAGACTGCATCTCAAATTTAGCAAACGAGACCGAGGGAATGTCAATTTGGGGTGGCTCTGAAGTGCCTGCCTCTTCCTGCGTGTCAGGCTTTCCATCTCTGAGGAGTTGATTCACACGCTTCAGTTATGCAATCTCCTTTAGGAGCTCCTCCTCTCTTTGGACCCGCATCAGTGCCAGGTCTCTACGCTATGACTGTTCAAGCTTCAATTCCAGTTCTAATCTCTGTTTTTCTTTTCAAGTGCCTTGTACACTTCATCTGTTCCCTTGATCGAGGCCATGGCTGGATTTTCTCTGATTTGTCGCAAGAAAATCGCCTGATCATTGATTCTCTATTCGGAATATTGCAGAGAAGCATTGGCTACATCTAACTGCACTTGAATTTTCTGAGCTGACAGAGAGGTGGTAAGAATTTCATTCGTCACTTCTGTCAGTTGCTCGTCTTTCACCTTGCAGGCATCAAATAACTTAGTGAGGAGGTCACCTAACTCCTCCATTTCCTTTTGTTGTTTATCCCTGGCTATCTGATGCTGTTTGGCTTCTGTATTTAGCTCTTGCGCTTGCCTTTGGAGATCAGTGATAGTAATCATCCTATTGTTGAGCTCTCTTTGTAGAGAATCGATGACCATTTCTAGTTCTTTGGCTTTTGTGTTGCGGTTTAAAGCTGCTGAGCGGAGTTTCTCCGTCATGTCTTGCATCTCCCTTGCATACTTGTTTACTTGTAAAATTATTTTGTCATTGGACTGCCACTCCTCCTGTCTTGCTAGTTGGGATGTGCCTGCAGCCTCCTGTGTTTCTTCTTGCTATGTTGTAAGTGCTGGTGGCACTATAGAGGTGGATGGTTGTTCTTTTCCTTGGCCATCCTGAGGCTTTGATGCCTCGACAATTTCTGGCTCAGTGGAAATAGCTGGTGTGGTCTCAACCCTTACCGTCCCTTCAAGTGCTGGCCTTTCAGCCTTCTCTAGCTCGGGCTCTTTCTCGCGTGCAGTGGTATGCTCTTTTGATGTATCTACCTCTTTATCAGTTTCTCTCACCGACTTTTGAGTTTCTGCTGCTGCCTGCTCCGATTCGGGGTCGACTTCTTTTTCTTCCCGTCGTTCGGTGTGGTCAGCTTTTTGTGTAGCTTCTATTTGGTGGGTGAATTCAAAATCTTTTTGTATTTTGGTCTCTGCTTCTTCATTGGTATCTTGGCATGGCGGTGATGGTGGTGGACTAGGCATGGGATGGTCCTAGTGTTCCGACGACGGTGAGGTGGGTCGGGGAGATACCTGGCTTTGCTCTTGGGTTGCCGCTTCCTCAGCTTTCTTTACTGCTTCTTCTGCCTCTTTTAGCTTTAGGGCTTCGGCCTCCTGGTACATTCTTTCTAAATAATCTTTTGGATCCTCGGCCTCTTTTCTTGTATGATGCTTTGTTCGAGGTCCTTTCAGGCCTGTGGGTACCCACTTTTCTAAGTCCTTGCCTTGTGCTTGCCTACTGCACTAGTAAGCCTATTTTTCTCTTTCAAATCATGCTTGTTTTTGAGCTGGCTCCTCTTGGTAGGCAGCCACAACTTTCCGCTTCATCTCCTCCCTTCTTGCTCTCTTTTCTTCGTTGTCAGAGCTTTCATTGTTGTGTCGCTCTGATGAGCTATGATTCATCACCTGATTTAAAAGATCTTTTACCTGATCTTGTAGCTCTTGGAGAGGGTTCTGTTGCCAAGATCCATGTATTCTGATCCGGGGCAGGCGATAGGTTGTCAGCCATGCCGATGGCATGATAGGCTATTCTTATCAACACTTCTGGCGCGCCCAAGTATGTGATTTTACCCTCCTTCTTGGTGGCCTTTTTGCCAGGAAATGGAAGTGTTGATGGTACAGACGGGCTGGCTGTTCCACCTATTTGTGGATGAGATCGGGGAATGTATCCACGGCTGTCTCCTTGGTAAATGTGACCGCGGTTTTCCTGTCTCTTGCCCGCATGGTCATTCCTTTAGTGGGAAGTCTGAGTGCCTCTACCACTATTTCCTTTGTAATTACAACCTCGACCTTGTTCCCTTGGGTATCTGATATCTGGGTGGTTTCATCTTGTTTAATGGTGGACAGAAGCTCGTAAGCTTTCTAAAAGTCCACTCCGCAAGGCTCTTGTTCATAGAAATGTCATAGCCCCAACCTGCGGTTAGCTTCTTTGGTCTATGGCTTTGTAGCTACATTGTAGACCTCTTTAGGAAAGAGTTGCAACTCCACCTGATGCCCTTCTTCACTCTTGAACCTGCTAGTGAAGACCGTGGTGTGGTGTTCTCCCAGCTACTCTTTAGAAAGATAGGATGCTTTTTCCGCCTTGACTGACTCGGGGTCCAGTTGATACGCAGGTAATTCTTGTAGTTTCTCTTTTTGGTTTAGCTTCTTCTTGTCCTTCTCCGCAGCTTGCATTGCTCCTGTTCAGTGAATAGAGTGCAAAGTTAGTAGAGTTGTCAGATTTTCCTATGGAATGTCCTTTTAGACTGAAATGTTGATAATCAGGTCCAAATTGCTTCAAATCAATTTTTGAACAAGCAAAGATGCATAAAATCAAGCAAGGAACAAAACTATATGGTCAAAACAAAAATTTGCAACCAAAGTAAATACTTGTGATTATTTACAGCTGAGAAAAATTTTCAACTTTTTGCCAATTTGGCTTTATAGGCTTGAAGCATATGCCAAATACATGCTCTGAGTGAAGTATGGGATCATTTGGATGCACAGGTTGAAAATGGTACCCGATTTTGGCTTTAGGTCTCTGAAATAGTAGATATAAAGGAAATTTGAGATTTTGAACTCCAAATTGATTCAAAATTGGCTAGTGGGCTTATCACAATATGTACTTTGGATGTATGATGACAAAATATCCAAATTCTCCAATATTGACCAAAAAGTAAATTATCGCGATTATTAACTTTTCTTCCAAAATTGACATTTTTTTGTATAAATTGGTTCTAGGCATGGTATAGACCTTGGGTATGAGATATCAGGTGATTTGGATCAAGAAAAGTTGTTCATAACCCGGATTTTGGCTTGCAAGGACTTCTTTGCGTTTTTTGGCAATTTTACAAGTAATGGGTGGTCATTTTGGCTCATACTTGATTTTTGGCATGTAATAGGTGTGTACACATGATGGGTGAGGTGTTTTGAGAATTTTCGAGCAAAAATCATGCAAAAGTCAATAATCACAATTATTTACAACAGTGACAAAAACTTTACAAATCTCATAAATTTTGACCTAAACATGTTTCATACACCTAATACAAGTCCTAAATTGAATTTGGTCAAGTTTGGTCATGCCGGCATCACTGTGTGCTCTGTCGACTCTGAAATCACCGTTTTTTGTGATTACTCTGTCTGTTGGGTTGGTTGGTCACCTTTGCGGCTTTGGACTTGTCCGTAATATATTCGTGCAGCTACCTGTCCAATTTTGGCTCATTTGGAGTCAGTTTGGCCTCGCATGTCGAATTTGACGCTTTGTAACCTTCGAGCCATTTTTTTCTTTTTGAGGGCTTTGCTTGATGGATTTCACCAAACCAATCATATACATCGTATATGGACCTCATAGCAAGCCATCTGTGGAGCCAGGTTAGAATTTTGGCATTTGCCAAAAACCCTAACTTTTCTACTGGGGACCCCCTTGACCCCAGCCGAATGGTCATCTGATGGTATAGAAAGGTTCTATTATGTTAGGGCATGCTATGGTTCAAATCCCGTCCGATTTGGTCAAGTTGGCAGGCCGCTATGGTCAGTTTTAGGTCGTACGTCTTCGTGCACTGCTCGATTTCTAGGTTTTTTTCTAAGGCTTTAAACTAGCTACCGACCGTACAAAATGGATCATTATCGAGCAAAGAACTTACTCCTCATGTCTCGTGTGAGAAGGCGCTGAAAAAGGTCAATTGTGGGCTCCGAAAATGTCGTGCGAAAGAAGACGAAAACTCTCTCTGCAAAGGCTCCAAGTGGAAATGAGGTGGTTTTAGCCTACCCTGGATATCTATACCTGGACTTCCCAAACCAAATTTTCTGAGATTCCCCCGTTAGTCCTACTAGGCCATGAAATCTATGTTAGACTCAAAAATTTCCCTTATCGGATTCCTGTAGCTCATTCTGCAAGAATTTTGCAAAAGTAGGCCTGGCCGCCTAATTTAGGCTTGCCGCTCCCGTCTTCTAATTTTGTTGAAAATTCTTGTGCTTGTCTGCCTTGTCCTTCTGACCATCGCGTCTTCAATTTTTCGATCTGATCTTTCTTGCTATTTATTATTAATTTTGACTCATTTATTTGGAAAAATCAAAGAAAATATCAAAATTCTCTAAAAAAATAAAGTAAAAATCCAATAATTAAGAAATCACTTGAAAAACACAGCTTTATTGTTTTTTGTTGGATTTGTCCATATTTAATCCTCCTTATCAACAAAAATGATGAAAAATACCTAGAAAGGGACTATTTTGATGATTTGTTTTATAGTATATACACTATTTACACTTATCGGGAAGATATTATCGATGAATTTTCCCTTGTCGATGAATTATAAGGGCATTATTAGGTAATTTTGCAAAAACTCACACGTTAACATGGAAATTTTTCCTCGCTCTTCAAACATTGCCCTTAATTACTTAGTACTTAGTGCCCTTCCACCCCTCGTAGATGGCGTACTCCAGGATGACTACGTGCATGGGTTGAACAATTGTGTCTATGCATCGCCGTGATTGGATCGACCATGATATGAAGATCAATGCAATTCAAACCAATATGCTGTGCAAGAGCTGGGTCTTGAGTAAATAACTCAAGGGTTTTCGATGTCGAGGTTTGCTGCTGATGTCTCTTAAAGAGCAAATCCTGTAGATTTGTGCTCTCTGTTTGATTGTACCATCAGGGTGTTTTAGCACGCTGATTGCTTGAGCTATTGGTAGCACGTTAGACTGTTGTTGAGTTTTTTCGCACCATTGGTAGCTCGATCGGTTTGGTGCTGCATGGTGTTTTGGAGTCTGTTGAGACTTAATTCACCACTGCTTGATTGGTTTCACGGGCTGTGGAGAAGATAAGTGCTCTTTTCTTCTCCAAACCTTTTTCCTATTAGGTTCCTTGCTCGTAGATGCTTGATTCTATGTTCGAATCCTTGGAACCGTCTTATGTTTCTTCGGTGAAGTTCTAGGTACCCAGATCTGTTTTGGTTTATCCTTAAGTTGTGCTTTTGGTACCCAAATTTGCCTGACTCCTTGCATGCTACTTATAGCATTTGTTTGTCATGGAGATGGAGAAGATTTGCTTCGTGAATTGGTCTTCTGATTGCATCTTTTCCATTCCTCCTTGCTTGGTGCAACTGGAACAATGAGTTGCCCTCCTTTAGGTGATAGCTTTAGCTGATTCATATCCCAATCTGGTATTTCTTTGTATGTATGCATCCAAGGAATGCCAAGAATCATTGTCACATTCATGTGTTCATCTGGCAAGCATACAAACTGATGCGGACATGAGCATCCATGTACTACCACGTTCAAGGTGATTACTCCCAATGTTGGAGTTGGATTCTTGTTGCATCCTTTGATTGTCATTATTCCTGCGCTCAATGCTTGACTTGTTGCCTTCTTGTATGTGGAATAATTGACTACATTCACTCTAGCTCTTGTGTCTACCAAAGCATTGGTGCTATGATTGTTGAGTTGTACTTTGATGCGCAGATCCATTCCATCTAACCAATCATCATCTGTTGAAACTGCGTCTTTAGGTAATTCCCATTGTCGATAATCTATTTCCAAAGTGTTGATGGGAATCTGTATCTGTTGATTCTTGAGAGCAGCTTTACGCTTGAGTACCCAAAGTCTAGCTTCCTCTTGGGCTTCATCAATAACCTACTGTCGTTTCATCTTCCTTGTTTGGCTGCATGCATTCTCTCTAGCAATTCATTGATTAGTGGCAAATTGTATTTCTTTAAATGACTACCCAAAGTCTAGCTTCCTCTTGGGCTTCATCAATAACCTACTCTCGCTTCATCTTCCTTTGTTTGGCTGCATGTATTCTCTCTAGCAATTCATTGATTAGTGGCAAATTGCATTTCTTTAAACGACATCCACTAATCCAATTAGCCATTGGTTCACCATCTAGCATACGAGATTCAAAGACTCAACTCCAATGAGTGAATGTTGGTCATATACAAAAGGACCTATGAGCTGTTTTAAATGCTCTAGACACATGGAAGTACTTCTTGCGGACTCCATTCATGATGCAAACCAAGCTCTTGGACAATCAAATGAGGTAGGAAAATTTCTTTTTGCAATTTAAATTCTACTTTGCTCACATTGCTGGCAAGCACAATCATGTAGCCGATGCACTTTCCCAATGGCCAAGGGTAGATAGGATATCAATAGCAACTTACAATGAGCTATGTTTTATGATAGTTAAATATGCTTCTAACCCAGGCTTTAGGGATATGATAATAGCCTTACAAATGGAAGAAAAAGAACCACTCACGTAAAAGGATGGTTATCTTCCATACCTCAATAGGCTATATCTTCCTTACTTCCCATGCTCCTTCCATATGCGGGGCAAAGAGAAATTCGAATTTACTCTGCTAGGAGTAAAAGCATACTTGTATTGGCTTACCAAGAAACAATAACATACAAGAGAATATTTCAAAATGTATGGCATACCAAAAGATGAAGTATGAAAAAAGGACCATGGCTTGCCAACATCCAATTGTGTCGAATAGAAATCCTACTATGACCACTAATTTTAGTCTCTATCAGAATTAGAGTAATCCTCTTATGTCGGCCTACTATTCCAATGGATGGCCAAAAGCAAAGTTACAAAACTAATGATCCTTGATCTACTAAAAGCCTGTGATTTGAAGTAGATCAATGCTCAAAATGAGAGAAGTACTTATCTTAACAACAGTATGTCTCTAATAACGTGAACATACTTCTAAGGAGAAACTACCTTTCGAGGCTAAAGACGGAAGATCCAAAAGTCCCTTGTAGCTTAAGATACCTGGGAAGATCTTCATTGCAAAGGAGTATAGCCGAGATCAAAACGAATCTTTTTACAGGATTAAACAGGCTATATCCATTTATTAGCTAGGCAAAAGAGGCTCCTGCCGTTACGCACAAAAGAGCCTTATCCTTTAAAAAAAAAATTAAAAAAAAAGTTGGGTCTTACTAAACTTTCCCAAGGCTCATCTAAGGCAAATTACACACAAATGAAGATCCGCCACAGATTGAGGATGAAGCAGAGGAGCTCCAACCCAAGTTCATCCTTCAACAAGAAGACAAGGTATTAAGAAATGGTAAGATTACTGACAGTATCTTATTTAATTATCCTTTCAAAGATGCTAAATGCATGCAAAGAACATGGCTTAAGGATAATATGAACCTTGTTAATGATTCTTACAATGACACAAAAGAGTAAGCAAATGTAAAAGAAATGCATTTTAAATGATCAATGTTTCTGTCTTATAGGACTCTCTTTTTATGTTTTGTGCACAAATTTTAAAGTATGCATACTTAGGATCATGTTTGTGGTGACTACGTCTCCCAAACACCAAGTAGACCTTGTCACTCTACTTTGGAAGTATGATATGGACTAAAAAGAGCAGACATGCTTGCGGCAGACAATGTCTCTCAAGCACCAAGTGGATTAGTCATCCACTCTTGAATGATGTCGTAGGGTAAAAATGGATCCTCTACCCGCTAAGACCAATGGACTAATGGGTGAGACTTTACCATCTCTACCTCATAGTCGAGGACGACTATGATTTCAAGAGAGAGGTAATGTCATAAAAATTAATATCTATCCAACCCAAATGATTTTCTCATATTAAACTGATCACTTAATGTGGGAGAATACACGGGAACAAGGGTTAATATATATACATATGCTTCTAGATCTATCTCAACACGGGGCCAATGGTTAAGGGGCCCAAATGAGAGATGGTCTATCAAAGAGCAAGGCTAACCAATGGAGCATAAGACCTTAGGGTTAGATTCATTGAAGACCTCCAATAATGTGTGTAAAAGTCCTTTGACCTTAGGCAAGCTAGGGCTGAGCTTGAGGTGGGAACCCGGCCTAAGCTCGAGGTGCTTGTCCTGCTTAAGGTGCTTGTCGTGCTTGAGGTGCTTGACATGCTTGAGGTGCTTGATTAAGATGCTTGAGGTGCTTGACTGGCTCCATGCTTGAGGTGCTTGACTTGCTACATGATTAAGGTGCTTGAGGTGCCTTGAGATGCTTGCCTGAGATGCTTGTGGGAACACCCCCTAGTTCAAGTGCTTTGTCATGCTTGATGATTAAGGGGCTTGCTCATCCAAATTCAAAAAGATCCCTACAAGGAGGGGGGCGAGCCTACAAGGGGGGGGGGGGGGGGGGGGGGGGATGAGAGAGAACACACACACACACACACACACACACACACACACACACACACACACACACACACACACACACACACACACACACACACACAAGGGAAGCCCCAGCTTGAAGAGGCAGCAAGGACACTTGTCAAGTTCCTCCCCATGTTGCCCTCATGGTGTGCCTGAAGCCTATTGGTTGTCCACCCAAGGGGTCCAATGATAATTTAGGATATTTAATTAATTGATTTTGCATTTATCAAGTCCTCTCTCTCAAAGGGGAAAGGGGGACACTTGTCTTAAGGCTACCCATGTTGCTTGTAATGGCTCCTGCTTGTGATTGGCTAGGACTGGGGGGGTCCAATGAGCTTCAAGCATGAGCTACAAGGGGGGGTCGACCCAAGCAAGCTAGGGGGGTGCTTAGGGGGTATACTCACCCACACACACTCACAAACACTCTCATTGTGTACTATGCAAAGTGCAAGAGCTCCCTCTCCTTCTCCAAACAAGTAGAGGTTGAGAGCCTACACCAACACTCTTGGCTATGGAGTGCAAATCCAACCAAGAGCCATGCTTCAATGCTTAAGCTTGCCATTTCCTTCTTCTTCATTACTATGCTATTATGTATGCTAGCAACAAGAGTATGATAAGTGAGGAACTAATTCTTTCTCCTACGAAATGTTTCTTCTTCCTCTTCCCTACCCTCATTCCCTGCTAGCTCTCTCCACCTTCGAAGGTGTTTGAGGTCTTGGGACTGAGGCTTGGGATAGTTAAAGCTTTCTTCAAGTTTATGTTATGTTTGTGATGCATGAAGCCTTCCATCTTCATGGCATCACCTAGGTCACAAGGAACACAAAGACTGTATTGTAACAAGTCTCTCTTTATGGGAGAAATCATAATACAAATGCCTATTGGAGGGGGGACCGGCTCCACATAAATCCGGTCCTCAACTGTTGTCATGTTCTCTAAACTCTCTCTCTTGCAAAAGTATTGTCTATGCCAAGTTAACTAGTTGCTATGATTATGTTGCTATCTTCAATTATGTCAACCCACTATGCTCACAAAATCATTTCTTGAAAGTACTCTCATTAAATTCCGCTACTCTCACATATTAAGGCAAATTCCATTACAAGTCGGCTATGGTGGTCTATCTTGTTTAGCAGCGCGGCGGCTAATGGGTTATGTGGGGCGAATGTGCTAGGGTCGAAGTCTGTGAGACCCCCGCCATGTAGAATCTGGCAGTTATTGCCCACGAGTGTGTGATGGGGGAGAGTGCCCGTGGCCCAGATATTGCAGGGCCTTGCGCCAGGAGTGTGAAGAGGTGGGATAGCGGGAGAAGACATGGGGCGTGAAGAGGGCCGCTGCCTTGAACGAGGCGGAGACAGGCTAGGGTTCCATCGCTAGGGTTCCCTCCTCTTCTTCCTTCACGAAGCTCGTGTCTACCACCGATAGCTAGCGAGTTGTGTGCGCTCTCTCTCTCTCTCTCTCTCTCTCTCTCTCTCTCTCTCTCTCTCTCTCTCTCTCCCACCCAGCCTTTGTCCTTAGTGTTGGAATGCATATGCTTTCTTTTTCAACAACATATACACAAGCCATAAAAATAGAGTTGTTTCCTGGGTTGAGCATCTTGCATACCTAAAAGACCACCTCAATCTCTTCCTAGGATGCAAGATTCTCCCCCTGCATCTTGGCCTCCCTCTCTACGAGTTGTCATATTGTCACATGATTCTAGGATGTGACAACAAATTGGATGTTGTAGGAGATGGGCAATGTTCATGGGGATATTCATGGTGCCCTTTACACAATAAATGCCATCTTTGGCTCATCTCTAGCCATGGTGAGCCTCGAAGGGTTTGAGAATTGGGAAGAGCCATCCATGCATTAAAAGACCCGATGTTGATGGAATGAATTGAGAAGCATAGATCCCAAGAAGAGTTAGGGAAAAATAAAAACAAAAATAGGTGCAAAGATGGGGGCGAGCCAAATGCAAGGAAGCAGAGCATACTGAGTATGCTATAAAACAAAAATTTATAGGTGTTTGTGGCACCATGGGTCTGATGGAAAAATGAAGGTGATAAATGTGAGTAGCAGCAAAGGAAGAGTTGTCTAGGTTTTTTTGGTTGTGAGTTTGTGTGTGTGCGCGCGCGAGAGAGAGAGAGAGAGGTCATTGGAAGACTTGGCATCCCCCCAGGGATCTCTCTTGATGTCTTTTCTAGAGCAAGAGCATCTAACTACTAATGTTGGCCATAAAGGCTATTCTCAGAGTATACTTTCTATTAAAAACTTCTATTGTCGAGAAGCATCATCGCTATCGTGAGCCCACAATATGTCCACTAGCAAGGCAAGCTTCACTTTGAACGTTTGATGCCACACATGAGTGTTGGTTGCTGGATTTCTTAGTCGAGCAAGAGGAATCTTGGCTTGCGTACTATCCTCTACCCATGGTACCTCACCCTCATCTACATAGCCCCGCCAGAGGCGATGCCGCTGCTGAAGGCGGCGCCGTTGAACTAGTCCTAAAAATGTTCCGTGGATTCACACGGAATCATGTCATGCTTTAAGACCTCCACGTGTAAGTGATGGTCACTTTTCAAGAAACTTTTGGGCAAGCTTTTAATAGTGCTTTTAACCTACTAATGCAAGTCAATCCTTGAAAAGAACTTCCTTTTCATAAACTTTTGCTTTGTGAGCAAAGTTTATGAGAAGGAACCAAGCTCCCTGTATTCAAGCTAAATACTTCAACTTAACCGTGTGAATGTAAAGTTTGGAACAAAACTCCTTGTTACCCTAAGGTTGTTACAAAGGCTTTGCACCGTGCACGCAGTCTGGTGCTCGCTGCATTTATCTTCTGCTGCCAGCCTGCCATGGAGGCTTCCTTCTCTTCTTCTTGGTACATCGGCACCCACCTGCAAGCTTCCAATGAAGGCTACCTTACTATGCCCTCTTCCTTACTTGTCGAAGAACAGGGCACAGTCTCCCCTTTCATGGCTTCTTCCCCTTCCCTCGACATGGAAGCCGCTCTGCAGCATCTCAGTAGTAGCAGCTCCCATCTTCGCCGATGTCGCGGATATGCTCATGGTCGATCCCTACTTAGACTTTCTCAATGAGGTGTTGATGGAAGAGGGCATGAAGGATTCGCCGTTGCTCAGCATGGCCCAAGAGGATGCCGACGCATACTATCAGGCCACACTGAGTAGTTTATACGACATCATCAGTGATCACTCACGGCCTGGTTCTACCACATCGCAAGATGCATCTGCTGCCCATCTTTCTCATGGGTATGTCGCATCTCATGATCCTCCCAGCTATGAAAACTTTTCCGGCCTTGATCTCTCACATTCATGGGATAAGGGCAGCCAGTTTGAGCAGCAACACGACGCAACCACCCCCTATGTTGGGCTCGGTGAAAACAAGAACTTGGGGTTTTTTAGCAGCCTTCTTCCTACCAGTGGCAATCCGCATATGGTGATGGACGAGCAGGAATCAAAAGACAATTCACTAGCTGCAAGTGCTGACTTATCGATTCGCGTGGAACAGCAAAACAGGGAAACCAGTTTTAGCCCTGCCAGAGGCAATCCCCATTTTAGCGTGGAGCAGGTTGATTCAGAAAGCCAGTTTAGTTCCGGTAGAGGCAAGACCCATGTAAGCTTGGACCAGGATAAACCAGAGACTCTACCCCGACTGCGTGAGAATTCTCTCTCTCAGGTTGAGACAGGGGTGCAATATCAACATGTAGAGAAATCTCATGCTAGTGAACATGCCGTCCTTTTAGGGTTCAGTGACTCTAGATTGAATGGTAGGGAAGCTCAGGACCAGAACCAGGGCACGAGCAACTCCAGCGTCGATAGTGAGTCTACCTCCAACTTAGCCAGCATAGATGTACAAATTGAGGATCTGAAAGATGAAGCTGGTTATGCTGCTCTATATGTTGTAAAGCCAACTGCAACTGGCACTCTTAAAGGCAGCAGTCCGGATGGGGACATGGAACCTTCAATTATGGCTCGTAAGGGCAGAAAATCTGTTAGAAATAGTAACACAGAAGTGTTGAGGTTTGTAGATATAAGCGATGTGCTTGTGAGCTGTGCGCAGGCTGTGGCAATCGGAGACGGGAAAAGGGCGAATGAGATTTTGCAAGAGCTCTACCAAGTTCATGGTGTCTCTTCAAATGGGAATAGCTTGCAACGCACTGCCCACTGTTTCTGCGAGGCTTTGATGGCACGTATGGGGGGGATGGGAGGGCAGCTCTACAGGGTTATGTGGGCCAACATGCCCCCTCCATCAGCACATTTAAGGATAAAAAGGTGGCGTATCAAAGCAGCCCATACGTGAGGATCACACATTACTTTGTAAATCAGAATATCCTCAAAGCAGCGGAGGGGGCTTCAAGACTGCATATTGTGGATTATGGCATACTCAATGGTACGCCATGGCCCTCCCTCATCAATGCATTGGCGGATCGTGAAGGCGGACCTCCTTTGCTTGTTGTCACAGGCATAGAATTGCCAAAGCCAGGTCAAAATTCTTTGGAATGGCTTGAGGAGACTGGGCGACGCTTGGCAGCATATGCCAAGACTTATAATGTGCCCTTTCAATTTCATTCTATCGTGACAGACAAATGGGAGGATGTTGGCCCAGCTTCTCTCAACTTAAATGTGGAGGAGGTATTGGTGGTCAATTGCACGACACAGCTTCGCCATCTTCTTGTGGACGAAAGTGTAGATTTGAATTTGACTATCTCTCCCGGCCAAAAGGTGCTGATGAGCATGCACAGCCTTAAACCGCACCTGCTGCTCACAGCAGACGCTAGTGCACCATGCAATTCACCCTTCTTTGTCTCTCGATTTCGTGAAGTCCTTTACTTTTACAGCAATATTTTCGACATGCTTGACGCCCTCTGGAAGAATTACCAATCTGAAAAAACTTTTTTAGAGAGGAATATCCTTTGCCGAGACATCTTGAACATTGTGGCTTGTGAGGGTGCTGAGAGAGTGGAGAGACTCGAGACGCACAAGCAATGGGATGCACGTATCAAAAGAGCGGGCTTTGAACAGCTGCCAATCCCATCAGATGTTTTATCCAGATCAAAATCTTATATAGTGCAGCAATGTCACAAGGATTTTATGGTGCATGCTGATGGGAAAGGATGGATGCTTTTGGGCTGGAAGGGACGTCCCAATCTGGCAATGTCTGCATGGGTGCCTTCTCACGTGTAACAAGGTAACAAGAATGATTATGCAAGCGCACTGATCGCTTAATCCAGTCAGGTATAGGTGATTGCAGCACACCTGATGTGAATATGTGCAATGGTTTAGCAGTATAATGTGGACTACTATACGGTAGTGCATCCAATGGATGTGGTGAGTGAGAAGAATTAAAGTGGGTATGTGGCAGGTGAAATTCTTGTCATGTGTTACATTTTAACGAAAGCAGGAAGGATTCTTCTGTAGAATTCTACTCACTTTGCGTCTTCCTGGCCGCTTGAGCGATCATCTTGACCATTATCAAGAAGTTATGGTTAAACTCAACTCCCCTCTACTACTTGAAACCCTTAGCAATCAGTTGACCCTTATACTTAGGTTTTGGATCTCTTGAAGTGTCCTTTCTTTAGTAACCCACTTGCAAGGTAAGGCTTTCTTGTCTTTTGGCAATTCAATCAAGTCTCATGTTTTATTATTAACAATTGAGACATACTCAGATTGCATTCTTTGCTCCCATTGTAGCTGATCATCCATATGCATTGCTTCTTGGTAGCAAGATGGCTTTCCACAATCAATGAATATAACAATATCCAAGCTTGGCTGAAACTGGTGACATCTCTATGGTGCTTGTGGAACGTCTCAATTCCCAACTACTCCTCTTTGCTATCTCTTCACTAGGCTTTTGTAACGTTTGTCCTGAGGCAACATCCTCAAACGTGATTCTTCTATATTTCACTTTTTTGATAGGTTTCTTATGCATCTTTAAATAATTGAAGATCACATTTTCAAACACATCTCTTTCGAAATATGGTGGTTCAACATACTAGATGATCTATTAATGATGTGCACTTCTCAAAATAACTTCTGCTCAAACCCTTGAGTCAAATATGCCATAGAAAGCATAGTCGTGAGTGTCTCTTGAATTGTACGAATCATTCTTCCAACAACTCCATTTTGTGCAAGTGTGTAAGTCCCAACGAATTGTCACCGAATACCTCTCTTTGCATAGAAGTCTTCAAAGTCTTTGGAGACTTAATCTCCACCATTATCAGCCACAAATAGCTAGTTCTTCTAGAGATGGTAGGCATAGGACCACAAAAGGCACTATGTATAAGTTCTAGTGGCTCTAAATGCTTTCTATTTTACGGCAAAATTGTTATCATATACATGTGGTAGTGATGTGTGTGAACACACTAGGACCGCCGGGGCATTTTTTCCCTCTTTAGGAGGTTTTTTCCCCCGAGCATTATGTATACGCCCATCACTCTAGGGCTATCTATCTTTCCATTGCACACTAAGGAACACACTCTCTATTGTGTGCCTTGAGCTTCCTTCGTCTTTTCCAAGCTGTGTGCGTTTCTTTGCAAACCTAATTCCACAATTGGTATCAGAGCAGGTTACGTCCTCCCGGGCTTAGTCGCCAGCTGCTCCAGTACACGTCACTTTCTACGAATACAGTGAGGTTTGGCGAGCGTTCGCAGGTCGACAAATATTTCGGGATAGCTCGTAGAGCTGACTCTGCTCAGATTTCTGATTCGGGCTCATTTCGGCCTCCGTTTCCACTACAGGCAGGTCTGCACAAGCAATTTCGTAATTTTGTGCAAAATTTCTGTCAGTGCCGATTTTTGCATAACAGGTGCCTTGCAGTCTTCTACGGTTTGTGCTATATAGTACGTGTTGTTCCCGCTCCGTTTCTCCTACTTTCGGGCAGTTTTCACATCAGGTGCAACATTTAACATGGCTGACAACAACACAGATGTCTTCAAGACGTTTGCTGTTGAGGACAGATTGGATGGGGACAATTATCCTATGTGGGCTTATATGACGCAACACGTTCTTGTGTCAAAGGGTGTCTAGAATATTGTGCAGGGCATTGATGTACGTCCTGGTTCTGACTATGTACGCGATGTTGAGGATGTTGCAGGTCTTGCTACAAGGATTGCTGCTATTAGAGTTGTTTTGCCTATGGCAGAACAAGCTCGTTGGGATGTAAAGGATGCGCAGGCTCATGCATTGATTGCGTTGTCTGTGAAGCGCACCATTGTTCCTCACATCCGTTCAGCAAAATCTGCAAAACAAGCTTGGGATATTTTGGCTGGTCTGTATGCAAGTCGCAATGAGGCTAAAATTGATTTGCTGCGTAAAGAGCTGGAGTCGAAGATTATGCATGAGGAAGATGATATGGACACTTTCCTTGCTAGTGTCAAGGATATCAATGAGCAACTTATTTCTGCAGGTGAAGTCATTTCAGACAGTTCGCTTGTGCACATTGTTCTTGATGCCTTACTAGATTCTTACCAGACTTTTGCTAGTACTTGGAGACTTATGACCCAAGGAAATCCTGAAGTTGTTAAGTTTGATGCATTATGCACATTGCTGTTGCAAGAGTCACTTTCTAAAAAAAACAAGACTAGGCAGCGTGTAGTTGAACAAGCTTTTATTGCTTCTCAGAGAAAGGGTGGTAAGAGCAGTACAACCACTTCTTATGGTTCGTCGTGAGTGGAAAAAATTCTGTTTCTAATGCTTCTGCTAACAGCAATTCGTCTGGAAATTTTGGTGATAAGGACAAAAAGAAAATGCATTGCCATTATTGTAAAGCTAATGATCACTTGATCAAGTCCTGTCCTAAGTTGAAGGCCAAATAGGCTAAGAAGAAAGAGGGTGGTTCCACTGCAAATGCTGGTTCCACTACAAATGCAGTCATTGCACTACAACAAAAAAGGGGACCTTCGACGCGCATATCGACGCATTCCGTCGCTATGCCCGTGGATATACGCGTCCGTACGAAATCGTCGCTATATGCGTTGAAAGGTACTTTAATTGACGCATATTTCGACGATCTTAGCGATGACTTTAGCGACGGGCATAGCGACGACCATAACAATTTTTTTTTTCTTGGACAGAGGACTGGCAGCTTGGCCTGTGCCCAATGAAAAGGTGGACAGAGCCACAGCCAGACTGCCTGTCCTCTGCCCAAGAAAGTGAGCAGCACCAAAATCAACCGTGCTCCCGCAGAAATTTCGGCAAAGTTCCCTTCGTTTTTACATAAACTGAAAAAAAAAACCATATCATGTATACGCCTCCTACATGCTATCCATGTAGGATCTCACATGAGATTTAAGGCAAATGAAAGAAATGAAATGAACTTTGTGCAAAACCATAACCGTACCAACTTAAAAGCATAACCATAACGAACTTAATTTGTGCAAAACCATAACCAAATTAAAACCATAACCGGCCATAACCACTTTGATCAAAACCATAATGCAGATAACCATAACCATAAAAAAAATTAACAATAACCATAAGCATAACCAGAAAGTTAAACATAACCATAAACAAAACCTGAACCATAACTATGTCTATACAAAAATAGGAGAAATAACCATGTCTATACAATGACAATGACAATAACCATAACCATAAGGAAAACAATAACTGTCTGAACAATAACCATAACCATATATGTTTATACAAAAACGAGACATAGAAGCGTGTCTGTGTCTCACAAAGCATATATATGAAATCCGGTCCATTGATGACTAGGCGTCACAGCCTACACATAGGACAACCCACAAAATTAGTATTGATATTACTTCACATATACTTACTTAATTAAATCAACTCGCACATATTAACGTCTCACCTCAAGCGATCAGCGAGACTCTAAGGCCTCCTAGTCTGCACGCTCTCCTGAAGCATCAAAGATCATTCAATACTTCATAGATACCTTTGCGATATCCATCTGACTACTCCTGGCGTGTCGGGGCTCGATGCATCGCAAGATTCTGCATTTATATAAAAATCAAAGTAATAAGACTACATGATTCATTGCGTTTTAAAAAACGCCATAGTTAAGATTGGATTAGAAACTCACAAGCTCATAGTGAAAGGTGTCGAAGCCTCCGTTGCCAAGATGAGATGTCCCCCTGGTCACCTGTCGTATCTGCGCGGCCTCACGCTGCTGTCTTAGCCGCGTATTCGCTGTCCGCTCATTCTTCCTGATCTGCAGCTACGTCTCGTGTGGGATGCCCGAAGGCTTCGGCGAGCCAATCCTGAAAGCCTTCCGAGCTGCCTCGTCGATGTTTCACGGTGTCCCGTGCAACACCCTTGATCCACCTCCTCGAAACAGCCTTTGAACCTGGAGCAGGCTGGTACTCTCTCAGAATGGTATCCACTATGTAACTGACTTTTTCCTCATCCTGCTCAAGCCAAGGCGTCAAAATGCTGGTAAAAAACTGCAGCTCCGCTGTCTCATCTCAATCCCGACTCTATCCATGTCAACAGAACCATCTGTCCGTCAGTATAGAGCTTGGAGGCACTAAAATCGTGTGCCCCCCAAGGTGTCCGAGGTGTGCCAAGAGGTGTGTCGAGAGGTGTGCCTGGGTAGGACGGGGGTCGTGAGCGAGGAGGGGTCAAAGAATCTGTGGACCCTCCTCCACAACAACCACCACCTTCACCTGACGATCGTCGAGATCGGCAAGTGCGCTTGTGCTGCGGAGATGAGGACGTACCTGCCTCTGCCCCACCCCTAGGTGTCGAAGCGGCCGTGATGGGAGAAGCAGGCGTTGTACCCGTAGGCGTCCCCCCCCCCCCCCCTCTAGGTGTCCCCCCCTTAGGCGTCGGACCCTCGGGTGTGAAGGCCGAAAGCGTAGTACCCGTGCCTCTGGCTACCCACTACTGAGAAGCCTCTGCCATATGAGCAGACGTCATCCCTGTGATGAAGCCCATGAATGCATCTGCACTCATAGAAGCGGGATCTGGAAACTGGTCTACCATACTAAAGTCCTGCACAAAGAAAGTAAAATAAAGTGTCAGAACACAGTTGTTTAAATTAACTTTAAGCTTAATTTTAAATCAATGTCTTCACACAAACACTTACAGGCCTAGGCCTCGACGAGTGAGGCATCATCGATAAGATCTTGCACCGTATCATCGTCTATCTCTAATTGCAAACATAACTCTGCCCCAACTCGTTCTGACAGATTGTCTTCATCCATTGCATCTTCATCTACAAGTGTCAATTCTGTCTCGTCTGCGTCATCCCTCGTATATCTGTCAGCTTCCTCTGTCATACCTTCGTCCACCTTATCTAATGTCACAGTAATATGGACGTCGTCTGACTGACTTTCCTCCAGGAGCTCTTGCCCTTCAAATACTTGTTTATTTCTTGGAGCAACCTGAACCACAAACCGCCATTGTCGCTCTCGAGGGTCCGGTACAATGACCACTTGCTCGCAATGTTCGGGGAGAGCAAATGCGAGCAATGTTCAGGGAGAGCAAATGTGTTGCTCGCATCTGTCCAAACCTTTGTAGAATCTATTTGCACACGTTTGATTCCATCTGTGCGTACCGTTGCATTGCAACTAGAAGTAATCATCTTGAACCACTTCACATCCAACAAAAACATCTCAAACCGCCTGAAGCTTACTTTCAGGATATCTGACACCAGACCACAGTAATCTAGGTTGCTAGTGCTCTCATTCGTGTCTCTAGCATTGACCCTGCTCTTTTGCATGAAACTAACCATTACCCCACTGTCAAACGTGTTTCTTCTGCTGTCAATTTGTTGTGTTCTGAAATGCTTTCCATGCGACCACATCGGTATGTATGTATGATACTTCCAGCCACATCTAATAGCCAGCTCTTCCTCTTCTAGAGATATGGGCTCTCCGATCTGTCGAGCTACTCTCACTGTCTTGTCCAACCATGCCATTGTAGGGAATTCAGGTAGAGAAGCGAGATAGTCTGGCAAGGGTAAGTCTCTAGTCGTTCGGCTTTGCCTGAAATCCTGTCGCTCCCTATTGCGTCTCTCTTTCTCTTCTTCGTACCTTTCAAGCCATTTTTGCATTGGCGCTGAATTTAGTATACAGAGCTTCATGATCTTTTCTCGCATAGCGTCGTTCATTTTCTTCAGCACCCATTGCCCTTGCGGCTCCTTCCTCTCCCACCAATCTTGCATCCTCCTCATCGCTCCACAGTCGAGGCATTTCTGGGTCAGAAACGGATAGAAATTCGATCTTCAATACAAGAGACTCTTGCACCAGCTATCCTTCTGCCATGCTCCCCTCTGGATGCGCTTTTTGGCGAACAAAACCCTTAAGTGTTTTCATGAACCGCTCTAAAAAGAACATCCAACGGCTGTGGACTGTACCTGCCACTACAACCTCATCTACTACATGGACGAGCAAGTGCATTTGGATAGTTAGGCAGCTCGTGGGTAGATACTTCTCAATCATGCAAACTGCCTCAATGGAGAAAGAGAGTGTTTCTGTCCTTTTCACACATGCAATTGGTCAACCAACCTAACTCTTTCTCTCTCTCTTTCTCTATCTACTATCTATCTCTCTCTCTCTCTATCTCTGTAGCTATCTCTAGTTAACTCTCTCTCTCTCTCTCTCTCTCTCTCTCTCTCTCTTTATATATATCACTCTCTATCTCTTTATTTCTCTCTCTGTGTGTCTACGTACCCTATCTCTCATTCTTTCTCTCTCGATCTCCCCTTCTCTCTCTCTCTCTCTCTCTCTCTCGCTATCTCTCTTTCTCTCTCTATTTTTCTATTTCCCTATCTCTCTCTCTGTCTCCCTCTTCACTTCTCTATCTCTCTCTCTCTCTCTCTCTCTCTCTCTCTCGCTATCTCTCTTTCTCTCTCTATTTTTCTATTTCCCTATCTCTCTCTCTGTCTCGCTCTTCACTTCTCTATCTCTCTCTCTCTCTCTCTCTCTCTCTCTATATATATATATATATATATATATATATATATATGTATATATATATATATATCACTCTCTTTCTCTCTCTCTCTCTCTCTCTATTGGATATTGGATATGCGATATGTTTAACCTTGCACTTCAGTATGGCATGCCTCATGATTGGAGTGCAAATTGGATCAAACTTTTGCACAAAGGAGGAGATGTAAACAATGTGAACAACTATCGCACTATAATGGTTGGTTCTTTGATGGCAAAGTTATTTGGATGTATCATGGAGATGAAGATAAGTGAATGGGCTGAAAAGAATGGCAAACGTGCACTTGGCCAAGCAGGTTTCCGAAAGCATCATAGCACTATTGATCACCTTGTTACTCTTCGAGTTCTTATGGAAGCGTCTCGATTGAAAGGAAAAAAGTTGTATTGTTGCTTTGTGGATTTCAAGAAAGCTTTTGACATGGTACCGCGAGGAAATCTTTGGAGACGTATGCAAAGTCTTCAAGTGCCGAGAGAATTTATGCATGCAGTCTTTCGCATCTACCAAAAAGTGATATGTCGATTACGTATGGGAGATGGAATTTCAGAATTTTTTGCAAGCACTATTGGTGTCAAACAAGGATGCCCACTTTCCCCAACCCTCTTTGGGCTACTCATTGATGAATTGGAATGCATGGTTCTTGACTTTATGTAGCAAGAAGGCATAGAAGAGGTTAAGATCGGAAATGCGGTGATCATGCTTTTGCTTTATGCTGATGATGTAGTGCTCTTGGCACATACCTTAGAAGATGCACAAAAGCTTATGAGTGTCTTGGAACGCTTTTGCCTACATAGCGGTCTGATCGTGAATGGATCCAAAACCAAGGTTATGCTTGTAAAGACCCTCAATGATGAAAATCCATGCATTGTATACAACAATGAGAAACTTGAAGTGGTAGATCACTTCAAGTACCTTGGCCTTGAGGTTCCATCCAATCATAAATGGAAGGATTGTGCAATGCGTCGCTTGGAAGCCGGAAAGAGGGCCTATTATGCATTTGAGAACATGTGCAATGCAGGAGAGATCAAGTGTTGGGCTCTCAAAAAGTACCTCTTTGACACATTGGTGACACCGGTGCTTCTTTATGGAGTGGAGGTGTGGGGTGGAAGCATCGGGAAGTCTACTTGGAAAGAGTTTGAGAATGTCCAAAAGCGTTTTCTCACCAACTTTCTCCAAGTCAAGACACAAACACCTTACATGCTCTTACTTCTTGAGTCCGGATTGCTTCCCATTGAGGTCTTGGGCATGCAAAGGGTTGTGGAGTACATGCGTAAGACACAACGTAGCCCTTTGCATCGACTTCCTAGAATCGCATATGAAGCAAGTCAAATGGTTCAAAAGACATGCAAGAGCAAAATACTAAGTTCGGGGTGGATGCTTGATATCCGGAAATGGTTTGGAAGATGGGATGCATGTCACTTGGTCAAGGATGCGTCGATCGACTCCCAAGTTAATGAGGCCTTCTTACAACGCCAATGTATCATGGCTTGGGAGAAATCCGGAGGTTCTCGCTTCAGCCATTACACCACACACGTTGCCCCAAACTACAAATCTCTCTTCTTCTCGGAACGAGGTAGCCGAACCCATTCCTACATCCTTGAGCCCATCCCATTGAGTGCGATCCGTACCATTGCCTCCATTCGTCTTAGCTCCCATTCTCTACGCTGCGAGACAGGACGTTGGGGCACTGGCGAGGAGTGTCATCGACTTTGCACCTTATGCCCTCATCAAGTGCGAGAGAGTGAGTACCACACACTACTTGAGTGCTCAACTTTTGACCACATTAGGTCCTCTTTTCCCCATATATTCAGCCATGATCTCTCCCTACATACCTTTCTCTCCCAACCACGATGTGGACTCTCTATTGCGACACTCATTTCAGCCATTTTTGAGCATCGAGAGTCACTTATGAACTCCACTCACACCACATGACATGTTCATTTGGTCCCATAGGTCATATTTGACCTCCCAGGACGATAATAAAACTATCTATCTATCTATCTCTCTCTCTCTCTCTCTCTCTCACTCTATATATATATATATATATATATATATATATATATATCACTCTCTTTCTCTCTCTCTCTCTCTCTCTCTATTCCCTATCTATTTCTCTCTCCCTATTTCCCTATCTCTCTCTCTGTCTTGCTCTCCACTTCCCTATCTCTCTCTCTCTCTCTCTCTCTCTCTCTCTATATATATATATATATATATATCACTCTCTTTCTCTCTCTCTCTCTCTCTCTCTCTCTCTGTCTACTTCCCTCTCTCTCTCTCTCTCTCTCTCTCTCTCTCTCTCTCTCTCTGTGTGTGTGTGTGTGTGTGTGTGTGTGTGTGTGTGTCTACTTTCCTATCTCTCTACGTACTGATCGAAGGAGCGACTGAGCTAGGGAGATCCAGACGCCCATGATTGCGGAGGCGAGACTATATACACAACATCGACAGAGGCTGCATCAGACGATCCAAGTCACTTTGGCTCGACATGCACAACGCCCGGTCAGACTACTGACCATGGAGGAGATTGATGAGGTCCGCCAGCGAGACAGATGCTGGATCTCCTATGATCTACCTATCCCAGCTAGCTGTTTTAGCTGCTTAGTCCACACCCAGCAGTTTAGAATTCCATAATATTTTATTATATCATTTTGTCATCTTGTTATTCTGACTTTGTATCAGATCTACCACATTGTAACTTTCTGGTCTCATAGGTCACTTTGGCCTTTTGAAGAGTTAATATAACATTTCATTTCATTTCTTTTTTCTTATTTTAATTTTTTACGTAAATCATAATTCTGTCTCTCTCTCTCTCTAGTTTTAATTTCCTACGCACATTTTTCTCTCTCTATCTCTTTCTTTAATTTCCTACACGCACACACACTTCTCTCTTTCTCTCTCTCTCTCTCTTTCCTACACACACACACACACACACACACACACTTCTCTCTCTATCTCTCTCTCTCTCTCTTTCCTACACACACACACACACACCGCTCTCTCTCTCTCTCTCTCTCTCTCTCTCTCTCTCTTTCCTACACACACACACACCTCTCTCTCTCTCTCTCTCTCTTTCCTACACAAACACACACACACACACACAGACACACACACACACACCGCTCTCTCTCTCTCTCTCTCTCTCTCTCTCTCTCTCTCTCTCTCTCTCTCTTTCCTACACACACACACACACGATGTGGAGAGAGAGAGAGAGAGAGAGAGAGAGAGAGAGAGAGAGAGAGAGGTTGGGGGGGGGGGGGGGGGGGGGCGGGGGGGTGGGGGAGGGGAAGATAGTGCCATAATACCTGCTGCGTAGGTTTCGGCCAAGATCTGAGCGCGCGCGTTGAGGGCGAAAATGACCCTTGCGCACGGGTTCGCCTTTTTTCCCATTTTTTTAGCATCGATATGCGCGTCGGTATATGCGTGGAAAATTTTACCTTTCTACACGTATTTCCACGTCTATATCGAGGCACTTATCGACACATATATCGACGGAGTGTAAGAACGTCGATATGGGCGTGGAAAGGTACGGACGTCGATATATAGGGCGTCGATAACTTTGGGTTATGTCGTAGTGTTGTTGAGTCTTATGTAAAAGGAGACTGTGTTGTTAATGTTGATGCAGAATGGGCTTTTAGCGCAGAGTGCACTTACAATCTTTATAAATACTCATTTCATGCAAGCTTCTCTTATTTTTTGTGTGAATCCACTCCAAAGAAAAATCTAAAAAAATACCTTTCACCATCAGTCATTGCCTTTCACTTGAAGTGATGAAATCCTTGTGATGGTGAAGCTTGAAGAAGTTTTGGGCTTTGTGTAGGTTCTTAAAATGATTATCGATCCTCTTCTTCTTCTTCTCTTCTTTATACCATCGCTGTCAAGGTTGATTATCGCGATGAAAATGATAATTTGGTTAATGAGATCTCTCAATTTGCAAAGGTTAAGCATGGTTTACATGCTGAATTTTATGTATATAAAGAAGGAGTAAGATGGAATTGTACTTCGGAAGTAATAGAGAGAGGCATAAAGATGGTGTATGTACATGTAGAGCTCATATGAGAGCTATGGAAGTAAGAGGGACTTTAATGGTGAAGAAGGTGAGAGAAACCATGGAAGGTGCAAGTTTGAGTGAGGGATTGATAGGAATGAGTGTGTGTATGTGTGTGTGTGTAGAAGTGGGAAAGAGATGAGAGAAGACTATGGGCTACTTGTGAGAAAAGTGGGCAGACTGGGGTCCAGTCAAAACATCATACCTCACCAGTGGTGGCTCCAAAAATTATGAAACTTTTTGAGGTTATTCTTCAGCTCTTGGTCCACATTTTGTCATGTAACCACCACTTTAAATTCGGAGTGGAGATGGATATAAAAAATCCCACCAAAATGCCTATATTCCTTCATAAAAAAGTCTTCAGGGGTCCCACTTTTGTTGAATTTGCATATGGCTCCAAAGGTGAGCTCCTCCTTGAATTAGAGCATTACTTAATTTATTCTTAGGGGTTTGACAATATGCATGTTTGTGGATTATGCATAAATATAATATATGGATGTGATGGAAAAAAAAACAGGCTAATATATATAGACAATGGAATCTAGAATAGTATGGACTATATATATATATAAAAAGTAAATATATGAAAATATAGGGAATGGTACCATAAATTCCACAAGTTTATGCTTTCTCAAGGCTACAAACGTAGTGAGTTCGATCACTGTCTATATACAAAGAAGGCTAAGGATGGTAGTTGGATGATCCTTATTTTGTATGTGGATGACATGTTGATTGCTGGAAAGCACTTGGAAGAAATTTCAGCTTTGAAGTCAAAGATGGCAAAATCATTTGACATGAAAGACATGGGTGAGGCAAGTCATATACTTGGTATGCGCATTGAGAGAGACAGATCAAAGAAGTTGATTTGGTTATCTCAAACAGAGTATATTGACAAGGTTTTGCAACGTTTCAATATGGAGAAGGGAAAGGCACTAAGTGTTCCATTGCCACCATATGTGAAACTTAGCAAACAAGATTGTCCTGTGTCTGAGGAAGAACAGGCTGAAATGGATAAGATTCCATATGCGTCTGCAGTGGGTAGTTTGATGTATGCAATGATTGATACTCGCCCAGACATTGCATTTGCAGTGGGAGTAGTAAGTCGATACATGTCAAACCCAGGCAAGAAACATTGGGAGGCAGTGAAAGGAATATTGAGATACCTGAAAGCTACAAAGAGTGTGCGTATATGCTATGGGAGTCAGGAGCTAAGTGTAAAGGGTTTTACAGACTCAGATTATGCAGGTGACTTAGACAACCGAAGGTCTACGTCAGGGTATGTCTTTACATTGGCTGGTGGAGCAGTATCATGGCGTTCTAGATTACAAGATTGTGTTACTCAGTCTACTACAGAGGCTGAATATGTTGCAGCATCAGAGGCATGCAAAGAATCAATTTGGCTTAATCGACTAGTAACAGATTTGGGAATCAAAGAAGAGATGCCTTTGTTATTTTGTGATAGTCAAAGTGCTATACAATTGGCTCGCAATCCAGTTTATCACTCAAAGACAAAGCATGTGGATGTGAAGTATCATTTCATCAGGGAAATGCTCGAGGATAAGAAACTTCAGCTTGTCAAAGTTCACACCACAGAAAATCCTGCTGATCTACTTACAAAAGGACTTCCCTCAGAGAGATTTGCGCATTTTCACAAGCAGTTAGGTGTAGGGTAGTACATCACTTCTCTACATCTCTTGTATATTAGCTTGTACAGTAGCTTCTCTCACACTTAAAGTACCACATTGGACTTTAAGTGGGAGGTTGTTGGGGTATAAAGCCGAATGTGGTCGCCTAGGTAAGTGGGCGGGCCGCCAGGTATGTACACATATTCTTTTGTTAAAACCTAATAAGAACTCCCTATGCTCTACACATTACAGTAGAGCGAGTTCACCATATCCTCGTGCTCTTCTTCTCGCACTCTCTCTCGCGTCGCACTTCCGCTCGTACTCCTTCAAACCAAAAGTTGATTGTATCCTGAAAAACCATCTAAGAAGCTGTAGGCTTCTTTTCCTGTTACTCATTGTAAAACATGCTCAGTTATTGGAAGAGGAAAGTTTTCTCTAATGGTAGCTGCATTCACTTTTTTGAGATTCACACACACTGGTAATTTCCCATTCTTCTTAGGTACTACCACAATTGGAGACAACCAATCTGTGTGTTAAATTTCGTAAATGAATTCATCTTCCTTCAGTTTTTCAATCTCTTCTTTGATCTTTCTGGCAAATGTTTTGTTATAAGTGTATGGTCTCTGTCTACTTGGTTTCGCATCGTCTTTCATGGGTATAGTATGTTGACAGATTTTTGGATCCACACCCTTGAGATCATTGTAAGACCAAGCAAAGATATCCTTTGCAATGTAAGCCAGTCTAGGCTCTTCTCCTAGTTCAACCAAGTCTACCGTTTTAGCGTTTTCAGGTCCTTTGTAAGACTCGCATTGTTTTCGTAGTTCCCTAACAGGTTGTTCGATTATGATTTTCCGATCTTTGAGAGTATACTTTTTGTAATGGGATGGAACATGCATTACATCCTTACCATCCTCTTTCGTGGTTTCCATTTCGGTTGTGTATATCTCCTTTAGAGCTTTTTTCAATTCTTGATATTTCTTTTTCCGCTCGATTCTGGTCATGAGTGGTTTTTATCCTGAGATTTTCATGAGTACCCTTCCTTGCTTTTCTTGATGTCTGAGACATTTTTGAGTTTCTGTTTGAAGGATACCTACCCGTTATTTTGTCCTTGACACAATCATTAGCATCTATCTACATCAGGAATTGTGTTTTACTGGAGATTGATGGCATAGGTCGTGTTTTCATAATTTTGGTGTCTCTCTTCCTTCTTTACCATTTTTGTCTCCTTGATTTCTGGTTTGGAAAGTCAAAAAACTTTTCCTCCCCTACCTTTAAGTATGCTCTTTTTTTGACCCCGAATCTTCTGAGGTAGCTGAGTGTTCATCTAACTCATCAGTTGCATCGTAATAGCGGTCAAAAAAGACTTGTTGAGCTTTCATCAAGTCCTTTGTTTCCTCATCTTTGTTTTCAATGTTAAGGACTGACATCATTTTGATGGGACTTATGTTGTAGCCATCCTCATTGCAAAATTGAGTAGGCATATACGTATTCACACATACATCCATTGTTGCTAAAATTTGAGTCCACTTGAATGGTTCAAGTAAATGCTCTTGAAAGGATTTAGGTATGTAGGCTTCGTCTGTACAGTCCCTTTCTAGGATACATTCCTCTCGTCTTAAGCTTCCATTTTCTGAAGCTCCGCACATCCAAATAGGAGTGTCTTTGTTTAACCAAGATGGGAGTTTAGTTTCACCGGAAGAGACTGAATCAAACTCTTGGATGGGTGTTTCAAAACGTCTCTATAGGTGTGATCTTTTAGATTGACTCTTGTTATAGATCCCACCTACTTCAAGTACAGATAGTCGTTTCCCCAATCTTGGATAAGCTGTACCTGTCGCATGAAAGGTCTTCCCAATATGATTTCATAGTTAAGTTTTTTCCCAAAGTCTACTATGGCAAAAGTGTGTTGATATTCAATTCCACGGGAGTTGACTATCACTTTTTCTAGTAACCCTAGTGGTCTCTCAATGTGTTTGTCAGCCAACTGCAATTTCATTCGCGTTTGTCTAATGACTGCTTGTCCCCAAGATTCCCATACTACTTTAGTGGCTAGGGCTATGTCAGCCCCACTATCCAGTATTGCCATGGTTTCAATCTTATTATATTTCACTAGGAGGGTAGTGTTTCCTTCTTCCCCTTCATAATATTCTCCGACCTTGTTCATAGGAACTGATTGAATCTCTTTGTTTTCCATTTCATTTCTAAATTTTTCCAAATTCTTAGAGATTAACCCCATTATCGCCACCTTCTCTAGAGTATTCTGTAAATCGTTCGATAAGTATGGCCCGAGTTTCAACAGTTCTGCCAAAGTAAGAGTGCACTGGATAGGTGTAGACATGATTGAATGAATTTTGTCTACTTCTAAGGTTTGTTTGGGTCTTTTTACTTGAGTGGTCTTGCAAATGATAGATTCATCTTCATTATCTCCCAAGTAAGAAGGTAATGTTTTTAATGTCAATGGTTTAGATATTCCTGAAGCCTTTGATCCGCAATCCTCGTACAAGGATTGTAAATACAAGTTCATATCAGATGGTAGGTTATCCAACCAGACTTCCTCTATAGGAGCTGACTTTAAAGTTAGGCTCCCATCATTGATCTCTCTTACCTTTTCCCATAAGTGTCCTGGCCAGTCTTCCTCTACGAATGGAATTCCGTCTAAGGCTTCTTCGTTGTCCGGCACTATGAGATCTGGTTCATTTGTTTCAAGGTGGGGTTCTGCCACCACATCGGATTTTTCTTTCGTTTCTTCTACCGCAAGCTCTTCCTGTTTTGCAATACTTTCAAGCTTGGGTTTTTGTTTATCCAACATTTCTTGCATGATTCTTACCAAGTTTTGATAAGCTTCCAGCTTTGCTACTTCCATATTTGGAGATGGATAGTTTTTCAATTTGTTTTCCATGTTTTGGCATGCTTTAAGTCCTTCTTGGTAGGCTTCCAAGGCAGCATTACTAGGCTAAAAAAATTTATCAACCAGAATGGATCCTCCAGATTTCATGGTTGTTTCCTTGAATTCAGTGCCAGTTTCTTTCAACTTGTCCTAGGCTAGCATTTTTGCTTTCTCTTCGTTTTCAACCCGTTGTTTTTGTTTTCTCATCTCATATCTTTTGCTTCTGCTCCTTTTGATTCTTTGAGAAGAAAGTTTCGTGTTCTCCGAATCATCAGAGGAATTGTGTTTCTTTTTCTTTGCTTTGGCTCTAGTGATTACCTTGATTGGAACAATTGGTTCACTCTCTGATGAGCTACTAGGAATCACTTGGACTACGTTTACAACAGTTTTTTCCTTGTTCAAGGGATTCTTTGGAAAATATTCCGGAAAGTGTCCTCCCTTTTTTCAACATTGTCTGCAATAGGCTTCAATTGGTTTGAAGTTTTTGTCAGGTTTTGAAAATTCATTCTTCCAATGGTTATCAACACCATAGTTATGACAATTTCCTTTTCTAGGCTTCATCATGGGTCTTCCCATGGGAGGTTTGACGCCTTGATTATCTACATAATACATTGGTGCAAGCTATGGTGGAGCATAAGTCATGGTTTCTCCCATTGGTGGAGGATGTGGACTATACCGTTCTCCTTCTACCATTACTGTAGATGGACTAGGCTCTGCATAGGGTGTAACATGTACTAATGCTTGTTCTTCTATGACTCCTTCTGAGTGTATGTACTTTACAGGCACCGCATTATGTCCTAGATATGGAGGTTGTTGTCCCAACACAGGCTGAGGTTCTTCCATACCCATTGGTGGTCTTTGAGCTTGCGCCATATTAGGTTGATATCTGTACATGGGTTGTCTCTGGGGCCTCATGGGCGCGTACTGAACATTCCCATCATACTTTGGTCTGAAGTAGCACTCGTGGGTCTCATGGTTGGTCCATTTACCCTCGATTTCACACCATTTTTGTGGCCTAATTGGGTGTCCCTATGGAGGTATCCCTTGTCCTGGTCCTCTTATAGGTGCTTTTTGCATATTGTTCATCATGCCATTCATCCTTTTTAGCATATTTGTGATGGCTGAGAGTGGTGCCGCAGCAGCTGTTCTCACTTGTGCTGGTTTTGTGGATGCTGTCTTCTCGCTTTGGTTATCCTTAGGGACATCCTCTTCATTGAAGATCTCACAATTGTCTCCTAGGTCAATAGCATCAGACACACATGCTTCTAGGGTTGTATGCTTTTTACTATAGAGTATATCATGAAGTTATACGTTTAGCAGTCCCTCTAGAAATAAGGATAAAAGTCGTTCTTCTGCAGGTATCTCCATCTCTGGGTATCTGGCAATGTATTGTTTCATTTGAGTTGCACAATCCCTAATAGACTCACCATGTTTCTGTTTAAAGCTGAAGATTTGAGCTACCGTATTATATTTAATCCCCGTTTTAGAACAAGCAGCTACAAATCCTTGAGCTAATGTATTCAAGTCCATGATCGACCTTGGTGGAATGTTTTGGAATCATGTCAAAGATTTTTCTTCTAATGTCATTCCTAACCCCTTGAATTGAGTATGGAAATTGAATATACAATCTGCTCTTAGCACTTGCTTAAAGCTTGCTAAGTGGTCATAGGGATCCCCTGATTCACTGTATTTTCTAACCCATTTTTGAAATCAGTTGGTCAGACACGTCTATTTGATTCAACTCTAGGTCTTCTGGGAGTTGGTCCTGTTCCGAGTCATTCAAACCAGTCTATCGGAAATAGTGACTCATGTAGCCCTGGACTGGCCTTAGTGTCAACCGGTTTTCTACGTGATGAGGTGGTTTTTGGTTTCTTCACATTACTCTCAGATGATCTCTCACGATGTTCGTCTCTTGGAGTGGTTTCTGGTCCTTGACCCAATATCCAATATGGATCAATACCCCTGGTATTTGGTTTGTTCTACCTCCTCAAGAGTCATCATAACAAAGTTGTTTTTATAAAAATCCCTAAACAGGTAAGTTGATAGATCCGTAGATCCCTTATCTTTGATCTTGAAGATATAGATGATCTTCATGGCCGTTAATTGTTCCGATCTAGCATGAGAAGTCCACAAAAGATCTTTTATGTTTTTATCTTCCCAACAATAGACTCCGATCCTAGGATTATCCATATTAAGCCATTTCAAAGGCTTCAAGTCTACATGATCGTATCCCTCGAATTCCAAGGTTGGTGGTCCTTCTTTTGCTGACATATCTGGGATTATAGTGTTTACTTCTAACCCTCATTTGTCTACCACATCAGGATTTTCAACTTGTACATATTGAGTTCCGTTCCGATCCATGTACATTTTTCCTTGTTTGTTTGCCCTAACCTCTTCTTCGAACTCAATACCATGGTCATCAATGCGAATAGCATACTCTTCGTTAGGATCCAAGTAAACCTTGGCTCCATGATGGTTAGTCTTGTAAAAAGAGAGTATATTCTTATAGCGCATTGTCGTTCCAGTTTTCGAGTGAGTCGAGTAAGAAGACATTTCGGATGTTGAATCTGAAAAAGTGTCTGAGAGTTCTTCAGGAATTGTGTGCAAGGAATTGCCTTGATTTACGCTTTCTTCGGTGGATACTCTATTGGTGGTTTCTCTGAATAGGCCTTGATTTCCTAGTACACGACCAGATCTAAGGTTCATATAGACTTATGAAGCCCTGGATAGAGTACTCACCTTGGATTGACTTGTCGTCAATTTCCACTCGATTCAATTGCAATTTTTTGTCAAGCCACTGATGCCTTGTCTGCAACCTGATTCTTGTACAAAATTAATCAAATTAACTATTTTTTATAAGGACAGTAGAGCTCTTGAGAACTCTCATGATTGGTCTCTGTATATCACTTCAATTCGTGCTATGGAAGTCAAAATTTGACTTTCAGATTCAGCTTTTTTGCAAAATCAAAGGTCTAATCTGCAACCTGTGAACTCAAGGTATGTGTACCAATTTTGATCCAATTGAACCCAAAATTTCCCTATGGCCTTATTTTATGCTAGTCTAACACTGTATAAGCCCAAAAGTCAAAATTGAAGTCTCTGGATAGCAGAAGTACATAATCGTGATTATTTACTTTTGTCAAGGTTTTGCACTTTTTGGATTGGTTTGGCAAGTATATAACTTATTTAAACCCTTGTACAAGTTTCAACAAGTTTGGACAAAATTTGATCAAGTGTACACACTGTTCCGTGTCTGTAGACTCTGATTTTGAGAATCTAGCTTATGTCTCACTTTTGTGGTCCAAACTTCACCAAAATTGATTTGTGGGGTCTACTTGATGTGCTTGACCTTGTGGTATACTCAATTTTTCAAAATCACCAAATTTTGAAGCAGATGTAAATAATCGCAATTATTTACTACACCTATATTTTTGCAAATTTTTACCCCAACTTTGACACGGATCTGTTAAGCACCTTAAGTTAAGGTCACTAGCCAAGTTTCATCAAGTTTGGACAATTTTTTGGTCAAATGGTCATCAATTATCTGTCCGCAGACTAACTTTACAATTTTAGTCACAATTTTCAATCCAGTGATTCAAATCTTACCAAATATGGTTTGTGGGCTTATTACAACATGGTAAAGCTAGTGGTATCCCAACTTGGTAAAAAAAGTTCAAAAACAGGGAAGATGTAAATAATTGCGATTATTTACATTTGACAAAATTTTGCAAGTTTCTGGTCAACTGAGCATGTACACATGTTTATCACATCAATATAAGCCTGTGGATGAATTTTCAACAATTTTGGATAAATTTTTACCCAATTTAAGTGCAAGATTCAAAAAGTCAGTACAAACTTTAGTTTTTACCCAGTTTTTTATCAATTTAGTGATTCAAATCTTTTGGGCCTTTACAAAAGTTGTTTGTACACATGCAATGAGTCCATGGTATGAACCTTGGCCAATTTAGAGCAAAAGTCAATAATCGTGATTATTAACTTGAGGCTTGAAATGAGCACTTTTTTGCAATTTTCTCAAAGACAGTCTTTTTATGATGTTTTTTAAGCCTATAAATCAAGTCAAAACTTAATTTGGCCTAAAATGTCAAGAAAAAGTAAATAATCTGAGTTTTGGTCAACTTCTTGAAATTTTTACCTCGAAGTGTCTTTGAGCTTACTCACTGGTTCGGACAACTCTTGGGCTTACTGTCCTGTCGGATTGAGTGAATTCGAGTCTTTTCAAGCTATTTCTAGCCATAGACCTGAAATTTTGCAACTTGACATAACAACTCACACTTGATTCCTTCAGAGAAAGCAATGTTCTGAAATCCACCTCGGATCCTACTTACCCTACTCCTAGTTTCTCATGCAATGGGGTTGTGGAAAGTGTCCACAAATACTCGTTTCCTTGTGTTTTTTATGTTTTTCACAGTCTTGATCTTAGGACTTGTCTTGTCTACCAATCATTCTCAAATTCCTAATCTAAATCTACGATCCTACAATCCTAAAGGCACTTAGTAAGTACGATTACTTTCAAGCTACCTCTACACAGCAAAAGACAACACTCTTAAGCTATGTGGTTTCTAAAAGAGAGAGTTTTACTCTAGGTGAACCTAGAGGAAGTTAATAGACAATTACACAAGACGCTCGTGTTTTATCTAATTTAGGCCTATTCATTCCCCGGCAGCGGCGCCAAATGTGGGATGCATGTCTTACGTCACCATCCTATCTTATTGCAGTATTAGCGAGAACCACAATTAATTTGTCAAACCATGGGATGAAGCTGACTCCACTAGTGCATAGAGGCTACAAGAGGTTTTCAATCTCTCGGAAAACAACTAACAACTCGCATCTAACTCAAGCTACACTCATGTGACTAAAATCACCAAAAGCCAATCGCTCATCGGCAAACAAATCACATCCGTTACAGCATCAAATGGCATCCAAACGTAACGAAACTTCTAGGACAAGTTTATAAGACCTAAGCACACATGCCTATGGTCTCAATCCCCACTTTAGGTCAAGTTTCAAAATCGCGATTATTAACATCAGTGGATTTTTTACCTAGTCGTTTTCGACCCAGAACGCATCTAAATGCTTAACAATGATTCCCCAATACCCAGCCTATGATTAGTTTTTGATTTAAAAGTGTAAATTCCTAGTTATGATGACTTTAGGTTGTGGGTCGGAGACATGAAAAGCTATGAAATATTGTGAATGGCTTACGTCAATGTGTAGAGCTCTTACTTGCGATTGCAATGCAACAAATACAATCGCAATGTGAGAACGGGAGAGGGAGTAGGAAGTGCGAGAAGAAGAGAAGTGAGCGCCGCTAGCTTGTGCTGTGTATTTCTTATCCAAAAACTTATAAAAATTATCTTTTATACCTTAGCCAAGGTTTTTGAGTGGTCAAAACTAATAATTTGGAGTTCTACCAAAACTGGGAATTGAGTGGCTGATACAATCTGGAAGCTCATAGCCCCGGCTCATTAATTACAAAGTTTATCAAGAAAATAGGAGTTACAATATTCTTGATTTATCAAAATAATAATTGTTTTACAAGGAGAACTCCAAAAAATGGTGTCCGTGTTAGCTTGCTGCTAACAAGACTGTACCAAGAAGATCGTATAAAGATGATTGGGTGAAATTGTATCAAGAAGACCCTCACGGTAATGCCTCCCAGTTGATGTCCTCTCCCTCCTCTTGCAGCTGGGTCAAAAGGGCCACAAGTCCATTCTTGTACCCATGCTTCTCCTCTCGGTGTGTCAGAGGGCGCTTCATGGCAACTTCCTGCAAAATTATGATTTAATCATTAGATAAATCTTCAAATAACATATATATTTTTAATTATTCAAATCATACATATAATACTTATAAACTCATGTCGAAGCGTATCATAGCCTCCACTCCCAAGATGTGACGCTCCAGCAGACTCCAAACGTGCTCTGGCTACATCTCTCTGCTCTTGAAATCTCTCAGGATTGTATTGTGTCTCTCGTGCAATCCCTATTCACTCCTCTGCATCCAACCATGCCGGCTTTGGACTGCCGGCACTGTACTTGTCTCTCGCCTCTGACCGAGGGTGTGACATTGTGGACCTCACTACACTCAAAATCCAGGGGTTTGAGACTGGATCGTACCACTCTACTGGCATGTACTCTCTGTGAATGGCCTCGATGATGTAATTCTTTCTTTCAAGATAGAGATTATCCCAAGCCTCCATTATAGAGTGACCAAATTGAATTGTACAGAGCTGCCGAATCCTCTGTCACATGGCCTTTTTGACCCTATCCGCAACAACAACCCCATCCCTGCTTTTGTACACCTTGCTAGGATCATGCTCGTGTGATCCCCAAGGTGTACGTGGTGTGCCAATAGACGAACTATCTACTGAAGAGAGTGGTGGATGCTCTCTCGGTGGTGTGGAGGCATCGGTAGAACCGCTAGCACAGCAACCACCACCTCTAGAATGATGCCTACCTCGTCTTGAGGATGAACCACTCACTGTTGTAGGGGGCACACGAGTCCTAGGTGTAGGGGGAACACTCGATTGAGGTATGTGGCCAATCGGTGTCGCGACCACACAAGTCCAGGCATAGGGTTGGTCGTAGTAGGTTTAGAGGAACCTGCTACCTAAAGATGTTGTGCCATTGCGATCTGCTCTGGTGTGAACTGAGACAATAATGAGCTCATCTGCTCGGGTAACATGCCGGCCGGAGTGACAGGAAAACTAAACCTAGGAGAGTATGGCTCATCGTCATCAGCCATGGCTAATCATACATAAATAACACCCACAAAATATGTTAGTTTACAGAAAAAATGCTTAATCAATACAAATAACAAATCAACAGAGCTGCAATACAAATAAATGAATCTAAAGTGTATTGTAGACTAATAAAAAGAGTTTTACAAAAGAGTTCCTAGCAAATATCATTAGTTAATCTCTCATCCTCTATGAGATCTGATGTACCAAAGATGTCTATCTTAATTCGTACTTCTACAACTTTATCATTGAACTCTACTTCTTCGTCGCTCTGTGCATTAGCTTCAGTATTTGAAACCTCATCTCTAGGTTCAGACAATTGCTCACTGCTGACATCCACCTCAAAATCTAAACCTTAAGTTTCCATCGGTCCTAGGCTTTGTTCATGAATCACCTCTTCGACCTCAACATCCAGTCCTTCACACACTTGCTTGCTCCATGGAGCAACTTGAACAGCATAGAGCTAGCAGGGTTTAGATAGATCATTCTCATCATTTTTTGTCCATAGTGGATCGTGTGTGAACACAACTTGTTCACAATGCTGCGGAAGTACAAATGTATCCCGCACATTTGTCCACACCCGCCTAGAGTTCACTTGAATCAATCCACTCTTGTCTTTATGCACAATTGCATTAGGGCCACTGGTAATAACTTTGAACCACTTGACATCAAAGATAAACATATCAAATTTTCTAAATCTAATCTTCAAGATGTCTTGGATGTAGCCAAAGTATTTAAGTTGGCTAGTCTCTATGTTCTCATCCCTGGAAGTGCTCCTCCTTCCTTGGAAAAAGCTTGCCCTAACATCAGTATTGAAAGTGACCCTTTGTTTGTCGATCCATTGCACTCTGAAGTGTTTCCCATGTGACCACAAAGCTCCATATTTGTGATACTGCAACCACAAAATTGAAACAGACTAAAAGTTATTAAAGCAATGTGATCATGTGGAGCTCAAAATGGAAGTTGTGTAAATATACATGCCAATCACAACTCCTTGACATCTCCTCTTCCTCTTCAATAATCAAAACTCCATTCCTCTTTGCCTCTGGGATTGTCGCATTTAACCACCATCTAGTTGGAAAGTCATGAAATTTTTGAAGATGATCTAGAAAATGAAGGTTTCTACGATTGTGCTTGTATTTTAGGCGATCTGTTAGGCGTTGTTGCTTTTTCCCTTCGTACCTCTCTAGCCACTTTTGCATGATGTCTGATTTGAGAAGGCAAAATCTCATAACCTTTTCTCACATTGTGATGTCCATCTTCCTAACAATGTCTTGTCCCTGCGGCTCGTCCCCTGTCACCTTGATGTTGACCTCATTAGTCCACATTCGGGGCATCTCTGGATCAATTGAGACAAAACAAAATTCACCAAACAAACCCCTTTAAAGTTTTCATAAATCTCTCCAAGAAGAACATCCACCTGCTATGGACCACCCCAACAACTGCAACTTCATCAACCCCATGCTTTTGGATGGTAAGAATGTTTGTTGGAAAGTACTTCTCCACCATGCACACTGCTTCAATAGCATTTAAGCGTGCTACATCGATGCTTTCTCTTATCTCTTTTGAAATGATCCAACATACCAACTCACTGATTTTGTAGATTTTTCTTCTAATGTCATCTATCTAACAACCCTTTATGGCAATTGATAAGATGAACTGTAAAACTTTGTGCCAATTGTTTGACTTAAGACCATTGAGATTGTCATCTCTGGTAAAAGCGGTTTTCAAACATCGCATGCACCCTGTGGAGTCTTGAATGAAGATCTAGTCTTCTTCACTTGTTGCTCTTCTGCACGACTCAGAACCCATGGACCTTTTGGTATAGAAAACTTTCCATTGGGTTTAAGTCGATGCCACATATCTGGCATTTAACTCATAACCTACAGGTCGTCTCTTTGGGCCTTGCTCTCTCTTTTTCCAGTGATGGTTTTCCATATGATCTCCCCCAAATTCTTGAAGATGTGCATGGGGTGAAGCAAATGATTAATCCGCAGGTCACTCCAGTATGGAAGTTCATGGAAAATAGGAAGTCTTTTCATTCCAGGTGGCATCCAATCTCCCCTCTCCGGCCACATGTTTTTCCAATCGCACGCTTGCAGTGGATGCATGTCATGTTTTCATATGTTTGGTCCACGTAGCTCATGTTCTTTAGGAAAAGTCTACCTTGCTCCTCATAAACTGTCTTTCTTAAATGCTTAGAGCAGTGGAAGCCAAGTTGAGGACCACATTTCGGACATGCATGATTTCCCAAGTAACTCAAGCCTCAAACATCACAAAATTAAAATATAAAAGCGTTGGCATAGCCAGGAATCACATGTGTGTGAGGGTTTCAAAGGCACTTACCTGAGCACTCACCTAATCCAGGCCAATTGTGCATTGTCCACATGAGAATGCCTTGCACATGTACATTTTGTTGTCCAATTGGTTGGGACATATCAACCACATCGATTCCTTTCCACAAGATTTGAAGCTCTTCTATAAGTGGTGCCAAATAGACGTCCATGTTCTTTGCTTTGTACTTTCCTGGGATGGCCCTTCTTGATAGCTAACCATGGTGGAAGATTATAATAACCATACAAATAGGCCACGTGCTCCATGATGAACTCCATAATCCAAATGGGTTTACTCCGTCCATTTCCAGACCAAAGCGGATACATTGAGGCTTGTTCTTAAATGTAGGCCAACTTTCCTCTATGTGCTTCCATGCACGAGAGTCAGCAGGTACCCGCATCACATCATCTGTCGATCTAGTATTTGAGTGCCATGTCATCAAAGCGGATATAGACTTGCACTTGAATATGCTCTTTATTCTTGGAATGATAGGAAAGAGTTGAAGGACCTTTGCAGGGATAAATTTTCCTTGTGTGTCCTCGCTGTACCTATTTGATCCACAATTGGGACACGGTTCCAAATTTACATACTCATTGCAAAAAAGTATACATCATTAGGATATGCATGTATTTTGTGATAATCCAAGCCTAAATTAGTAAGAAGCTTTTTAGCAGCTGGACGGGTAGGGAGCATGTGATTCCCTTCTCGCAAGATTTTCTCATTGAGCAAATTGTCGTTACATGAACAAGTCAACCCCCTGATCACATTATTGAACTGTAATGTGCACTTTATCATGCTTAGGATACAATGTATTTACCTGAAAAGCTTTGTGACTGAGGCATCAGACAAACCATAGACAGACTGCAAACTAAGCATTGCCAACGCAGTACTGAGAACTGAGATCTTTACACATCTGTAAAGTGGCATGCATGCAAGACTTTGCATCATCTCGCCCTCTTTATCATGATATCATGCCATTGATATGAACAGGATGACTGAGGTTGGTCCGCAGTATTGTGTTCAATGTTGCCATTTTCTATGTTTGTAATGATGGGCTCCATGTCAAAGAACATGTCCAATATCTGCTCCATCTCTACTTCTTGAAATTCCACATCATGTATTGGTTGGGAGGACTCAATCCATGACTGCTCTTTTGAAAGTCGTCTTCTCTAGGATGAAGTTGGAGCAATATCTACTTCCGGAGTTTGACCTTCAGTCTCTACACCATGAGATCGATAACGCAGGTCTTGTAGATGTTCAATCGGAAAGAGATTGTGATTGCATATATGTTGGTAGTAATTTTTTTGTTTTTGAAAGATTTGATGCTTGCAGTGCGCACAAGGACATGACATCCTATCGTCCATACTTTATCTACCAATGATGCAACAAATAGTTATAACACTCTAGTTGTTATAACTGCACACTGCTAAGTACATGAAAATACATGACAACCTCACATTCTCTAGACAAGCCCAATCCCCGACGCCCGCACACCTCGACCTAGAGGTGCACGGGGATTAGGACCACAGGTTAATAATCTCGTCTTCATTGGTCAATAACTATATATTAAGGTTCTTGAAGTCTGTGTGCACTTTGGAAGTCCGATTGCATTTTTTCAACTATTTGCTGCTAGCTCTAACAACCTCACATTCTCTAGCCAGGCCCGATGCCCGCACACCTCGGTCTAGAGGTACACAGAGATTAGGACCATAGGATAATAATCTCGTCTTTATTGGTCAATGACTATATATTAAGGTTTTTGAAGTCTGTGTGCACTTTGGAAGTCTGATTTGCTGCTAGCTCGAGCTCTAGCAATCTCGCATTCAACTATTTGCTGTTAGCTTGAGCTCTAACAATCTCACATACGATCCCCGGACACCTCGGTCTAGAGGTGCACGGAGATTAGTACCACAGGGTCAATGACTATATATTAGTGTTTTTGATGTTTGTGTGCGCCTAACCTAACCTATAACCTAAACTATAACCTAACCTATAACCAAATTAAACCTAGCTATAGCTTCACCTATAACAAAACTAATCGAAGTACGTTTGCGTTTTCTGAAGTACACGAGTCATTCTTGAAGTTCATTTGCATTTTTTCTACTATTTTTTGCGGGCTAGCCACTTAGGGTTCTATGGATTTTGATTTGGCCGCTACTAGATGACGCATCGTGTTTGGTTAGGGCACACTATGTAAAGCCGCTAAGGTAAAGCCCTCTAAAACATATAAGGGTATCGTTAGGCCATTTAGTCTGCTTAGGGATAGCTGATACGGGTTATCGGCTTTAGATTAACGACTTTTGTTTTGGCCGCTAATACATTACTAAATTTGGAGCGTTAGGGTAGGCTATGTAAATCGGCTTAGGTTTGGCAACTTTTGATTTGGTCGCTCCAAATCCAATTAGTGTAGCGCTTGGCCATTTCTATCTGCTCATAGGGTTTGAGGGTTATGGTTTAAACGATGATAGATGGTCGTGTTTGGACGTTTCACCGATAAGTATTTAGATTAACATAAAAGTACATAAGCTCTAACTATCCGAGCACAAGTCCATCTATAATCTAAACATGAGTTAACTTAAAATATAATGTAACCTAACTTTTTACATACAACCTATAACCTAACTTAACCTAACCTATAGCCTAACTTGTTGCCTAAACCTAACCTATAATCTAGCTAACCTATCCTATAACCTATAACCTAACTTATAACTTAATTTAACCTTTAATTTGAACCTAGCTTATAAGTTAACCTGACATAATTAACGTCCTATAAGCTAACCTAACCTAATCTAACATAACTTAACGTATAACTTAACTTATAACTTAACATATAACCTAAACTAAACCTAACCAAAACCTAGAACCTAAACCTCATCAATCGCATAATTTCAAAAGCGACATAATTAAAAACAAAATTTCCTCAAAACAAGATTTTTTCATAAACCAAAATGAAAAATTTTTCTAATTCAAAACAAAATTTCATAACACAAACCATAATTTCTTTTAAAGCATAAAAGTTTCTTTTATCAATATGCAAATTAATTTAAATAAATTTATATGCATTAAAAGTTCAAGCACTTACATGCGGTCTATTTGAGCAAAAAAAGGTGTTGTTAACGTCCTCGAACCTGCAGAAACACACACACACACACCATGTTAAACCCTAAACCCAAAACCTACAAGTAAACTTGAAAACAATCTCACCTTAGTGCTATGGAGTAGTCCACGAGCAAGATTAGCACCTCCGACAACTTGTTTCGCACCAGACCTGTAAGAGGTGAGGAGGAAGAGAGCAAGAGAAAAGGTGCAGGAATAAGAGAAATGTGCAGGGAAAGCCCGTGGGTTTGTTTTTTGCAAGGTCCAACGGGTAAAAAAATCGGTATAGGTGTTACAACAGGCATCGGTACACACGTCGAAAAGTGCATTGGAACAAGCATCGGAAGATACATGGGAACAACCGTAGGAAATTTAAAAATGAAAACCTTTTAAAACTGCATCTCCCTCCAAACTTACCTACACATTTATCGACACCCACCATTGACGTTGGTAATTTGGCGCCGAAATTTAAGTGACCTCTTATAGTGTCAGCCATTTTTTGCATCTGCTTGGCATATTCGTTAACTTGCTGGATGGCTTCATCATTTGTCTGCCAATATTTATGCTTTGTAGGCTACCTAGATGTTTCAGTAGTCTCTGTATGTGGCTTCTTGGGTGGGGCTGTGGTTGCTTGTGGTTGCATCGGGGTTCTACCTCTGTTTGAGGCTGCATGGTTGCCTTGGCTACTTTGTCTTCTTAAGGCTTTGTGGATGCCTCAGCCATTTCCTGTTGGGTGGTTGTAGAAGGAGTGGTTTCAGTTTCTGTTGACTTGGGTTGCTCAAAATTTGTTGCCTCCTCTGGTTCAGGCTCAGGCTCCTTTACTTTGGCTTGCTCGCCCTCACTGGGTCTAACTGGCGATGAAGGTGGAGGACTTGGCATAGGTTGGTCTTCCTGTTCTGTATATGGTGATGATGGTCTGGGAGACATCTCACCATGTTCGTGCTGAGATTCACTCTGTTGGGCCGCTTCAGCTTGTCTCTGTTGCTCCACCGCATCTTCCCTTGCTTTTCTTTCTGCTACTTGAGCTTCTTTTTGCTTTAAGGCTTATGCTTCCTTGTACATGTGTTCAAGAGAATCCTTGGGATCTTCTGGTTCTCTCCTGGCAGGATTCTTTGTTCGCGGGCCTTTTATATCTCTTGGAACCCACCATGCCGGGTCCTCACCTGCAACTTGGCGACTTCTTTCGTAGGTTTGTTTTTCACTTTCAAACCTCACCTTCTTTTGCTGAGGTTATTCCTGATGTGCAACCACTGCTTTCTTCTTGATCTCCTCTCTTCTGGCTCTATTCTCTTCATTGTCTGAACTTTTGATGCTATGTGCTTCATGAGAGCTTTCTGCCGACTCTTCATCAGATTTGTAAACTCTCTTTGTCAAGCGGGTGGTTCTTGGAGATGGCTGTGCCGACACGATCCATGTGTTCTGATATGGGGCCATGTGGCAACTTGTTTGCCATGCCAATAGCATGGTATGTTATTCTTGTCAATACCTCAGGTGCACCCAGATACATGATCTTACCCTCTTTCTTGGCACCTTTCAGCGTTGATGGCACATACTGCGCGTGATCAATGGGTTGCCTAGTTGTCGACTCAACACTTGAGTGAATGTAGTTGCAATTGCATGATTTGGTGTTGTGTACCTTGGCGGTCTATTTGCTAGAAAATGTAGGTGTTGATGATATAACTGTGCTGGTTCTTCCACATGTTTCTGTATGAGATCAGCAAAGGTTGCCGCAACAGTTTCTTTGGTGAAGGTGTCTGTTGTCTTCCTATTAGGGCCCTCATTGTCATTCCTTCTGTCAACAACTTGAGTGCCTTGGCCACAGTTTCTTTTGTGATAACCACATTGACTTTCTGCCCTTGCTGGTTAGTAATTTGGGCTGGTCCATCTTCCTTAATTATAGACAAGAGCTCATAGGATTTTTGGAAGTCTACACCACATGGTTCTTGGTCGTAGAATTCTTTGAGACCAAGCCTTCTGTTAGCCTCCTTTGTGTCAGGCTTTGCCATGACATCATAGATTTATTTTGGTAGTAGTTGCAGGTCTACCTGATGTCCTCCTTCACTTTTAAACCTGCCTGTGAAAGCTGTGGTGTTGTTCTCTTCAAGCTGTTCACTGGACAGATATGTTGCTCTGGTCATCTTTATTGAACTGGGGTCCAGTTGGTAGGGTGGTAGCTCTTGCAACTTCTCTTTTTGAGAGACCCTCTTCTTGGACTTCTCCGCAGCTTGCATTGCTCCTGTTAAGTAAATAGAGTGTTAAAGTTAGAATTTTTTTTGCAATTTCCGCTCTGAAATGTCCTTCAGTCTGAGTTGCTAACAAATTGAGTCCAATTTGCTTCAAATAAATTTTTGAAATGCTTAGATGCATAAAAACATGTAAAGATCAAAATCATAAAGTCCAAGAAAAATTTTGCAACAAAAATAAATAATTGCGATTATTTATAGCTGAGTAAAACTTTTTGTAATTTTGGCATCGTAGGCTTGAAACATATATCAATTAGATACTCTTTGCGAAGTGAGGGCTCATTTGAGTGCATCGGATGAAAATGGTACCAGATTCACGCTTTCAGTCTCTGAAACAATAGGTATAAAGGGATTTTGAGATCCAAATTAGCTCAAATTTGGCCAGTGGCACTGAGACATCATGTGCTTTGGTCCCATGAAGTCAAAGTTGCAATTTCCCCCCATCTTGGGAAAAAAGTAAATAATTACGATTATTAACTTTTTCAACAAAATGAACATTTTTTGAAGCAACTTAGTTTTAGGCATGATGTAGACTATGTCTATGAGGTTTAAGGTGATTTGGATCAAAAAATGTGACTGATAACTCAAAATTTGGATTTGAAGGACTTGTTTGCGTTTTTTTGACAATATTCCAAGTTATCATTGATCAATTTGGCTCATACTTGAAATGTGGCATGTAATAAGTGTGTACAAATGATAGGTGATTGAAGGTACCATTTTCAAGCCAAAAAATTACAAAAGTAAATAATCGAAATTATTTATAGCAGTCAACTTTTTTTGCTAAAATTGATAAATTTTGACCTAAATATATTCAATACACCTAAAACAAGTCCTTAATTGAATTTGGTAAAGTTTTGTCTTGTCGTCATGACTTCGTGCTTTGTAGACTCTGAAATCACGGATTTTTGTGACTACATGGCCTGTGGAGTTGGTTAGTCACTTTTGCGACTATAGACTTGTCCGCTACATAATCATGAAGCAACTCATCCAAATTTGGCCCATTTGGAGCCAGTTTGACTTCGTATGTCAAATTTGACACTTTGTAGCCTTTGAGCTGTTTTTTGCCTTTTGAGAGCTTGACTTGATTGATTTTATGAAACCAACCATATACATTGTATATAGACCCATTATATAAGCTGTCTGTGGAGTCAGAATCCAATTCTGGCATCTAGGAAAAACCTAGCTTTTCTACTTGGGACCCCCCTCGACCCTTGTCAAATGGTCAATTGTTGATATAGAAGTGTTCTATTATGTAGGGGCATGCTACAGTTCAAGTTTCATCCGATTTGGTTGAGCTGACAGGTCGCTAGGGTCAATTTTTGGTCGTAGGACTTCGTGCACTGCTCAGATTCTAGGGTTTTTTCCTGGGGTTTAGACTAACTACTGGACATATAGAATGGATCATCGATAAGTATAGAGCTTACCCCTCATGTCTCATGTGAGACGGCGCTGTAAACGGACATCTGTGTACTCCAGAAAATGCGCACGAAGAAGGTCAAAAGCTCTCTCTCCAAAGGCGACAAGTGGAAATGAGGTGGTTTTAGGCTATCCTGGATATCTATACTCGGACTTCCCGAACCATTTTTTCCCAAATTTCTCTACTAGTCCTACTAGGGTATGAAAGCTATGTTAGACTCAAAAATTTTCCCAATCGGATTCCTGTAGCTCATTCTGCAAGAATTTTGCAAAAGTAGGCATTGGCCGCCTAATTTAGGGTTTCCACTTCCATCTGCCGATTTGATTGAATTTTTTTGTGCATGTCTGCCTTGTTCTTTTGATCATCAACCTATCTTCATTTTTTTCATCTGAGCTGAATTGCTATTTATTATTAATTTTTGACATGTTTATTGAAAAAATCAAAGAAAATAACAAAATGCGCTAAAAAAGAAAAGTGAAAATCCAATAATTAAGAAAATCCATTGAAAAACATAGCTTTATTGTTTTTTGTTGGATTTCTCTATTTTTAAGTCCCAATATCTAGAAAAATGATGAAAATTAACTAGAAAAGACTATTTTTTGATGATTTTCTCATAGTATATACACTATTTACACTCATCGAGGAGATATTATCAATTAAATTTCCCATGTTGATGATTTGTAAGGGAATTATTAGGTAATTGTGTAAAAAATCACACATTAACATCAAACTTTTTTCTCCCTCTTCAAACATTGCTCTTAATTACTTAGTTTCCTTCCACCCCTCCTAGATGGCGTACTCCGGGACGACTATGTGCATGGGTTGAAAAATCATGTCTATGCATAGCCTTGGTTGGCTCTACCATGCTTTAAAGATCAGTGCAGTTAAAACCATTATATTGTGCAATAGTTGGGTCTTGAGTAATTAACTCAAGGGTTTCTAATGTCGAGGTTTTCCTTGGCTTTCTTCCAAAGAGAAAATCTTGTAGCTTGTGTGCTCTTTGATTTATTGTACCGTCACGATGCTTTGGTATGCTAATTTCTTGAGTTGTCAGTATCAATAATGATGGTTGCTGTTGAGCTTTTACCCGCCATTGGTATCTTGGTTTGCCTTGGTCAGAATGTTGTGGTTGAGTCTTTTGAGTCTTAACTCTCCATTGCTTGATTGGTTTTACAGTTTGCGGAAAAGATAAGTGCTCCTTTTCTTCCAAATCCATTTCGTTTTAAGTTCCCTTCTCGGAGATGCTCTTCTTTGCGTTTTGAACCTTGGAACCATCTTACGTACGGTAGATGATGTTTTGGGCACCCAAATTTGAATCGGATTTTCCTTAAGTTGTGCCTTTGGTACCCAAATTTACCTGACTCCTTGCATGCTACTTGTAGCATTTGCTTTTCTATAAGATGGAGAAGATTGATTGCTTCGTGGTTTGCTCTGCTGGTAACCTCCTTTCCATTCCTCCTTGCTTGGTGCAATTGGAAAATGAGTTGTCTTCCTTTAGGTGATAGTTTGAGTTGATTGGTATCTCAATCTGGTACTACCTTGTACGTTCGCATCCATGTACTATCACATTTAAGTTGACTACTCCCAATGTTGGTGTTGGGTTCTTGTTGCATCCTTTAATAATCGTAATTCCTGCTATCAAGGATTGACTTGTTTCTTTCCCGTACATGGAATAACTGATTGCATTTACACGAGCTCTTGTGTCGAACAATGCATTTGTGCTATGTAATGGAATTTGCCTATTCAATTTGAGAGTAGCGGAAATTAATGAGAGTACTTTCAAGAAATGATTTTGTGAGCATAGCGGGTAGACATAATTGAAGATAGCAACATAATCATAGCAATTAGTTAACTTGGCATAGACAATACTTTTGCAAGAGAGTGAATTTAGAGAACATGACAACAGTTGAGGACCGGATTTATGTGGAGCCGGTCCCCCCTCCAATAGGCATTTGTATTATGATTTCTCCCATAGTGAGAGACTTGTTACAATACATTCTTTGTGTTCCTTGCGACCTAGGTGAAGCAATGAAGATGGAAAGCTTCATGCATCACCATCATAGCATAACCTAAACTTGAAGAAAGCTTTAACTATACCAAGCCTCAGTGCCAAGACCTCAAACACCTTCGAAGGTGGAGAGAGCTAGCAGGGAATGAGGGTAGGGAAGAGGAAGAAGAAACATTTCATACGAGAAAGAGCTAGTTCCTCACTTATCATAACTCTTGTGCTAGCATACATAATAGCATAGTAATGAAGAATAAATAGATGGCAAGCTCAAGCATTGAAGCATGGCTCTTGGATGGATTTGCACTCCATAGCCAAGAGTGTTGGTGTAGGCTCTCAACCTCTACTTGCTTGGAGAAGGAGAGGGAGCTGTTGCACTTTGCATAGTACACAATGAGAGTGTTTGTGTGTGTGTGTGTGTGGGTGAGTATACCCCCTAAGCAACCCCCTAGCTTGCATGGTCGACCCCCCCTTGTATCTCATGATGAAAGCTCATTGGACCCCTCCAGGCCTAGCCAATCACAAGCAGGAGCCATTACAAGCAACAGGGGTAGCCTTGGGACAAGTGTCCCCCTTTCCCCTTTGAGAGAGAGAACTTGATAAATGCAAAATCAATTAATTAAATATCCTTTATTATCATTGGACCCCTTGGGTGGCCAACCAATAGGCTTCAGGCACACCATGAGGGCAACATGAAGAGGAACTTGACAAGTGTCCTTGCTGCCTCTTCAAGGTGGGCTTCCCTTGTGTGTGTGTGTGTGTGTGTGTGTATTCTCTCTCATCCCCCCCCCCTTGTAGGCTCGCCCCCCTCCTTGTAGGGATCTTTTTGACTTTGGATGAGCAAGCCCCTTAGTCATCAAGCATGAAAAAGCACTTGAAGTAGGGGGTGTTCCCACAAGCATCTCAGGCAAGCTTCTCAAGGCACCTCAAGCACCTTAATCATGCAGCAAGTCAAGCACCTCAAGCATGGAGCCAGTTAAGCACCTCAAGCATCTTAATCAAGCACCTCAAGAATCTTAATCAAGCACCTCAAGCACAACAAGCACCTCAAGCAGGACAAGCAACTCGAGCTTGGGCCAGGCTCCCACCTCAAGCTCAGTCCTAGATTACCTAAGGTCAAAGGACTTTTACACACATTATTGGATGTCTTCAATGAAGTTAACCCTAAGGTCTTATGCTCCATTGGATAGCCTTGCTCTTTGATCGAACATCTCTCATTTGGGCCCCTTTACCATTGGACCCGTGTTGAGATAGATATATAAGCACATATCTATATCTTAACACTTGTTCCCGTTTATTCTCCCACATTAAGTGATCAATTTAATATGAGAAAATCATTTGGGTTGGTTAGATATTAGATTGTATGACATGCTATGATTGTTCAGTTGTACTTTAATACGAAGGTCCATTCCATCTAGCCAATCAAAATCTGTTGACACTACATCTTTCTGTAATTCCCATTGTCGGTCATTTGGTTTCAGAGTGTTGATGGGAATAGGTAAATGCATCCTTTCTAGCAATTCATTGGTTAGTAGCAAATTGTACTTCTTAAAACGGAATCCACCAATCCAATTAGCCATGGGTTCACCATCTAGGGTGGAAAACTTAACAGCTCTACTTGGAGATACATCTTGAATGATAAACGGTCCGTTTCCCTCTTTCTTAAACTTGGGAATGTGTTGCTTAAGGGAATAGACTAAAATTAAGTCCCCTTTTTTGAAGATTTTTGTAATTACATCAGAATCAGAAAACTCTTTTTGTTTTTGCTTTTGTGCATAAATGTGAGGTACAGCAGTTAGCCTTGCTCATCAATATTTCCTAAATCTTCAAGCTTCTCTGACAATTCATGTCCAGTCCACTCGAGATCATTAGCTACCCTTAATGTCGGCAATAGAAATCCTATTGGCAGTATGGAATCAAGACCATAAACAAGATTAAAGTATGTAGCATTTAAAGCTATCTTGAATGTAACTCTATAAGCCCATAGAGAAGCATGGAGATTCATCTCCCAATCTGTCCTTCGTGAACTAACCACTTCAGTCAATACCGAGCTAAGAATCTTATTCGTATGCTCAGCTTGTCCATTTTCTTGTGGGTGATAGGGAGTTGATTTGTTATGGATGAACATAAACTCATTAAGAAAATACTCAATTACCTCATTAAGGAAACGAGTTTCCCTATCAATGAAAATTTCTATTGGTAGTCCATATCTTGTGAACACGTACTCATATAAGAATGCGGCTATAGTTCTGGCATCATTCTTTTGAGTTGCTTTAGCCTCTGCCCACTTGGTCAAATAGTCTGTAGCTACAATGATATATTGAGCTTGGGTTCTGTAAGAAGGTGGCTGTATTGGCCCAACAAAGTCTATACCCCATTTTGCGAAAGCTCTATCCCCCATCATTGGTCTTAAGGGCATGCTATCTACACGGGTTGGAATTTTAGCTCATTGACATGCATCACACCTTCGAACATATTTCTTGGCATCTGCAAAAAGTGTTGGCCACCATATGCCTGCCATTAAGATTGCTATTGTGGTGGTCTCACTAAGGTTTTGCTTGAGTTTTGTTTCTTGTTTTTCTCGATGTTTTTGATATTTCTTGTTTTTTGTTTGAAGGATATCTACCAGTAATTGTGTTCTTGACATAATCATGTACATCTATCTGCATTAGGAATTGTGTTCTATTGGAGAATGATGACATAGGTCTAGCTTTCAAGTTTTTGGTGTCTCTTTTTCTTCTATACCATTTCTGCCTTCTCGGTCTCTAATTAGGAAAGTCAAAAAACTTTTCGTCCCCTCCTTTCATGAGTAGTTTAGCCATCACATGTTCTTTTTTTGACCCTGAATCATCTGAGGTAGCTGAATATTCTTCTAACTCATCTGTTGCATCATAGTAGAGGTCTAAAAAGACTTGTTGAGCTTTCATGAAGTCCTTGGATTCTGGAATTTTGTCTTCAATGTGAAGGATTGAGATCATTTGTATGAGAACTATGTCATAGCTGTCCTCATTGCAAAATTGAGTAGGCATAGACGTATTTACACATACATCCGTTGTTGCTAAAATTTGAGTCCACTCAAATGGCTCAAACAAATGCTCTAGAAAGGGTTCAGGTACATAGGGTTCGTCTGTGCAATCCCTTTCTAAGATACACTCTTCTCGTTTTATACTCTCATTTTCTGAGGCTCTGCACATCCAAATAGGTGTGTCTTTGTTCAATCAAGATGGAAGCTTATTTTCAACCAAAGAGACTGAATCAAATTCTTATGGGTGTTTTCATGACATCTCTATAAGTGTGATCTTTTAGATTAACCCTTGTTATTGATCCCACTTGCTTCAAGTCCAGATAACTGTTTCCCCAATCCTGGATGAGCTGTAATTGTCGCATGAAAGGTCTTCCCAAGATAATTTTGTTGTTAAGTTTCTTTCCAAATTCTACTATGGAAAAATTGTGTTGATATTCAATCCGACATGAATTAACTATCACTTTTTCAAGCACTCTGAAGGGTCTTTCGATGTTTCCATCAGCCAATTGCAATTTCATTCGAGTTTGTCTAATGGTTGGTTGTCTCCATGATTTCCATACGACTTTTGTGGTTGTGGCTATGCCTGCCCCACTATCCAGTATTACCATGGTTTCTATATCATTATATCTCACTGGAAGGGTTGTGTTTCCTTCTTCCCCTTCGTAGTATTCTCCGACTTTGTTTATTGGAACAGATCTAATCTCTTTGGCATCCATTTCATGTTTCCAATTTTCTACATTTTTTACGATTAGCCCTATTATCCCCACCTTCTCCAGAGTTTTATGTAGATCATTCCATAAATATGGTTTGATTTTTTACAGTTCTCCTAAAGTAAGAGTGCATTGGATGGGTGTAGACATGATTGAATGGATGTTGTCTACCTCTAGGGTCTGTTCCGCTCTTTTTACATGAGTGGTTTTATACACTATGGATTCATTTGTTATCTCCAAAGTAAGAGGGTAGTGTTTTCAAAGTCAACGGTTTAAACATTCCTGAAGCTTCAAATCCGCAATCCCCATACAAGGTTGTACATCCATGTCCATATCAAGAGGTAGGTTGTGTAACCAAAATTCCTCTATAGGGGTTGACTTCAAAGTTAGGCTCCCACCATTAATCTCTTTAAATTTTTTCCATAAGTGTCCTAGCTAGTCTTCTTCTATGAATGGAATTCCATCTAGGGCATTTTCGTTGTCCGGCACTATAAGTTCTGGCTCTTTTGTTTCAAGGTGGGGTTCTACCACCACTTCGGATTTTTCTTTACTGGTTCCTACCATAAGCTCCTTAGGTTTTACCATACTCTCAAGCTTGGGTTTTTGTTTTTTCAGCATTTCTTGATTAATTCTTACCAAATTTTGATAAGCCTCAAGATTAGTTGCTTCCTTGGCTAGAGAAGGATAATTTTCCCATTTTTTTTTCCATGTTTTGGCCTGCTTTAAATCCTGCTTGGTAAGCTTCCAAGGTTGCATTAATTGGCTCAAAAAATTTGTCTACCAAAATTGATCCTCCAAATCTCACTGCGGTTTCGTTGATTTTGCTTTTAGTTTCTTTCACCTTTTCTTGGATTAGTTTCTTTGTTTTTTTCTTTACTTCAGCCCTTTGTTTTTGTTTTCTCATCTCATACCTTTTGCTTCTGCTTCTTTTGGTTTTTTGAGAGGAAATTTTAGTATTCTCCGAATCATCAGAGGAGTTATGTTTCTTTTTCTTAGCCTGGGCTCTGGTGATTACCTTGAATGGAACAATCGTTTCACTCTCTGATGAGCTATTAGGTATCACTTGGATTACATTCACTACTGTTTTTTCCTTGTTTAAATGATTTTTTGGACAATCTTCAAAGAGGTGTCCCCACTTTTTGCAACAATGTATGCAATAAGCTTTAGCTACCTTGAGGTTTTTGTCAAGCTCTGGGCATTCATTTTTTCGATGATCATTTGCACCACAATTATGACAGTTTTTAGCTCTTGGCTTGATCATGGGTCTTACCATAGGAGGTCTAACACCTTGATTAGCTACATAGTACATTGGTGCAAGCTCTGGTGTAGTATAAGTCACAGGTTCTTCCATTGGTGGTGGATGTGAATTATACCAATCTCCTTCTACCATTATTGTAGATGAACTAGGCTCATCATAGGGTGTAACAAGCACTAGTGCTTGCTCATCTATGACTACCTCTGAATGTATGTACTTTACAGGCATTGCATTATGTCCAGGATGATATGGAGGTTGTTGACCCAACACGGGTTGAGGTCTTTCCATACTCATTGGTGGTCTTTGAGTTGGTGCCATATTAAGATGATATCTGTACATGGGTTGTCCTTGTGGCCTCATAGGCACGTATTGTAACTGATCTATGTGTATCACTTCAACTCTGGCTAAGTGAGTCAGCAATTGAGACTTTCAGATTCCACTTTTTCAAGAAGACAAAGACTAATCTGCAACTTGAAACTGAGTGAACATGTACTAATTTGGATTCAATTGAACCCAAAATTTCCCGGTGGCCTTGTATTATGTTGGTCTAATACTATACAAGTTCAAAAGTCAAAAGTGGTGCCTCTGTGTCGCAGTAGTAAATAATCACAATTATTTGGTTTTCTCAGTTTTTTGCATTTTTTGGATTGATTTGCCAAATATACGACTTCTTAAGGTCTCTGGATAATTTTCACTAAGTTTGAACAAAATTTGTTCAAGTTATCATCTGTTTCGTGTCCGCAGACTCGATTTTCAAGAATTTGACCTAAGTCTGACTTTTGTATCGCGATTATTTACTCCAACTATTTTTTTGCAAGTTTTTGCAACAATCTTGATACAAATTTGTTAAGCAACTTAACTTAAGCTCCCTAGCCAAGTTTCATCAAGTTTGGGTAAATTTTTGTTCAAATTGTCATCAGTTTTGTATCTACAGACTGACTTTGCAAATTCTGTTACAATTTCCAATTCAATGATCCAAATCTTACCAAATTTGGTGTGTGGGCTTATTATAACATGGTAAAGCTGGTGGCATGCAGACTTGGTCAAAAAAGTTGAAAAATGGGGCAAATATAAATAATCGTGATGATTTACTTTTGTCAAATTTTTGTATCTTTTTGGTCAAGTGAGCATGTACACTTGTCTATCACATCAATATAAGCCTATGAATTAAGTTTCATTGAGTTTGAATAAAATTTTTCCCAATTTACACTGAGGTTCTCGAAAGTCAGTACAAAATTTAGTTTTTACCTAGTTTGGTGATTCAAATCCTATGTGCCTTTACAAAAGTTGTTTGTACATATGCATAGAGTCTATGGTATCAACCTTGGTCACTTTTGAGCTGAAAGTAAATAATTGCAATTATTTACTTTAGGCCTAAAATGAACACTTTTTTGAGCTTTTTCACTGGATAGTCTTTTTATGAGCTATTTTAGGCCTCTAAGTCAAGTCAAAACTTAATTTGGCCTAAATATCAAGAAAAAGTAAATAATCTGAGTTTTTGTAAACTCTTGAAATTTTTATCTCAATGCGTCCATGAGCTTACCCACTGGTTCATACAACTTTTAAAGCATACTCTCGAGTCGGATTGGGTGGTTGGCAGTCTATTAGTGCTATCTCTAGCCGCAGACCTGAAATTCTGCAACTTCACATAAAAACTCACAAATGATTCTTTTGGAGAGTGCAATGTTTTGAAATCCACCTTGGATTCTACTTACCCTACTCCTAGGTTCTACTGCAATGGGGTTGTGGAAAGTGTCCACAAACACTCATTTTGTTGTTTTTTATGGTTTTTTGAGCTTTGATCTTAAGGTTTGTCTCGTCCATCAATCATTCTCAAAATCCGTATCTAATTCTACAATCCTACAATCCTAAAGGAACTCAACAAGTACGATTACTTCCAAGCTACCTCTACACAGCAAAAGACGACAATCTCATGCTATGCGGTTTTAAAAAGAAAGTTTTGACTCTAAGTGAACCTAGAGGAACTTAAAGGATAACTATACAAGACGCTTGTGTTTTTCCTTAGTTTAGGTCTCTTCAATCCCCAACAACGACGTCAAATGTGCGACGAGTGTCTAACCTCACTCCTATCTTATTGCAAACATAGCGAGAACCACAAATAAATTGTCAATCCATGGGACAAAGATGACTTGACTAGTGTATAGAGGCTACAAGAGGTTGTCAATCTCTTCGAAAACAACAATAACTTGCATGTAACTCAGGCTACACTCAAGTGAGTAAAATCACCAAAAATTGATCTCTCATCGGCAAACAAATCACGTCGTTACAACATCAAACGACATCCAAACGTAACAAAACTTCTAGAACATGTTTATAAGACCTAAGTACACATGCTTATGGTCTCAAATCTCACCTTAGGTCAAGTGCAAAAATTGCGATTATTAACAGCAGTAGATTTTGACCTAGTCGTTTTTGACCCAGGATGTATCGAAATCCTTAGCAATGATGCCCCCATACCCCGCCTATACTTAGTTTTTGATTTTAAAATGTAAATTTCTTCTTATTGTTAAGTATGGAGCCTGATTTACCCTTGTAATTTTCTGTGGTAAAAGCGCACATTTGTAAGACCCCCATTATGAGGAGAAGCCATCGTGCGTGAAGGAAAATCACTCACCAGAAACCAAAATTTTCACGGACAAGAATCATGGGCAACTTTAGAAGCCTCGGAGGCGGAGGCCCCTGAGGCTTTTTTTTCGCCGGAATATTATGGCAGGACGGCGGCTGGAAAGTGGTCGGAAAACAACCGGTCGGTGTTCCCGGTGGCCGATAGTCAATGGCCGATGGACGGTGGTCGGAAGTCAATGGCCGGTGGCCGGTAGTCAATGGCCGATGGCCGGTGGCCGGTGGTCAGAAGTCAATTGCCAGTGGCCAGTGGCCGAATTCAATTGCCGGTGGCCGAATTCAAAAGCTGACTTGTCTTCTCAAGGGCGGCCACACATGGGCGGATTGGAGGGTCCGATTTGGACTTATTCGCACAAGGGCGGCTACACATGGCTGTCTCTCATAAGAGAGGGCAGCCCTTTTGGCCTATAAAAGGAGGCCATTTCTACACACATTTCATAGTGTGAAGTTGATGCAACAAGGTGAGTGTGAGGCGGTGAGAGTGAAGCAAGGCGGGAGCTCTATCAAGGGTTTAATCCCTTTGTAAACTACTTCTTCTTTTGAAGTGCTAAAGCCATTGAGTGGCTGCTTTCCCGTGGACATAGCCCACATTGGGTGAACCACGTATATCGTGTGTACTCTCTCTCTCTCTCTCTCTCTCTCTACTCTATAATCTCTTGTGTGTGAAATCTATCTCTCTCCATTAAGTAATCTACTCAAAAATCTATTTAGCTACGTCTTATTTTCTAACACTTATGATGAGATTACGCGGGTCGGCGATGCTAAAAGCTACAAAGTATCATGAAATGCTTACGTCAGTGCATAGAGCTCTTACCTGCGATTGCAACACAACAGACGCGGCTGCAATGTGACAACTGGGGAGGGAGTAGGAAGTGTGAGAAGGAGAGAAGTGAGCACCGTTAGCTCATGCTGTATTTCATTATCCAAGACTTATGAAAAAATTACAAAAATTGGTTTTTATACCTGAGCCAAGGTTTTTTGGTGGTCAAAACTAATAATCTGGAAGCTCTAACTAAAGACAGTTTGATACAATCTGGAAGCTTGTAGCCTCAACTCATCAGTTACAAAGTTTATCCAAAAAATAGGAGTTACAACATTCTCGATTCATCAAAATAATAAATGTTTTTTATAATGAAAGCTCTAAAAATGGTATCCAAGTTAACTTGCTGCTCACACAAATATAAACTCACTTGTCATTTGATCCTTCTCCACAAATTGCTACATGGAATCATATCAAAGGCTTTCTTAAAGTCCACAAAACAACAATACAATTGCTTGTCTTTCAACCGACTTTCCACCATGGGAACACAAAGAGTGACAAGATAATGAATGGTGCTATGGCATCGACAAAAATCTGCTTGTCCTTTTGCACGCTTGTCATTCTCTTCAACCCAATCACTCAATTTTATCTCCATTGTGCACCCAAACAACTTTGCCATAAGAGACCTAATCATTATAGTCTGGTAGTTGAACTTACATTCTTTACATCCCCTCCTTTATGCAAAGGCTTGACCCAATCAATACTCCAATCATAAGGTATACCATGTTGAAGTGCAAGGTTGAACATATCACACATCCACTCATGGATAAAATCTCCCGTCCATTTGATAATCTCCGGCTTGATACCTTGAAGATCTTTTCTTAGACTTGAAAAAGTTGTTGCCTTACTTTCCATCTTATTCTCTTCTTTTGAATGAATGTCTTGTATGTATGCAAATGACTTTGATAGTTGTCTTTGTCCATAGTTGCATCAAGATTTATCAAGGACTTTTGAGAATCTTGACATTCTTTATCAAACCACCCTTTGCGTGATCTATCTTTCTTGATACCATGGAGATGCTTACTAAGGTAAAAATATACAATGTCCAGGCACCCAAGGCCTTTAGGGCTCCACCACTGACTAAATCTGCAACCTAGGCACAAAAATTGACCTATTCTTTATAGCTTGGAACTCCCATTGAGCCCATAACACATTAGAAATATTACAATGGCTTGAAATAAATCAGGAATTTACAATACGTGACCATTTTGGGAAAACGTGGAAAATGTGTAACTCCACTCTTTACTGCTTCTTTGTATTCAACCTTGATGTGCATCCGTATGTCTTTGGTCTTTAGCAGCTTCTTTTAAGTGACGTTGACTCACTTAACATTCCCCTCTTTCGATTTTAGTGCCCGTCCTTGGGCTCTATTGAAAAGTGTGCTTGGAGGCAGGGGAAGGTTTTGATTGGTTGATTGTGTTCATTGGTCGTTGAATTTGTTGATGAGATTCAATTTGTTGCATCATCTTCATTGGTCCAAATATATATGATGGGAGAGATGATGTTGCATTTGTCCGTTGTAATAGCATAATGATGAGGCTTCTGTTCATTTATGAAAAGTACATACAAGGAAAGTAGAATTATGAGGTTCTAAAATTAGGGTATAATACCTGAATGATCAAAGGGAAAAAACCCAGTGGGAAAAAAGTACCTTTGGGATACGCGCATTATTGGAGTACTTATTAGCATGGGAAATATTAATAAATAATGAAGGGACTATTTGGTGATAGATATGGAAATAAAAAGGGTAGCAAATATGAGAGAATAGCATGATGGAAAATTGGTTTGCCTGTTGTAGTCCACTCAAGGTGCATAGGTGAAAGCAAAAAAGAGTGTCCAATGCATATGTCCAATGATGGGACATCCTATTTATGCATATACAAAAATGCATGAAAAACAATATGTTGTGCGAGAAAGATTTTGAGGGGTTATTCAAAAAGATGGTGTAGCTATAAAATCATATGACATGGCTTTGCAAGCTGGCACCCCTTTAAGAATGGTTTTTGTGGACGAGGATATGTGCTCTCATCTTACTGTACACTATACGTGAGTGTTGAACTCTACGACACTCCACCAATTGTAAGTTAATAGACTTCAACTCTTATGTTCATCTCATCCAGCATAAGCAACATGACTTTAGATATGCTCAACTCTTCCAACTTGAGTGCATAAGCCTAATAACTACGACTCTTTGCACATAGTTTAATATGACTTGAAGCTTTGGGTCTAATGCCATTGCTGATTTTATGGCTCAACATCCCGACTCTGACTATGCCAAAGAGTGTTTTTTGCACCCTAGAGACTTGACTTTTTACATTCTTGTGCTTACTACAAACATTTCTTCAGGTAAAAGTAAGCTTGAATCCTCAAAAAGAGGATTAGTGAAGGACCAAGCTGCCATTGAAGGTTTCTTTTGCCATACCTGTTTTATCATCTTTGAGTCTGCATTCACGTTGGTTGGGTTGTACTTCTATGACTGTGAAGACTCCATTATCTGTTTGATTCTCCAATTAGGACTATTGTAAGAAGTCTTTGATGTTGTTGTAGGCCTCTCTTGATCTTTGACATTTGACTTTTGACTAGGAGCATCGGAAGACTTAGGAATCCAAATCTCTTGATGACCTTTGTATCTCCTTTGTTGACCTTGCTTAGCTTTAGGTCTACCTGAGCTCTTGATATCTCCATGCAGGCTTGGTGTAGTTATAGTTGGCTTTTGGTTGACTGGTAGCCAAATCTTTATATAACCTGTGTAGAATACTTGTCCAAGAGGAACATTCTTTGAGATCCGTCTTTGTTATGTATCCTCTTGAGAGTTGTGGTTGACTTTAGCATCTTTCAATGTTGTTATGTTGTATACCTGCCTCTTAGGTATCCTAGGATATTTTTGAGGTCGATACCTTGTGGGCCTTCTTTCTTGGGAGGGACTTGAAGTTTCCTCATATGCCCTAACCTGTGGTTTTGGTACCCATATCTGTCTGTTACTTTTATAGTACTCCTGTTCCTTCAAGCTCCATTGTGATGCTATCCATCCCATGTGTTTGTCCTTCTGTGTTGATTTCCTGTTTTTAATCCAAATCGGATCACTGACTTTGACTAAATTTCTTTGAGCAAACACTTGCTTGACTTTCCTTTGCTTTCTTGAGTACTTTGGATGAAATACCTTTGCTCTTTTGTTTTCAATTGGGTCGTCATTTGACTTGAAGTTTTGAAAGCCTGACTTGCTTGAAGAAACTGATCCATGAGGGTTCTTTGATGTAGAGGCATGTTCTGTCACACCTTCTGTGCTAGTCAGTGGAAGGTCCACTTTAGCTTTACCTTTGTCTGCTGATTCGATTGGCACTGTCTGATTGATCGTTGGGCTTCCTATTTCTTCTTGGTTGTCTACAACCCTGTTCTTCTTAACTTCTGGCTTTGGTGGAATTCTTTGCTCCATAGCTATTGTGGTTGCTCTTTATTCTATTTGATCTGCACTTTTTATTGCCTGATTTCCTTTAAGCTCTTCTGAAGTTTTGTTTGATGGAGATGAATCATTCTCAATAAGGTCTGCTTTGATATAAATCTCCATTTTAATTGTGCTTGAGGACCTTGTGCTGTCGTCCACGGGTGACCAGTCCTGTTCTTCATTCTTTGTTTTCTGTGATGACTCCGTCTTGTTTGAATTATGTATCTCTGACCTCTTCTCGGCCATTGGCATTCCCATTATGATGTTGTGAACTTACTTCAATGGTGGTGGAGATGATTCCACAGCATTTTGATTGTTTGTTTCCTGATATGCTCACAAATCCAAGAGCATATTCCAGTTGTGGTTGGCCACATCTTTTCCAAGTGCAACAAGACATGAGGTTCTTGTCTAACTAAAAATCTAGCTTTACTTCTCTTGACAGCTTTTCTTCATTTTCACTGGTGATGTTGCACTTGATCTTCTCAAGATTTCTTTCAGTATTGAGTGCTTTTGTGGTGGCGGTGTCCGTGGGTTGAACTTTTTATACATTGGCTTTGTCTTGATCACCTGCTTCTGTTGATGTTGGCTCGTTTTGTTATAATACCACACCTTTTGTTTGCAATTGATGAGCATTGTCCTCCTGCATCTGGGTAACCCTTGATCTTAATAGATCCATTGTACTTTCTAGCAGAATCTATCTCTTCGGAGGAGATTTTGGTGGTGATCTTTGTATATCCTTCTGGACTTTAGCTTTCATTAACTTTGACTTATCTGTTACCTATTCTGGCAGCTTGAGACTTTGTATCATCTTTAGATAGTCCTTGACTTCAGGTTTAGCATCCCTAGGGGCTTGTACAAGGTCATGATCTTGTTGATATTCATTACCATGTGCATCTTGATATGCATATGTGAGCTTGATCACATGTAACTGCTTGAACACTATTGGATTTGTTGGCTTTTGACTTTGACTTGTGGAGATTAGCTGAAACTTTTGTCCTTGATGATCTTCATAGAAGCATTTGCCTGTAGATTCTGATGGAATCTGGATCAATTGGAAACTTCCAACAACCATATAATCTTTCATGGTTTCTGATTTGAAGGGGTCTGTTGGCTAGAAGCCCTAGGGATTCTAACTAGTGTAGCATTTCCTGGTACATAAGCTAAGCTAGATGGATTTACAGCTCCCCCCTTCCTTGGGTGATTGCTATAGCCTACTGCATTGTAAGAGTTCAAAACTGTTTGGCTCTGATTTAGTCTCACCTTTTGGGATTGTGAAGGTACACTTTGGGTAGCACTGTTGATGTTTGATATCTGTAAACCTTCTGCATAGTTTCCTATGTATCTTCGTGAAACATGACAAATTATTCCCCAAGTCAAGCTGTAGATAGCTTTATCTTTGCCCTGATAATGTCTATCCCATGGGTCTCCTATGATATGAGCTTCTGTGGTTTTAGGACCCAATGCATCATAGACTCGCATCTATATCTATGACTGTTTTGATCAAAGTATATCCTCGTTTGGTCACAACATCAAAGCTTGGTTTCCGATGGAGGAGAGTTTGGCTCTTAACAGTTTTCTGGGTTCACTTAGGTGATATCCTTTAGCTCTGGAGAGGATGGGTTATAATAGATTCTTTCCTCTAAAATGAACCATCCTTTCTAATCTATCACTGGACGCACTTCTATGAGCTGGTATGTGGGCCATTCAAACATAGGTTGATCCTTTTTGTACAATTTTCCTTTTTGGTCTACATAGTGTGCATATGAATTATGTGTACCATACAAAGCTAACATCATTCTGTTTGATGTGTTCCTTAGACTCATGAATGATTGCAGAATCATTTGCAAACCTAATAGTCTTTTCAGCCTTCGGTGATATCTTGAGACCTTGAATAAATTCATGCAAGAATTTGTTGTTCAAAGGATCAATTTTAAGCTTTTCAGGTGTCTGTGCATCCTTATGCTCATTTTGAACTCGCAATGTTTTTATTGCTGCTTCTAACAGTCATGCACAATCATCTGATTGCATTAAAAGTGACGAGTTAGATGCACTTACATCGAGATTTGCATTTCCAACTTTCTCTGTGCCTTGCTTGTTGGCAGTTGATATGTCCCTGTTGACTGGATTTCTTAGACAATCTTCATAAAAGTATCCACCTTTTTGTCCACAATCTAAGCAATACGCCATGACTGGTGGTATTTCAACTGGTTCTGTCATGTCAAGCTCTTGATGAGAAGTTTCTGATTCTATGCTTGCCAATTTGTTGGCATATTCTTTCAAAACACTGAGCATCAAGCTATAGAGGGCTCCATCTTGACCTTTGTACCGTCTTTGTCTTGGTTCTCCAATTAGACTGGCTTCTATTGGTTGATCTGTTGGATCTTTTGATTCTGGCTCGTGATTGTAGATCTGAACATTGTAATCCATGTACAATGACCTTGATTGCATATGCACTAAATGGATGCTTTGCAGACTTGTGTAGATTTCTGGATTTACACTTGGGTTGACTTTTTGAACTTCTATCTGCACTTCATCTTTCAGCTTGCAATACCTGGCTCCAGTGAAGTCTATGAACATCTGGGAGTTCTCTAAAGCAAGCTTTACTCTTATCAATAGGATCTTGGCTCCTATGCTGCTTTTATTGCTCATTAGATATTTGTGGCCTTTTGATGGTTCGGGTGGCTAGTGTGAGGTTAATGATGCTAGAACTTGTATTTTGCTGATGTCGAGATGCTACCTATTTGTCACTTTCCGGACCGGGGCATGCCTTCGGTGTCAATCTTTAGTTTGGTGCCGCTTTCACATGCTTTTGACCGTCTTTCTCCTTTTGTTGATGGTGTGGTGCTCATTTTTTTCTTCGCTTTAAATGTTTGTGCATATATTATTATGCATGTGTGCGTGTAGGTGTTTCATGTGTGTGAGCGCATCATAAGTGCGTTTTTCATGCGTGTAAGTGATCTTGTGTGTGTGGAAAGCGTGTGGGTGTGTGTGTATATGTGTGTACAAAAAGAGAGCAAGATATGGGTGAGAGAGAGGTCGAGGGAGTGTGCATGGGAGCATGTGTGTGTGTGTGTGTGTGTGGGAATGAGAGTGAAAGAGGGATTTTTTTAACATGTTGGCTCGGTACAAGAATGAGGGGAAGAGAGCAGGACAGTGAACAAGGGAGGAAACAGAGGGAGGGAGAGGGTTAAGGGTGTGTGTGTGTGTGGGGTTTGTGGTGTGTGTGTAAATAATGAGAGAGAGAGAGAGAGAGAGAGAGAGAGAGAGAGAGAGAGAGAGAGAGAGAGAGAGAGAGAGAGAGAGAGAGAGAGAGAGATTGTTTTGCCATGTGCCATGCACGAGCTGAGCCGACATAGGAGAGATGGAAGGTGAACGAGGAAGAGAGCAGGACAGTGAACAAGGGAGGAAACAGAGGGAGGGAGAGGGTTAAGGGTGTGTGTGTGTGTGGGGTTTGTGGTGTGTGTGTAAATAATGAGAGAGAGAGAGAGAGAGAGAGAGAGAGAGAGAGAGAGAGAGAGAGAGAGAGAGAGAGAGAGAGAGAGAGAGAGAGAGTGATTGTTTTGCCATGTGCCATGCACGAGCTGAGCCGACATAGGAGATATGGATGGTGAACGAGGAAGAGAGGGAGAGAGACAGTGAGCGAGAGATGGGGATGGATACGGTTGCATGAGGGTGTGTGTAAGTGTGTGGTAGGTGGTAAGAGAGAGAGAGAGAGAGTCTTCTGCACCTGGCTGTCGACACCGAGTCAGAGAGAGAGAGAGAGAGAGAGAGAGAGAGAGAGAGAGAGAGAGAGAGAGAGAGAGAGAGAGAGAGAGAGAGAGAGAGAGAGAGAGAGAGAGAGAGAGAGAGAGAGAGAGAGAGAGAGAGAGAGAGAGAGAGAGAGAGAGAGAGAGAGAGAGAGAGAGAGAGTCAACGGGGCGAGAGAGAGAGTGAGGGTGAGGGAGTGGGGTGGCGCTAATGGAGGGGCGAGAGGGGGATAATGGAGAAAAGGGAGGGAGTGGTGCCAGGGGGGGGAGGGCACTATGGGCGCGCAAGGGTGGGTTGGCGGCAGCAACAAAAAGAAAAAAACATTTTTTTGTTATTCTACTTTATGCTTTGGGAATGGGGTCGGTTCTCGCGGCCTTGCTCCAAAAACCCACCGTCAGTGGCATGGCAAGAAAGATTTGCAACTAGGTGCAAAAGACCTAGAAGATTGGATTCTTTAAGAACAACCTCTTCCAGGGTGGGATGGTTTTCAAGAGCGAGGCATTAATTATTAGCACACAGATTGTCAGACTCTCTTACTTCAAACACGTGTGGAAGGCCAAAAATTATTGGGTACTCTAGAATGCCTTGGAAATAGCTAGATTCACTTAGATTATACAAAAACGCAGGGATCAGTTGTCGCCTTAGGAAAAAATATGAAATGTGATGACAGTCGAGTAAGGTTATTGATGCCACAATTATTGGATAGATTTTTGGGTTTTTACTAAATTAGAGGTCCTTTTCAAAGTGTCGTGGGGTGGCTCCCATGTCAGCGGATGTACCTATGTTTGATGGGAGACATCATGGCTCGATGCGAGCATGACTTGAATTTGTAGTTTCTGGTTAAGCTAATATACTATACTCACCATTGTGATTTTTGCAAAAAAATAAAATAAAATAAATTGTGTTTTAAGTTGCTATCTTTGAATGGAAATCATGGTGGTGGCCCACAAATAGACATTTCCTTAAGCCGCAAACCAAGGACCTGTACAACACCCTTATGTCCTTATCAAATTGGTTTTACCCTTTTAAGAAGCAGCAAGGCAAGCAATGGTCAGAATTAAGACGGTGACAACCGTGAAGAACATTTATTGTCCATATTGGCCGCATGGAATGAAGGGTTTTTAATGGAAGGTAGTATGGGGGCCTTACCTAATGGTGTGAAGGTTCTAGCCAAAGTTATTGGTATAGATAGATTCTCACAATGCAAAACATCCAGAGAGGACCTCTCTCATTTATTCAAGGAGTGGTCAACAATCTGTGTCTTGGTAGGAAGATTTGCAAATGAGTTCAAAAGACCTAGAAGATAGGGTTCTTCAACAACGACCTTTTGCTGGGTGGGAAGGTGGTCAAGAGCCAAAAGCTACTTATGGGTACGTAAATTGTTGGATTTTGCTACTTCAAATGTTTGGAAGGCCATGAATTTTTGGGTTTTTGAGAACGCCCTGAAAACAACAACTAGGTTCACAGAGATTATACAAGAAAGCAAGGAAGCTGTTAGCAACAAGCTCACTCAGATAGCATTTTTTAGAGCTCTTATTGTAAAAACACTTATTATTTTGATGAATCGAGAATATTGTAACTCCTACTTTCTAGATAAATAGTGTAATTAATGAGCCGGGGCTACAAGCTTCCAGATTGTATCAACCTATCTTTAGTTAGAGCTCCCAGATTATTAGTTTTGACCACATTTCAAAAGCCAATTTTTGTAAGTTTTATAGAAGTTTTTGATACTAGAGACACAGCGTGAGCTAACGGCACTCAGTTCTCTCCACGCTTTCTACTCCGTTCTCGGTTGTCACATTGCAGTGCCTGTGCGTTGCAACTGCATATAAGAGATCTACACATTGACGTAAGCATTTCATGGTAATCCGTAGCTTTTGGCATCGCCGACCCACGGCTTAGTTTCATCATAAGTGAGAATTAAATCTTCAAAATAGGTGGGATATTGGGACACAATTGCTAAGCATTTAGATGCATTTTGGGTGGACTTGACCTAAAGTGAGATTTGAGACTATAAGCATGTGTGCTTAGGTCTTATAAACATGACCTAAAGGTTTTGTAACGTTTGGATGTCGTTTGATGCTGTATTGTGATGAGCGTTTAGCTTTTGGTGATTTATGTCATTTGAGTGTATCCTGAGTTAGATGAGAGTTGTTTGTTGTTTTCCAAGAGATTGACAACCTCTTGTAGCCTCTATGCACTAGTAGGGTCAGCTTTGTCCAATGGAAAGACAATTATATTCGCGGTTCTTGCTACGTCTGCAATAAGATAGGAGTGAGGTTAGTGTTAAAAGATAAGACGTAGCTAAATAGATAATTGAGTAGATTACTTAATGGAGAGAGACAGAGTTCCATACACGAGATAATAGAGGAGAGAGAGAGAGAGAGAGAGTACACATGATATATGTGGTTCACCCAATGTGGGCTACGTTCACGGGAAAGCAGCCACTCAATGGCTTTAGTACTTCAAAACAAGAAGTAGTTTACAAAGGGATTATACCCTTTTGGAGCTCCCGCCTTGCTTCACTCTCACCACCTCACACCCACCTTGTTGCATTAACTTCACACTCTAAAATGTGTGTAGAAATGGCCTCCTTTTATAGGCCAAAAGGGTTGCCCTCTCTCATGAGAGGCATCCATGTGTAGCCGTCCTTGTGTGAATAATTCCAAATCGAACCCTCCAATCCGCCCATGTGTGGCTGCCCTTGTGTAGACAAATCCGCTTTTGAATTCGGCCACGGGCCACCGGCCAATCACTTCCGACCACCGGCCACCGGCCATTGACTACCGGCCAACCGACCGGTCGATTTTTGACCACTTTCCGATCGCCGTCCGGCCATAATATTCCGGCAAAAAGGAATATTCCGACGAGAAATATGCCCCTGAAATTTGGCCGTGAAAATTTTGGTTTCCAACGAGTGATTTTCCTTCACGCACGATGGCTTCTCCTCATAATGGGGGCTTTACAAATGTGCACTTTTACCAGAGAAAATTACAAAGGGGTAAATCACGCTCCATACTTAACAATCTCCCACTTGGAGACTGATCTCCAAACCAAACCTGTGACTGCTTTCAATCCTGGCTTCTTATCCTTGAATGCCTTCCATGTCTTTGGAGCTTTTCTTTGGGCTTGTAGGCTATCCCACCATTGTCGAGCGGAACTTTGGTAATGCATAGATACTTGACGCAGTTTAGAGGACTCTGTGAAGCCCTCATCACCAAAGGCCGCATCAAGTTGTTGGATGAAGGCCAAGACCTTGTCCATAGCACCAAAGGTGCCAGCATAGGCAAGCAAAGTGGTGTTCTTCCCTCCCTCTTTGAACTTCTTTAGCTTCTTGGACCTTCTCCATACCGGATAGAACTTGCGATGGCCTTTCCTCTGGGGCTCTTTGAGAGAAGAGCCGCTACCTTCATTGGAATATGAGGAAGTTGATGAAGATGGAGAAGAGGGTGACCTCTTTCTCTCCTTTTTCTTTATTTGGTACCTCTCTTCACTTTTGTGATAACGAGGAGGAGGACTTTGCAGTGATCTTTCCCCCTTGGGGGAAGTTGAAGATCGTTGAGGCTGCCGTCTTCTTGGAGCCATATCTTTGGAAGTATTGGAAGACTCACTTCCTTCTCCTCCTCTTGGTGAAGGCTCTAAAGTAGAGACTTTGTCTTTCTTCTTGGATGGAGGTAAGCCCGCTAGTAAAAATTTAAGCGCTTCGTATGGGTTCTCCTCTTCTCTCACCGTAGAGAGCCCTCTCTTGGAAATCTCATGAAGAGACTGCTCAGGTGCTCTCTCTTTTGGGGGAGTTTGGAGAATCCCATAACTATAAAGTTGTTGGAAAACTTCGCCTTGTAGGAATGGGTTTGCCATAGCTTGTTGCAGCTTAGAAACAAGACATTTGATAAGCATGGGAGCATCATCATTAGCACTTTCATGTGCAAAATCAAAGCTATCAATGTTCATTCTACTCTCTTGATTATTGTCAGCCATGTTAAAAAAATTTATGTTTATACTTAGTGTATGCTTTGGCAATACAAAACCTTAGTTGACACTCCTCTTAGCCTTTGAAAATCGGCTCTTAAGTATCTATACCCACGGCTCAAAGTGGTTAATTATAGAGAGTAGAGGAGTAGGTCTAACATAGCAGAGTTGCCAAGGGCTAGCTCCTTTCGGACATCTTATGGCTCAATAATGGTAAAGCCGTAGGCAAGTCTAAAAAGACTCCATTATTAAGTCCAAAGCTTCCGAGGTGTGCACCATCCCCCACATAGTGGGCTTAACAAAACCGATATTAGATCCCAGTTCCACTTACCCTATTATAATTAACAACATCAACCATTTATAGGCTACTTAAGGACCTCTCTTCTTAAGCAAGAAAAGAGAAACCAAATGCTCTGATACCAATGTAATGGAATTTGCCTTAATATGTGAGAGTAGTGGAATTTAATGAGAGTACTTTCAAGAAATGATTTTGTGAGCATAGCGGGTTGACATAATTGAAGATAGCAACATAATCATAGCAACTAGTTAACTTGGCATAGACAATACTTTTGCAAGAGAGAGAGTTTAGAGAACATGACAACAGTTGAGGACCGGATTTATGTGGAGCCGGTCCCCCCTCCAATAGGCATTTGTATTATGATTTCTCCCATAAAGTGAGACTTGTTACAATACAGTCTTTGTGTTCCTTGTGACCTAGGTGATGCCATGAAGATGGAAGGCTTCATGCATCACAAACATAACATAAACTTGAAGAAAGCTTTAACTATCCCAAGCCTCAGTCCCAAGACCTCAAACACCTTCAAAGGTGGAGAGAGCTAGCAGAGAATGAGGATAGGGAAGAGGAAGAAGAAACATTTCGTAGGAGAAAGAATTATTTCCTCACTTATCATACTCTTGTTGCTAGCATACATAATAGCATAGTAATGAAGAAGAAGGAAATGGCAAGCTTAAGCATTGAAGCATGGCTCTTGGTTGGATTTGCACTCCATAGCCAAGAGTGTTGGTGTAGGCTCTCAACCTCTACTTGCTTGGAGAAGGAGAGGGAGCTCTTGCACTTTGCATTGTACACAATGAGAGTGTTTGTGAGTGTGTGTGGGTGAGTATACCCCCTAAGCACCCCCCTAGTTTGCTTGGGTCGACCCCCCCTTGTAGCTCATGCTTGAAGCTCATTGGACCCCTCCAGTCCTAGCCAATCACAAGCAGGAGCCATTACAAGCAACATGGGTAGCCTTAAGACAAGTGTCCCCCTTTCCCCTTTGAGAGAGAGGACTTGATAAATGCAAAATCAATTAATTAAATATCCTAAATTATCATTGGACCCCTTGGGTGGCCAACTAATAGGCTTCAGGCACACCATGAGGGCAACATGGGAAGGAACTTGACAAGTGTCCTTGCTGCCGCTTCAAGCTGGGGCTTCCCTTGTGTGTGTGTGTGTGTGTGTGTGTGTGTGTGTGTGTGTGTGTGTGTGTGTGTGTGTGTTCTCTCTCATCCCCCCCCCTTGTAGGCTCGCCCCCCTCCTTGTAGGGATCTTTTTGAATTTGGATGAGCAAGCCCCTTAGTCATCAAGCATGACAAAGCACTTGAACTAGGGGGTGTTCCCACAAGCATCTCAGTCAAGCATCTCAAGGCACCTCAAGCACCTTAATCATGTAGCAAGTCAAGCACCTCAATCATGGAGCTAGTCAAGCACCTCAAGCATCTTAATCAAGCACCTCAAGCATGTCAAGCACCTCAAGCACGACAAGCACCTTAAGCAGGACAAGCACCTCGAGCTTAGGCCGGGTTCCCACCTCAAGCTCAGCCCTAGCTTGCCTAAGGTCAAAGGACTTTTACACACATTATTGGAGGTCTTCAATGAAGCTAACCCTAAGGTCTTATGCTCCATTGGTTAGCCTTGCTCTTTGATAGACCATCTCTCATTTGGGCCCCTTAACCATTGGCCCCGTGTTGAGATAGATCTATAAGCACATGTCTATATCTTAACCCTTGTTCCCGTGTATTCTCCCACATTAAGTGTTCAGTTTAATATGAGAAAATCATTTGGGTTGGATAGATATTAATTTTTATGACACGACTGTTCGGAAGTACAGAGAAGCTCGAGGCTGCTCGACTGCTGCGCCATGATTTCGGCTTCTTCTCCCAACTAGCAGCTCTCCCTCAGCATGTAGGTGGATCTTCGGATCCTCCTGATGGCCGTGCCGCTTCAACCTCCAATGGTCATGCCGCGAGCACTCAGCAAGGAGGAGGCAATCAGACTTCTGCTAGAAGCGACCAGCCGCATGGAGCCGGTAAGCCCTATGTCTTACTACCTGCTGTTCAGGTTAGGAAAACCCAATGTGATCTAGAGAACAGGGCTTTGATAGGACTTCTTGCTGGCCCTCGCCCACCTGCAGACGTCCTGAGAGGGTGGATTCGTAATCAATGGAGGGCTATAGGGGCTGAAGTGGAGACCATTCAGGCCTTACCCAGGAACCAGTACGTCTTCGTTTTTAAGAATGCGGATATGGCATTTTGAGTTCTGAGCACTGGACAATGGCTACTTAGGGCGACCCCCCTCTGTCTGTTCAAGAGGAATAAGTGACTCACTCAACCACTTCCCTGTCTGGGTCGAGTTCCCAAACCTTCCCCTCCATTACCACGACCACCTCAGGGCTATAGGGGCTCAATTAGGCAAGGTACTACGTGGTAGACCGAGAGGGGATTACATCCCTACATGGCACCCTCAAGCCCTCATTGAGATGGACATCTCAGTCGACCTGCCACAATCGATGCTCATAGCATTGGATGATGGAGAATGCTTCGAACAACCCCTAAGCTTTAAGTACCTGTCCAACGCTTGCTTTCACTGCGGAGTGAAAGGACACTTCGCTAGGTATTGCCCCAAGAAAAACCCCAAGGCCGAACAAGCCCCCATGAACTCTACCCCGCAGAAGAGCTTTCCTTCTGCTCCAGCGAGTGCCCCTGCCCCCACTCCCTCTAAGCTAGAGAAAGTAGCTACAAACAAAACTGCTACCTACAAGAGAAAAACGAGAGGACCCAATCGATTTGCCCTGCTAGCAGCATTGCCAGAATGGGAAGAACCCGACGTGGCAGAGTCCATTGAACCCAACTCGGAGGATGATGACATGACGATGCGGACACTAGACTGGAAATGCAAGTCAATCAAGCAGACAAGGGGAATGACCCAACTCACAACAGGCCTAATACCAGTAGTGACCCCAACAAAGAGAACATAGCGCCTAGCCAGAAGGGCAAAACAGAGGTAGGGCCTTCTCCCATGGAAGTCCAGAAGGACAACAAGAGAGAGCACAACTCGGTTTCGTAGCCCTCCCCTCGAACTCAGACAAAAAATCACAAGGAGAAACGCATTCCTAGATGAGAATAATCTCCTAGAACATTAAGGGTCTTTATGACCCTCTCAAAGCCAAAAAAGTCAAAGGATGGATCCGAAACTTCCATGTGGACGTCATTGGACTGCAAGAAGTGAAAACTACTGGAGAAGAGCTCGCCTGCCAAAGACTGAATGTCATCTCAAAAGATCACAATTGGTCTTGCTCCTCTCACGAGAAGGGTTCTGGAGGCACTGCCATGGCATACCTCTATCTTGGAAAGTGAACACATCCAAATCAAGTAGAGGCACCTATTGGGTAGGGGTTGCTGTTGAGTCGCCAGTGCAATGCATGATTCTGTCTGTCTACGCAGGGGGGTCTGTCAGAAACAGGTCCCAACTCTGGAAACAACTCATCAATCTAAACGAACCCACCATCCTCATAGAGGATTTCAACATGGTGGAGAGTATAGAAGACCGATTTCCCCTCGGAGGTAATGTGATCAATGGAGCAGAAAGGCATGAATGGAATCGACTCAAGGAACACCTTGATCTGTGGGATGTAGGCTCTCCTAGGGAATTCACTTGGCAGAATTACTCTAGAGGTACCAATGCTAGAAAAGCAAGGCTTGACAAATGCTACCTAAGCACGGCTTTGGCCAGAAGCTTTAACAGAATCAAGGCCAAACCTAGGATCACTTCTTGCACCTCTGATCATTATCCTCTAGTTATAACATTGGATGACAAATGTAAAAAAATAATGAACCACTGGTTTCACACAGACCCTTCCCTGTTTCAATTAGAGGCAGTTCAAACCAGCATAAAGTCAATCTGGGTACAGGCATTCTCCAAGGGCTTCACCCCCTCCAAGGCATGGACAATAGCTATAAACAACACTCACAAAGACCTGATAATGTTCAGAAAGAAAGTTGCAGAAATAAGAAGAAAACGCAAAGACCAAATCTATAGCGAGTTGGCTGATTTGGAAGGCAGCAAAAGCCTTAACACTGATACTCAGGACAAGATTGCTACACTTAGGCACCAACTCCGGGTCGAGGAGGATCTCACCCTCAAACATGTGGTAATTTTCTTTAGGGATTGGTGGGCAGGAAATGTTGACAAACCGACTAAAGAAATGTTTCAAATTCTCAGAAAGAAACATAGTAGAGAGGCCATCCCATTGTTAGGGGGACATAACGGCAAGGCCCTCAATGAAAGTGAGAATCTAGCTATTGTTAAGGACCACTTCTCCTCGCTTTTTAGTCCCACGGAAACTCTGGGGGAAGAGGGGCCACAATCAGAAAGTCAAGGAAGCAAGTGATCCCCCCTCACTTAGCAGTACAACTTGACTCAGGCATAACAGTAGGGGAAATTAAGAGAGCCATTGAGGCCTTAAAGTGATCCCCCCTCACTTAGCAGTACAACTTGACTTAGGCATGACAGTAGGGAAAATTAAGAGAGCCATTGAGGCCTTAAAGCCAAAGAAGACTCCAGGCCTTGATGGTCTCCCAACAGAATTCTACCAGACCTTTAAGGATGTACTTGCTCCCATACTCTTTAAAGTCTGGGAAGAATCAGTTAAACATGGCGCTCTACCAGTCCAGCTCAACACTGGAGTCATCAAACTTCTTCACAAGAAAGGGCCCAAGGAGATCATATCAAACTGGCGACCTCTCACTATGCTAAACTCAGCCTACAAAATATTCACCAAAGCTGTTGCCATCAGGGTATCCCCACCCTTGCTGAATGGCTATGCACAGAACAGAAAGGTTTCATCAAAGGCACGAGAATCATGGAAGCAATCATAGCATTGTGGGAAGGTATAGAGCATGCAGAAGACACTGGCCAAGACTTTGTCTTTGTCAAAGTCGATTTCGACAAAGCTTATGACAGACTGGAATGGACGTTCATACTTGATTGCTTAGCTATGATGGGATTTGGACTAGGAATAATCAGGTTTGTAAAGACACTGCTAGGAAATGCTCAGGCAAGAGTAGCAGTAAATAATGGCCTCTCGGATTCCTTCCCTCTCAGTCGATCGATTAGGCAGGGATGCCCCCTCACCCCCCTACTCTTTGCCACTGTTGCAGACTCTCTCAACTGGTTGGTCAAAACCAGAATGCAGGAAGCACTTATCAAAGGAATAATGCTTCCAGACGGCAAGCAACAATGCCTGTCTCGGTTTGCTGACAACACCAATGCTCTTCTCCATAACTATGAACATTCACTCCAAAGCTTTTGGCAATGTTTGGATACATTCTGCACAGCCTCTGGCTCCAAGATAAATCATGCTAAAACTGGGATCAGGGCCTCCCTCTCTCCACTTCCTAGATGGATCACAGAACAAGGATGCACAGTCCTTCAAGATGGAGTCATCTTCAGATTATTAGGCATTCCGTTTGGATTTAAAATCTCCATGTCCCAAAGGTGGAAATGGGTCATGGATCGCTTCTCTGGCAAACTAAATCAATGGAATGGGTTCCAGTCCAACATAGCAGGAAGAGCCCTAGTCATCAAACACTTTTTCTCTTGCTATGTGCTATTTTTCCTTTCCTGTCGGAGACCCCCTGACTCGCACCTAAAGGAGATTACTAGAACATGTAGAAATTTCCTTTGGTCGGGGGACCCACTAAGAAAAGGATTAGCTAAAGTAAGCTGGGATGTCTGCTGCTTACCCAAGGCTCAAGGAGGTCTGGGACTCCCAAATTTTAGCAAATGGGCGGACAAGCTGGTAGTGAAACTCATCCTTAGGGCCTTAGAGAATCATGAAGAGGAATGGGCAACACTGCTATTCAGAAATATCAGCAAGTTTTCACTTAAAGGACACAAGGGGATGCTCCCTCTACCCTGGATCTCCATATTCTTTGGCCCTGAAGAGATAACCCCTAGTGGTTCCCCCCTTCTCAGATCATTGTGGGGAGCTTGGAACATATACATGGAGCTGCTTAGAGTTAACTGGGATTCCAAACACAGCTACTATCTTAGAACCCATGAATCGTTGTGGTGGGCTATGCCTCCTATCCCCCCCCTCCAGCCATTCTCATATTAGGACTGCCAAACGCATCCACAACAAAGGAATCTCAACCTGGAGGAACCTTTGGCACAAGCTTGAGCATAGGTGGCTCTCCCCTACTGAACTCACAAGTTGGTACCCACTGCAACCGTGGGAGATAGCACTTATAGAAAGAAGGAAGGCCCTCTTCCCAAAGGAACTAGAATAGACCCTCTCGATCAACAGCAACCCCTCCCCCAAGGCCTTCCGCTGGGCAAATGGGAGCACTTTGGCCAACCCCCCTACTCTGAACCCTACCCTGAAAGAACCTCTGCACAACACTCTTAACAAGAAATGGAAAGTCGCATTTAACTCTAGACAATGGAATTTCAAATTCCAGGCCTTGTGGAACAGGGGCATCCCTGCAAAGCACTCCGTTCTACTCTGGCTAATTTTGCACAAAGCAGTCTGGACAGGCCAGAGAATGAAGAATGCTGGGCTAGGAAACGAAACTTGCACACGATGCGACAGATTTGAAGAGGACATCCCCCACCTTTTCATCAACTGTTCTAAAAGCCTTAAGATTTTGCCCCCTCTTAATACAGGTCTAGGTTTCACACCCAGTTGGAAGCAGCTTCTCCTTGGGGATTCGGTTTCTCTATTCTCGGTTTTTTGGAATAGAATAAGAGGGGAGTTCTTTTGGATCATTTGGGATGACCGTAATGACAGGTTGTTTAACAGGGCTTACCAGACTAAAAGTCTGAGAGAACTTTTTCATTGCTTTTCCCTTCAGGTTAACCAGCTAAAGCTTGACCAATGCAGATTTTATGAAGCAAGCTTCAAAGTGCTCACCGACTGCATGAGCTATTACAATAGCGCCAACATAAACAAGCAACAAGAGGTGCTCCTTGATGGTTCCTACACACACCTGCAAAGGATGCTTGATGAATGCAGAATGGATGTTGAAAGGCTTCGGAGGCTGCACAACAATGGGATACGTCTAGTCGCCCGCATGCAAGATCTAATGGAAAACCTCTCAGCTTAAATGCCTATTTTGTTTGAATGGTGATGTTACCCCCCCAATTTTTTGTAATTACTCGGAATGTAAATCACTGCTGTCGGAAACATCACTTTGTAAAGCCCCACAATGTAATTTTGATCTCTACTTAATATAACGCTCTCACGCCCTTTATGGAAAAAAAAAAACTCGCTAGCTATTACTTGCTTGATGATGTTCTCCTTGGCCTTGGTACTGGTCATGATAGGGGACATATAAACCCATGTCTATGTAGAATCAATAAGTATACAACATAGAAGGAAGTATACAACATAGAAGGAAGAAGAAGAAGAAAAAGTGTGGTAGAGTGGTCAACCCACTTTTGTCTCTACTGCCAAGTCTTAATTTCAAAACTGGTAATTGTTTAAGGTCTCGAGTATTAAGTCTTTCAAAGACTTGTTGCCACATGCCCCCTTCACTCCTTTTCCAACAACCCCCCCCCCCCCCCTTTCTCTCTCTCTCTCTCTCTCTCTCTCTCTCTCATGCTTGCTTTCTAGATGGGTGACTAGAGGTCGGAGGTCGAGCTTTCTTCCCTTATCACTACCTATATCAGGTGTGACTTGACCCTTATTTTGAGCTTTGGTGCACGTCTCTCTCTCTCTCTCTCTCTGACTTAATGAAATTTTCATTTGGGAAAATTATCAAAACACCCCTCTAATTTGTGGAAATTCCAAAAATACCCATCAAATTTCAAAAAACCCCAAAATACCCTTATATCTATTTTTTGTTGGATTGTTCAACATTTTCTAATTTTAATTCCTTTTTGACAATTGAGATCCGTTTTTGCGTGCTGAGCACGGAATTTGTCACAAATTACCTCCCCAAAAAAGGCAATTATGTCTCAAAATAATGAAGCAATTCATCTCTTAAACCTATATGACTAACCCAAATTCTACTTTTAGCATCTTGTATTGATAGACAATTAGTCTTCTTATGAAAAGCTATAACTTTTCTATTTTTAGAAATATTAAATCTCACAATCAAGGCAATGTGAAGGGCATTTTAGGAATTCATCACAAAATATTGGGGACATTTTTGGAGTTTTTGAACTTTGAGGGGTATTTTGGGAATTTCCACGAATTAGTGGGAAATTCTGGTAATTTGCCCTTTTCATTTATACATTGGGACGGTAGGTAGCCCACCAATTTTGATGTCAAGTGCTACACAAAGCAAGTATAGGACATGAGCTTGAGCCTGGGGAGCTTGATGTGCATGTAGAGACAAATGGAGGGTGGCGATGTTGAGGGCATCAAGGGCGGTGCAGTGGGAGAGGAGAGAGATAGGGGAAGGTTTAAGGAGCTTGCAAATGAAGGTTTTGAGGGTGGGAGCTCCATTAACGGTAGCCTATGCAAAAAAAGGAACGTGTAGCATGTAGGCCAGAGAGAGAGAGAGAGAGAGAGAGAGAGAGAGAATAACGCCTATTAGGGCTGAGCCCTCCGACAACAATGCCATGAGAAGGCAATGGAGAACTGGACAGTATGGACGGCCTCTCTTGGAGGTGCTGGCAGGAGGATCTGCCTCCGTCGTAACTCAGGGCTGACTCGCTGAGTCTCCTCTCTATTGAGAGTAGTAGTCCCATTGAGCTGGTGGATGCTATAGGCAAAAGTGTGTCCCATGAGGTTAATGCTACAGACAATGGCGCTGCGTTGAGCTAACACTTGAGGCTGTAGTAGGTTGATGATGAGTAGGCAAAGGGTGCAAAGCGAGATGGGCAGATGAAGAGCGGAGGTGAAGGTTATGAGCAGGTGAGCAACCATGGCCAAGGTTGAAGGTTGTGAGCAAGTGAAGGTTGTGAGCAACCATGGCCAAGCGACCAAAATTACAACAACGTAGCTAGCCGCAACTTAAGGAGCCTTGAGAATCACATGTGCATCGCAGGCTTGTAGCAGAGTGGGCCCGTGGGGAGCTGGTCTAGAGCTCGTTGCATAAAGAGACTTGTCAGTAGTCGTTATGATTTGGCACTCCTGCAGCCTAGGAAATTGGGGAAAGGACTGCGTGGCACTATCTCTCTCTCACACACACAACCTCGGCCCTCGGGCTCATTTTGAATTGGATTTTTGCCTACACTCAGTTTGTGACACGTGTAAGCCAAGTCTTCCTTGTCAGCCTGAGGCTCAAAAAACATTGGCTGCCTCTCTCTCTCTCTTTCTCTCTCTATCTCTCTCTCTCTCCAAGTGTGCAAACGATGTCCACTGTTTTTGCCAGAACTACATGGCGGCACACAGGCCGGTTGAAGGTGCTCATGACACGTGGCTAGGGGAGGGGGCCGAAATTCCTTCCCCCATTATTGTTAGTATAGATTCCGTCAGGAATTTTTTGAGGAAAGTTTTAAAACTCCAGGACAAAGATTAAGGAGGGCCAAGAGGAGTTTCATCAAACAACTAAAAAAGCATGGGTATTGTGTAGTTCAAGTGACAATGTGTCAAGTTCTTATTGGGGAGGAGGAGAGTTCGATCCTTGCTGAACGAGATTCCTCTAAGCACAACCTTATCTCTCTCTCTCTCTCGTGGGTAAACCTATTCACACCTCTTTTTGAACACATGAAATGGAAGTGCATGTCGTGCGTGCTTTTAATGGCATCGATCGTGAAGAATTTTTTCTTTGCAGATAGCGCTTTGCATGAGCTTTTGCCTCCACTAATCGTTGCAAAAAACTAGGGAGAAATGGCAAAGATCAAGATGTCTCAATTTCGTCATCTCTAGATGGGGACATTTATCCTACATCCCCACCAAGTACGTAGCCGCGATTTTCGGTCTTTCGCTGGACTCCATAACTCCGTGTAGACCGTAGGAAAAATCAAGGTCACATATGCGCCTTCTTGTGTGTAGAGAGAGAGAGAGAGAGAGAGAGAGAGAGAGATGAAATGAAATTTTTATTAACGTCTACAAAAGGCCTAAAAGACCTATGAGACCAATACATCAAATCCTCATCCGGTGTGTCAAAGTGTCCAATACAAAATAAAATACTGAAGTAAAATAAAGTAGATTAACAGTTCTGATGCTTCGTCCTGTTCTTTGTCATCACATGAATTCTCTTAGGGGTCTCTCTAGCATGATATCAAGCTCTTGCTCTGTGAAGAACCTCGTAGGAGTCGCTTTGTATCTACCAATGATAGCCTAGATACGTTGGTGGTAGTCAGAACGACGGCGTACTTTGTGAGGGGGCCATGGGAGTCGAGATCTACTGATCTCAGTAGCTCTCTCTAGCAGAGTCCCACGTAGTGCGGGGTGGGTTGTTGTGTAGTTTCCTGCCTGAAGGGGGGCGCTTTGGAAGTAGTCCGTGACTGGTATTTGGGTAGGTCCTTGCCTAGAGAACTTTATTCTCTGTAGTAGGTCCTCTCTGGGTCGTCGTAGTTCCCAGCAAGAAAAGCCCAGGACATCTCTTATCAATATAATTCATCACTCTAGAGAAGGGCCCAGAGCCATCTCTAGAGAGGCAATGGAAGCATCCCCTAATCTCATAATACACTAGACATCGACATACATAGTGCTCCTCCGTGTCTGGCTCAATGTCACATAACTCGCATACCCGCTCCTCTGCGGGTGTTGGAGGAGCGGGTGTTGAAGTGTATCTGCCTGCCTGTCTCTATGTGGAGGTGATGAGAGGAAGTGCGGAGCTGACCTATTACACATCAGAGCCCATGCGAGAGATGTGAGTCCATGTATCTTGGCCGTACCACAAAGCCATCCTCGAATGTGTGAAGAAACTGCTCTCTATAAAAAGCCATTTTCTCTCCCAACTCCTACAGCGGGGCTCAACCAAGTCTTCTGTGTATCAAGCTGTGTGTAGAGATCACTCGCCTCGGGTTAGATTGAGGTTGTTTTTTTGGCTAAAGGAAGGGCCTAGCAAGTGTTAAAAAGCTTGGTATAGAACTCTAATGAAAATATGGGGTTAAGAGAAAATGTTGAGGTGGCACTTTGGAGGTGTCTCTTTCTTGTCAGAGTCTGTATACTATATTCTTGTGTGCTAAGGAATTTTCCTAGATGCTCTCAATAATTTAGTTGTCAATAGATTATCCCCGCTTCCCATATCTGTAATCATGGCTTTCTACATCCGTCCTCCTCCACTACTATAGCCTCCCCTTCTAGTGATATACCTCTTTTTGCATCCACCTTCTTTGCCTCCTCCTCCACATCTCCTCTACAAGGCACCTGGTTAACCTGCAACCACTACAACCCACCTCTTTATCCCCATCTATATCATCCTCCTTTTTACGCCTTGTTTCTTGCTATCGGAAAGAGGAAAGTTGAGACTTCGTGAAGATAGCATGGATTGCTAGTAAGAAATCCATGTGAACCCTTATGAAGGTAGGCTTGCTTCGCGAGATGACCACCAATCGTGATGATTTTTTTAATTAAAAAATATTAAAAGTAGCAGGGGGTGGCTCGTAGCCACCCGCCCCACAACCACTCTTTCTCTCCTCCCTTCGCCATCAATAGGCGACCCCACGTTGCTCTCCCTCTCCTCCCCCTCCTCGTCGACAGCAGGTATGGGACCCGCATGATTCCCCTTGTTTGTTGCCGTCGCCATTGAATGGGCATCACTCTCTCTCTCTTTCCCTCTCACGCTTGATTTATTGGCAGCAAATCATTAATTAAGCTACTTCTAGGCTTATGGAGCCTCCTAAGGGGCGACTAAGGCTTGCGCACGTGCGCGCGCGCGCGTGTGTGTGTGTGTGTGTGTGTGTGTGTGTGTGTGTGTGAGAGAGAGAGAGAGAGAGAGAGAGAGAGAGAGAGAGAGAGAGAGAGAGAGAGAGAGAGAGAGAGAGAGAGAGAGAGAGAGAAGGGGGGGGGGGGGGTATGTTTGCTTCTATGTCTTGGTCCTCTTTGCCTATACTCCATGTGCACGTGTGTGTCTGAGAGAGAAACAAAGGGAGAGGGCAAGCATGTATATCAATGTAGGCTACTTGCTTTTATGGTGTGAGCCATTACAACAAGAAGAAGTATTAGTAGAGGAAATTCCAAATTTATTGGACAGAGTGGTCGTATTCAAAACAAGAAGAAGAGGGGGACATCTTCCTCTAGGATGAGTCAGAAGGTGGCATACTTTGCCATGTGTCCTCCCAATCCACAAAGTCTGTTGCTGATTTATACTTAAATATAGAGTATAGATATAAATATAGATGTGTGCTAAATGTAGCTTGCATCAAGCATATGCTACCATGTTGTTGCATGTAGGCGTAGAAAGAGGCATATGAGAAATGAGAGAAATAAATAGTAAATGAAGTGTCGAGCTGCCTGAGCAGCTGGAGCCTGGACCTTCTTTAAAAGCAAACAAAATCAAAAGAGTTCAATTAGTTGGAATGACGGGGAAGTTTATTGACAAATGTTGCAAAACCGTAGTTACACCTCACATGAAAAGAAGATGCCAACAACGAAATTGCGTCATGTGTTTGACCTCAATCATTGGCGGTTATCTAAGTCCTACCAATGGATTGTCTCTCCAAGGGCCTAGCTCCTCTCACAGACGAATCAAACCTCACTTATATGCAATGGTCTCCTCTGTGCGTGTCCATGCTCGCCTCACTTCAAGATTTTGCATTTATTCAAAACATTACATGAGAATGATTCCATCCCTCTTGAGAGATTTGGTCTAACGTACACTACTATTGCAAAAACAACATAACACACAACATGGTAAGCACAAAACTTGGCATTCATCAGTTTGTATACCAAATTTGTGTATAACAATTGATATTGTTCTATGGCAGCACATCATCTGTGACCATGTACCATTCTTTATACAAAAGTACGATGATCTAAGCATATAGAGCACACAAGGTATGGAGAAGTCGCATCATATGGCACACAATGCATACTTCAAACATACTCAACACGGCAATGGCAGCCAAAAAGGAAATAGCCTTTGTGAACTCTTCTAGTGGTTCTACAGATCAATAATGCAACACCTTCATACCAAAGAGACTCCACAATCCTTGAAGGTAATGCAAGCAATGAGGGAAGTTCAATCAAAGAGGTAAAAGAAGACTCGGGCCTTTAAAAACTAAAAGGCTCTTCAAGCACAACAAATATGGAGAGAGGGATGCCATTTCATTAGTTATCAATGGGTGGGAATCATAGAGGAATCCAATACAACACCTTATAACAAGAACAACACTTGTAATTTTATCGTTGTAATGCATGTTCATCACTTGCACCAAAACACAGTGTTATGAGAATTTGTGCAACTATATATATATATATTTTGCTTCTATGTCTTGGTCCTCTTTGCCTATACTCCACGTGCACGTGTGTGTCTCAGAGAGAGAGAGGGAGAGGGCAAGCAGGTAGACCAATGTAGGCTACTTGCTTTTATGGTGTGAGCCATTACAACAAAAAGAAGCATTAGTAGAGGAAATTCCAAATTTATTGGACAGAGCGGTCTTATTCAAAACAAGAAGAAGAAGGGGACATCTTCCTCTAGGATGAGTCAGAAGGTGGCATACTTTGCCATGTGTCCTCCCAATCCACGAAGTCCGTTGCTGATTTATACTTAAATATAGAGTATAGACATAAATATAGATGTGCGCTAAATGTAGCTTGCATCAAGCATATGCTACCCTGTTGTTGCATGTAGGTGAGTGTAGAAAGAGGCATATGAGAAATGAGAGAAATAAATAGTAAATGAAGTGCCGAGCTGCCTGATTAGCTAGAGCCTGCTGGACCTTCTTTAAAAGCAAACAAAATCAGAAGAGTTCAATTAGCAGGAATGGCGGTTTATTGATAAATGTTGCAAAACTGTAGTTACACTCATGTGGAAAGAAGATTCCAACAAGGAAATTGCGTCATCTATTTGACCTCAATCAACGGCGGTTATCTAAGTCCTACCAATGGATCGTCTCTCCAAGGGCCTAGCTCCTCTCACAGAGGAATCAAACCTTACTGATATGCAATGGTCTCCTCTGCGCGTGTCCATGTTCGCCTCACTTCAAGATTTTGCATTTATTCAAAACATTACATGAGAATGATTCCATCCCTCTTGAGAGATTTGGTCTAACGTACACTACTACTGCAAAAACAACGTAAGATACAGCATAACACACTACATGGTAAGCACAAAACTTGGCATTCATTAGTTTGTATACAAAATTTGTGTATAACAATTGATATTGTTCTATGGCAGCACATCATCTATGACCATGTACCATTGTTTATACAAAAGTACGATGATCTAAGCATATAGAGCACACAAGGTAAGGAGAAGTCGCATTATATGGCACACAATGCATACTTCAAACATACTCAACACGGCAATGGTGGCAACCAAAAAGTAAATAGCCTTTGTGAACTCTTCTAGTGGTTCTACATATGAATAATGCAACACCTTCATACCAAAGAGACTCTACAATCCTTGAAGATAATGCAAGCAATAAGCGACGTTCAATCAAAGAGGGAAAAGAAGACTCGGGCCTTTAAAAACTAAAACGCTCTTCAAGAACAACAAAGATGGAGAGAGGGATGCCACTTCATTAGTTATCAATGGGTGAAGGAATCATAGAGTGATCCAATAAAACACCTTGTAACAAGAACAACACTTGTACTTTTATCGTTGTAATGCATGTTAATCACTTGCACCAAAACAATGTGTTATGAGAATTTGTGCAGCTATATATATATATACACACACACATATGTATATGTATATATATATATATATATATATATATATATATATATATATATATATATATATATATATATATATATATATTTATATTTATATATTTGCTTCTATGTCTTGGGTCCTCTTTGCCTATACTCCACGTGCACGTGTGTGTCTCAGAGAGAGATAAAGGGAGAGGGCAACCAAGTAGACCAACATAGGCTACTTGCTTTTATGGTGTGAGCCATTACAACAAAAAGAAGCATTAGAAGAGGAAATTCCAAATTTATTGGACAGAGTGGTCGTATTCAAAACAAGAAGAAGAGGGGGACATCTTCCTCTAGGATGAGTCAAAAGGTGGCATACTTTGCCATATGTACTCCCAATCGTTGCTGATTTATACTTAAATATAGAGTATATATATAAATATAGATGTGCACTAAATGTAGCTTGCATCAAGCATATGCTACCATGTTGTTGCATGTAGGTGTAGAAAGAGGCATATGAGAAATGACAAAAATAAATAGTAAATGAAGTGCCGAGCTGCCTGATTAGCTGGAGCCTGGACGTTCTTTAAAAGAAAACAAAATCAGAAGAGTTCAATTAGCAGGAATGACGGGGAAGTTTATTGACAAATGTTGCAAAACCGGAGTTACACTCGGAAAGAAGATGCCAACAAAGAAATCGCGTCATCTATTTGACCTCAATCAACGGTGGTTATCTAAGTCCTACCAATGGATTGTCTCTCCAAGGGCCTAGCTCCTCTCACAAAGGAATCAAACCTCACTGATATGCAATGGTCTCCTCTGTGCGTGTCCATGCTAGCCTCACTTCAAGATTTTGCATTTATTCAAAACATTACATGAGAATGATTCCATCCCTCTTGAGAGATTTGGTATAACGTACACTACTACTGCAAAAACAACATAACACACAACATGGTAAGCACAAAACTTGGCATTCATCAGTTTGTATACCAAATTTGTGTATAACAATTGATATTGTTCTATGGCAGCACATCATCTATGACCATGTACCATTCTTTATACAAAAGTACGATGATCTAAGCATATAGAGCATACAAGATATGGAGAAGTCGTATTATATGGCACACAATGCGTACTTCAAACATACTCAACACGGCAGTGGTGGCATCCAAAAAGAAAATAGCCTTTGTGAAATCTTCTAGTGGTTCTATAGACGAATAATGCAACAGCTTCATACCAAAGAGACTCTACAATCCTTGAAGATAATGCAAGCGATGAGGGAAGTTCAATCAAAGAGGGAAAAGAAGACTCAGGCCTTTAAAAACTAAAACGCTCTTCAAGCGCAACAAAGAGGGAGAGAGGGATGCTAGTTCATTAGCTATCAATGGGTGAAGGAATCATAGAGGGATCCAGTAAAACACCTTCTAACAAGAACAACACTTGTACTTTTATCGTTGTAATGCATGTTAGTCACTCGCACCAAAACAATGTGTTATGAGAATTTGTGCAGCTTATCATACATCTATCTTGTCCCTAGCTGGTTTATATTCAAGGAAAAGTTGTTGCTCTGGTTTTTCCTCGAGTCTGGTTTTTTCCATAAGGGTCAAGTTTCTCCCCTTCCTCTATTCCTATGCTAGGGCTAGTCCTACATAAGAACTAAAGTAGGCCCTTCCCAAGCACTGGGATGCAAGTTGGTAGCAAAATACATCTAGAGCTGTAAACTTCTCTACCAAAATAACCTTTTCATAGGTGCTTGGGATAGGTCATCCATTGAGATGTTAGGAAATAAGACGTAGCTAAATAGATTTTTTTTGAGTAGATTACTTAATGGAGAGAGATAGATTTCACACACAAGAGATTATAGAGTAGAGAGAGAGAGAGAGTACACACGATATACGTGGTTCACCCAATATGGGCTACGTCCACGGGAAAGCAGCCACTCAATGGCTTTAGCACTTCAAAAGAAGAAGTAGTTTACAAAGGGATTAAACCCTTGATAGAGCTCCCGCCTTGCTTCACTCTCACCACCTCACACTCACCTTGTTGCATCAACTTCACACTATGAAATGTGTGTAGAAATGGCCTCCTTTTATAGGCCAAAAGGGCTGCTCTCTCTTATAAGAGGCAGCCAAGTGTAGCCGCCCTTGTGCGAATAAGTCCAAATCGGACCCTCCAATCCGCCCATGTGTGGCCGCCCTTGAGAAGACAAGTCCGCTTTTGAACTCGGCCACCGGCCACCGGCCATTGACTTCCGACCACCGGCCATCGGCCATTGACTACCGGCCACTGGCCAACCGACCGGTTGTTTTCCGACCACTTTTCGGCTGCCGTCCGGCCATAACATTCCGGCGAAAAAAAAGTCTCGGGGGCCTCCACCCCCGAGGCCTCTAAAGTTGGCCCTGACTCTTGTCCGTGAAAATTTTGGTTTCTAGTGAGTGATTTTCCTTCACGCACGATGGCTTCTCCTCATAATGGGGGCCTTACAAATGTGCGCTTTTACCACAGAAAATTACAAGGGTAAATCAGGCTCCATACTTAACAATCTCCCACTTGGAGACTGATCTCCAAACCAAACCTGTGACTGCTTTCCATTCTGGATTTTTATCCTTGAATGCCGATTGAAGATGAGAAAAAGCTCAACTTCTCCTTGTTGACCACCTTTGTAAACATGTCTGCAGGATTTTCACTTGTATGCACCTTTCCTAGCTTTAGCTGTCCCTCTTCCAAAAGAGTGCGTATGAAGTGATATCTCACCTCAATGTGCTTTGTCCTTGAATGAAAGGCTGAGTTCTTCGCAAGATGGATAGCGCTTTGGCTATCACTGTACAAGACACAATTGTCTTGTTTGAATCCAAGCTCTTATAAGAATCTGTGAAGCCACAGAATTTCTTTGCTTGCCTCCGTCATTGCTACATACTCTGCTTCCGTGGTAGAAAGTGAAACCACTTTCTGCAGCTTTGAAGCCCAGCTTACTGCTGTGCCTCCAACCATGAATACATAGCCAGTAGTTCTCCTTCGAGTATCTTTGTCACCTGCCATATCTGCGTCAGCATACCCTTCTAGAAAAATATCAGTTCCTCCAAAATACAAAGCATTTGTTGTTGTCCCTTTTAGATACCTAAGTATCCACTTCACAGCTTGCCAATGCTCTTTACCTGGGTTGTCCATGAACCTACTCACAACTCCCACTGCATGTGCAATGTCTGGCCTTGTCCAGACCATAGCATTCATTAGAGAACCTACCGCTGTAGCATATGGAACTTTAGACATATAGGCTAGCTCCTCTTGTGTCTTTGGACACATATCCTTCGTTAGTTTAAAATGACCAGCCAAAGGTGTAGAAACTGGTTTTGCATTTTGCATTGCAAACCTTTCTAGTACCTTCTTGATGTAATCTTCTTGAGATAGCTTTATTGTCTTCTTCGTCCTGTCCCTTGATATTTTCATACCAAGTATCCTCTTTGCAACACCTAAATATTTCATTCAAAAAGATTTAGACAGCTCCTCTTTTAGGTGTTTGATGTTCTGCATGTTAGCACTTGCAATTAGCATGTCATAAACATACAACATTAGGATGATGAACTTCCCATCTCCGAAATTCTTCGTGTAGACACAGTGATCCGAGTTGCATCTTGTGAATCCATGATCCAACATCCATCGATCAAACTTCAAGTACCATTGTCTTGATGCTTGCTTTAAACCATACAAGCTCTTCTTTAATCTGCAAACCATTTTCTCCTTACCTTTTACTTCATACCCCTTTGGTTGAAGCATGTAGATTTCCTCCTCTAAGTCACCGTGAGGGAATGCCGTATTTACATCCATTTGCTTGAGATTTAAATCATGAGCAGCCACAAGGCTTAAGACAAGCTTAATTGAGTTCATTTTTACAACAAGAGAAAATATTTCATTGAAGTCAATACCTTTCTTTTGAGAAAACCCTTTTACCACAAGCCTAGACTTGTACCTTTTCTTCCCACCTTCTTCTTCCTTCAACTTGTACACCCATTTGTTTTGAAGTGCCCGCTTACCTTTAGGCAACTCAACCAACTCCCATGTTTGGTTGCGATGTAGTGAGTCCATCTCCACTTGCATGCTCTTCATCCATTCTTCTTTGGATTCATGTTGCATAGCTTCTTCGTATCATTCCGGCTCTCCAGAATCTGAGATCAAGAGATTGTTGAAGGAAGGAATAAACCTTTCTGGAGGTCTACTTGCTCTTTTAGATCTTCGGGGAATAGGTTGAGGCTCCTCATTTGGTTAACGTTGTTGCACATTGTCACCGTTTGCAGTCCTTGAGTCTTCACTGTTCTCAAGCTCCATGTACTCATCACCTGTTTCTTTTGTTCGTTTTCTTTCCAAGTAGTCTTTGTACATATTTTGTTCGTTAAAAATTACATCCCTACTCCTTAAGATTTTACCATCTTCAGGATTCCATAGGCGATACCCAAAGTCACCTTCTCCATAGCCAATGAAGAAACACTTTTTGGACTTTGCATCTAGCTTTGATCTTAGGCTTCTATCTATGTGCATGAAAGCCTCACACCCAAACACTTTGAAAAATGTATAATTCACCAATTTACCTGTCCATGCCTCTTCTGGAACTCCCCCATCCAATGCCGTTTAGGGTGACCGGTTGATTAAGTACACAGACGTACTTACAGCTTCCGCCCAAAGCTCAAGCGGTAGGCTTCAATGTAGCCGCATGCTTCGTGCTCGCTCCATGATTGTCCTGTTCATCCTTTCTGAAATCCCATTTTGTTGAGGTGTCCTTGGGGTTGTCCTTTGTCTCCGAATGCCATTGCTAGCACAAAAGCTTTCAAAAGCTTGGCTGCAATATTCGCCTCCATTGTCAGACCTGAGGCATTTAACCTTGGTACCTGTTTCATTCTCCACAAAGGCTTTCCACCTTTGAAATATGGAAAATACATCGGATTTATTCTTCATGACATAAACCCATGTTTTTCTAGTCGCATCGTCTATGAATGTTATATAGTACAATGAGCCACCAAGTGATGGTGTACTTGCAGGACCCCAAACATCAGAATGAACCAACTCAATTTTTTTATTTTTTCTTTCAGTTCTTGATTTTTGAAATTTTACCCTCTTTTGTTTACCATAAACACAATCTTCACAGAACTCTAAGTCCACTTCTTTCAAACCTGGTAGAAGCGTCTTTGTTTGAAGGATTTGCATTCCTTTGGCACTCATATGCCCAAGTCGGTAGTGCCACACCGCACTGTCAACTTCTGTAGTTGTTGCACAAGCTGAAGGTTGCGTGCTAACAGTACACAAGTAAAGTGTACCGACTTTTTCTCCCTTGGCAACCACCAAAGATCCCTTTGAGATCTTCCACCGTTTGTTTCCGAATGCAATGTTGTGACCTTCATCGTCCAATTGTCCTGTAGAGATCAAATTTTTGCGAAGAGAAGGAACATGCCTAACATCTTTAAGCTTCCATTCATTTCCGTTAGCAGTTTTGACAGAAACTGTACCTTTGCCGACAATCTCACAAGCTTCATCATCTCCCAAGTATACATACCCAAAATTACCTTTGGTGTAGTCTTGGAAATGTTGCTTGTGTGGTGTCGCATGGAATGAAGCCCCGGAATCTACTATCCAGGAATTAGACACATTGTCTAATGAGAGAATTAGAGCATCTTGCTCTACTTTACCTGCCACATTGGCCTCCGATGTTGGCTTGTTATCTTGAGACTCTGTCTCCTTCTTCTTCTTGGACCAGAAATCCTTCTTGACGTGGCCCTTCTTGCCGCAATTCCAACATTCAAGAACTGACTTTGTGCGTGACTTGCTCCGCCTTGAGCGATCACGACTCTTTTGGTTTTTGAACCTCTCCTTAGGCCTTCCTCTTGTTTCCACTGATAGTGCAGCACTTGATGATTCTCTTGTGCTTCTCCTTCGCATTTCCTCACTTAGGAGAATACCCACAACATCATCAAACTTAAGACTATTTGTACCAGAGATAGAATTACTTACAGCCATCACAAGGCTGTCCCAACTATCCGGTAGAGATGATAGTATAAGGAGAGCTCGCACTTCGTCATTGAAATTGATTTTCACCGATCGAAGTTGACTTATGTTTGTGTTAAATTCATTTAGGTGCTCTGCAACTGAACCATTCTCTGCCATCTTTAGATTGAACAAGCGCTTCATAAGAAATACCTTATTGGATGCCGATGGTTTCTCGTAGAAGTCGTCAAGTGACTTCATCAAGTCCTCCGTGGTCTTCATCTCCGAAACATTGAAGGCCACCGTTGACGCCAAGCTTAACCGGATTGTTCCCAGTGCCTTTCGATCAAGGAAAATCCATGCTTCATCTGCCATTGTTGCGGGCTTCTTCGCAAGACCGCCTAGTGGCAAATAGAGGTCCTTCTGGTAGAGATAGTCTTCAATCTGCATCCTCTAATGTTGGTAGTTTTTGCCGTTGAACTTCTCAATCTTGAGCTTCCCTTCCTCCGCCATAACTCCCACTCAATTCAAGGAATCCTTTCCTTGAGATAATAGCTACGAGCAAACCTTGCTCTGATACCAGTTGTTAGGAAATAAGACGTAGCTAAATAGATTTTTTTTTGAGTAGATTACTTAATGGAGAGAGATAGATTTCACACACAAGAGATTATAGAGTAGAGAGAGAGAGAGAGAGAGTACACACGATATACGTGGTTCACCCAATATGGGCTACGTCCACGGGAAAGCAGCCACTCAATGGCTTTAGCACTTCAAAAGAAGATGTAGTTTACAAAGGGATTAAACCCTTGATAGAGCTCCCGCCTTGCTTCACTCTCACCACCTCACACTCACCTTGTTGCATCAACTTCACACTATGAAATGTGTGTAGAAATGGCCTCCTTTTATAGGCCAAAAGGGCTGCTCTCTCTTATAAGAGGCAGCCATGTGTAGCCGCCCTTGTGCGAATAAGTCCAAATCGGACCCTCCAATCCGCCCATGTGTGGCCGCCCTTGAGAAGACAAGTCCGCTTTTGAATTCGGCCACCGGCCACCGGCCATCGGCCATTGACTACCGGCCACCGGCCAACCGACCGGTTGTTTTCCGACCACTTTTCGGCCGCTGTCCGGCCATAACATTCCGGCGAAAAAAAAGTCTCGGGGGCCTCCACCCCCGAGGCCTCTAAAGTTGCCCTTGACTCTTGTCCGTGAAAATTTTGGTTTCTGGTGAGTAATTTTCCTTCACGCACGATGGCTTCTCCTCATAATGGGGGCCTTACAAATGTGCGCTTTTACCATAGAAAATTACAAGGGTAAATCAGGCTCCATACTTAACATGAGAAACCAAGAGAGCGTCTTGAAGAAAAATGTGGCCACAACACCCTCGTTGTTGAGGTCTTTATGGAACACTAGTAACTTCAACTTTGCAATTGCCTTCAGATAGTGCCTGAGGGCTGCATTACGTCCATGAAAGTCTCTGTTTTGCCTCACGAGGAACTCATCAAGCTCTCCAAATAGCCTCTCTGCAGCTGACATAGTAGATTAAGCACATTTAAGATAGATTAAAAAACCTCATGACAGAAATTGTGTGAAATAGAGATTGTTACCTCGAGTTTCTCGTCATACATTAGTGTCTTCTCCTTCTAAAGGTCCATAGTACATGTCCAATCAGCTTGTCAAAGCCCATTTGTTGCTGAAGCTGCCTGCATTCCTGCTCAGTTGGCACGCTTTCACTCTCCCTGTCCTCTTTTACCCAATTGAACCACAGAGTCAAGCGTTCCTTGGCATCAAAATTCTCTTCCAAGGCTAGATCTTCCTTTTCATCATCTGGCACGAAGCCATCTTCTTCTTCTGTGGTCCTTGAAATAGTTGCGAGTGCAAAGTCCTCTCTCAAATTGAAAACATTTTGTCTGTTAGAGAGAAAAATGTATTGTTGCCTTTAATCACAAACTCGGGTAGAACCAGCAATTGCAAGGAAGAGTCATCCAAAGACAAATCACAATTATATTCTGGAGCTTTTGACACCTCGGTCTTCATGTCCCTCAAGCAAACTTCTTTGGTCTCCTTCTGTTCTTCAGGATGACATAACTCTTCTTCTACACCCACTCCTTCCATGTCGTTCTCCTCATCTGGTATATCCTTCTCTGAATCCTCTTCATAGTCATACAACAAGTACACTTTTGTGCTTGGAAGATTCTTACATAAACACTGGAGGTACAAGATGAAGCCCATTTCTACTGTGACAAGTTTTCAATTCTTCTTATGTAAGGAACACCAAAATGGCTTATGGGAACTTGTTAAAAGCAGATATTGTTTATAGAGAATTTTCTTTTGCTTCTTGTCATGGTGTAGTAAAAAATATGGACACAATCCATATCACTTGAAACTCACGGGGGATTCACCATGGAAAACTTACCACGCCACGTAAGTGTAGGGGAGGGGTTTTTTTAACAAGTTACATAAGCGTATAAGTTAGGGGCATGCCCCCAATAGTTTACCTCCCAAGATTAAAAATAAGAGAGGGGGGTATCATATTTAGGGGGGAGGGATCATATTTAGGGGGGGAAGGGGACCTAACTCAGGCTGATTACTTGTAACAATTGGTCACCGCCAGTGTGCACTAGAACTCTAATGAATTTTGGGGAAGTTTTTTATTAGGTCACACGCCAAATTTTTGCATTAAGACGATCATAGATAAGGGTTGATTTGGAGCAGGTCAAGGTTGATTTACACCAGCTTTGGATATAGGGCAGAATTGGACGAGTAGCTGGAGTGCAGGCTAATCAGGCACATAGTTTGAAAGTCAAACTAAGACACATTGAGGGTACATCTAGTTATCAACAGAAGTGGTTCCTTAGTACGTTGCCAATCACTATGCTACATACTCTTTGACTAATTTTACTCAGTTAGATCATATGAGACCTAAATTTTATATGTAAGATAGGGGTATGATAGTTTTCTTCATTGGTTGTCATATAAGAGTAGAAAGAGGGGTCATATTACCTAATATGAGTCATATATAGGGGTTTTATCAAAGTTGTCCACTCGCAGGTGGCGTCCCATTTCGTATATAGAGTGAATCCCCCGGGTTGAAACTACTCGTCCTTTATCTACCTGTGCTTCAATATCATTATATTCTTTGCTATAGTAGTTTGTATTGGCTTCAATGATATCCTGTTATGGCACAGAGGCGTTAAATCATGCTACTAGCACTGGATACACCTCAATAGCTCCTGCTTTGGTGATGAAGTCCATTAATGCCTCTTCAGCCTCAGATGGTATTGGAGCTCTCTTCTTGTTCACCTCCTTCTTCTGTACTAGAGCTACATCAGCCTCGATCCTTAAGATGTCCATGTTGCGTTTGCGAGAGGGGGATTACTCTTGAAGTGGGACTACTCGCTTCACACAGACACCCCATTCCACCAAGATAATGGTGGGTGGCAAATCAATCTTTCTGCATCCAGACCTGAAAGTTTTCCTTCATTTTTGTGCTTCAACACTTCCAAGTAGGGATTTGATCTTCCATGGTCCATAGAACCTTATGCCCTTAGTTGAAATGTTGTGCAAAATCCTAGGGATTGGAATGAGTCCTTTTAATTTTGTGGCTGAAAGCAAGGGATGGTGGTACAAAATTGGTTGTCCTTGACACCACCTATGCTTGGTGGGTGTGGTAAGGAGAATCAGACCCAAGTAAAAGATGCAAAAGGGGGAAAAAAGGAGAAAAAATAAAATCAAATTCTTGGAAACTTTATACTTTAGTCTACTTTATTCTTTTTTTGATATGGATTATAACAGATCAACAACGTGGGTGCAAGAAGTGGGGAAGTAGATTCGGCTGAGCTCTCTCTCTCTCTCTCTCTCTCTCTCTCTCTCTCTCTCTCTCTCTCTCTCTCTCTCTCTCTCTCTCTCTTTTCTCTAGACAACCATGGCAACTTAGGCCAGTACCATATCTATAGAGATGATAGTGGATACCGAGCATGATTCCTTCACCTATCTCAAGTCTGGGGTACCTGCATCTACAAAGGGTACTATCATGGAAACCATGAGCATTCATGAACCTGTCAGCAATCAAGTATTTTTGTGGGACTATTGGGTACAAAAGAAGCGTGAGCAATGACACAAGGAGCACAACCCTACTAAGGTAGCTGAACTTTCTACAAGCAGATCAAGGAACAATATATACAAATCCATGGCTACATGTTGGCATTGGCAGACCCAAGGACTAACAACACTACAACACCAAGAAATTCTAGAGCAGCTCATGCATCATCACCCATTTTCCAAGTTGAGGAGTTTGGATGTGCAATCGAGCCTTCTTTCCAGTGCTCACAATACATTGACTCAGCTAAAAGTACCCCACTCTTCAACTGAGATTTTTGTGAAGAGAACCACTTTGACGATGATATTGAACAACGGTGATCATAGCATAACCACAGTGAAGTAGTCCAAAATTGTTGCTGCCTTGGGTGTTCATCGATGTAATATAGCGACAACAAGCAGTTGATTGGGAATGAAAGATGAGTATGAAGTGTTGCCACTTAGTGCTTGTCACAGACAGTTGCCTCTGCATACAAGTATCACAATCGAAACTAGAGATTTGGCGGCCGCTTTCTGGAAATATGAGACAAGAGTGTCTCCTAACAAAAAGGATATTTGTAAGCACATGATTGAGGCAAAATGTGTCATCAAACATTCCATGCATCTTCTAGATGGTTCTCAGTAGTATCCAATTTGAAGCTTCTCTGGATTTTGAATAGTACCAAACAGATGCATAGTACCATTGTTTGGTAGAAATGCTCCAAAGTATATATGCACAGTCCCAATTAGGTACTTTTCTGTATCTAGAAAGTTCCCATTTTGGAACTATGGATCTAGTTTGTAACTTTTTTGCAGTATACAAAAAAGTAACCGAATTGGTACTAGGTTTCCAAATCGGTACTATGCAGGGTACATACATATACCCAGTTTGGCACTAGGGATCCTGTTTGATACTATAATTCAGGCTGGTACTATGCAATGTATAGAATTTGGTACTAGGGATCCTTTTTGGTACTATGAATTCAAGTTAGTACTATGCAATGTACATGATTTGTTACTGGGGATCCTTTTTGGTACTATGAATTGAGGCTAGTACCATGCAATGTACAGAATTTGGTACTAAATTTGGTACTATGGATCATGTTTGGTACTACGAATTCAGGTTGGTACCATGCAATGTACAGAATTTGGTATTAGGAATCCTGTTTGGTACTATGTTTGGTACTATGAATTCAGATTGGTACCATGCAATGTACAAATTTTGGTACTAGAGATCATGTTTAGTACTATGAATTCAGGTTGGTACTATGCAATGTACAGGATTTGGTACAAGGGATACTGTTTGGTACTATGAATACTACCTAGGTTGCATGATTCTTTATTCGACATTCGTTTTATTCGTGAGTAATGGCGATTAATACGTTCTAAAGATCTATTCGTGCGTATTATTCGTTGCCACGTTAGCTCTTTTCAGAAAAACATTTTATTGCTTACACATCGATCGATAGGCTTTCGATCGATAGCTTAAATCGATCTACATGTTTTCGATCGACATAGTAGTAGTGTATAAAGCCCAAATTTATGTGTTTTAGCTACAATTTCCTTCACCAAAGTGTCAAGTTACCTCCAACATAGAAAAGTTGAGTTGTCAACTCAAAAAATCTTTGATTTTTTAAGAAAATATTATTTTTAAATGTTTATACATTAAAAATAAAATAATTATATAAATTTGAATCACCTTTAATTCTTAACAATGGAAATTATTCTTTAACTCTATCGCTAAGTTTATATAAATTACTCTAAGCAATAGAGTCTATACTTTTAGCTCTACTTGTTTAAGAATAGATAAATAAATAATTGTACGCATTAGAGGCTACTTTTCTAGCTATAGTGCGAATGTATTATTCTAAACATTAGAAGCTATACTCTTAGCTCTATTTGTTTTAGAATAGATACTAAAACTGATATTTGATGGTTAAAATCTATCATAGTTATAATATGTGCACAAATAATAGTGTTAGTTTATACATTTTGGAACATATACACATACATGTAGGGTCTTTGGTTGTCATGAACAAATGTTCTTACCTCCATATAGACATAGAATAGGTCCACTTAGTGCCTCTTGGTTGTTATGAGATGATTCTCTTACTTCCAAGTGAGGTTTAAGGTATGAAGTAGGATTCACTTGGTTGCAAAGAATAGGTCCACTTAGTGCCTCTTGGTTGTTATGAGATGATTCTCTTACTTCCAAGTGAGGTTTAAGGTATGAAGTAGGATTCACTTGGTTGTTATCGAGCTTATGCTCTTACCTCTAAGTGAATGTGGTGGATTACCTATTTAATTCACTAGGTTGTGATCGAGCGAAAGCTATTACCTCCTAGTGAATATTAGTCATGCATAGTACTTGGGAGTCACATAGATGTTATTGAGCTCATGCTCTGACCTCTATGTTGATATAGAAATAAGAGACCTCAGTTATTTTAGGGTCGATTGGTTGTGTTTGAGCAGTAGCTCCTACCTCCAAGAGACATAGATAGTGGAATGTGAGATGACTCCATCGCTCATCTAGGTTGTCTTGAGCAAATGCTCTTTACACCTAGTAGCCAAGAATGATATATCCATTGGTGATCTTCCCTAAAATAGTATCTTAACACTATTCATTCATCATTTTAATTTAGCAAATCATATCTAAAACCTTTTATCTTTCTCATTGCGCTATTATGGTGAAAATTTATAATCATAGTGTATCTATTGATTGTATGATATATTTTTTGTTGAATTCAAAAAGCATGGTGTGAGGAAAAGAGTGGTCATATGTGGAGGAAAAATAGAGAGGCAAAACAGTTTCGTTTTTGGAATGCAAACATTGTGGGCATAAGTGGCACGGCAACGCAACTTGCATCAAAGAACATTTATTCGTCACTAGTCCCAATGTGAAAGAATGTGGAGCACCACCTAACAACATATGGGTCCATTTTACAGGGTATGTAAAGGAACGCAAACACGCAGGACTTCTTCCTAAGAGACAGAAGGGTATGACAGGTGTGTCATCTGACAACATAGAAGAAGCGAGTGTTGATCAAGAAAACATGCGAGCTAACCAAGGAACTTCAATGGGAACAATCCGAATATCTCAAAGTCCTTACACTTTTCCAAATGTTGCCATGGGAGGGATAGATGCTAGTCCCAGGACATCCAGTAGAGCTGGTATACCTGGGACTCTATAGGCAACATTCACTCAATAGGACATGCTCGAATTGCATCTAAAGTGGATACAAGCCTTCATGGCTTATGGAATCCCATTTAATGTCATAAGAAATCCTATTTTCAAAGATGCCCTAATGTCAACTGCAAAAAAAGGATTCATCCATCTTGATTATAATAAAATGTGAACAGAGTATGTTGACAAAGTCAAGAGCAGTACATAAGTGATTCTCAGGTGAACAGTCCTTGGCTTTGTTCGAGCGTTTGGCTGTACCATAGGCCTTGCCGGATGAACCAGCTATCAAAAAAAACCATTGATTAATGTCATGGTAATTTGTCCCAAAGGTGCAATGTTTTTGGAGTCCATTGATACCTCATTGAAAGAGAAGACATCTCTCTACTTAACAAAGGTATATGAGCAAGCTATTGCTCGACTGGGTGGACCGAAGAATGTGACAGATATTGTTACAGATAATGCTTCAAACTACGAAGGAGCGGGTTTAGCCATTATGGAAAAGTACTCAAAAATTACATCGATTGGATGTGCAGCTCACACCCTAAATTTACTTCTAAAGGATATGGGAAGATTATCATTTATAAAACAGGTTCTTATTGATGCCAATCACATAGTCAAGTTTATAGGGGAACATCACTTTATATATGCTTTATTTCGCTCCAAGTCTCCGAAAAAAGCACTTCAAATTTTCTGTGCCACACGGTTCGCTACATCATACTATGTTTTGAATAATCTCATTGAAGTGCGAGTGGCTCTTACAGAAACTATTGCAGATCGCCATTGGGAGGCTTGGTTCAACAAGTATCCAAGCCATCGCGAAGCAGCTCAAAAATGTGTGTCCTTGGTGCAATCTCCTCTCTTTTGGTGGAACATTGACAAAATTGTTGGGGTTAGTAAGCCCTATGTGGAACTACTAAGGGTTGTTGACACAGATAAGTTTGTCATTGGTAAGGTTTATTGGATAATGTCTGAGGTGTTGCGTCAAACCAAAGAATACAACCACTACAGTGCAAGAGAGAGATCACAGATCGTGCATCTTGTGGAAAAACAATGGGCTCAAATGCACACACCATTGCATGGTGCTGCATTTGTCATGGATCCAAAGTTCCAGATGAACAGACAAGCCTCCAACAAAGAGGTGACGAGAGACTTTAGAAACGTCTGCTCGCAGTTGTTGCCAGGCGACGATGGCATGGATGCATTCCAGTAGAGGGTGGATTATGCCAATAGGGAAGGAACTTTCGGAGATCCTTGGGTTCTTGAAAGCGTAAAAAAGATTTCAGGCCAAGTATGGTGGAAAGAATATGGAGGAGACATAGTTGAGTTACAACACGTGGTGACCAGGGTGCTTTTGATCGCGGCATCCAGTGGTAGCTGTGAGCGCAATTGGTCTTCTTATGACTTTGTGCTCTCAAAGCACAGAAATTTCTTAAGTCGGGCTCGTGCCGAAAACCTCGTGTACATCTTTTGTAACATGCATCTCCTTCATGCACCCACAAAGATAGCCACACTTGTGACCGAAGTACACTTTGGAGTGCTTCAAACTCATGAAATTGTGGCGGAACAAAGATGTAGCGATGATGAGATGGAGTGGGAAGTGGCTACAAAATGTTTAGACAATGAAGAGGTTGATGACCTGGTGCCTGTGATAGATGGAAAAATGTAAACATCTTTTCATGATAATGTATCTCACTTTTTCTCACTATAGCTCTCTATTGAGCTATATATCTCACTTTTTTGATTTAGTAGCAACAAAGTCAAGTATTGAAGAGAATTTACACAATCATAAGTATTGAGGACATTGCTTGGCAATCAAATAAAAAGACATTGCTTGACTCTCAACAAAGTCATCAATTAGTAACTCCAAAACAAATTCATTGCCATAAACATAGAGAGAATACAATGCATCTCGAGAGTATGAGGTAGAGAGTGTGAGTTATAGACAACTAGAAAGCTCCAAAATCAAAATCGATTGAAAATGTATCGAACAACGACGCACGTTTTTTTAATATAAATCTAGCGTATCGATCGATAATGTATCGATTGATAAACTATCGATGGATATTGTATTGGTCGATAGCTTATCGATCGATGTATTATACATTATTCAAAAATACCACGTATTTTACGATAATACGTGAATAATGACGAGTTATTTGACATAAATTGCATTAATTGATTGAATAAATGCAAGAGACTGGTACTATGCAATGTACAAAAATATACCCACTTTGGTACTATGAATCCAGTTTGGTGCTTTTCTACACTTAATTTGGTAGTATGGCCTGAAATTTGGCAATACAGTGCCAAATTTGGTATTTTAGAATGAGTTGGTGGTTTATAGTGTTAATTTTGGTACTATAAACTACTTTGGTTCTTTGTTGTTTTATGGTAATATTCTGAGCTCTAATGTGAATCATTTTTTTTATATAGGTGGATCTCTACAGAAGATTCAAGAGCACGTATCCTGCAGTGGAGTTGTCACTTAGGTCCTTTGAGACACTCAAGCCATTCTTTGTTCGAAAATTGAAAGAGCACTATACTTGCTTTTGTATTTACCATATCTAGATGGTATACTTCAGGGATGCTCTCAATCAAATACACCAGAAAAAGTTTGGGCATCATGCAAAGGAACATCCATGTACATGCTCCATTTGTGATACACAGTGTGACCCTGGTGAGTGTTCTGCAAACCAAGTAGTTTTTCAGCACATAAGTAACTTGCTAGATTTCATAGTGTGTGTGTGTGTGTGTGTGTGTGTGTGTGTGTGTGTGTGTGTGTGTGTGTGTGAGAGAGAGAGAGAGAGAGAGAGAGAATTAATGTCATAGGAACACATCAAGAGACCTCAAAGCTCTAGTTGAGAAGTCGAGAGGAAACTCCAATAACCAATATTCCACACTCAAAGTTATCATGATTTCCTTTTTTATTCACTCAAAACGTGGTGTGTGTGTGTGCACGCGTGCACGTGCACGAGAGAGAGAGAGGCGTGCGGGGGGGGGGGGGGGGGGGGGGGGGAGAGAGAGAGAGAGAGAGAGAGAGAGAGAAGAAGAGAATTTTTATTTTCATAAGAACAATCCAAACTGATATCAAAGATCTAGTCGACGAACTTAATCTCAAGATCTAATAACAAAATATGTGTGACCCAATTGCCATGCTTTTCTTAGCCACAACAACGCATGGGTAACCCACTAGCTACCTTCAATTGGTTACATTTCAAGGCATTTCAAACAAAATTCACACCATCTAATTTTTATTTTTATTTTTCCAAAACTCACAGTGGTGAATATATTATATTAGCAAAATCATAGAATTACATATTCCTATCATGCTCACCACGAGCCATGACATCTTCAACTGATCAATGATACATCAGCTAACAGGGGATCCACCCTGACGATAATGGATGGGTCCTCATCATTACGCCTTCAGGTCAATCATCTAAGGTCCCACTCATCAGAGTCTATATGTTTTTTAATGGCGATGATAATCCCCTTTCTTTCTTTGATTTTGTTTGTAAACTTGGCAACTTTCATGGTGTTCTCAAAGATCCGATAGTTCCTTGCCCTCCACACATGTTTAAAGTAGAAAAATCTCATAGTTTGAGTTGCGATGAGCAAAGCATGGCTCTTAAACATCTTCCCTCCTTAGAAGAGATCATTCTTGAAAAATCCTATTTTCCAGGTCTTTTGGACACATTTGCAAATCCTATTTTTAAGGTCTTTAATTTGGACACATTATGAAAGTGAGTGAGTGTGTGTGTACACGTGTGCATGCGCAAGAGAGAGAGAGAGAGAGAGAGAGAGAGAGAGAGAGAGAGAGAGAGAACCCAAAAGCATATGAAATCATTGAGAATCCATATTTCCAGAACACCACATATTATTCACACACACATGTCATTTTCATTTGTGACTTACTGTTTTGAAAATGGATAATTGCTGATATTTAACACTATATAGATGGTAGGTATAAGTTAAAAAGGTCTTAAGTAGGACATGGATAACGACTGATAGGTTTGTTAATACCTATAATATGTAATCAAAGCTACCAAATTTGTTGTCTTGTTTATATGGATGTAGATGAGAACTCTATCTTTACTTGGGATCTTTTTAGCTAAGCTACTATCCATCAATGTCATACATAGCCTCTTTCTCTTCAAAATAAGTTATCCTTGACTATCTTATGTACAAAACACTAAAATGATACCTCATTCTCACTATGATTACAAAAATGAATCAAAGACTGAGTTGTTTTTGTGTTAATCATCGTTCTTTGTTTAAAGCCAGGTGTTGTTTGAGCTGTTATGTTCTTTTTGTTATAAGTCTAAAAACAACACACACACACACACACACACACACACACACACACACACACACACACACACACACATGCGGGCTGGATTGGATGTGGATGAGTTTGGAGGTACATCATAGAGCATATTCAATCTCCTAATTTCTATGGGCTGCTACGTGATGGGTTTTTAGAAAATACTTGAGATTATCTTTGGTCTTTAGCGTTAGACCTTGTTTTGCTGTTCCACCAGAGGTGGATAGAGATTTTGGCAAATCAACCATTGTATAGTTTTCATGGTTTTTGTCCATACTTTTTTCATATTTACCTATGGGTGGATATAATATAGTGAAAACGATATAAGCCCTCCTTTTTTAGAAGAGTTTGAGAGAGGGAGAAACCACTTGACAAATTGTAAGTAATTATGCATGTGTTTGTACATTGTTGCCTGTGGTCTCTACGCCATCTGAACGTGCCCCTCCACTCAACAAGTGCATTAAAAAAATACCTCCTTAACTCAATCAAGATAACAATTGCACAGGCCTCTTCCCCGACCACTCAACTGCAACACCCACACACACACACACACAAAGAGAGAGAGAGAGAGAGAGAGAGAGAGAGAGAGAGAGGGAGAGAGAGGTTGGGGGAGCAAACGAGAACCCAAAAGCATATGAAATCATTGAGAATCCATGTTTCAGAGCACCACATATTATTCACATACACACACACACATGTCATTTTCATTTGTGACTTATTGTTTTGAGAATGGATACTTGTTGATATTTAACACTACATGGATGGTAGGTATAAGTTAAAAAGGTCTTAAGTAGGACATGGATAACAACTGATAGGTTTGTTGAAACCTATAAAATGTATTCAAGCCTAACAAATTTATTGTCTTGTGTATATGGATGTAGGTGAGAACTCTATCTTTACTTGGGATCTTTTTGGCTAAGCTACTATCCATCAATGTCATACATAGCCTCTTTCTCTTCAAAATATATTGTTCTTGACTATCTTATGTACAAAACACTAGAATGTTACCTCATTCTCACTATGATTACATAAATGAATCAAAGACTGAGTTGTTTTTGTGCTAATCATTGTTCTTTGTTTAAAGCCAGTTGTCATTTGAGTTGTTATGTTCTTTTTTGTATAAGTCTAAAAACAACAACACACACACACACCTGCGGGCTTTGGAGGTATGTCATAGAGCATATTCAATCCCCTAATTTCTATGGGCTACTACATGATGGGTTTTTAGAAATACTTGAGATTATCTTTGGTCTTTAGCGTTAGACCTTGTTTTGCTACTCCACCAGAGGTAGATAGAGATTTTGGCAAATCTATCATTGTATAGTTTTGGTTTTTGTCCATACTTTTTTCATATTGACCTATGGGTGAATAAAATATAGTGAAAAGGATATAAGTCCTCCTTTTTTAAAAAGAGTTTGAGAGAGGGAGAAACCACTTTACAAATTGTAAGTAATTATGCATGTGCTTGTACATTGTTGCATATGGTCTCTATGCCATTTGAACCTATCCCTCCACTCAAAAAGTGCGTTAAAAAAATACTCCTCAACTCAATCGAGATAACCATTGCATAGGCCTCTTCCCCGACCACTCAGCTACAACTGAACACACACACACACACACACACAGAGGCGTTGGGGGAGCGAAAGAGAACCCAAAAGCATATGAAATCATTGAGAATCCATGTTTCTAGAGCACCACATATTATTCACACACACACATTTTATTTTCATTTGTGACTTACTATTTTGAGAATGGATATTTGCTGATATTTAACACTAAATGGATGGCAGGTATAAGTTAAAAAGGTTTTAAGTAGGACATGGATAACAATCGATAGGTTTGTTGACACCTATAAAATGTATTCAAGGCTAACTAATTTGTTGTCTTGTGTATATGGATGTAGGTGGAACTCTATCTTTACTTGGGATCTTTTTGGCTAAGCTACTATCCATCAATGTCATACATAGACTCTTTCTCTTCAAATTAAGTTGTTATTGACTATCTTATGTACAAAACACTAGAATGATACCTCATTCTCACTATGATTGAAAAAATGAATCAAGACTAAGTTGTTTTTGTGCTAATAATTGTTCTTTGTTTAAAGTCAGTTGTCATTTGAGCTGATATGTTCTTTTTTGTATAAGTAAAAACAACAACAACAACAACAACAACAACACACACACACAAACACACACACACACACACACACATAGATGTGGGTTGGATTGGATGTGGATGAGTTTGGAGGTACATCATAGATCATATTCAATCAACTAATTTCTATGGGCCGCTACATGATGGGTTTTTAGAAAATACTTGAGATTATCTTTCGTCTTTAGCATTAGACCCAGTTTTGCTACTCCACCAAAGATGGATAGAGATTTTGGCAAATCTATTATAGTATAGTTTTCATGGTTTTTGTCGATACTTTTTGTATATTGACCTATGGATGAATAAAATATAGTGAAAATGATATAAGCCCTCCTTTAAAAAAAATAAAATATTAGACCCCGTTTTGCTACTCCACCAGAGATGGATAGAGATTTTGGCAAATCTATCATAGTATTGTTTTCATGGTTTTTGTCGATACTTTTTGTATATTGACCTATGGGTGAATAAAATATACTGAAAATGATATAAGCCCTCCTTTTTTTTAAAGAGTTTGAGAGAGGGAGAAACAACTTGACAAATTGTAAGTAATTATGCATGTATTTGTACATTGTTTCCTGTGGTCTCTACACCATTTGAACCTACCCATCCACTCAACAAGTGCATTAAAAAAATCCCTCCTCAACTCAATCGAGATAACCGTTGCATGGGCCTCTTCCCCGACCACTCAGCTACAACACACACACACACACACACACACACACACACACACACACACACACACACACACACACACACACACACACACACACACACACACACACACACACACACACACACACACACACACACACACACACACACACACACACACACACACACAGAGAGAGAGAGAGAGAGAGAGAGAGAGAGAGAGAGAGAGAGAGAGAGAGAGAGAGAGAGAGAGAGAGAGAGAGAGAGAGAATGAAATGATGTGTTCAAGAGGCTAAAGTGATCTATGAGACCAAACGTTACAATTGGTGAAATTGATACAATGTTTGGGTACAGAAAATACCAAGAGTTGAAAAACAAAACTGAAGCTAAGACAAAATAGAACGGAGGGGTGATGGGGCAATGTATGCAAGCCTAGACACAAAGCCGTCGTTCGCGAATTGGATAAGATGCTCTTAGTATAGAAATCCATATTTGTGCCCAACTTTTGTGGTGGTTGTATCCATGTGCTCCTGGTATCTAGTTGAATTGGATCCTGATGCATGAGTTTGGTGATCTTTGTCCATGTCAGAGATAAGGAGGGTGCATCTAAGGAGTATTAGAATGGAGGCAATCTATCCATGATAAAACCATGTGACTGAGACCATGAGGTCATTTTCCCATACCAACATGGCGTGTCACCCTACAGTGCTAGCTGTTGGAATGACTCAAAGGCTAGCCGAGTATATTTATCTATGGGGAGGTCCCATATACTATGTATAAAGGATATTAATCTAGTAAATGCCTCAACCACGAGGGGTAGGTAGGATAGCTCAGAGAGAGAGAGAGAGAGAGAGAGAGAGAGAGAGAGAGAGAGAGAGAGAGAGAGAGAGAGAGAGAGAGAGAGAGAGAGAGAGAGAGAGAGAGAGAGATTGTATTATCATCCATGGAGGTAAAATATGACCCATGGGACGGGATGCAAAACATTATAGCAGCCTGCTTGTACGTAAAGACAAGAGATACATATCAGTTAAGGACTGAGGGTCCATTGGGAGGGTAAAAGAAAGGGAGCAAAAAACTAAGGGAGAGTAGTTGAGGGGAGAGCCCCCTTTGAAGTCTGAAACTCCTGAATGATAGTTTTATTGCCTCGGTAGACTGCCCATTTACCTTGTTTGCAAGCTTCAGACACCTTCTTGAGATCGTCCTTTTTAATTTTGAGTTGATTTGTTGTAAACTCCTTGGTAATCCAAAGCTTTGTTCCTTTGAGAAGACGGGATTGACATAGAAACTTCAACTGCTCTTCTTTTTCCTTGAAAGTAAGGATGCAATTCTCGGGACGCACATGTTGATGTGTGTCATTGATCCAAGCGACGACCTCTACCTTGATTTTGACTGGTTGAAGAATGTTGTTGAGTTTGGTAATTTCTTCTTCAAGGGTTTCCTCAATGGTGCACCACGGTGAGGGAAACCCACCGATGTGGACATTGAGGGCATTCTCTTCTTGAAGTCTTCGTTTGCATAGCTCCTTTGTTACACAATTCTTCACTTGGGTGATGGTTTTTGAGTGAGCTTGGCTAACCTTTGCCTCAACGTCCTTTACCTTGTCGGTGGCGAGGTCAACCATGGAATTGAAGTGTTTTTCTAGCTTGTTGAGGCAATTTTTGAGCTCAAAATTCTCTTCCATGACTCAATCAAGAGCTGCTTGAAGCTGAGTAATGTGATAAAGTTTTCTAGGGGCTGCTAGCACCTCTACAAAACACGGTCGTGTTCTCGCAAGTGCCTTTGGGGTATTCATCCCTATGCTTAGGATGCTCTACAGATCCAAGAACGACTTAATGAAGACCCTATGGGAATTTGGTAAAATTTCTTCAACCGCTTCTCCTTCTTCTGCTGCTTCTTCTTAGCGTTTCGTCCCCTTGGTCAAGATCTACATGTTGGCTCCATTCTTTAGTGGCTTGATACGTTAGCATTTTGTGACATCCACCCAAATGTTTGCGAGGATGTCCACAGTAGAGAAAGATGCAACACCAAGAACGTGGCGGCAATGAGCTCGCCAAACGTTCCACAATGTAATGGAAACTAGCATGCAAAACACCTCATCTTGAGACCAAGGAGCATTGCGATTCTCAACATTGATAAAAAAGTGTCAAACTTGGGGAAGGTGTAGATGACTTGGGTGGACATTAAAGTAGAGTTTAGAAAATCTTGAGGAGTTAAAAGAGTCTGTAGTAGAGAAGGAGTGACAAATACAATCCTTTGCACGCACACACACACACACACACACACACACACACAGAGAGAGAGAGAGAGAGAGAGAGAGAGAGAGAGAGAGAGAGAGAGAGAGAGAGAGAGAGAGAGAGAGAGAGAGAGAGAGAGAGAGAGAGAGAGAGAGAGAGAGAGAGAGTGCGCTGAGCCAACCAACTTTGGCAATGAATTAATGTTATACAATGGGGGAAAGGGGTTGGTTATATAGCAACCTCATTAAATTGCCCTACACAAACTTTGACAAATAAGTACAATAAATACCTAAAAACCAAACTAAATAATGGGATCACAACTGAGTTGCCAAAATTCTAACACCGTCTTTGCAGCTCATAGTGGACATAAATAGTGAGACCAAGTCGATGAAGAAGCTAACATTGACACCCTAGTAGTTGATCAGTCTACCAGATACACCTCGATTATGATATCCTCAAATTTATACCTTAGAAGAATGCCATCTTGAGCATCTGTTGACTTTAATAAGATTGAATTGTAGACGCCATTACATACAAGAATCCCTATTCATGAACTATGAACACATCATGTCCAAAATACTTTCCAAAAATTGAACTTTGAAACCCATCATGTCCATAATCCGACCAATGACAATGGTTTGATGCACTCATCCATTGTGTTTTAGATACGTCTGATTGGTTCCTTGCCAGATGCATGTGCATTGAATTCCAGCCTACGGGTTCAATCACCGATAACTTGAACTCCAACACAAGGGTCCAAATTAATTATATGGAGCACTTTTACCCCTTTCTATAGCTCACAAGACTCTCTTTGGATGAAACTAGTGTCTGAAGGAGTACGAGCGGAAGTGTGACGCGAGAGAGAGTGCGAGAAGAATAGCACGACGATATGGTGAACTCGCTCTACTGTAATGTGTAGAGCATAGTGAGTTCTTATTAGGTTTTAACAAAAGAATATGTGTACATACCTGGCGGCCCGCCCACTTACCTGGGCGACCACATTGGGCTTTATACCCCAACAACCTCCCACTTAAAGTCCAATGTGGAACTTTAAGTGTGAGAGAATCTACTATACAAGCTAGTATACAAGAGATGTACTACCCTACACCTAACTGCTTGTGAAAATGCGCAAAGCTCTCTGAGGGAAGTCCTTTTGTAAGTAGATTAGCAAGATTTTTTGTGGTGTGAACTTTGACAAGCTGAATTTGCTTATCCTCGACCATTTCCCTGATGAAATGATATTTCATATCCACATGCTTTGTCTTTGAGTGATAAACTAGATTGCGAGCTAATTGTATAGCACTCTGACTATCACAATATAACACAGGCATCTCTTCTTTGATTCCCAAATCTGTTACTAGTCGATTAAGCCAAATTGATTCTTTGCATGCCTCTGATGATGCAACATACTCAGCCTCTGTAGTAGACTGAGTAACACAATCTTGTAATCTAGAACGCCATGATACTGCTCCACCAGCCAATGTAAAGACATACCCTGACGTAGACCTTCAGTTGTCTAAGTCACCTGCATAATCTGAGTCTGTAAAACACTTTACACTTAGCTCTTGACTCCCATAGCATATACGCATACTCTTTGTAGCTTTCAAATATCTCAATATTCCTTTCACTACCTCCCAATGTTTCTTGCTTGGGTTTGACATGTATCGATTTACTACTCCCACTGCAAATGCAATGTCTGGGCGAGTAGCAATCATTGCATACATCAAACTACCCACTACAGACGCATATGGAATCTTATCCATTTCAGCCTGTTCTTCCTCAGACACAGGACAATCTTGTTTGCTAAGTTTCACATATGGTGGAAGTGGAACACTCAATGCCTTTCCCTTCTCCATATTGAAACGTTGCAAAACCTTGTCAATATACTCTGTTTGAGATAACCAAATCAACTTCTTTGATCTGTCTCTCTCAATGCGCATACCAAGAATATGACTTCCCTCACCCATGTCTTTCATGTCAAACGATTTTGCCATCTTTGACTTCAAAGCTGAAATTTCTTCCAAGTGCTTGCCAACAATCAACATGTCATCCACATACAAAATAAGGATCAGCCAACTGCCATCCTTAGCCTTCTTTGTATATAGACAATGATTGAACTCACTACGTTTGTAGCCTTGAGAAATCATAAACTTGTGGAACTTATGGTACCATGCCCTCGGTGATTGTTTTAAGACATAAAGACTCTTTAACAACTGGCATACCAAATCTTCCTTGCCTTTCTCAACAAACCCTTCTGGCTGCTGCATGTAAATTTCCACATCTAAATCACCATGCAAGAACGTTGTCTGGACATCCATTTGGTGCAACACCAAATCTAATATGGCAACCAATGCAAGAAAGTATCTCAATGTTGTCATCTTGACCACCGGAGAGAAGACTTCATCAAAGTCAATGCCTTGTTCTTGCTTAAAGCCCTTGGCAACAGGCCTTGCTTTGTACTTTGGCTTACTATCATGAGTGGTGATCTTATACCTGTAAACCCATTTACAAGGTAGAGCCTTTTTGCCCTGTGGTAATTTAACTAGCCTCCATGTCTAGTTTTTATGCAGAGTTGTCATCTCTGATTGCATGGCCAATTGCCAATTCCCGGAGTCCTTCATTTGCACTGCTTCCTTGTAACATGAAGGCTCATTGCAATCAGTCAACATGACATAGTTCATAGATGGAACAAACCGATCAGGAGGTCGTGAGATACGTCCCGATTTACGCAAAATAGGTGGCTGAGGCTCAGCCACAACCTGTGGTTCCACTCTATCCTGTCCTTGCTCCTCTTGAGCCTTGAAATTTTGTCTTGCACGTGCAGGTCCATATTATTGGAAGAAAACTCTTCTAATCTCCTCAACCGTCTCTGGTTTAGAATGATATTTGGCTTCATTAAAGTGAACATCATTGTGCGGATAACCTTTCTGGATTTGGGATCCCAAACTCTGTACCCCATCTCACTAGAATTACCATAGCCTAGAAAGATGCACTTTCTACTCTTTGGCTCAAGTTTGTTCCTAAATTCCTTTGGAACATGAGTATATGCCTCACAACCAAAGACTCTCAGATGCTTGTATGAGGGCATTTTGCCTGACCATACCATCTCTACCACTGAATCCTTCTGCAAAACCTTGCTAGGAGATCTATTTATAAGATGAACAGCTGTTGATACAGCTTCAACCCAAAACCCATTTGGCAATTGTGCATTAGACAACATACTTCTGACCTTCTCTTGTATGGTCCTATTCATCCTCTCAGCAACACCATTTTGAGGAGGATTGTAAGGAGCAGTAAGTTCATGTTTTATACCTTTTGACTCACAAAAGTCCTGAAAGGCCTTTGAAACATACTCTCCACCATTGTCAGTGCGTAAGCATTTGAGCTTCTTGCCACTCTGATTCTCCACAAGTGTCACAAACATTTTGAAAACAGTAAACGCTGCATCCTTGTGCTTGAGAAAGTAAACCCATACTTTCCTCGAGTAATCATCTATAAATGTCATAAAGTAAGAAGCTCCCCCTAGAGATAGGTTAGGCATAGGTCCACACAAATCACTATGAACAAGTGCCAACTGTGTATCTTTTCTACTGATTCTATGCTTATGTGGCTGCTGTGTTTGCTTACCATACAGACAATGTTCACATAATTCAAAATCATTAAATGAAAAGCCAGGAAATAACCAGAAGGAGACAAGATTTCCATTCCCTTCTTGGACATATGTCCTAACCGGCTATGCCATAAAGAAACGTTCGGCTGCTCGGTTACATTGATTACATTTTTAGAGACATTTGATACATAAATCATGTAAAGTCCTTCAGACTTTACTCCATGTGCTACTATCATAGAACCCTTGGATATCTTCCACATGTTCTGTCCAAAAGTGGTAACTAGCCAGCATCATCAAGTAAACCTGTGCTGATCAAGCTCTTTGTAATTGTGGGAACACATCTCACATTTTTCAGCGTGAAAGAAAATCCATTCTGAAACTTCAATTGAACATCTCCAACACCTAAGATCTCACATGTCTGCCCATTGCCTAGCCGAACATGATCTTTAGTGGCACATAAGAGGTAAACCACTCCTTGTTTGGAGACACATGAAGTGATGCCCCTGAGTCTATAATCCAGTCACTCAGTGCATTTCCATCAGATGCTGTAAGAAGAGCTGAGTCCATTGTATTCTTCAAGAAGTAGATGTCTCCTGACACTAGACTGTCATCCTCTGCAACAGTTTTTGCCACATTTATTTCTTGAATCTTCACTGAGGACTTGTTCTTCTCACCATGGTCTTCAGATTTCTCTTTGCCTTTTTCTGCTTTCCATTCTCTGCAGTCTCTTTTCATGTGACCCCTCTTGCCACAATGGTAGCATTCTATGTCACTCTTGCCTTTAGCACTACGGGACTTGCTACGAGACTGATTCCTCTTTCCACCTTTGTCCTTTTCTTTGGTCCTTCCCCTGACAACTAAGGCTGTTCCTTTGCCTTTGTCCATTGTCTTTCTGTTGGTTTGTTCAATAAGAAAACTGCCTTCTACACTTGCTATGGTCAAAACATCTAAAGGTGTAGAATTACTCAAAGTTGTGCGAAAAGTGTCCCGACTTACCAGCAATGTGATCAACAGGAACATAGCTCTAACAGGTTCATCAAACTTGACACCTTGAGCTGACAACTGACTGTAGATGGTGTTGAATTCATTCAGATGATTGGACATAGGTGTCCCTTCTTTCATCTTCAAGTCAACAAGCTTCTTAAGCCAGTATACCTGTGAAGCTGCACTCTGCTTGTCATAAAGATCACTCAACTTTGTCCAAGCTTCATAAGCTGACATCTCGTCTACTACATCGAAGTAAACGCTTTCTGCCAAAGTCAGCATAATGGTAGAAAGTGCTAATTCATCCAATTCGCTCCATTCATCTTCGTCCATATCTTCTGGTTTTATCCCCTTGAGCTTTATAGGTTTTATCTGCTTCTTTTGTACCAACACGTGCCAAATCTGCTTCTTCCACAATGGGAAATTGGTTCCATCCAGTTTCTTGATATTGTAAAGAGCAGTGTCCTGTGATCTAGCCATAGCTACGCTTCACAGTAGTTTCCTTTCCTCGGAAAAATTCGGCAGAGTTTCCCCTGTAAACTGACCTCTGAACCAATATCAACCTGTCAAATGAACCAAGAAAGCTTCAGATTCTGTAGAAATTTTGGCAGAGTCTCCTTTGTAAAATGGCTCTGGTGTACTCAAAAAATAGACGAAAAACAACTCAAAAAACACTGTCTCTCTAACACTGTAAGCTGCGGGTAAACCTATCCTGCACCTGTACTGGCTCTCACTGTCCTGTCACTGTCCTGTAAGAATAGACTGCGACAATGCCTCAACGGCAGTAAAGCAAAGATGCAATCCCAACTGTCTAACTCACAGTCAATACATCCTAGCTGCCTATCTAAGGGTGCTCGAGGGATCGCTCCAAGACCTGTATCACCGAAAGGATCTCAACATTCGAGAATCCCCCAGTTCAATAAAACCTCACTTGACCCTCAACAAAGGCTGCAGTAAATCTGACAGTACATAGACTTCCCACAAAGTCATACATTTACAAATTTCCAACTGTATGCTGTAACCGCTGTGGCGGTTGTTTGCTACGTGACTCACATCAGCAAACCCTCAAAAGACATACATCATCTCTGACAATACATCCCATGTGGAAGTACCTGCAATGTCAGGATGAAATCTAGAATATCAAGCAGCAAACAAAAGCTGCTTGATGAACTAGTGGATGTCGCCTACAGTCTGTGTGTAGGTGCGACCGTGTCGTATGTGACACGCCTCCAAGAACTGTGAGCCGTCCTTCGTTGTGTAGACAGCCACAAATCAACACTCTGGAAGTGCAGATATCCTCAGCACTTGCAGTCATAGGCCAAAACCCCAAAATTGCAGAGTCGGATCTGCACCCGCCAAGACCACGTAGTCAAAAATGGCCTGCGCAGAGCTTTGTCGAATCCGAACGGTGGCCGAGATGACCTCATAATGAAATTATGAGAACATCGAGGCCTTCGGGCTCACCCACAGGATTTGGGGCCGTGTCTTCGCCTGTTGAATCTCACTCCAATCTTAGCAGGTGACTCTGGCTACCTGCAAATGCTGCCCCGAGCCTCGATTTGAGCTCTGATACCAATTGAAGGAGTACGAGCGGAAGTGCGACGCGAGAGAGAGTGCGAGAAGAAGAGCACGACGATATGGTGAACTCGCTCTATTGTAATGTGTAGAGCATAGTGAGTTCTTATTAGGTTTTAACAAAAGAATATGTGTACATACCTGGCGGCCCGTCCACTTACCTGGGCGACCACAATGGGATTTATACCCCAATAGTGCTAACACTTGCACTTTGACTAGAAATATGATGTTGAGTCCACTGTGGCCATCGCCACATTTTCCATGCCAATTTCCTTTGTCAAATCTTTATTACTGTTATCTTTGTTCAACTTGCCTTTGTCTTTGTCTATCTGTAAGTTCTTTCTTTTGCCTCTAGCTTTGAACTCTCAAGCCAAACAAAGCGTCAAGTAACAATGAGAACATCTATGGTTGGACCTCATGGTGGGTTCCGTGGCAGCTAACTGAGTATTGGTACTGCCATCCTTTCAAGCTTTCCTTTGCCTCTATCATCAGTAGCAAACTCAACCACTTGCTTTTGGCTTCACAATCTCGAGCCAAACAATCTATCAATTTGAGTGAGAATTGTGTCAAGGCATAGGCCGCTAATTGGATGGTTGATCGACTATCCATAGTAGATGGTCATTGTTGGTCATGGTTCTCATTGTTCGTGCTCAATCAAGGGGGGGCCATGTTGAAGTAACAAGATCTGGACACTTAAGTTTCTTCTCACACTCCAAGGGTCATACAGCTCCACCAAGCCCCACCAAAATTTGTAAGGGAGAGGGCTATGTTGAAGGGACGAGGTCTGGAGATAATTATCCACCTTCTCACACTCCAAAGTATTGGTCGCACACAACTCCCAAGCCGTTCCACAAAAACAATGCTATCCAAATATAGGTCTCCACACAACGTGCTTCTCCCAAGCAGGTTGTGTGGTTGGACCTCATGGTGGGTACTGAGGCAGCTAACTGAGTACTGGTACTGCCATCCTTGTGTCAAGCTTGCCTTTGCCTCTGTCATCTAGCAAACTGACCATTTTCTTTTGTCTTCACAATCTTGAGCCAAACAATCTATCGATTTCATTGAGAATTGTGTGAAAGCATACGCCACCAACTGGATGGTTGACCTACTACCCATAGCGGATGGTCGGTGTTGGTCATGGTTCTCATTGGTGCTCGAGCAAGGGGGAGGCATGTTGAAGTTACAAGATTTGGACACTTATGTTTCTTCTCGCACTCCAAGGGTCATACAGTTCCACCAAGCAACACCAAAATCTGCAAGGGAGAGGTCTATTCTGAAGGTATGAGGTCTGTAGATAATTATCCACCTTCGTGCACTCCAAAGTGTTGGCCGCACACAACTCCCAAGCTGTTACACAAAAACAGTGCTCTCTGAATATAGGGCTCCATAGAACGTGCTTCTCCTAAGCTGATCCGCAAAAAGCACTTTGTCTTCCCTCTTTGGAGCTCGAATCACAAACTCCAAGTACACCTCTAGATGCCCCTCAGAGCATTTCAAAATGTAGAAGGAGACATGCACCCAAAATGTTGGGCATCTCAAAAAATCAAAGGCAATGGAGGAGTCACCAAATAGATGAGGTTGCAGGGCATTTTAAAATGCTGTCCCAATGAGGGGAGTATTGGTGAGGTTGATGTCCCCTAGCAATGGGGAATGATGGGCGAGGTCATTGCCTCTGCTACAAGCGTTTTAAAATGTTGTGATAGCAAGCATGCTAGAAAACACCCAAAATGCTCAATTGTCAACTATCGACCTCCTTCCCACCAACGTTTTAGAATGTTGCTAGAGGAGGGACGGAAGAAAGATGCCGCCAATAGAGGGAATGTACGCCGCCAGCAAAGGGGGAGCAATTCTTCTCTTCACAGGTCTTCTTTGCACATTACACCTTGCTCACCCAAGGTCATGAGCACTGAGCTTTGATACCATGTCAAAGTCAACGATGCAAAAGCGTAGAGACCAAGGGGAGAAAGTACAAGAGAGAGATAGAGATAGACACTACTGAACCAACCAACCTTGGCAATGAATTGATGTTATACAATGGGGTCAAGGGGTTTCTTAGATAGCAACCTTAGTAAATTTCCCTACCCAGACTTCAACAAATAAATAAAATAAATACTTAAAGCAAAACTAAATAATGGGATCACATTGGGTAGTTCACTTGGGATGCCAGAACTTGAACACGATTGTCCAAACTTTGTCCCTAGGGAGCTATGAGGGAGTTAGTGTGCGTAAATGTATTAGAGAATCGAAGGCATTGGAGTGGGGAGAGCCTACTAGATATTTCCAAAACTCCATTAATCATTGGTCCCCTTGGTTCTCTAAAGCTGGTAGTTATGAACCTAATTTTGAGGGGTACTACCAGAAACATGAACAATAAAGGACTCATTTGGCCCAGTTTTGGGAAATCAATATCGGGAGATGGAAAATGGTTGACCAACTAGCACCCCAATTTAATGTCAATGGGATAGAAAGACTAATGTCCATCAAGGTTTTGGGGGGACTAGTAATTTTTGTAAGTCGTTGTGAATCCAAGGTCTAGTGGAAAGCATAGGGTTGGCCCAAGAGCAAACACTTCTAACAATTGAAAAAAGGATGTTGGCCTAGGACTATGTCGTCATAATATGATATCCCTCAAGGATTGTCACACGAGCTTGAGGTCTCCTTGTATATTTTATTTGGATGAATTCAATACACCCACCCACTATTGTGAGTTTGGGAAAAGTAAAAAGAATAAAAAATGTTGTTTTGAACATTTCATGAGAGATTTGAAACATGTTCTTTTGAACATTCCATGAGAAGTTCGAAACAAATATCTACAATTTTACTTATTTATTTTTGCAAAACTTACAACGATGAGTGAATTATATTAGCATAAAAAAAAATTACAAATTCTATTCATGCTCATGCCAGCCATGACATCTCCTAGCAACCAAAGATACATCAGCTAACAAGGGAGCCACCCCACGACAATCAAGAGGACATGAGAGAGAGACTTGGCCTAGTATGGAACAAACCTTGACCTGAACAAGGCCCATATACTTAGCCATGAAGGTTTGTGGTTGTATTAAAAAATTATTATGTTCCACTCATTAGAGTTCCGTCCTCTCCCAATGGCAACAATAGCTTCTGTGGGGACGGGTGTCTAACCTCACTCCTATCTTATTGCAGACATAGCGAGAACCACAAATATAATTATCAATCCATGGGACAAAGCTGACTCGACTAGTGCATAGAGGCTACAAGAGGCTATCAATCTCTTGCAAACAACTCGCATCTAACTCAAGCTACACTCAAATGAAAGAAATCACCAAAATCTAATCGCTCATCGACAAACAAATCACATCCATTACAGCATCAAACGACATTCAAACATTATAAAACTTCTAGGACATGCTTATAAGACCTAAGCACACATGCTTATGGTCTGAAGTCTCACTTTAGGTCAAGTGAAAAAACTATGATTAATAAGAGCAGTGAGTTTTTGACCTAGTCGTTTTCGACCCAAAATGCATCGAAATGCTTAGCAATGATGCCCCAATACCCCACCTATACTTAGTTTATGATTTTGAAGCTTAAATTTCTACTTATGATGACATTAGTTGGCGACGCCAAAAGCTATGGATTACCATGAAATGCTTACGTCAATGCTAGAGCCCTACGTGCGGTTGCAATGCAACAGACGGCACTGCAATGAGACAACCGAGAAGGAAATAGGAAGCACGAGAAGGAGATAAGTGAGCGTTTTTAGCTCACATTGTGTTTCTATTATCCAAAACTTCTATAAAACTCACAAAAATTGGCTTTTATACCTTAGCGAAGGTTTTGGTGGTCAAAACTAATACTCTGGGAGCTCTAACTAAAGGCAGGTTGATACAGTCTGGAAGCTTGTAGCCCCGGCTCATCAGTTACACTTTTTATCTGGAAAGTAGGAGTTACAATATTCCCGATTCATCAAAATAATAAGTCTTTTTTCAATAAGAGCTCCGAAAAATGTTATCCGAGTTATTAGAGTTATCCAAGTTAGCTTGCTGTTAACATTCCCCCCCTCCTCGAGTGTGTCGTCCCTTGACACATCTTCATGGGCTTAAGTAGTCTTCAGGTTGACGGTTGGCAAGATGTTCTTTAAGCGCGTGTAATGCTTTCTCATATTTGAGTCTTCTCTTTTTGTCAGGAACCTACAAGAACTGCATGGTGACTCGGTCTTTAATCTCAATGGATGAATAGCTAACAAATTTGGATGTGAGGTTACTAATCCACTGGCCCAAATATCTTCATTCGTTAAGCGAAGAAACCTGTACAGAATGCTTCCTCAATACATATTGCAAGAGGGCGGCGTAGAAGCTGTAAAGGACTTCTCCAGAAGACTGGCCACTTAAGTCATAACAGAGACCCTTTTTGCCTTTGAGGAAAGACATCCATGGTGCTCTTGCCTGACTTGGCTTGTGAAAATCTTGAATACATGTGAGCAACATTCTGCAGATCTTATATAGCATGGCACATGAGAGGTCAAGGAGGCTCTTGAAGAAAGTCATGGTGCCCATTAGGGTTTTCACCATGTATTCCTCTCTTGGTGTTCCCTGCTCTGGAGCTGGCAATCATGGGTAGTTCAACCATGTCCGCCTCTTCTTTTTCAGTGCTTCCAATGCTTGCCATGTCCCTACCCTTGGTACATGACAGAATGTTGGGTCTTTCTGTAATGTTACAAGCGCTCTTGTGAACAGAATCAAATATCTCGAATTCTTGTTCAACCAGCTCTTTCTCCACTTGGGGTGGACATCCTCTAAGCCTTTTGCCTGCATATCTTTGTATAGTCTTTCTTTTACTTGTAGTAGCTCTACTTTGATCAAAGGGTATGGAAATGATTGTTGATGCCACCGTGCATTGATTTGGTTGGGAGTGAGTGGAGTTACATTGACCGAGTGGAGAATTCTCAACTCCCAATCCATCGCTGCTTTCCATTCTGCATTTGTCTCCTGGGAAATATGTTCCTTAAGTGCATCTTCCTTAGCTTTAAAAAGCTGGACCATGGGTGCTTGCTTAGCATCAATCAGTGGTACTTGAAAATCCTCACTTTCTTCTAGCTCTTCTGTCGGCTATTTTTCCATCTCAGCAAAAGAGACTAACGGAATGTCAATAGTTGGTTGCTTAGAGGTACCGGCTTCTTCTTGATGTTCTGGTTGTCCCTCTCTCAGTAGCTGATTGAATCTCTTTAGTTCAGCTATCTCTTTGAGCAGTTGCTCCTCTCTTTGGACCCGCATCAGTGCAAAGTCTCTTCTTTGTGATTGCTCTAGCTTCAACTTTAGCTTGAGATCCTTGTTTCTCTTTTCCAAAGTCTTATAGACTTCATATGTACCTTTTATTGAAGCGACAACATGATTTTTCCTTATTTGTGTCAAAAAATCGATCTGATCATTAACCTTTGTTCAGAGTACTACATAGAAGAGTTTGCTACATCGAGATGCACTTGGATCTTCTGTACTGACAGAGTAGTGGTCAAAATTTCATTGGTAACTTCTGTCAGCTGTTGATCTTTGATCTTTAAGGCACAAGCTGGTGTTGTTCGGCTTCAACTTTCATCTCTTTGACTTGTCTTTGTGGATATGAGACTATGTTCATCCTATCATCCAGATCTCCCTGTAGAGCATCAATGACTAGCTCAAGATCTGTAGCCTTAGCACTGCGGCTAAGTACTGTTGTTTGCAATTTTTGGATCATCACTTGCATCTACTTGGCATATTCACTGACTTTCATGATGACTTCGTCAGTTGTTTCCCAATCTTCAGGCTCTATAGGCTGTCTAGAAGTTTGAGTGTTTCACTGTGTGGCTCTTTGGGTGGTTCTGTGGTGGTTGCTTGTGGTTGCGGCGGGGGTGCTACTTCTCCTTGAGGCGTGGCAGTTGCCTTGGCTGCTTCTGTTGCTTGAGTCTTTGTGGATGCCTCTGTTGTTTCTTGTTGGGTGTTCGTAGAAGGGTCTACCTCTGTTTCTGTTGCTTTTGACTGCTCAGAATTGGCTATTGCCTGCGGTTCAGGCTCTTTTTCTTAGGCTTCCTCACCCTCATTGGGTTCTGCTATTGGTGAAGGTCTTGGGCCTTGCATGGGATGGTCTGGCTACTCCGCAGCTGCCTGGTTGTCGACTTCAACACTTGGGTGAAGGTGATCGCAACCGCATGGTTTGAGGTGGTGTACCATGGTGGTCTCTTTGCTAAAAAGTGAAAGTGTCAATGGTATAAATGAGCTGGTTCCTTCACTTGCCTTTGGATGAGGTCAAAAAATGTTGCAGCAAAAGTTTCCTTAGTGAATGTGTGTGCTATCTTTCTATCTCAGGCCCGGATTGTCATACCTTCAGTAGGGAGCTTCAGTGCCTCGGGCTGCTCTTGCAACTTTTCCTTCTGGGACACCCTTTTGTTGGCCTTAATGCCTTAAGTCCAAATTGCTGACAAATTGAGTCCAATTTGCTTCAAATCAATTTTGGAGCATGCATAGATGCATAAAAACATGTAAAGATCAAAATCATACAGTTTAGGCAAACATTTGTAACAAATGTAAGTAATCACGATTATTTATAGCGGGGATTTTTTTCAACTTTTTGCGTTTTTGACATCATAGGTTTGAAACATATGGCATCTAGGTGCTCTGAGTGAAGTGCTAGCTCAATTGAGTGCATTGGGTGGAAATGGTGTCAGGTTTAGATTTTCAGTCTCTAAAATTGTAGATATAAAGGGATTTTGAGTTTTTGAGATCCAAATTTGCTCAAATTTGGTCAGTGGACTTGGGACATCATGTGCTTTGGTCCCATACGGTCAAAGTTGCAATTTTTCCCTATTTTGGCAAGAAAGTAAATAATCACGATTATTAACTTTTTCATCAAAATACGCATTTTTTTGTTGCAACTTGGTTCTAGGCATGATGTAGACTCCATGTATGAGATATGGTGGGTGATTTGGATCAAAAAATATCAAAAATTGGATCAGAAATACTTCTTTGCGTTTTTTGATAATTTTTAAGTTTTTCTTGATCATTTTGGCTCATACTTGAAATGTGGCATGTAATAGATGTGTACAAGTGATAGGTGAAGTGAAGAGATCATTTTCAAGCCAAAAAAGCACAAAAGTAAGTAATCGTGATTATTTACATTAGTCAATTTTTTGCTAAACTTGACAATTTGATGAACTAGACATATTCAATACATCTAAAACAAGTCCTAAATTGAATTTGGTAAATTTTTGTCATGTTGCCATCACTTCATGCTTTGTCAACTTTGAAATCATCGATTTTTGTGACCAGATGGCCTGCGGAGTTGGTTAGTCACTTTTGAAGCTATAGACTTGTCCGCTACATAGTCCTAAAAAGCTACCCATCCAATTTTGGCCCATTTGGAGTCAGTTTGACTTCATATGTCAAATTTGACGCTTTGTAGCCTTCGAGTTGTTTTCTTCCTTTTGAGAGCTTACCGTGATCATTTTCATGAAACCATCCATGTACATTATGTATAGACCCAATTTATAAGCTGTCTGTGGAGTCATAATTCAATTCTTGCATCTGACAGAAACCTAGATTTTCTATTTGGGACCCCCTCAACCCCTCCCAAATGGTCATCTGGTGATATAGAAGAGTTCTATTATATAGAGACATGCTACAGTTCAAGTCTCATCCAATTTGGTTGAGCTGACAGGCTGCTATGGTCAATTTTAGGTCGTAGGACTTCGTGTACTGTTGGGTTTCTAGGGTTTTTTCCTTGACCCTAGACTTGCTACCGATCATATAGAATTGATCATTGATAAGATTAGCACTTACTTACCCCTCATGTCTCGTGTGAGACGGTGCTGTAAAAGGGTGACTGTGGACTTCGGAAATCGTACGCGAAGAAGGTCGAGAGCTCTCTTCTCCAGGAAATGAGGTGATTTTGGACTACCTTGGATATCTATACTCGGACTTCCCAAACTATCTTTCCCCAAATTCCCATGTTAATCCTACTAGGCCGTGAAATCTATGTTAGACTCAAAAATTTTCTCAATCGGATTTCGGTAGCTCATTCTGCAAAAATTTACGAAAGTAGGCCTTGACAGCCTAATTTAGGCTTCCCGCTTCCATCTGTCGATTTAATTGAAATTTTTTGTGCCTGTTTGTCTTGTCCTTCTGATCATTAGTGTATCTTCAAATTTTCCATTTGAGCTCATTTGCTATTTATTATTAATTTTTGACCTGTTATTAAAAAAATCAAAGAAAATAACAAAATACGCTAAAAAAGCAAAGTGAAAATCCAATAATTAAGAAAATCCATTGAAAACATAGCTTTATTGCGTTTTGGTGAATTTCTCTATTTTTAAGTCCCAATATCAAGAAAAATGATAAAAAATAACAAAAAAACACCATTGTTTTGATGATTTTTGATAGTTTATACACTATTTACACTCATCAGGAAGATGTTATCAGTTAACTTTCCCATGTTCATGATTTGTAAGGGTATTGCCAGGTAATTTTGCAAAAAATCACACGTTAACGTAAAACATTTTTCTCCCTCTTCAAACATTGTCATTAATTACATAGTTCCCTTCCACCCCTCCTAGATGGCGTACTCGGGACGACTGTGTGCATGGGTTGAACAATTGTGTCTATACATAGCCTTGGATTGCTCTACCATGCTTTAAAGATCAATGCAGTTAAGACCATTATGATGTGCAAGAGTTGGGTCTTGAGTAGTTAACTGGGTTTTTGATGTCGAGGTTTTCTTTTGCTGCCTCCAAAGAGAAACTCTTGTAGCTTGTGTGCTCTTTGCTTTATTGTATCATCAAGATGCTTTGGCATGTTGAGTTCTCGAGCTATTGGTATCACTAATGGTGGTTGTCAAGATTTTACTTGCCACTAGTATCTTGGTTTGCTTTGGTCAGAATGTTGTGGTTGAGTCCTTTGAGACTTAGCTCTCCATTGGTTGATCGGTTTTATAGTTTACAGAGAAGAGAAGTGCTACTTTTTCCTCCAAATACATTTTGGTTTAGGTTCTCTGCTCGAAGATGCTCCTCTTTGTGTTTTGAACCTTGGAACTGTCTTTGGTATAGAAGATGATGTTTTGGGTAGCCAAATTTGAATCAGGTTGTCCTTAAGCTGTGCTTTTGGTACCCAAATTTTCATGACTCCTTGCATGAGACTTGTAGTAGTTCTTTTCGATAGGATGGAGTATGATTTATTTGTGGTTTTCTCTTCTGGTAACCTCCTTTCCATTCCTCCTTGCTCGGTGCAATTGAAACAATGAGTTGTCCGCCTTTAGGTGATAGCTTGAGATGATTGGTATCCCAATCTTGTACTGCCTTGTAAGTCCGCATCCATGAGATTCCAAGAATCATTGTTTGATTCATGTGTTCATCTCGTAAGCATACAATTGATGACTGTATGAACATCCATGTACTATTACATTTAAGTTGACTAATCCCAATGTCGGTGTTAGGTTCTTGTTGCATCCTCTAATAGTCGAAATTCATGTTGTCAAAGACTGACTTCTTGCTTTCTTGTACGTGGAATAACTGACTGCATTTACTCGAGCTTTTGTATCAACCAATGAATTTGTGCTATAATTTTTCAGCTATACTTTGATGAGAAGGTCCATTCTATCTAACCATTCATCATCGTTGACACGCATCTCTCTGTAATTCCCATACTCGTTCATCTAGTTCCAGAGTGTTGATGGGAATAGGTAGTTGTTGATTTTTGAGAGCAGTTTTCCTTTTGAGTACTTGAAGTCGAGCTTCCTCTTGGGTTTCTTCAATGACCTACTGTCGTTTTATCTTTCTTTGCTTTTCTGCATGCATCTTTTCCAGCAATTCATTGGTTAGTGGAAAATTGTACTTCTTTAAACGACATCCACTAATCCAATTAGCCATTGGTTCACCATTTAGGGTGGACAACTTGACTGCTCCACTTGGAGATACATCTTCAATGATAAATGGTCCGTTTTCCTTTTTCTTAAACTGGGAATGTGTTGCTTAAGGGAATAGACTAAAACTAAGTGCCCTTTTTTGAAGATTTTCATAACCAGATGGGAATCAAAAACCTATTTTTATTTCCGCTTTTGTGCATAGATATGAGCTACAATTGTTAGCCTTTGCTTATCAAGATTTTGTAAATCTTCAAGCCTCTCTGATAATTTATGTCCAGTCCACTCATAATCCTTAGCTACCCTTAGTGTCGGCAATAGAAATTCTATAGGAAGTATGGCATCAAGACCATAAACAAGGCTAAAGGGTGTAGCGCTTAAAGCTGTTTTGAATGAAACTCGATAAGTCCGTAGAGCGGCATGGAGAATCATTTCCCAATCTATCTGTCCTGAACTAACCACTTTAGTCAATACCGAGCTAAGAATTTTATTCGTATGCTTAGCTTGTCCATTTGCTTGTGGGTGATAGGGAGCAGATTTGTTATGGATGACCATAAATTCATTGGTACTCAATTACCTCTTTGAGGAAATGAGTTCCCCTATCAGTGACAATTTCTATTGGCAGTCCATATCTTGTGAATACATTCTCATACAAGAATGCGGTTGTGGTTCTGGCATCATTCTTTTGAGTTTCTTTAGCCTTTGTCCATTTGGTCAAATAGTCCGTAGCTACAATGATATTTTGAGCTTGGGTTCTATAAGCAGGTGACTGAATTGGCCCAACAAAGTCTATACCCCATTTTGCAAAAGCTCTAGCCCCCATCATTGATCTTAAGGGCATGCTATCTACACGGGTTGGCATTTTTGCTCGTTGACATGCATCACACCTTCAAAGATATTCTTTTGCATCTGCAAAAAGTGTTGGCCACCATATGCCTGCCATTAAAATTTCTCTTACGGTGGTCTCACTAGAACAGTGACCTCCAACTAATCCAACATGTGCTTGTTCTATAATGGGAATATATTCGTCTTCATTTGCACAAAGACGTAGATGTTGATCTTTTCCTCTCTGATATAATTGGTTTCCATTAAGAGAATAGCCTCTTGCTTTAGTTTCAATTTCTCTTTGGCGGCATTTACTCATATCCTCAAGAAATGTTTGGCTTGTCAAAGTAAGTAACTAGATAGTTACTCCACTTAGAAACGAGTGATATTTAGAAAAATGTCACATGAGGTATGAGTGCTTGTTTTTTACATTGAGGACATTCTTTTACAAAAGAATGAACATCCCTCCTCATAGTTAGCCAAAATACTCCAAGTCTCAAGATCCGTTGCATAGTTTGGTCTTTTGCAAAGTGAAGTCTTACTATGGTAATATGTGCTTGACTTAGGTATTGGGTTTTCTTCTAAGGATTAATACATAAAATCAATATTCCATCTTGGTTTATTTTATACAACCTTCCAGCTAGAAATTGATACGTAGCCGATTGCTCAGTTAATCCAGTTATAATAGGAAGTGGTATTACAAATCCACTTGAGCTATGGTCATCAAGGATGCCATGTTTTTCGACCATTGAGATATCATTTCCACGGAGAATAGATATGCATCTGATAGATCATCATCTACTCCCTTGAGTGGTGTTCCAGATATAATCCTTGACAAATGATCTGCTCTTTGATGAGTGGTGCCCTTTCTCACAACTACAATGAAATCAAATTCCAAAAGAATAATGAATCATCTCACTATTATTCTTAGGTTGCATGGCTTGTTGACCAAGTACAATAAGGCTCGGTGGTCCACAAAGAACACGAATTTGTTAGCTAATATGTAATGTCTATACTTTTTTACAGCATAGATCATTCCTAATCCTTCCCTTTTGGTGGTTGTGTAGTTTTTCTCAGCCATATTCAACTGTCTGCTAGCATAAGAAATAGGAAAATCAATTTCCCGTCTCCTGGTTGAGCTAGGATACACCCAATGGAAAAATTGAAAGCATCTCCATGTATCTGGAATATCTTACTCCAAGTTGGTGCTTTCAATATTGAAGCTGAAGTGAGAGCTTATTTAAGCTTCATGAAGGATTCTTCACACTCATTAGTCCATTCCAAAAGTGTAATCAAGCTATACGTGGGTTTTTCAATTATAGCGTACATGTAAATGAACCGTCTGTAATATCCACAATGCCCCATGAAAGCTTGAACCCCTTTGATTGTTGTAGGTCTGGGAAAATCAACAATAACATGAATTTTATCCATATCAATAGCTATGATTTTTTTTGGCACTATATGTCCAAGAAATTATCCTTGTCTACCCATAAATGTGCACTTTTTGAGATTTAAACAAATCCTATAAAGTCTACATTTTTTGAATACCTTTTTGAGGTGTTCAAAATGATCAGCTCGGATTGATGAATGTATATACACATAGATCATCCATATATACTTCCAAGGAATTTCAAAGATATTTTTTAAAAGCATTGCTCATCAATCTTTGAAAGGTGGCAGGAGCATTAGCTAACCCAAAAGGCATAACCCAATAGGCAAAAATACCTCATGCAATTGCAAAGGCAGTTTTATGCTGATCTTTGGGATCAACCAAAAGTTTATTGTATCCCAAAAATTCGTCTAAAAGCTGTAAGCTTCTTTTCATGCAACTCGTTCTAAAACATGCTCAATGATTGGAAGAGGAAAGTTGTCTCTAGTGGTAGCTGCATTCACTTTCTTGAGATTGACACACACTCTTAATTTTTCATTTTTCTTGGGTACTACCACAATTGGAGACACCCAATCTGTGTGTTCAATTTCATAATGAATTCGGCCTCCTTTAGCTTTTCAATCTCTTCTTTGATCTTCATGGCAAATATTTCATTATATGTGTATGATGTGTATGGCCTTTGTCTACTTGGTTTTGCATCATCTCTCATAGGTATGATATGTTGACAGATTTATGGACCAACACCCTTGAGATCCTTATAAGACCAAGCGAAGATATCTCAGTATTCTTTCAGTAAGCTTAACAAAATCTCTTCTTCTTCTTCTTCTTTGGTCAGGTCATTTGCAATGTAGGCAGGTCTAGGTTCTTCTCCTGGTTCGGCCATATCTATTTCTTTTGCGTTTTCAGGTCCTTTGTAGGACTCACCCTGTTTTTGTAGTTCCCTGAAAGGTTGTTCGACTATGATCTTTTGGTCTTGGAGAATATATTTCTTGTAATGGGATGAAGCACTCATTACATCTTTACCTTCCTCCTCAGTGGTTTCCATTTCAGCTGTATATATCTCCTTTAAGTCTTTCTTCAACTCTTGATATTTCTTTCTTTGTTTAACTCATGTCATGGTTGAATCCTTGTCTTGGTATTTAGGTTTTGCTTGAGTTTCCTTTCTTGTTTTTCTTGAGGTTTTTGATATTTCATGCTTTTTGTTTAAAGGATATCTACTAGTGATTTTGTCTTTGACATAATCATGTGCATCTATTTACATCCAAAACTGTGTTCTACTAGAGACTGATGGCATATGTCTAGCTTTCAAGTTTCTCGTGTCTCTTTCCCTTCTATACCATTTTTGTCTTCTCAAGTTTTGGTTTGGAAGTCAAAAAACTTTTCCTCTCCTCCTTTTATGAGTAGTTTAACTCTCATATGTTCTTTTCCGACCCTGAATCATCTGAGGTAGCTGAATGTTCTTCTAGCTCATCTGTTGCATCATAATAGAGGTCTGAAAAGACTTGTTGAGCCTTCATCAAGTCCTTGGATTCTTGAATTTCTTCTTCAATGTGAAGGGTTGAGATCATTTGTATGGGAATTATGTCATAGCTGTCCTCATTGCAAAATTGAGTAGCATAAACGTATTTACACATACATCCATTGTTGCTAAAATTTGAGTCCACTCAAATGGTTCAAACAAATGCTCTTGAAAGGGTTCATGTACATAGGCTTCATCTGTGAAATCCCTTTCTAAGATACATTCTTCTTGTTTTAAGCTCCCACTTTTTGAAGCTCCACACATCCAAATAGGTGTGTCTTTGTTCAACCAAGATGGAAGCTTAGTTTCAGCCAAAGAGACTGAGTCAAATTCTTGTATGGGCGTTTTCATGACATCTCTATAAGTGTGATATTTTAGATTAACCCTTGTTATTGATCCCACTTGCTTCAAGTACAGATAATTGTTTCCCCAATCCTGGATAAGTTTTACTTGTCGCATGAACGGTCTTCCAAAGATAATTTTGTAATTGAGTTTCTTTCCAAAGTCCACTATTGCAAAAGTGTGTTGATAATCAATCCCACAAGAATTAACTATCACTTTTTCAAGCAGTCCTAAGGGTCTTTGTAGAAAGCGAAGACAGTCTCAGTAGGCGGGAACTGTCTCTTGGAAGCCAAAGAGTGGATCAGTCACTAATTACCACGACAGTTACCACAATAACTTCTAGAAGGCTATAAATAGGACCCATTACATTGTATTTGGGCTGCTTATTTTCTTGCTTCTTACTTCAGAGTTCTTTTGGCTTAACCATTGAGCAACTAGCAACAATCTATTTGCATGTAATCTTGTTATCCTTACTATTGTAATCATTTGAGCTTCAAACCATTCCATCTTGTACTGATTATCATAATTATGAATTTGAAACTACAATCACTTTGCCAGTTGTCCAGTCTGTCTATCCTTTCAGTTGGCTAATTCTGTTCAGATAACCATTCCAGTCTAGTTCTGGTCTCTATTCCAGTTTTACTAACTGAATTAACGACTTATCATTAGCTTTAAATTCTAACACTGGAATTAGCTATTTGAAGAGATCAACTCCAATTCCATTTCGACGATCATGGTGGTTAGATCTATCGCTCGTTGACCAAAAAACTATTCTCCGAGTTAGGATTTTCAGCTGAAGAAAGGCGCCCAAAACTAGTCGTGGTCGGAAACCATCACACCACGTAGACCCTGTTCCTGAGGAATCTAAACGTGACTCTGATTCTATAAAGGACTGGGTGACTGAAACTGAGGCTCAAGAGGAGCACAATCATGTTGATGAGGCTAAGGACTCTCAGCACTCCAGTCAGTCCAGAAGGAGAAGAGCTGAGAGCGAAGAACGCAAGGCCAAGAGTTCTCGAGCCACACAAAGGGATGATGGGGCCAAAGGTAGCAAGGGTAGTCGTTGCCACAGTTCCGGTAGAAAAGCCAGGGAGGAGACAAAAACTGAGACAGATGAGAAAACAGACTGGGACACGGATACGGACCATTACAAAAAGTCCTCAAGACAGAGTCAGGTTCCAAAGGTCAGAAGAGGCAAAGAAAATGCTGACCAACATGATTATACCTCTTCATTAAAAGTTTATTTTCCCATGTTCAAGGGTGGGAACAAGGATGATCCAGAGTTCATATCCAAGCCTTTGAATAGTATGTTGAGTTGAAAAATATTGATGAAGATGACTAGGGTGAATACTTTTCTTAGACATTAAAGGATGCACCAGCGAAATGGTACTACCATTACCCAGCATGCCAACTCTGATCATACAATAAATTACTCAAAGCTTTCAGGCTGGAATATCAGACAACAGAGGAGATGAGGATATCCTCTATGTGTTGGGGTATAGGCGTTTGTGCCTTGCCCGGCCGCCCAGAGTCTGGGCGCCCACTGACTTGTATACCTTATACATAGCATAAGTGTATAGGGGGTTGCTCACTCTTTGAGTCTCCCCACCCACATCGTGTGTGTGCCTCCTTCTCTCTCTCTGACTCTCTGTCCTTGGTGCTCTCCGATCCCCTTCACTATGAATTGGACAAGATAAAGCAAGGAAAATTATCAGTCAGAAGTTATGTTGAGAAAATCAAGGAGCTAACCAGGCAGCTGCAGAAGCTTCCATCAGAAAAGATGCTACGGGCATGGTTTTTAAATGGGTTCCACAATAAAAAGCTTAGGGAACGGGAAGTACCTGCACCAACAAAGAAATTCAATGATTTGGTGCAGTGCACCTCGAAGCTGGAACAACAGGCAAAGAAAGAGAGGAGTCACGACTCACAAGAAGAGGAGTTCTGATAGTAGTAGTTCTTCCCCTGAGAATTTTGATTCCAATAAGACCTCCAGTAGTTCTGAAAGCAGCTCAAAGGAAAAAAAGGAAGGACAAAACCAAGAAGGGGTCCTGGTCCAGGAAGATTGATGAAATGGCACGGCAGATTGTTGAAATTAGCCAGACCAAACAATCAGTTAGAAGAATGGAAACTTGGTGTTCAAAATGTAAATCTAAAGATCATGTTTCCAGTGAATGTCCACAATGTACCTACTGCAAAGCATATGGTCATTTATGGAATAATTGTGACAGTCGTATCCATCACTTCAAGAAGGGCAAAGATTTGTCTGTCGTAGCATTCACCAATTCTAAACCAGTTAGAGTGGAAACAACCAGTATACCCCAAGAGGAGAAACCAGGTACCAGCGGTACTGGTACTAGGCGAGGCAGGTACCAAGGAGGTACTGGTAAAGGACGAGGGCGTGGTAATTTCCGAGACAGAAGTCTGAATTATTACACTTGTGGTAAGTATGGACATTTTGCGGCTCAATGTCCAAAAACACCTACTACTACGGCTACTGAGGCAAAGGCCCAGAGCCACTTCCTATACGGGCAGTAACCCGCAACAAAGAGGTGGTCATTAAGGAAATTCCCGAGGAGTCGGTGAGGCGGTCCGGGGCGGGCAATAAGAGAGGCGACCTCTAAACACCCCTCAAGGCTCCCGTGCTGCTCAATTGGGGCTGGGGCAACCACAAGCACAACACAACAACAAACCCACAGCCAAACCCAAACAAGATAGGGGCACCACCTAGTTATGGTATGCGAACTAGGACGCAAGAGAGATTTTGGCACAACCAAGAAGATGCACCACACAACGCACACAAACAACCTCACACCAAGACACACACAAACTGGACCAGAGAGAGCTAGAGCAAAGGGAAGAGAGAGAGAAAAGGATCTTGCGTAATACCGTATTTTTGACTTGCAAATGGAGATGGTTCGTTATGATGCTATCGTAGAACTTGTATAAACTCACTCAATGCTTAGTGATTGCTAAACATTGCCAAAACACACACACACTGTCTTAGGGTGTGGGAGACCTCTCACCACAATACCCTCTTACAATGGACACAAAACTGGCAATGAAAAACACACTAAAACACTTTCTAAAATCAAGATCAACCGATAAAAACTCAAATACACAAGTCACCTTGAATTCTCCAAACCGTATTGCACAAATGGAAGGACGAAGATTTGAACGTCGAATCACGCCTTTGATGCACCAAACCTCAATTTATTGATGATGAAGGAGCATATACAATAGTGGTTTTGAGGTTTGTGGAACTCACGCTCTCTCACTTGCAATGTGTAGCTTGAAGGCTTCTCTCACACCAAGAGTGAAGCTCACAAGTGGTTGCTACACCTAAGTCTCTCCTCACGCATAGAGTGTTGGGGTGCTATGTGAGATGTTGGAGGTTGTTTTACAAGAAGAAGAGGGGCCTATTTATAGGCTGGAGACCCCTCATTAAGATTATTAGAAATCCTAATTTACAAGCTAACAAATCAGGATTATGATTTTTTTGAATATCAAAACATTGCGGGCCTTCTTTGTCTGCTTGAGTCATGGGTGTGGGCTCAAAAGAGAGCATTATTGATGGTAGATAAGGTGAAAGTAAGTAAGAGAGAGAGAGAGAGAGAGAGAGAGAGAGAGAGAGAGAGAGAGAGTTACTATACACATGTCTTGAGGTGAGGTGTCTTTTATGGTTAGGTCAATGCTATTTTGTGTTAGTATGTTAGTCGTTAGTAATCACTAGAAAGTTAATGTTACATTTACAATGGGTAGAGTGAGTTGATTTGATGAAGGAAGAGGGGTGAATTAAAAGAGAATCATTGAGATGGTGAAGCTTTGAAGAAGCTTGAACTCACCCTTGTGTAGATTGTGGAAAAAATGACCGCTGGTCTCTTTCTTCTTCTTCGCTTCTTTACGCCGCCGCCACGGTTGATCACCAGGATGAAAAGAGGATTTGTTGATGAAAAATCCTCAATTTGCAGAAGTTATCATGGTTAAGATGCTGAATTTTAGATATTTTTTAGGAGAGGTAAATGAAATTGTAACATAGAAGCAATAGAGAGAGACATGGAGAGGGTGTATGTATGTAGAGGTTCATAAAAGAACTATAGGGATGAGAGAGAAGGGTAATGGTAAAGAGGGTGGGAGAAGCCATGGAAATTGCAGGTTTGAGTGAAGGAAGGAGAGGGAGGGATGTGTAAGAGTGAGTAGGTGTGTGGAAGGGTGAGAGAAGACTAAGGGCTACTTGTGAGAAAAGTGGGCAGAATGGGGTCCACTCAAAAACTCATAGCTCACCGCTGGTAGCTCCAAAAATCATGAAAAAATTTGAGGTGATTATTCAGAACGTGGGCTACATTTTCTCTTTTGACCACCGCTCCAAATTCGGAGTGGAGATAGGTGCCAAAATTCTCACCAAAAAGCCTGCTTTTTATGCCTGCAAAAGTCTTTTAGTGGCCCCCTCCTTTGTTGAATTTGTACAATGCATCCAAGAGTGAGCCCCTCCTTTGTCATATTATAATACAAAGCATTCAAGTTGCCCTTGAACTATGCATGGAGGAGGATTATTGGTGAAATAAGAAATATATACATGGTGGGACTAGTGTATGGACTATTCATGGACTTTAGCTCAATGAGCACATGGTGTTAGAATAATGAGGAAAAATAATAATAAAAATATGGAGGAGTTATGGATATGGAAAGATATTGGAATCATATGATATGGTCCCTCCTTGAATTATTTTGGGTGAAAGAGGAAAAGGTATGCAAGTAAATAATATAATAAAAGTAACCAATGAGTAGAAATCAATTTTTTGTTTTCACGAGGGTGAGGGTGAAATTGTGGGAGTGATTTGTATAAAGGAAAAATATGAGGTTAGAGTATGTACATATTGGCAAAAAAAATATAATTATGGTGTAAGAGGATGAAAGAAGGTGTACATAGGTTTAATAAAACACACACCTAAGTAGAAATATTTAAATAAAATACCAAAATAATTATAAAAAATCCATATATTTAGGCCATATATACAATGAAATATTTACACACAAAGAGGCCATAATATACTTTTATTTTTTTATTTTTTTGGCTCACCTAGCCCAGTGAGTAGCTAGCTGAGGGTTTTTTAAGAAGATATGAAAAAAGTCTCCTAATTCACACACGCCTATTTACAGTGAAATGGTAGGGATAGCCATAGTGTTTGGGTGATTTTGGTAGGGTGAGGTAGCTTACTATGGAAATTATGGAGAGCCGAAAAACGGCTATCAGTAGCCCCCCCCCTTAGATAATGGTACATTCATGTACCATTTATCTGATCATACAACATGTATATTATGTAACGTCTGTCTTTGTCTGCTCTTATCTTTGAAGAACCTTTGTTGTATGATTAAAAAACCTTGTGTGATATGGAAGGTTCTCCGAGCCAATAGCAAGATGAAATGAAGTGACGGAGTAAACCTCCTCCATTGGGAAAGTTTTCATAAGCACCCCCTAGGATCAAAGATCTTGAAATATCTTTTCCAAAGCCAGATGTATGGTATGGAATCACTTACTGATTTTGGTTGAAAAAACTTGTAGATTTTACTGTTGTCCATCATTGCATCTATCACTATGAATGTGATATAAAAGATTGGTTGCTCTTCCTCCTGTGTAAAGTTGATGTATCTGCTACGATCTTCAAGAGCTTGTATGAGCGAATTCCTGAACTGTAGCTCATAAAATTCATTCAACCTGGGTAGGCTCACCAAGTCAAAAATTATATGGCCTTCATGATTTAGGAAAGCTCGATCCATGCTTCCAGCTGCTATTGGAAGGTATTGCAAATAGTTTACCACATAAGTAGATAATAGACGAAGGTTTCTATTGCTTCCAACACATTGGAAGAGAATAGATTTTGGTACTGATTGATGAGATATCCACATGTAGCAATCAACAAGTTTTTCATGTATGATGAAGACCAGAAGCATCACAATGTGCGACCTCCATACACCAAAGAACCAAATGAAGAAGGTTTGGAAACCTCCGTTCATCACCAAGTATTCATGTCCTCCTCCACTTAAGAAGGTATGGTGTCCCCGATGAAAGGTATATGTGAAGAGAGGAGAAGTTGACCTTGAAGAGGTGAAACCCAATGTGAAGATGATTGGGGCTTCAAAAGCTTGGATTTTCTTGCTAAGAGGTTGTCCCATGAATGAAGAGCCACCCACTAAAACACCATTGGAGAGAATGATACCCTTCTGATAGTTTCCTTTTATGATTTTATTTTTTACTACTCTCCCATGTTCTTCATCCCCTTCTAAGCCCCCCCTTTGGCAAGGTTGTAACTCCTCACATTGTACCACCTCAAAGGTTGATGGAATACTGTTTGATTTTGTGAAAAATTTGGCTTCTTGCATGATAGATTTCTCTATGCTTAACATACATGGGTCATACCAATGCTTTTCAACATCCTCAAACACTTCTTCAAGATTATCCTCACCTGGATTCAACTCACACTCTTCTACTTTGTTTTGGAGTTGGCATTCCATGTACACAATCATCTCTTTATGATCAATGTGGTCTATGATCTCTCCACCTATGATTTCATCTTCTTCTTCACTCTCTTCTTTTAGACAAGATACACTCTCAGAACATTCCATAAGATCAAGGTTACCTTCAAGTTCTTCATTCTCCATAGAGTCATGTTGCACAAAAGCTTCGTCTGCTCGGACTAGAAATTGATCCTCCGCCAAAAGGTTGGATGTATCCATTATTGAATCATCAATGCCATTTGAGATATCTTGTGTCGATTTTTGCATGCTTGTGATAAAGGTAGAAGAAAGAGATTCCACATTTGAATCTTGGCCACACACTTTAGCACTTGAATAATCAGTTGGCATGTAAGTAACTTCTTCAACATTTGTCGGAGTAGAAGGAGACAAGTATGGCAAAGGAGATGACCCTTTGATAGAAAAATTTTCATCAGGGTTGGTTCTTCCAGCATGATGGAAACCATTTTTGATGTAGAAGTACTTGTGAAACTTCCTTCGGACAATATTGACCACTACTTCAAAGGTAGAGGGTCCACTACAAGTAACCTTAGTCTTTAGGAAAGGAGACAAACCCGAAATAAATTGATCCATTTTTACATAATCTGGAAATGTAGAACTAAATCCACATCCTTCCCATTGACGAGAAAAAATATCCTCATAAGCATAGTAGTCTTCACCATGTTGTTGAAGTCTCCCTAGTGAAGCCCATGCTTTCTCCGTTTTTGGAACTTTAGAGAATCTGGCTTTCAAAACTTTGGAAATTTGGGTATATCCATCTTCAATCTGAGAAGACATACTCCAAAACCATTGCTCAGCGTTGCCTCTAAGGCATAGCAATAGAAAATCCCCTTTTTCAATGTCATCCCTTTTACCAAGGATATGACAAACCATTCTAAAATCAACAAGAAAATCATCAAAATCTTCTTCTGGATTTCCAAAGAAGATTGGGATATCATCAAAGGTATAGCGTGTCATAGTCTCTCAATGCTAGAACCACACAAAGATTAGTTCCAAAAAATCATCAACTAACTACACAAAGTTTTGAAAGGTCTTTCAACATGAATTCTAGACTTTTATGTGAAAATGTTTTTTTCCTTTCTTATGTTATGCATAATCCGAACCATATTCTAGATCAACTTTTGTTTCCTTGACATTAAACTCGGTCATACATGTTTTCATGATTCATATAATCTACTTGATTATGCTAAAATTCAAGCATTCATGCAATACAACAACAATAAGCACAAAGTCAGTCCTCAGTGGGGGCACCAAAATTGAGGCGGTCCGGGGCGGGCAACAAGAGAGGCGACCTCTAAACACCCCTCAAGGCTCCCATGCTGCTCAATTGGGGCTAGGGCAACCACAAGCACAACACAACAACAAACCCACAGCCAAACCCAAACAAGATAGGGGCACCACCTAGTTATGGTATGCGAACTAGGACGCAAGAGAGATTTTGGTACAACCAAGAAGATGCACCACACAACGCACACAAGCAACCTCACACCAAGACACACACAAACTGGACCAGAGAGAGCTAGAGCAAAGGAAAGAGAGAGAGAAAAGGATCTTGAGTAATACCTTATTTGTGACTTGCAAATGGAGATGGTTTGTTATGATGCTATCGTAGAGCTTGTACAAAAACTCACTCAATGCTTAGTGATTGCTAATCATTGCCAAAACACACACACAGTGTCTTAGGGTGTGGGAGACCTCTCACCACAATACCCTCTTACAATGGACACAAAATTGGCAATGAAAAACACACTAAAACACTTTCTAAAATCAAGATCAACTGATAGAAACTCAAAATACACAAGTCACCTTGAATTCACCAAACCGTATTGCACAAATGGAAGGACGAAGATTTGAACGTCGAATCACGCCTTTGATGCACCAAACCTCAATTTATTGATGATGAAGGAGCATATACAATAGTGGTTTTGAGGTTTGTGGAACTCACGCTCTCTCACTTGCAATGTGTAGCTTGAAGGCTTCTCTCACACCAAGAGTGAAGCTCACAAGTGGTTGCTACACCTAAGTCTCTCCTCACGCATAGAGTGTTGGGGTGCTATGTGAGATGTTGGAGGTTGTTTTACAAGAAGGAGAGGGGCCTATTTATAGGTTGGAGACCCCTCATTAAGATTATTAGAAATCCTAATTTACAAGCTAACAAATCAGGATTATGATTTTTTTGAATATCAAAACATTGCGGGCCTTCTTTGTCTGCTTGAGTCATGGGTGTGGGGGTCAAAAGAGAGCATTATTGATGGTAGATAAGGTGAAAGTAAGTAAGGAGAGAGAGAGAGAGAGAGAGAGGGAGAGAGAGAGAGTTACTATACACATGTTTTGAGGTGAGGTGTCTTTTATGGTGAGGCGGTCCGGGGCGGGCAACAAGAGAGGCGACCTCTAAACACCCCTCAAGGCTCCCATGCTGCTCAATTGGGGCTGGGGCAACCACAAGCACAACACAACAACAAACCCACAGCCAAACCAAAACAAGATAGGGGCACCACCTAGTTATGGTATGCGAACTAGGACGCAAGAGAGATTTTGGCACAACCAAGAAGATGCACCACACAACACACACAAACAACCTCACACCAAGACACACATGAAATGGACCAGAGAGAGCTAGAGCAAGGGAAGAGAGAGAGGGAAGGATCTTGCGTAATACCTTATTTGTGACTTGCAAATGGAGATGGTTCGTTATGATGCTATCGTAGAACTTGTACAAAACTCACTCAATGCTTAGTGATTGCTAATCATTGCCAAAACACACACACACTGTCTTAGGGTGTGGGAGACCTCTCACCACAATACCCTCTTACAATGGACACAAAACTGGCAATGGAAAACACACTAAAACACTTTCTCAAATCAAGATCAACCGATAAAACTCAAAATACACAAGTCACCTTGAATTTACCAAACCGTATTGCACAAATGGAAGGACGAAGATTTAAACGTCGAATCACGCCTTTGATGCACCAAACCTCAATTTATTGATGATGAAGGAGCATGTAAAATAGTGGTTTTGAGATTTGTGGAACTCACGCTCTCTCACTTGCAATGTGTAGCTTGAAGGCTTCTCTCACACCAAGAGTGAAGCTCACAAGTGGTTGCTACACCTAAGTCTCTCCTCACGCATAGAGTGTTGGGGTGCTATGTGAGATGTTGGAGGTTCTTTTACAAGAAGGAGAGGGGCCTATTTATAGGTTGGAGACCCCTCATTAAGATTATTGGAAATCCTAATTTACAAGCTAACAAATCAGGATTATGATCAAAACATTGCGGGCCTTCTTTGTCTGCTTGAGTCATGGGTGTGGGCTCAAAAGAGAGCATTATTGATGGTAGATAAGGTGAAAGTAAGTTTTAAGGAAGGAGAGAGAGAGAGAGAGAGAGAGAGAGAGAGAGAGAGAGTTACTATACATGTCTTGAAGTGAGGTGTCTTTTATGGTTAGGTCAATGCTATTTTGTGTTAGTATGTTAGTCGTTAGTAATCACTAGAAAGTTAATGTTACATTTACAATGGGTAGAGTGAGTTGATTTGATGAAGGAAGAGGGGTGAATTAAAAGAGAATCATTGAGATGGTGAAGCTTTGAAGAAGCTTGAACTCACCCTTGTGTAGATTGTGGAAAAAATGACCGCTGGTCTTCTTCTTCTTCTTCGCTTCTTTACGCCGCCGCTGCCAAGGTTGATCATCGTGATGAAAATGGTAATTCCGTTGATGAGATCTTTTGATTTGCAGAGGTTAAGCATGGTACACATGCTGAATTTATGTATATATATAAGGAGGAAGATGGAAATGTACTTTGGAGATAATAGAGAGAGGCATAGAGATGGTGTATGTACATGGAGAGCTCATATGAGAGCTATGGGAGTAACTGGGGAGGTTAATGGTGAAGAAGGTGAGAGAAACCATTGAAGGTGCATGTTTGAGTGAGGGATTGAGAGAAATGTGTGTGTGTGTGTGTGTGTGTGTGTGTGTAGAAGTGTGGAAAGAGGTGAGAGAAGACTATGGGCTACTTGTGAAAAAAGTGGGCAGACTGGGGTCCACTCAAAAAATCATAGCTCACCGCTGGTAGCTCCAAAAATCATGAAACAATTTGAGGTGATTATTCAGAGCGTGGGCTACATTTTCTCTTTTGACCACTGCTCCAAATTCGGAGTGGAGATAGGTGCCAAAATTCTCACCAAAAAGCCTGTTTTTATGCTTGCAAAAGTCTTTTAGTGGACCCCTCCTTTGTTGAATTTGTACAATGCATCCAAGAGTGAGCCCCTCCTTTGTCATATCATAATACAAAGCATCCAAGTTGCCCTTGACACATGCATGGAGGAGGATTATTGGTGAATAAAGAAATATATACATGGTGGGACTAGTGTATGGACTATTCATGGACTTTAGCTCAATGAGCACATGGTGTTAGAATAATGAGTAAAAATAATAATAAAAATATGGAGGAGTTATGGATATGGAAAGATATTGGAATCATATGATATGGTCCCTCTTTGAATTATTTTGGGTGAAAGAGGAAAAGGTATGCAAGTAAATAATATAATAAACTTGACCAATGAGTAGAAATCAATTTTTTGTTTTCACGAGGGTGAGGGTGAAAATGTGGGAGTGATTTGTATAAAGGAAAAATATAAGGTTAGAGTATGTACATATTGGCAAAAAATATACTTATGGTGTAAGAGGATGAAAGAAGGTGTACATATGTTTAATAAAACACACACCTAAGTAGAAATATTTAAATAAAATACCAAAATAATTATAAAAAATCCCTATATTTAGGCCATATATACAATGAAATATTTACACACAAAGAGGCCATAATATACTTTATTTTTTTATTTTTTTTTTATTTTTTATTTTTTTGGCTCACCTAGCCCAGTGACTAGCTAGCTGAGGGTTTTTAAGAAAATATGGGGAAAGTTTCCTAACTCACACACGCCTATATATAGTGAAATGGTAGGGATAGCCACAGTGTTTGGGTGATTTTGGTACGGTGAGGTAACTCACTATGGCAATTACAGAGAGCCGAAAAACGGCTATCAATGGTTAGGTCAATGCTATTTTGTGTTAGTATGTTAGTCGTTAGTAATCACTAGAAAGTTAATGTTACATTTACAATGGGTAGAGTGAGTTGATTTGATGAAGGAAGAGGGGTGAATTAAAAGAGAATCATTGAGATAGTGAAGCTTTGAAGAAGCTTGAACTCACCCTTGTGTAGATTGTGGAAAAAATGACCGCTGGTCTTCTTCTTCTTCTTCGCTTCTTTACGCCGCCGCCACGGTTGATCACCAGGATGAAAAGAGGATTTGTTGATGAAAAATCCTCAATTTGCAGAAGTTATCATGGTTAAGATGCTGAATTTTAGATATTTTTTAGGAGAGGTAAATGAAATTGTAACATAGAAGCAATAGAGAGAGACATGGAGAGGGTGTATGTATGTAGAGGTTCATAAAAGAACTATAGAGATGAGAGAGAAGGGTAATGGTAAAGAGGGTGGGAGAAGCCATGGAAATTGCAGGTTCGAGTGAGGGAAGGAGAGGGAGGGATGTGTAAGAGTGAGTAGGTGTGTGGAAGGGTGAGAGAGACTAAGGGCTACTTGTGAGAAAAGTGGGCAGACTGGGGTCCACTCAAAAAATCATAGCTCACCGCTGGTAGCTCCAAAAATCATGAAAAAAGTTGAGGTGATTATTCAGAGCGTGGGCTACATTTTCGCTTTTGACCGCCGCTCCAAATTCGGAGTGGAGATAGGTACCAAAATTCTCACCAAAAAGCCTGTTTTTTATGCCTGCAAAAGTCTTTTAGTGGCCCCCTCCTTTGTTGAATTTGTACAATGCATCCAAGAGTGAGCCCCTCCTTTGTCATATTATAATACAAAGCATTCAAGTTGCCCTTGACCCATGCATGGAGGAGGATTATTGGTGAAATAAGAAATATATACATGGTGGGACTAGTGTATGGACTATTCATGCACTTTAGCTCAATGAGCACATGGTGTTAGAATAATGAGTAAAAATAATAATAAAAATATGGAGGAGTTATGGATATGGAAAGATATTGGAATCATATGATATGGTCCCTCCTTGAATTATTTTGGGTGAAAGAGGAAAAGGTATGCAAGTAAATAATATAATAAAAGTAACCAATGAGTAGAAATCAATTTTTTGTTTTCACGAGGGTGAGGGTGAAAATGTGGGAGTGATTTGTATAAAGGAAAAATATGAGGTTAGAGTATGTACATATTGGCAAAAAAAATATAATTATGGTGTAAGAGGATGAAAGAAGGTGTACATAGGTTTAATAAAACACACACCTAAGTAGAAATATTTAAATAAAATACCAAAATAATTATAAAAAATCCATATATTTAGGCCATATATACAATGAAATATTTACACACAAAGAGGCCATAATATACTTTTATTTTTTTATTTTTTTAGTTTTTTGGCTCACCTAGCCCAGTGACTAGCTAGCTGAGGGTTTTTTAAGAAGATATGAAAAAAGTCCCCTAATTCACACACGCCTATTTACAGTGAAATGGTAGGGATAGCCATAGTGTTTGGGTGATTTTGGTAGGGTGAGGTAGCTTACTATGGAAATTATGGAGAGCCGAAAAACGGCTATCATCGGCAAAACCAGTTTGTCATGAAAGTAGCAAATGGGCTCAGCAGAGAGAGGTGTGGAAGGCAAAGGGTAAAGAAAAGGTGGTTGATGAATGGCAAGAGCAGAGAGAACTGGCGACTAAAATCACAATAGATTTAGCCAAGAAGTTACCAGATTAGCCAAAAAGTTCTGATGCCCGGGTCATTTAGAAGATACTAGCCCAGTCTTTAGCACAACCAAATCGGTCAGGGTCTGGAATTCTTGAGACCATGTTGGATGGAGTTCAAAGAATAGGGAATGATAAATCAGAAATAGTGGCAATCGAAAACACTGAAGGAAGCACTATAGGTACCAAAGCAGAGGAATAGCACTGTGCAGATACTGCTGATTCTTCAAGTTGGGACATAACTCCGACCAAGAGAGAGAGGAAATACATGTCAAAATTTGTGACAGAATTCAGAAACTCACAATTGAACTGGAAGATATTAGAAAAACTTTACCTGAAGCAGCGAAGTTCATTAGACATTCAAGGAAGGTTGAAGTGGAGGCCTGAGCAATTGACTTAGTTGCTATTTGAGATGATGAAGTGTCGGTGATCCAGGTAGACTATAAGGTTAGGAAATAGTGGGAGACACTATCTGGTTCCATACTGGATGGGGGAGTAGGAGTAAATATCCTGGGGCCACATCTTCAGCAAACAATGGGTCTTAGAAACCTAAAACCAGCACCTTTCAAAGTACGAATGGCGGATCATCTAGTTGTGCAGGCAACTGGGATGCTAGAGGGTATGCACATAAGAATAGGCAAGGAAAAGTTCAAGACTAGTTTTCTAGTATTGGATGTGCAAGGCGCATATGGGATGCTACTGGGCACCCACGGTTGCGAACGGCACAAGCTGTTCACGACTATGCCAATCAGACTCTGACTATACAAGGTGTCAATAGCAGAATTTAGATTCAGACGAACAACACTAGGAGCTGGAGGAAGGAACTACGATCAAAAGAGCTTTGCCAGAAGTATAAGGTGAAGAAAATTGAGAGGATGCTAACGGCAATGAATATTTTTCCGTTAGCTGAAATAGATTCAATGTGGTATTATTGGACAAAGACCAGGCTAAAAAGAAAAAGAAGCAGTTTCCAAATCAGTTCATTGTACTGAATTCTAGGGAACGACCAGTTCAATTAACTGGAAGGTCGGAAGTATCATTGGATTCCCATATGTCAGTAATTTTTGAAGAAATTACTAGGAGTCAGAATAACAATTTAGAGATTACGCTGAGGAATCAACCAAACAAAAGGTTGGTCGGCCTAATTGGTTGCTTTCAGATGATCAAGAAATAGAGGAATGGAATCTAGGTTCTGAGGAGAATCCTAGAGTGATCAAAGTCAACAAACATCTGAGTCCAATCATGAAAGAGAAAGCCCGACACATGTTCCAGCAATATAAAGTTGTGTTCGCATGGGAACATACTGATCTCAAGGGAGTGGATCTAGAGGTATGTCAACATCGAATACCATTAAAACTAGATGCCAGACTTGTGAGGTTTCAAAGATACAGAATGAATCCTAACTATGCTAAGAAGGTTAAGGAAGAGATCAATAACCTTCTGAAGGTTGGGTTCATTACTGAGGTAGACAATAGTGACTAGTTATTTACTATTGTGGTGGTGCCCAAGAAGAATGGAAAGCTTAGAGTATGTGTGGATTATTGAAAGCTGAATGCTCAGACCATCAAGGATCCCTTCCCATTACCATTTACAGACATGTTTCTTGACGAAATTGAAGGTTATGAGATGTAAAGCTTTATGGATGGTTATAGTGGTTATAACCAGTTACAAATTTCTCCTGCCAACCGGAGGAAGACTACTTTTATTACTGAATGGGGAGCATTCATGTATCTTGTTATGCCATTTGGTCTTTGTAATGTCCCAACAACTTTTCAAAGATGTTTGATGGAAATATTCAGTGAATATCTACACCAATTCCTTGCGATATTTATGGATGACTTCACCATATATTCAATAGAGGATAAGCATTTATTTTTTTTGAAACTAGTTTTCTAGCGCTGTCAGGAAAAGCGGATTTGTTTAAATCCATTAAAATCTGTTTTCTTGGTCTGTAAAGGATATCTTCTGGGACATGTAGTGTCCAGAAATGGTATTGAAATGGCCAATGACAAGATTCAATGTGTCCAACAGGCCAAGGCACCACTCAATGCATCAAAATTGAGTTCTTTCTTGGGATATATCAACTTTTATAGAAGGTTTGTGCATTAGTTTGCTTATCAGGCATTACCTTTGTTCGAGCTCACAAAGAAGAACAACAAGTTCATTTGGACTACTGAATGTGATGAGAGCTTTCAGAGTTTGAAGAATGCCATTATCAGTAAACCAGTACTTCAACAACCAAACTGGATGTCATTTTTCATGTACATGTAGATGCCTCAGGACTGGAAATGGGGGAAATCTTAGCTCAGCCTGATGGGAAGACTGATTATCCAGTCTATTTTGCCAATCAAAGATTCAATCAGGCAGAACAAGGATATACCACTACTGAAAGAGAAGCCTTGGGAATGGTTTTCAGTGCTACTAAGTTTTGACACTATTTGCTAGACAAGATGTTTCATTTTTATGTAGATCATCAGAAATTATTATTCCTAATTAACAAGGTCATTATTCAAGGGAGATTGATAAGATAGATGATGTTCCTGATGGAATTTGAGTTTCGTATTTTCCATAAGCCTGATAAAACCCACTGTGGTGCTGATTTCCTATCCAGAAGTACGAATGGCTACTCTGAGAAATCTTTGAGGGATGAGCCAACGGATGCAGAACTATTTCAGATGACATGTGAGGAAATGAATGATCCAGAATTATATGATGTGTATCAGTTCCTTTCTAAAGAAGGATTCCTAGATAACTGGACTCAAAATCAAAAGAAGGCCATGATCATTAAGAGTCTGAAGTTCACCATCATTGGAGGATCACTCTACAGACTGGGAGTGGACGGGGTTCTTTGCAGATGTGTGCCTATGGAAGGCAGAATGCAAGTTATTTCAGAAGCACATGATGGGGATTCTCGAGGACATTTCCACTGATATTACTTATAAGAAGATTCTACAGGCTGGTTTATGGTGGCAAACTTTAATAGCTGATGTCAAAAGATTTTGTAAAACGTGTGATATATGCCAGAGGATGGGTAGACCCACAGCAACAAATATGACTCCTCTAACTCCAGTCGAGCCACTGGGAGTGTTTATGAAATGGGGTCTGTCTTTCATGGGTCCATTCAAAAAATTACACCAGGAAAGAATAGGTATATATTGATGGCCACCTCTTATGTCACCAAATGGGTGGAAGCTAAGGCTATTCTAGGCAACACAACAAAGTCCACTACTCTATTCTTATTTGAAAATATTATATGCCATTATGAATGTCCTATGGAGATTGTATCTGATCAAAAGGAACACACCTCATAAATGATACTATGACATTCTAATGGAAATGCTCTTAGTAAAGCATTGAAAATCAACCCCATACTATCCCACATTCAATGGAAAATCAGAGAGAAGTAACAAGATTGCGAAGAACATTCTCACCAAAATTGTGCAAAAGTAACCACACCAGTGGGATTTGAAACTCCAGACTTCTCTCTGGGCATATAGGACAGCCTATAAGGTCACCACTAGACTAACACCATTCACAATGGTGTATGGCACAAAAGATGTTGTGCCTATGGAATTTGTTATTCCCAGTCTCAGAATGGTAGTAGAGTATAAATTGGATTTTAATCACAATCTGAAATAGAGACTGGAGGAGTTAACGCAGCTGGATGAGTTGAGACAGAGGGCTATGATGGAACAAGAAATTGTTCAGCAAAGAAGAAAACATTGGCACGACATAAGAATCAAGATCACGGAATTCGAGAAAGGAGATTTGGTTCTGCTATATCAATCTAAACTAGGTCCTAAGAAACCAACCTTAAAAATAGCTTAAGCAGATCCATACGAGGTGGATTGGGTGTTTTCTAATGGCACAGTAAGACTGAAAGATTTATCTGGATTATTGCTGCCGAGGGTATATAATGGGACCAAAATCAAGCTCTATTATTCAAAAGACAGAGAGACTTCTAGGGATAAGGGTGGTAGTAGTCTGGAAACTGAAGACCAGGAAATTTCAGAATTAGTTGTTTTAGGCCTTTTTCATGTACAACCAGTTCTAGAGCCAGTCAAAAGGTTAGAAAAGTCTCAGTAAAATAAAACCATGTCAATACAAAATCAGTAAAGTGTCAGAACCAGTATCAACTTTTATGTGGAAAAGGGTCAGTCGAACTATCTGTGAAAATCAAGAACATGGAGAGTATTATCCAATGCATGTATGCCACATCATTAGCGATGCACAAAACTCTAGGAACGGTAAGTAGTGAAGCTTTTATGGTGCGAATGCGTGTAACAGTAAGGCGAGTAGGCATTTTTCCTTGTAAGTCTCCTACGCAACGTCTACCTAGTGTTATCCATTCGCCATCGCCAAGCTCTAAAGTTTCATCACTACAACCACAAACTTCTTTGTCTGAGGAAACTGTTGATTGTTGTCTATCTTTACGAGCCACACCAAGATACGGTTTGAAGAATCAAGTAAGTCCTCTTCTTCTTCTTCTACTGATTCATCGTCTTCACGGTGAAAGGGTAGGAAGAAAATGGCGGAAAAGATGCAGGAAACTATAGAGGAAACCCAAGCACTTATTGTTGCTGCAAAAGCCTCTCTTCCACTTATCCCTTGAAGTAAGATACAACGGTATGTGTTTACTAAGCAAGCCGAGGCATTACTCCAACTGTGGAATTTGCATGTGGTTGTGCAAGCCACAAGAATTGAGTTTGACACAACTATCTATCACTAGAGAGGTTCTTGATTCCTTCAATGTTGATGAAGGAAGTGCTATGGCATATGGTAGGAAAGTGTCGATAACTCCGGAAAATATATTGCTTTTGCGTTCAAGATGCCAAATGAGCCAAATCCATTTGTGTCAATAGTAGAACAAATTAGTGCAGCTCTGAAAGAAGATGATGTTGCCAAGAAGAAATGCAAAGCCAATGCGCAAGGGGTTCCAGTAGCGGCTCTGGACGTTCTTGCTGCTTATCTCTTTGTGGCTGAAGCTGTGAATCTCAAAAACAATGCAACTTATGTGTCAAAAAAACTGTTTGCTTTGCTATTGGCAAAGAGATTAGATGCCACAGTTTTAATTAATCTATGTCAGATTCTATCACATAATGTGCTTCAATAGACTGCTAAGTTGAAATCCCAGACTGTTTTCAAAGCCTGGTATGTTTGGCAGTTTCTTTACTGGGCAACTTCTCCGGAAGCTCATGACTAGGTAAGGATGGCTTGGAGCCAGAAGCCCTTCCTAGAAACTAACAATGTGGATTTATCATCAAATGAAGAAGCCCTAGATAACCAGTTAGCTCTCACTGGACAAAAGAGGAAGGCCACGCAGGAGGAAGCTAGTAGTTCTAAGAGGCAAAAGACTACATTGGCCAAGAGCAATGCTCTCCTAAAGCAGCTCAAAAGTCAAGTCAAAACTGTGTCTACTGAAAAATCTCCAGTAGACCAAGCTTCAGCTAGCCAGATAGACCAGCCTCCAGTTCATATTACTAGTGGAACTAGCCAGCAAGCAGGGAAAAGATCAACGATCACCAGCGTAGGAAAAGACTCATCCGCTTACAAGAAGATTAGTCCTACATAAACTTGATTCTACCACATTACCATATACGGCTCCTGTCACATTTTATGAGCCAGTTGCCTGTGACCCAGCAATGATGAATGATGGTTGTTTAGTACTTATTCATTCGTCTTGGAACACAATTGTTAATGCTATATGACAAATGTTGGATGCCTCAAAACCTAATGATGAATTGACTAAGTTAATGGACAAACTGAGGGATAATGAGCAGCAAGTTGAGAAGTTGAAGCAGGATATAGGAGCACAGTCCCTGCGGCCCAATATCCTTCAAATCAATTAGTAGGACCATTTAGACTTTAGGAAATAAGTTGTCAAAGGTGGAGTCTAAGATGAGGGTGCTAAAAGAAGAAAAGGCAGAGGCTGAGAGAGCTGCTGACAGATTCAAAACCATGCTGCAAATGAAGAGAGTTGATTTCAACTCATTGGTGACCAGCCACACTACATTGAAAGCCAATTTAACTTAAAGATATATCTATAATAATTTGGCTGATATACTGAATCCAGAGGTAATGTTGTTTTCAATATAGATCATCTAAGGGCGCTCATAGAAACAATGCAGAGTGTTTTGTAGGATAAACTTTTCGAATACAGCAATGATTTGGCAAATCAGGCCATCCTAAACTATATTGAATAGCAGAATAAACTCAATGAGGATGATGATTAAGTAGCTGAAAGAAGAAGAGAAGGAGAATAAACCAGCAGAAAGGCATGATGATGATGACTCTCCTCCATCTCCGCCTTCACGATCTGGTGATGGTGGATTAGATGCAACAGGGGGAAATCAACCCAATATAGACCAATCAGACCAGTATAGGGGTCGGAAATCGGGAGATCAGTAGGCTAGAGATCAACAACCCAGGAACACTAGAGATTCACCAGTACACCAGTCACAACATAGTTTGGATGTGAAGGGGAAAGGTAAAGATGTGACTAAGATTTTGAAAGATGACGAGAAACATTTGTTATAGCTCATCACATTGAAGAAGAGGCTAAGACATTAGCAAGCTCCTATAACTAGGACATATCTAGATGATGATGTTCTTCTTTCTGATCTTGAAGACTTCAATGACTTCAATGAGAAATGATCCAGCATTGGAAATTAGCTGGTTTTCATGATCAGGAATTGTGCCAGTTACCTGAACATCCTAGCAGACTTCAACTGCTAGAAAGATTACCAAAATGGACACTAACTGTTGATGATAAACTGGCTAATCCACACTGGCAGCGGTAGTCTACTACAGAATATCATTCCCTAGCCATTGAATTAGAGCTCCTCCTGGGGAACATGCCAACATATAAATGTACGGAAGAGCTCAAAAGTCAATTGAAAGAAGTCGTACTGCAAATGTAAATTACTAGGGGAGTTCTGGATCAGAGGATACAAGCTATTATTGAAGATCAGACTTCCACAAGTAAGGGACCTCAAACTCAAATGACAGTAGGAGAATAGGCAACTGCTCTCCGAAGACTGTTTCACCTGGTTAGAGCTACTAGAAAGATGATGCAGCAGGAGAACCAGGTTGTCCTCAAATTTTTGGAGTTTGTACCCTATTCCCTAGTCCTCCTATATGCTTTACCAGCTAGAGAAATTGAGTTGCCTAGGTTTTACCCAGCACTGTATCCTCAACATCCAGAACCAATAGATTGGCTCACATACTATAATATCACTGATGATCTTTAGGATTGGTATGAGCGATCCACTGCAGAATGGAAAACCTGTCATAGACTAATTGATGATGCTCTGCAACTAGATGATCTATTGGAACTGCAAGGAGAAATGCAGAGAATCAAGTTATGTATGAGCCAATGGAAGATCCAACTCAGAGGACTCACCAAGATCACAAATCAGCTGCTTCAACTTACTGTGGAGTCCTCTAAGATCCCTGAAAAGGATATTACAGCTAAACCAGGTTTAGGCCCACAGTACAGGAAAATGGATGAGATAATCTTTGAAGCTAGGATTAAAACAAATCAGCCTCTCCCTGAAGGATGGCTCCATACGGCTTCGCATTGTCATAAGTTGGCCAAATGGCATCTGACAAAGGGAAGATGTACATTGTATGATCCCAACACTAAAACATATAATCCTCTCACGCCTTATGAATTGGAGATGTCTATGGCAAGGTAGGATCAACTAGAGTAGGACGCCATTTATTGACTTATCCAGAAGGACAATGCTGGCACTGGAACTTCCGAAGCACGAGCACTGAAGAAGGGCAAGGGGAAGTGAGCAATTTGGTGATCCAAATTCCATGGGCCTTTACAACAGATGTTTGTACACATGCATAGAGTCTCTGGTATCAACCTTGGTCACTTGAGCTGAAAGTAAATAATCGCGATTATTTACTTTAGGCCTAAAATGAACACTTTTTTTAACGTTTTTCATGGAGAATCTTCTTATGAGCTATTTTAAGCCTCTGAGTCAAGTTAAAACTTAATTTGGCCTAAAATGTCAAGGAAAAGTAAATAATTTTATTTTTTTCAAACTCTTGAAATTTTACTTTAATTGCATCCTTAAGCTTACCCACTGGTTCATACAACTTTTAAAGCATAATCTCTAGTTGGATTCAATGGTGGACAGTCTTCTGGTACTATTTCTAGCCGTAGACCTGAAATTCTGCAACTTCACATAAATAACTCACAATTGATTCTTTTGGAGAGAGCAATATTTTGAAATCCCACGTCGGATCCTACTTACCCTACTCCTATATTCCGCTGCAATGGAGTTATGGAAAGTGTTCACAAACACTCATTTTATTATTTTTTATGGTTTTATGCGCCTTGATCTTAAGATTTGTCTCTTCCATCAATCATTTTCAAAATCCTAATCTAATCCTATAATCCTAAAAGGTACTTAGATAGTACAACCTACTTTCAAGCTACCTCTACACAGCAAAAGACGACAATCTTAGGCTATGTGGTTTTAAAAAGAAAGTTTTGACTCTAAGAGATCTTATAGGAAGTTAAAGGATAACTTCACAAGACGCTCGTGTTTTTTCTTGGTTTAGGTCTCTTCGATCCCCAGCAGCGGTGCCAAATGTGGGACAGGTGTCTAACTGTTAAGTATGGAGCCTGATTTACCCCTTTGTAATTTTCTTTGGTAAAAGTGCACATTTGTAAGGCCCCCATTATGAGGAGAAGCCATCGTGCGTGAAGGAAAATCACTCGCCGGAAACCAAAATTTTCACGGCCAAAATTCAGGGCCAAAATTCTCCGGAATATTATGGCCGGACGGCGGCCGGAAATTGGTCGGAAATCGACCGGTTGGTTGGCCGGTGGCTGGTGGCTGAATTCAAAAGCGGATTTGTCTACACATGGGCGGCCACACATGGGCGGATTGGAGGGTTCGATTTGGACTTATTCACATAAGGACGGATACACATGGCTGCCTCTCATGAGAGAGGATAGCCCTTTTGGTCTATAAAAGGAGGCCATTTCTACACACATTTTAGAGTGTGAAGTTGATGCAACAAGGTGGGTGTGAGGTGGTGAGAGTGAAGCAAGGCGGGAGCTCCAAAAGGGTATAATCCCTTTGTAAACTTCTTCTTGTTTTGAAGTACTAAAGCCATTGAGTGGCTGCTTTCCCGTGGACGTAGCCCACATTGGGTGAACCACATATATTGTGTGTACTCTCTCTCTCTCTCTCCTCAATTATCTCGTGTATGGAACTCTCTCTCTCTCCATTAAGTAATCTACTCAATTATCTATTTAGCTACATCTTATTTCCTAACAACTGGTATCAGAGCAAGGTTTGCTCGTAGCTAAATTATCTCAAGGAAAGGATTGCTTGAATTGAGTGGGAGTTATGGTGGAGGAGGGGAAGCTCAAGATTGAGAAGTTCAACAACAAAAACAACCAACATTGGAAGATGCAGATTGAAGACTATCTCTACCAGAAGGACCTCTATTTGCCACTAGGCGGTCTTGCGAAGAAGCCCACAACAATGGTAGATGAAGCATGGATTGTCCTTGATCGAAAGGCACTGGGAACAATCCGGTTAAGCTTGGTGTCAACGGTGGCATTCAATGTTTCGGAGATGAACCACGGAGGACTTGATGAAGTCACTTGACGACTTCTACGAGAAACCATCGGCATCCAATAAGGTATTTCTTATGAAGCGCTTGTTCAATCTAAAGATGGCAGAGAATGGTTCAGTTGCAGAAAACTTAAATGACTTTAACACAAACATAAGTCAACTTCGATCGGTGAAAATCAATTTTGACGACGAAGTGCGAGCTCTTCTTATACTATTATCTCTACGGGATAGTTGGGACAGCCTTGTGATGGCTGTAAGTAATTATATTTCTGGCACAAATACTCTCAAGTTTGATGATGCTATGGGTGTTCTCCTAAGCGAGAAAATACGAAGGAGAAGCACATGAGAATCATCAAGTGCTGCACTGTCAGTGGAAACAAGAGGAAGGCCTAAGGAGAGGTTCAAAAACTAAAAGGGCCGTGATCGCTCAAGGCGGAGCAAGTCACGCACAAAGTCAGTTCTTGAATGTTGGAACTGCGGCAAAAAGGGCCACGTCAAGAAGGATTGCTAGTCCAAGAAGAAGAAGGAGACAGAGTCTCAAGACTACAAGCCAACATCGGAGGCCAATGTGGCAGGTAAAGTAGAGCAAGATGCTCTAATTCTCTCATTAGACAATGTGTCTAATTCCTGGATAGTAGATTACGGGGCTTCATTCCATGCAACACCACACAAGCAACATTTCCAAGACTACACCAAAGGTAATTTTGGGTATGTATACTTTGGAGATGATGAAGCTTGTGAGATTGTCGGCAAAGGTACAGTTTCTGTCAAAACTGCTAACGGAAATGAATGGAAGCTTAAAGATGTTAGGCATGTTCCTTCTCTTTGCAAAAATTTGATCTCTACAGGACAATTGGACAATGAAGGTCACAACATTGCATTTGGAAACAAACGGTGGAAGATCTCAAAGGGATCTTTGGTGGTCTCCAAGGGAGAAAAGGTTGGTACACTTTACTTGTGTACTGTTAGCACGCAACCTTCAGCTTGTGCAGCAACTACAAAAGTTGACAGTGCGGTGCGGCACTACCGGCTTGGGCATATGAGTGCCAAAGGAATGCAAATCCTTCAAACAAAGAAGCTTCTACCAGGTTTGAAAGAAGTGGACTTAGAATTCTATGAAGATTGTGTTTATGGTAAACAAAAGAGGGTAAAATTTCAAAAATCAGGAAATGAAAGAAAAAATTAAAAACTTGAGTTGGTTCATTCTGATGTTTGGGGTCCTGCAAGTACACCATCACTTGGTGGCTCAGTGTACTATGTAACATTCATAGACGATGCGACTAGAAAAACATGGGTTTATGTCATGAAGAATAAATCCGATGTATTTTCCATATTTCAAAGGTGGAAAGCCTTTGTGGAGAATGAAACAGGTACCAAGGTTAAATGCCTCAGGTCCGACAATGGAGGCGAATATTGCAGCCAAGCTTTTGAAAGCTTTTGTGCTAGCAATGGCATTCGGAACTCAACAAAATGGGATTTCAGAAAGGATGAACATGACAATCATGGAGCGAGCACGAAGCATGCGGCTACATTGAAGCCTACCGCTTGAGCTTTGGGCGGAAGCTGTAAGTACGTCTGTGTACTTAATCAACCGGTCACCCTAAACGACATTGGATGGGGGAGTTCCAGAAGAGGCATGGACAGGTAAATTGGTGAATTATACATTTTTCAAAGTGTTTGGGTGTGAGGCTTTCATGCACATAGATAGAAGCCTAAGATCAAAGCTAGATGCAAAGTCCAAAAAGTGTTTCTTCATTGGCTATGGAGAAGGTGACTTTGGGTATCGCCTATGGAATCCTGAAGATGGTAAAATCTTAAGGAGTAGGGATGTAATTTTTAACGAACAAAATATGTACAAAGACTACTTGGAAAGAAAACGAACAAAAGAAACAGGTGATGAGTACATGGAGCTTGAGAACAGTGAAGACTCAAGGACTGCAAACGGTGACAATGTGCAACAACGTTAACCAAATGAGGAGCCTCAACCTATTCCCCGAAGATCGAAAAGAGCAAGTAGACCTCCAGAAAGGTTTGTTCCTTCCTTCAACAATCTCTTGATCTCAGATTCTGGAGAGCCGGAATGATACGAAGAAGCTATGCAACATGAATCCAAAGAAGAATGGACGAAGAGCATGCAAGTGGAGATGGACTCACTACATCGCAAAAAAACATGGGAGTTGGTTGAGTTGCCTAAAGGTAAGCAGGCACTTCAAAACAAATGGGTGTAAGTGCATCCCCTTTTACCATGAGACGTTGTATACCTTGACTGATGCACATCTTCAAACCATTGAGTAGTGTGTCGTATTCTGCATCATTGTTGCTAGTTGAACCTGGTAGATTGCCTTCTCTTTCATGACCACCTCTCCACTTGGGTTGAGCAACACTAGCCCTCTCCTTGCTTTTCCTGTGGCTTGTCAAAAAGCTCCATCAAAGAATAAGGTAAAAGCATTAGGAGTACTTTTAGGTGGTGGCAATGGTAGGGTTTTCCCTTCAGGCACCTTAATCTCCTTCTCATGTACCCTATAAGTGAGAATCTTGCCAATTGTGCACGCACACTATCTTCTACCTTGAAAGAGTATTGGAACTCTTGCAACTCCATAATCCACTTAGAGATCCTAGTACTAAGATTCATTTGAGATGACACCCAAGGGAATAAATTTTTTGCAGTGAGAATTAAAAAAGATTTTGGTAGCAAGTCGGATCTAAACTTTCTCACTGCAAACATGAGAGAGCATCATGAGTTTTGCTTCTGTGTAGACTCTCTCCAAAGCAACCATGACCCTACTAGCAACGTAGAGGGGTCACATCCTGGTACTATGGGGATCTTGTTGTAGCAAAACAGCACCAATTGTTTCTTTCCCAACACTAGAGCTAAAAGAATGTGTACTCCCAACAAGGAGACATGAGTGTTGGTAGCTCTGACAGAATGACTTTCATGTTACAAAAATATTCTTCAAGATCATCAGACCAAACAAACTCGACTTGTTGTGTCAACTTTTGCAAGGGGTGAAGTGACTTCGAGGCTAAGTAAATGAAGCGTGACATATACTTCACCTTTTGAATGAATGAGATGACCTCCTTAAGACTCTTGGGTGATGGTAACTCAATAAAGAGCCTTTGCCTTTGAAGGATCCACTTCGACGCCTTTATAAGAAAATTTATGACCAAGCAAGATCACTTCATTCTTACCTACGTGGAACTTGTCCGGTTTGAGTTGACCTTCCATGTCATAGAGTTTTTTCAAACCCTCTTCTACCTTTTGTAAATGCAATGATTTTGAACTATAAATGCAAAAATCATCAATAAAAACCCTAATCGACTTTCCAAAGAATGCTTGAAACACCATGTTCATGAAGCGTTGAAAAGTTGCAGGAGCATTTGTCAGGCCAAATGGCATGACTCTGAAAGCTTAACAACCCCATGGAGCGATGAAGGTTGTTTTCAATTGATCCTCTAATGTGATACCTATTTGAAAGTAGCCCGAGTAGCCATCACACACAATATACTTCTCATGACCGGCTACCTCATTTAGTATCTCATCCTAAAGTGGGAGGGGAAAGTGATCTCTTTTTTTTGCCTCATTGACTGGACGGTAATCCACACACACCCTCCACTTTCCATTCTTTTTGGGAGTGACAACAACAGGAGAGACCCACTCTGAATTTTCCACTGGATAAATGAAACCTGCTGCTAGAAGCTTTCTTACCTCCTTGAGTAAAGCCTGCTCCTTGATGACTCCTAGACTTCGTAGCTTTTGAGCCTTAGGTGTGGCCTCTGGCTTTAGCTCGATCTTGTGTTGAACATCATCTATTCTACGTACGTCGGTGTAGTCTTTAGCAAAAATCTTAGGAAACTTTCTTAGCACACATTTGAACTCCTCTCTTTCGTGCTTTGTAAGTGTGGTAAACAACATACCTCCTAACATTCCTTCATATTACACATTTTGGTTCTCTTAAGGACCTATCTCCTCCAAGCCTGAGCAAGAGGTTTCTTGGTTTCTTGGCTTAAACCTTACCTCCATGACTTCAATGGAAGACACCTCTTCCGTAGTGCTACCGCTACCTTCTTCTTTTGAAGTGCTATCACCCCAGTCTTCCTTCGTCTCACTCTGCGATGATTCTTCATGGAGCTCCTCTTGACGTTGCTCCTTCATGTCAAAGACAACCATTCTTATGATTGTCATTCCTACAAATCAACTTTCCACTTTCCCAATCCTGCAAAGCTTGCATTTTCATTAGCCATGGTCTTCCTAGGATAAATGCATAGCCACTTCCCTTGGTTGACATAGCATAAAAATCCACTGCCTTCTTAATACCAAAGGCCTCCACAAAAACATTTTTACAAATGCCTACACACCTAGCCTTGCTATTATTTGCCATCTTAACTTTGATTTCGGGTGTCTCATGGATGTGCATGCCTAGTCTTTGCATGAGTCCATGATGCAAATTTATGCACCCCCATCCACTAGACCTTTCCTAAACAATCCTCCTTTGATGTAACAATCTAACGCAGATGTAATATCCTCATTTATTTCAGCTTGTGAAATTTTTACAATAGGCACACTCTCTTTTACCTTTCTCCTAGTGCTAGTTGCCCTTGTTAAATCCCTCCTAACTTATGGACATAATGTAAGAAATTGAGGCCATGAGATATCAGGACCCTTATCTCTCGTGTCTTCCAATAAGTTGTATGGAGCCATACCATGTCCAAGAGGGAAGTATTGGAGGTTGATACGAAGTCGAATCCTCTTGGTTTCCTTGCTCTCCTTTGCCTTCTTTTCTCGTCCATAATCACTTTGTGACGTGCATCATTCTTTCTCCTTACCCTTTCCACGGACACGCTTAATTCCATTTTCTTCCATGTCCACCTCATTGGAGTTTGTCACCTCTACCACATGCACATTTGGATCTGGAAAAGGTGGAACTCCTTCCACTCCTCGTGGAGGTGGTCTTGCCCCATTTGGTCTTTGCAAAAGCGGTGGTTGTTGACTAGTTCCTTCACCTGCATTCATCACTAGGTAATTCAAGCTAGGTCTCCTTGGCTCCCCACGGGGCCAAGGACAATTATGCATCCGATGTCCAGACTCTCCGCAATTCCAACATTGCAAAAGTCGTGTAGGTCGTGGCTCTCGCTTCTCTGCTTTCTTTGTTTGTCTTTTGGGACCTATAGTTTGTGCAAGGTGAATTGACAAGCTGCTTAAAGATTCATTTAACTTCTCAATCACTTCAGTCATTACCTCAGGAAGCTCCCTAGATGTCAATGTTTGTGACTTACCTTTGGGTTTAAGACCTTCTATTGGAACCTCTCCCTTAGGCACTTGAGTTTCCTATACTTCTTAAAAGCTCTAATTTCAACTGCATCATAGGTGGCAGGTGCATCCGCCTCCACCTTTACCTTAAGATCAGGAAAGAGTCCAGCTATGAACCTCTCCTTCTTTAGAAATTTTGGCCCATCACCAGGGTTAGCAACATTTCGTATCCATAGAGCCCAAAAACATAGAAACTATTTTTTGTACAAGTAATAGTCATCTAAATCTCTTTGCTTATGAGAAACAATGTCTTGCCATGGTTTTTGAGTGTTTTGGGGATCAAAGAAGTATATCTTGAAATGATTCAAGAATTTCGTGTAATCCCCTTAACTTCCTCAGGCAAAGAGTTAAACCAAGTGCTAGCATCTTTCCTAAGGACCACCTCAAACATTTCTACACGTTCTTGATCAGTTACTATCCTCTTGATACGGCAAGACATCTTGAAATTTGCTAAAAATAATTATGCATCCTCTCTAGGCTCTCCAAAGAAAGAGGATATCCAGACATTTGGTGTTGGCTTTCCATTGAATTGATTTCAAAGTGACGATGTTTTTTTTTTAATCTTAAAAAGATTTACACAATAATGTTTTCTAAATTGCAATCTGTTATACTACAAAATAAAAATATGCACATCAAATGATCTATGATAATCAACAAGAGGCAGGATGACAGGGTTTGGTGATGCAAGAATTTCTCCTACACTTTGGGCACCGAACAACATGAACACCATATGTTGTTGAAAATGGATCTTTCTACTAATTGCAACATTTATTTTAATGTGTGGAGTGAAATGGAAGGCCATTATCCATGGTCTATGCATGACCTAATGCTCTAAAAAAAACAAAAATATAGATGTCCAAATTAAGGTCGTATCTAATGAGAGGCAAAATAAAAGGATTTACTGAAGCGTTTATCTCAGCCAACCTAAGAGGGCCCAAAATTCTATGAATTACTCGTTGAAATTGTAATTTTGTGCTTGCAATGATATGCACCTTTTGCCTTGCAATGGGAACAAACGGGTCATACAAGCTTTTGTGATCCATGCAAGCTACTTGATTACTCTAACAGCTCAGTATTCTCAACAACACACAAGCCCTCCTCAGTGGAGGCACCAAAATTGAGGCTATTCGGGGTGGGCAACAAGAGAGGCAATCTCTAAACACCCCTCAAGGCTCCCGTGCTGCTCAATTGAGCCTAGGGCAACCACAAGCACAACACAACAACAAACCCACAGCCAAACCCAAACAAGATAGAGGTACCACCTAGTTATGGTATGCGAACTAGGATGTAAGAGAGATTTTGTCACAACCAAGAAGATGTGCCACAAAACACACACAAACAACCTCACACCAAGACACGCACAAAATAGACCAGAGAGAGCTAGAGCAAAGGGAAGAGAGAGAGAGAGAGAGGGATGGAACTTGTGTAATACCTTGTTCGTGATTTGCAAATGGAGATGGTTCGTTATGATGCTATCGTGGAGCTTGTACAAAGTTAACTCAATGCTTAGTGAATACTAAACATTGCCAACACACACACACACACACACACATACACACACACACACACACGCACACACACACACTGTCTTAGGGTGTGGGAGACCTCTCATCATAATACCCTCTTACAATGGACACAAAACTAGCAATGAAAACACATTAAAACGCTTTCTCAAACAAGATCAAATGATAGAAACTTAAAATACACGTCACCTTGAATTCACCAAACTGTATTGCATAAGTGGAAGGACGAACATTTGAACGTCGATTCATGCCTTTGATACATCAAACCTCAATTTATTGATGATGGAGGAACATATACAATAGTGGTTTTGAGATTTTGAACTCACACTCTCTCACTTGCAATGTGTAGCTTGAAAGCTTCTCTCACACCAAAAGTAAAGCTCACAAAGTGGTTGCTACGTCTAAGTCTCTCCTCACGCATAGAGTGTTGGGGTGTTGTGATATATTGGGGGTTGTTTTACAAGAAGGAGAGGGGCATATCTATAGGTTGGAGACCCTCATTAAGATTATTTGGAAATATTAATTTACAAGCTAACAAATCATGATTATAATTTTTTTGAATATCAAAACATTGCGGACCTTCTTTGTTTGCTTGAGTCATGGATGTGGGCTCAAAAGAGAGCATTATTGATGGTAGATAAGGTGATAGTAGAGTTTTAATGAAGGGGAGAGAGAGAGAGAGAGAGAGAGAGAGAGGGAGAGAGAGAGAGGGAGTTACTATGCACATGTCTTGAGATGAGGTGTCTTTTATGGTTAGGTCAATGGATATTTTGTGTTAGTAGGCTCATGGTTAGTGTTAGTAACCACTAGAAAGTTAATGATGTATATATACAATGGGTAGAATGAGGTGGATGGTTGAAGTAAGATAGTTGAATGAAGTGAGGAAATCCTTGTGATGGTGAAGCTTGAAGAAGTATTGGACTTACTTGTGTAGGTTCTCAAAATGACTATCGATTCTCTTCTTCTTCTTCTTCTTCTCTTGTTTATGCCACTGTCGTCAAGGTTGATTATCGCGATGAAAATGGTAATTTGGTTGATGAGATGTCGCAATTTGCAGAGGTTAAGCATGGTTTACATGCTGAATTTTATGTATATAGAGAAGGGTAATACGGAATTGTACTTTGGAAGTAATAGAGAGAGGCATAGAGATGGTGTATGTACATGTAGAGCTCTATTGAGAACTATGGAAGTAAAAAGGGAGGTTAATGGTGAAGCAGGTGAGAGAAACTATGGAAGGTGCAGGTTTGAGTGAGGTATTGAGAGGAATAAGTGTGTGTGTGTGTGTATGTGTGTGTGTGTGTGTGTAGAAGTGTGGAAAGAGTGAGAGAAGACTATGGGCTACTTGTGAGAAAAGTGGGCAGAGTGGGGTCCAATAAAAAAATCATACCTCACCAGTGATAGCTCCAAAGATATGCAAAATTTTGAGGTGATTATTCAACTCTTGGTCCACATTTTTTTTTAAAACCACCACTTCAAATTCGGAGTGGAGATGGATATAAAAAATCCCACCAAAATGCCTAGTTTTCTTCACAAAAAAGTCTTCAGTGGCCCCCCTTTTGTTGAATGTGCATATGGCTCCAAAGGTGAGACCCTCCTTGCATTAGAGCATGACCTAATTGATTCTTAGGGGTTTGAAAAAATGCATGGTTGTGGATTATGCATAAATATAATATATGGATATGATGAAAAAAACAGGCTAGTATATATAAACAATTCATAGAATCTAAAATAGTGTGGGCTATATATGTATAATAAATATATGAAAATATAGAGAATCAAATGAGAAGGGCCCTCATTTGTTTTTATTGATGTATATTTATCTACAAGAGGTAAGAAGAAATACCTGTAGAAAATAAAAATTTAACATCCACCTGATTCTACCCATTGTATATATACATCATTAACTTTCTAGTGATTACTAACACTAACCACTAACCTACTAACACAAAATAGCCATTGACCTAACCATAAAAGACACCCCACCTCAAAACATGTGCATAGTAACTCTCTCTCTCTCTCTCTCTCTCTCTCTCTCTCCTTCATTAAAACTCTACTTTCACCTTATCTACCATCAATAATGCTCTCTTTTGAGCCCACATCCATGACTCAAGTAGACAAAGAAGGCCTGCAATGTTTGGATATTCAGAAAAAATCATAATCCTGTTTTGTTAGCTTGTAAATTAGGATTTACAAAGAATCTTAATGAGGGTCTCCAACCTATAAAAAGGCCCCTCTCCTTCTTGTAAAACAACCACCAATATCTCATATAGCACCCCAACGCTCTATGCACGAGGAGACACTTAGGCGTAGCAACCACTTTGTGAGCTTCAGTTTTGGTGTGAGAGAATCTTTTAAGATACACATTGCAAGTGAGAGTGTGAGTTCAAAATCTCAAAACCACTATTGTATATGTTTCTCCATCATCAATAAATGGAGGTTTGGTGTATCAAAAACATGAATCGACATTCAAATATTCGTCCTTCCACTTGTGCAATACGGTTTGGTGAAATCAAGGTGACTTGTGTATTTTAAGTTTCTATCATTTGATCTTGTTTGAGAAAGTGTTTTAGTGTGTTTTCATTGCCAATTTTGTGTCCATTGTAAGAGGTCTCCCACACCCTAAGACAGTGTGTGTGTGTGTTGGCAATGTTTAGCATTCACTAAACATTGAGTTAGCTTTGTACAAACTCTACAATAGCATCATAACGAACCATCTCCATTTGCAAGTCACAAATAAGGTATTACACAAGTTTTATCCCTCTGTCTCTCTTCCCTTTTCTCTAGCTCTCTCTTGTCCATTTTGTGTGTGTCTTGGTGTGAGGTTGCTTGTGTGTATTTTGTGGCGCATCTTCTTGGTTGTGATAAAATATCTCTTGCATCCTAGTTCGCATACCATAACTAGGTGGTGCCCCTATCTTGTTTGGGTTTGGCTGTAACTTTATTTTTGTGTTGTGCTTGTGGTTTCCCCAGCCTCAATTGAGTAGCATGGGATCCTAGAGGGTTGTTTAGAGGTCGCCTCTCTTGTTGCCCACCCCGGACCACCTCAGTACAAATAGACTATACATAAGTAAGCAGTGTATCACAAAATTGAGTGTGTGCAAGAATAACCAAAGCTCTCAAAGGACCTAATTTGTACGCAAAAGTGTGAAACAAATAACGCATGAAAAGTGCATAAACTCCTCCCAAAAAAAATAAAATGAACCAAACCGCATAAACTATCAATTTGTACCTATACCTATATCCAACATAACCTATAAAAGAACACCTGTCAAAACTAGCTATCTAGGCTAATGCATCATAGATAGAGAATTAATCTTACATAAGAATATCTACAGATATCATACATAAAGCCAAATATATAAGGATGCCATAAGTCTCTGCCAGACGTGAGATACCAACACTTGTAAGATCCTTGAAATGCATACATGAGAAAAATGATGCCGATCTGTGAGCCTGGAGATAAAACCTAAGCTTAAAACTTTAATTGTAATATCACAGCCAAAAACTATTACTCACATAGTTTCAAAAATTGATAGCACCAGTACATTTTGAACATGTCAAAACCCCAACCTAGAATCTTGCATCATAGCTATCCGACTTCATATGAGTGAGATGCAAAAAAACTGCATTTTGGAAACAAAAAACAACAAAAACGGGATGTACAACATCTTACTCTTGCTTCTTTTGTGCAAAAATCAACCAAGGACTTGCTGCTCAAGCTTTATACATGTTGAATACATATCTCTAAGCTCATGTCTGCAATGTGGGCTCCTCTTGCACTTCAACGTGTTCACACAAAGTGCGTACGTAAAAGTCTACACGAGCATACCTGGTCACAAAACTGCAATGCACTCACAAGCTCAATCCCAACTTTGATATTAGTTGAAGGTGCACTACTTGAAATAGCTAAAATCAATTTATATACGTATTTACACACACTAGGGACTCATTTATGGCATTTGTCTCCGCATTTGGCATGAACACCTTACATGGGGTGATAAATCGTATTTGTGAAATTCCACAATCAAACCCAAATATAAGTTTTAAACCACTACCCTTTTCTAATGTAATTATTTTTCAAGGTCCACATTTAGAATGCCTCCACCTCTACTATTTGGAGTCCTCTTGGATGACAAGGTGTCGTTAGGGTAGTGCTGTGTGTTATGGATTGGGAAAACATCACTAATATCTTGCAATTTATGTGTAGAATAAGGTCTAAGACTGGGAGACTTCATCCTCCACTGTTGGATCACCTTAGAGATCAAGGGTCCTCATCTAATGCACAACTAGATAAAGATATTAGTTATTATAAGAGAAAATCTTAAAAGGGATCTCTCTTTTGAGATCAAGGGTCCTCATTTGATGCACAACCAGATAAGGATCAAGTCATGCTTCCACTTGAACTTCTAAGCTTGACCGCATGCGCAGTGCAAGCTTCTAATTTTTCCATAAGCCTCACTTAAGATAATGCTTGAAGCTTTGCTTTAAGGAAAAATAAAAACAAAAATACAGCAGCACTCGCTTTTACCTCCTCCTCTTTTTCATGGGCTATTTAGGAGCAAGAGAACGGTACCCAAACTCACTTTACTTGTTGCTGACAAAGACCAAATTTAAGCTACACACGACCTCGGGTATGCATCTTCAATGAAATTGCCACACACACACACACTTTTTCTCTATAGCCATCATCAATTTACACTCCCCTGTTTTTACTATCCGAGCGTACACGTGTGCAAACACATGACTCAAGTGCCACACCATCCATGAAAAAACTTGATCCTACCCTTAGGGCTGGGTCGCGCCCAAGGGGAGTGGGGGGAGGACGCTTACCATTTTTCAGAAATTCCAAAAATGTTTGCACGAAACGCGAACGCTGCCAATAACCCTGCTATCACTTTGAAAAAGGGGGGGCTTAAGCAAAGGTTACGGGAGATCTCCTTCCTCCTTCATCGCAGGGTTACAGGAGCCAATGAGAGCAAGGCATGTGCGCTCGTGTTTTCTACGCTCATCTTCTCTGCGTTGAAGTGAAATAGGGTGCGACCCTGTGCATCCCCCCCCCCCCCCCCCCCCACTACCCCCACTGGCACGGGTGCAACCTGGCTCTTACACAGACGCTCTTTCGACATCAAGACAAATTCTCCAATGGCATACTCCCCTTGTCTCCCTCCTGCCTCATGCCGCCTTCCCACAAATCCACCAATGAAATACTCCAGGCTCACATAAACCAGCTCCATCATAATTATACCCCCCTCGACAATTGTTTTCGCAAGCTTTGCCTAAAAGTCAGCTTGATCTTATTCTCTCCACCCTCATCTCCCTTGCTGAGTACACTCTAGAGCGATTTCGAGATCCCTAAACAGCGACAATATAGTCAATTTTCTTTTTTTGACACAGACAAGATTTCATAGACCATCTCCCCCCCCTCCGTATCTTTCTTACAATGTAGCCAATTGTTTTTTTTTTTTTGAGAAAAAGATCCTCTATTGGTTAATGAAACTGCCCATCGGGCTACTACCTCCTCTATAAGAGAGGGCTACAACAATCATGAAGGGGAGACTCTCCCAATGAAAAAACAACATATCTACAATGAGGCTAGATCAAGATATGGGAGGAGGGAAAGCCACACACGTGGAAGGTAGTGCCATCTGAGCACGCCCTGGACCATGGTGAAAAAAGGCCTAGGATGACAGGTAGCCAATTGATTTTATTTTGTTATTCATCATTATCCAAGTATGTCTCTCTTTTGCAGGTACCCTACAACATCTACTACTTGTCATAATTTTTTGTCTCCCTCTTTTGCTCAATTATTGCAGTTTTTCTGAATGTTTCTCTAAATATTTTTCTTGGTCGCTTACTATTTGTGGTGCTTTCATGAATACACACCTTAGTATGCTTCTATTAATGCTCCATGATGTATTGGTTATCACACTTGTACTGCATGCCACACAAAATCTGTCAACTCCATGCATGGTAAAACGTTTCAAATACGACACGTAAGTCACTCATTTTCTCAAAATTTATACTCATAATTCTCACGCATGAAATATTCACAGCTTATAATTTATGAATTTCAAATTAGGGTTCTCTCTCTTCCAACCGGAGCACTACTCTAATCATTCTCTCACAAATTTTTTATACTCTATGTATTGTGCTTAGAATTTTTACAGCCTACTGGTCACCATTTATGCTCTCTCAGTCTGTTAGTCATTTTACCACTAATCTCTTCACCTATGATTGTTCAACTTAACACTAAGAACTTTTTAACACCATTGGCAACCACATGGCTTAAAAAAAGCACATTCTATGGGATAACCACATGATTAGCACAAATTTTCATCTCTTTGCATTCTTATAAGCATTACTGTATGTTACTTCCTGCTGACACACATTGACACTTATACTCTCTACGCCCATTGGTCACAAGTACACAGACTCACCAAATGAGGCAGTGTAATCATGAGAAAGTGTAGACTCCCCGATTTGAGGCAGCACTAGGTAAAATATGCATTTGTACTAATCACCCACCTCTGCTTTATTATGATTGGAAGTTTACTCAATTGATGACATAAATTATGGCTTGCGTGTATTAGAGTTCAAACCGGCGAATGAGGTAGTATTTTTTGTTGGGTATTAGATAGAATTTTGGTTTGTATCATGGTATATGGTTTATGAAAAGGTTATCAAAATGATTTTTCACTTATTAGAGCTCCTACGCCTGAATAAGGACTCTCTGATGAAATATTATACACATGTTTATTAGAGCTCCGATTCTTGAATAAGGCAGGACTCTCTGATGGACTAATACAGAATGAATTGAATACATGTGTTTAGAGATCCTACATGCACCCAGATAGGCAAGACTCTGTGATAAATAATATTTTAAACTTGACCACCACATAATTTGGTTTTTGTGATTATGAGGAAGGAATTGGTATGAGATGGATATTTGATGTTGGTTGATGAGATTTACAAATAGTCGTGACCAATTTTGCCCCTACAAGCATGACGTATATAGCCTATTCTCGTGGTATGGGACACCAGAATGCAACATATTTGTTGACTAAGAGTATAAGAGTCCATAGCTATGCACAAATACATCATTCTATATGTCTATATGCATAATTTTCAATGATGTTTCTAACTCTCTTTTCAAATTGATATGTATCTCTATGCATACATCTCTGATTGATTGTAGATATCTACACACAATAATCATTGACTCTCTCATATTATTGTCTCTCCAAATTCCATATAATTTTCTCACCAAATTAATTGCAGATTCTTATTACAGATCATTACTAGCAATTGAGGACAATTGCTTCTCAACTAGCTCGGAGTATATTATGGATTGGGCAATCATCACTAGAACCTTGCGATTTATGTGCTAGATAAGGTCTAAGACCTAAGGCTGGGAGGCTTCATCCTCCACCATCGGATCATCTTAGAGATCAAGGGTCCTCATCTTCTGCACAACTTGTAACATTTAATGGTCTAGTAACTTGTGTGTAGAAGAAAATAGCATGAACATAGTGAGCATTTCATTAGAATAGGTTCCTAATGAGAATAACAAGAGTGCTTGGGTGGAAAGAGCAACAAAAAGTACAACACCAAGTTAGATAGCATGAAAAATACTTCAAAAGAGAGAGAAATTAAGAAATTGACAACAACTGAGGACCGGATTTGCATGGAGATGGTTCCCCCGCCAAAAGGCTTTGTATTATGGTTTCTCCCATCAAAAGAGACATTTTACAATACAATTCTTTGTGTTCCTTCAATACTAGCTAGTGCAATGAAGATGGAAACTTCATGCACTAAGCAAAACACTTATAAAAAACAACATCAATTTCCTCACAGTCTTAGACCCAAGACCTCACACACCTTCGATGATGGTGAGAGCTAGCGGGGTATGAGAGTAGATTGAGAGGAAGAAGTAAGATTCTTAAAAGAAAGATGTACATCTCCTCACATAATCACTCATATTAGCATAGCTTAGCTTAGTAATTAGCATGGTAGAGGAGATGATCACGCATTGAAGCTTGGCTTTTTGTTGGATTTGCATCACAAAGCCAAGATTTGTTGGTGTAGGCCTCCCTTCTCACAAGCTTGGAGTAGGTGGTAAGCTTTCCATTAAAGCTTGAGAAGGAGAGAGAGTCTTCTTTGCTTCACACATGAGATTGTGTGAGTGTGTGTGTGTGTATGATAATCCTTGCCAAAATCATCCCCCTCTCTCTCTTGGTCAACCCCTCTTGCTATTTGCTCATCCTCACACCTCATTAGACCTCCCCAGGCCTAGCCAATGGAAATTAAGAAGAATAAGTGATGGTATTCTGACATGTGTCCACCTTTCCCCTTTTGTGAGAGCTTTAGATAATTACTTAATTCAACTAGACTCTCATTGGACCCCTTTGCCTCCTAGCCAATAGGAATCAGGCAAGCCATTGGGCTGCTGAATGCTCATTGGACCCCTGGGAGACTGTCCAATAGTCTTCTCTTTGCTCCTATCGCCAAGAGCCATGGCCTACCCAAAATGATTGGATAAGCATTATCCCCTGCCTTCATCACAAAAAAGTCTATCAGGCATTCAATGCCCATCACCTTGACCTTCACATCCTGAGCTCACCCAGACACCTGGCCTTAGTATGAATGGCCATCCTCATGTGCACATTCGACTTGACTACCGCTTTGACTCCCATCTCCTTCATGGCTGCTTCTATCATAACACAAACTTGCGCTCCACCGTCTATGTAGGCTTGGACGTACATCCTTTTTTCTCTAATTGCATCCACAAGTGGAAGAACATCAGTGGGGCTACCTACCCTCAAATCCATGTTTTGCACTGCTTGCACATTCCTCTTAGCTCTTGGAAGCCTGGTGCTAACACTTGTGCACCATTGTCTCCTTAACTTTGAATTTAAAGCTAACAACTGACCAAAAGTAATGTTTGATTTTTGATTTTGAACATCACTCACCAGATTGTACTCGAGATAGCCACACCCTAGCTAGAAATCCGCTTGCTTGATTTTTCAATGCCTCCTTCTTTTGCTAGGCTCGGGGTGCTCTCTACCTTTGTACACCTTCTATTTGCCTTTGCGAGCTCTGGTTTTCTGCTCTATCTCTGTCTCCCTCTCAGCTCTTGCTCTCTTAGACATCCTGCTTATCCACCCCTATGATGTTTACTCTTGGGACCTCACCTCCGTTTGGCGGAGCTAGATGCACAGGATTCTCCACCGCTTTCTCTCTAGAACCATTGTATTGCCCTTGGCCTTGACCTCTACCAAACAACGGGTAGATACCTCCTCTCTCTCTCTCTTTGTGGTTGAGGACAATCAAGTGCATAGTGCCCCTCTTCTCTGCAATTGTAACACCTACCTGGCAACGACCTTGCCCTGCCCCTTGCTCCTCTTGGCTATCCTCTATCCATCACATTGAGCCGCAACTCCTCCATTTTCTCGGAAAAATATTGCACCGTGCGTACCCAATTTTGTGGCAGAACAGCTACACCTTGATTTCCATGATTTTCCTCGTGTATAGCCTCCCTCGGACTTTGCGGTTGAACATGGGCTATCGTCTCGTAGCGTGACACACTTGCTCTATTTTATTCTTTATCTTTATGCTCTTTAATTGGGCAATCGCTACCGCACCATTGTAATTCTCTGGGCTTTCAAAATCGACTTTCTCTCTCACCTTGGGATGCAGACATGCCGTGAACTTCTCCAACTTGAAGTAATCCCGATTAGCCAACTACATGGCTGTCCCTAATTCTTCCCAACACTCTTCAAAATGACCCAAAAATAGATTAAACTCTTTACTTACATCTTGCTTAAGCACCTTCAGCTTCGCATCCATCTCGACCGGGGACGCCTCCTTGTGAAAGTCGTGAAGAAATCTCACCTGTAGAGCTGGCCATGTCTGCCTTGGCTCGCCTTCCAACGCTTCATGCCATGCGTTAGCTTTACCATGCATCACCAAAGGAAAAGTTTTCATTTTGCTATCCTCATTCGGCATATGAAATGATAGCATATACAGCTCGAAATTGGACATCCACTTGTCAGGGTTCTCTTCGCCTGTGAAAATCAGTCCATAGCTTGTAGCTGCCATGACTTTCAATGCAAAAAACCGCTTCTTTTTTTATTAACTGGGAGCAATCAATGTGCTCCTCCATGGGGGCACCAAAAGACGGAGAGGGGGAATGGGGGAACACACCCGACAAAAATACAAGGGCCTCTCTATAGCTTAGGGTATCCAAAACACCCATATCCTCTCAAAAAAACCTTCAAAGAGACACTTTACACTAGCATACCACCGCCTGCTCAATTTTCACTGCTCACACACTCCACAAATCCACTACACCACACACACCCACTGCCACGGCTTGTCTCCACCCTTACACACACTCACAACTGCTTAGTCTCACTCTCTCACACAAAACACCGTCAGTCCGGGGGGGCACACACTTCCACATAGCCGGCACCGAGGGGAAACATGCAAGCAGGAGAAAGAGAAGGGGGGAAGGGGAAACAACAGCTAGAAGGGGAAATAGTGGCTTGATTCACTTCAATAGGCATGTACATTGGCTTGCACTGCCATCATTATGGCCATTTTCAAGAAAAAGTTACAAAGGGGCTAGCCTCGGGGGCTTCACTATGTGTAAAACTACCATATCACGTGCGTTCAAGCCATGTTTGTAAAACCCCTTATCTGTGAATTTTGTTAGGAATATAATGTACCCTTTTCTTTTAAAATCTGTAAGTTTTTTTCAAATTTGAGAAAATAATACCCTTTTGTGTATATATTTCTATAAGTTTCAAGAACTTTAAATACCCTTCTATTGAACTCACGTGATAGGTTACATTTTTATTAGGTGACCTCCCCGGGGGGCTAGCTTGTCAGAGAACTCCACTTTGTAGGTTTCAAACGGCACCAAAAAAGCCCTTAATTTGACTAAAATTTGATCTTTATAGAGGGGCCTTTAATTTTGGAATTTACATTTCAATTGGTCCACCTGGCATCTTGATTTGGTATTTTTTGGAAGGGGTAGCCGCTTTGTTCCATTTGTTCTCTTCCTCTCTTTTGCACTTGGGGGGTGCAATAGCGACGTCGCTATTGCCCCTTGGCTTTTTACTATTTTTTATTTTTATTTTATTTTTTTGCTCCATTTTTTGACTCTCTCTCTCTCTCTATCCGACTCCTCCTACTACTTCTCTCTTCTTTTCTCTCTCCTCCTTCCCCTCTTTGGTCCCGCTGTGCCCGGCTTTTGCTTTGGCTTGCCTCAGAATGACCCTTGCCTTTCCCTTGTACATATGGTGGCCCTTGGGTTCTCTTTCCCTTTCTTTGGCCCACTTTTATTGCTTCGGGAACTGGCCTCTCTATTGGCTCTAGCTGCTCCTCCTTCGCGGGACACCCCTCTTAATAGACCCCGGGGAGGCATTAGTGATATCACTAATGCTCTTCCCAACCCCTTGCTTTCAAAAAAGGCCTCTTAAGGCCGCGGGAACAAGCCCCCATTGGGCGGTTCTGCCATGTCATCAGTGGACATCGTTGCCTTCTCTCCACACGCGGTGCACGCCACCATTCCGCCTCGCCCGGTCAAAACCTCCTCCGTCTCCACCCTGCAGGGCCGTGCTCACATACCACAACACCCATTGGGTGGTAGCCATCGCCACAACTCCCTCGGAGCTTATCCGCGCTTGTGATGACAATGGAAATACGTCCTTTGGGTAATATACCCCTTGCTCACCTTCAGTGGCTCCGCATGTGGGACTTGTTCCCTGCCACGTGGCAGCGTGTGGCGGCCTCACCTTCTGACTCCCTTTCAAATCTCCACTGCAAGCTTCAAAAAACTTCCCCCTTTTTTTTTGGCCACTTTTTCCAGTAGGTGTAATTTGTTGCTCCTAGGCTCAATACCGGAGCCGTAAGATGTACTAAGATCTTGCAAAAAGTTTGCATTGCCGGCTTGGATCTATGCAATCCTCGTTGCCTCTAAAATTTCCCAGGCCCACCCAACAAGGCCACTAAAACACAAGAAAATTATATGTAATCACCCCTCAAAGGACAATTCCCAACTTTGACCTGTGGTATCTTGCGGACTGGGAACCCGATTGACGTGCTGTCTCTCTGTGCTGGCCCCTCATGATGCACACTATTAACGAGAATCTTGACGAGGCCAAAAAAATGCCAGATGGTGCACTATTCAATGTGGGCCAGTGGGCTCAAACCTAGCCCTCGGAAAATCTTCAACTGATCATAGCTTGCTATTCCGAGCTCTGATTCGTAATTCAATAAGACAAGCATGCTCCACAACTTGAGCACTACACACGTATCCAATCACACCTACCTGGGCCACCTGTCCCCAGCTGGCCTGCCCGTCGGGGATCTGCTACACACTCTACCTTTAAACTTCAGTATCTTTACACCGGGGCTCTCTTTGACAAGCCATCTGGACCGGCTTCTAGAGCACACTGAACACTACATTTCAAGACCCTGATAGAGCACTTTGGACACCTTCATCTACTACCCCAACTGAGATTTCTTTGAGCCTCTTGGCCTGAAAAGCCGCTTTAGACATACTTTTCCGCTACCCTTTGGCTGCCTAGGTCCTTGGAACATGCCCTAGCCTTTTGAATTGCACTTGCCTACTACCTCTACCTGGCATAGACCATTTCCTAGCTCATACCAACTTTGGTTGCACCAATGTCAACCCAAATCCTTCATATTGAGTATGGAAATTAGTTACCTCTTCCGCTCTCAACACTTGTTTGAAGATCGAAACATGAGTATACGGACGTCCTTATCCAGTATACTTTTTGGGTACGCATTTTTCCACTTGAGATGGTCACATACGTCTAACCTCTGCAACCATTCTTACAACACCTCGTACTCCTGGTGTGGTTTCTTTAGGTTCATAATCTCCTCTTGGCACTACCAGTGGTATGCTATCTGCTATTCGTTCATCAAGTCGATCTTGTAATATTCGGAGGGATTCTAGTGGTGTAAGTCACGTCAGGAGCAGTACTGCCCCTAGGTGTGTTCATGGAAGCCCTAGACCCCGTTGATCCTAAGGGCCCTGTGTTTGGGATTCGGTCATGTCCAAAATAATCTTCCACCCTGGTTCTCACTAGACTCACATGTGCAGTCTCCGATCTCTTGTGAGTAGTCGTGGTTTTTACCTCTTCAGGAATTGGTAGAGTGGTCCCCACAAATATGTATATCTCTCCAACTCCTTACGATCCATAGGAGAGTACTTTTGGCCATTATTGTCTATTATGGCCACCTGAATACTTCTCCCTTCCGTGTACGTAAAAACATATAGTTTTTTTTCTATCAGTCAATTCCTTGATCTGCGGGGTTCATCGCATCTATAATAGAGTGTTTTTTCTCCATTATTAAACTTATATAGCCCCACATACGTGTTGTCTATATTAAGAAGCTCTATCTCATTGGTGCACCTGAGCACTACATATTGCTTATCCATCTCTGGTAGCTCATTTGCCAACTCATGATCTACCTTGTCCTTGGTGCCAGCCATCCCCATTTATCCACAATAAAGGGGTTATGAACCACTAGGTACATCATTCCCTCTCTGTCAAAATATATATCCCCATCATAATCAACATCTGTAAGGTCTCTGAACTCACTCAGCTTATTTTCCAACTTAGCATAGTAGTGGTCCATTCCATCCTTATAGATTTTGGCCTTAAGCACATTTTCAAATTGAAACTTCAAATACAGCATTTTTACATCACACGCAGGTTGAGAAGGACCTTCCCCCATTGAAGTTGTTCCCTCAGGGTTCAACTTGTTAGAATCGTCAGTCATGAGGCTGTATGATCTTTTTGACAAAGTGTTAAGAGAAGCTCTCCTCTAAAATGGGTTCTAAGGGCTGCGATGGTCTTTGATTCACGCTTCCCTCAGTTGAGTGATTGCTCCCTTGGTCCAAGACATTGGGATTCCTATTCAGGTACAATCTTCTAGATCACAAATTTATGAAGAATTGGTATTGCAGAATCCAAACCAAGTTACCTCATTAGCTAGTTAAATTCTCTGGATGATCTTACTTGCTAGGGAGTATCCTCTAGTACTGAGGCGGTCCGGGGCAGGCAACAAGAAGAGCGGCCTCTAAACACCCTTCGAGGCTCCCTTGCTGCTCAATTGGGGCTGGGGCAAGCAAAATCAGAGACAACAACAACCCACAGCCAGAAACCAAACAAGAAAAGGGGCACCACCTAGTTGTAGATGCAAACTAGGACGCACGTGATATATCCTTGTACTCAAACGCACAAAGAGAGGGGAATGCAAGATATCCACACACACCAAACACAAACATTCACCACGCCAGAGAGAGGTAAAGAGCAGAAATCAACTTGAGCAACTCAGTCTTAGCCTTAAAGACTAGATGCACACAAAGCTTGATGAGAAATAGAGAGGCAACACAAAACTTGACCTTGTTGCCAATACACAAATTGTCTTAGGGTCACGGGAGCCCTCTCACCGAGCACCCTGTTACAATTGAAAGTTTTGGCAAAGAGTTCAACAAGCCCTCAAACCACCAAGCATGAAATGGCACAACAAACTTTAAGGACAATATACCTTCAACCACCTGATGAGCCAACTTATCAAATCAATTTGGAGAGAAGAGTCGTAGTTGCAGCATACAATTGCACCCAAAACTATGAATCTTATTTATGGACAAGAGTAGGCTACAAATGTGATTGCAGAGTATAGTATCACTCCACTCCTCTAGATGGAATAACTAACTTCAAGCTTCTCCATGCACCTATGTGTAGTGATGGAATAGAGCACTCACAATGCACACACTCTACACAACTAGGCTTGAAGAGTGGTGTGTTATGTGTTGAGAATGGTGTGGTGTAGTGTGATCATGTGATAATTTACAAGGGAGAGAAGGGCTCTATTTATAGATTTAAGAAGCCTCGATTAGGATTAGGCCTAATCAAGTTTATTTGAAGGAATAAAAGATTATGCATATTTTTATTTTTTTTAATAAGGGTGGGTCTCTCTTGTCCTTTGAGTCACATGGATGTGGGCTCAAGGGAAGAGAATTATTGAGGATGAAAGGAGAGAGGATTGAGTGAATAATTTGGGAGTGCCTACTCTAGTAGAGGGTGCATTTCACAATAAGGTTAGTGGTTAGTAGTTAGTAATTATCACTAAAAAATATTTACAAAATCATTCACCAAATGGTGAGATATATGATGAGAAAAGTTAGAGAAGGGATAGGCTTGTAAAGCAAGGTTGAAGCTTGGAGAAGTTGACATTCACCTCTTTACAACACCGGAAGAAGAAGCAGTCAGCATGGCGAAGTAGCGCGTGTCGATGAAGCTATGTTATCTTAAAACCTTGGAAAATTCATGATAAAAGCCTTCATTTTCAGAGGTTATCCTTGGATTTTTGCTGATTTTTTGAAGTTCTTTACAAAGCTTAAGAGAGTATGGTAATATGGACATATATGTAGAGAGAAAGGGGGACACATAGGGTGTAGAAATGGAGGATGAAGGCTATGGAGGTGTGAGAGATGTGGAAATGGTGAAGAGGGTGAATTAGGACATGGGAGTTGCAGGTTTGGGAGTGGGAAGGAGAGGGAGGAGTGTGTGTGAAAGAGGAAAATGATAAAGTGGAAGAGGGAGTGTGGCTGCATAGCATGGGCAAACTAGGGTCCACCAATAAAATCATAGCTCACAGCTCTTAGCTCAAACAAATATGAAAAAATTTGAGGTGAAAGTTCAGCTCACGAGCTACAACTTTTGTTTGTATCACCTTTTCCAATTCGGGGAGTATGTGATCTTTAAAAATTCAAAAAAACCGATTTTTTTTTCCACTGCACAAGGTCCTTGTGAGGTCCTTCTTTGGATGATTCTTTTGAATACCTCCAAGAGTGAGCTCCCCATGGTGCATGCATGTATTCCACATACCTTTGACCTTAGTTGGTAGGCCTATAATTGAAGATATGGTTGAGATCATGATATAAATGAATAGTACAACTAAGAAAATCAAATATTGAGGGGTCTAAAAAATATGTACATGTCAAATTAAATAATATAGGTGAAAAAAATATAAAGGGGTCAAAATAAATCTCTCTCATTATAAGTCTACCATAAAAAGATGAATATTTTTTGTGGTCTAATTATGAGAGTAATAGAGAATAGATGTAGGAAGGAAAAAATCACAATAGTGAAAAAATAGACACATAAATAGAACTAGTTTTTTTGGATTTTTGTTGGGATGGAGTTACACCAAAAACAAGAGAAGCTTGCATGAAATTATTTTTATATGGAATAAAGAGTATGAAAAATGGTAAGAAAAAATATGGTAATGGTGAGTCAATGTACATAGCATAAATAATACACCATAGGTAGAAATATTTAAATAAATACCAAAATAATTATGAAAAATCCTTTTATTTAGGCCCTATATACAATGAAATATTTACACACAAATGGGCCATAATATACTTATATTTTTTATATTTTTTTAGCTCAACTAGCCAAGTGACTAGCTAATTGAGGGTTTTTAAGAAGATATGGGAAAAGTCCCCTAACTCACACACGCCTATGTTCCGTGAAATGGTAGGCATAGCCACAATGTTTGAGTGATTTGATAGGGTGAGGTAGCTTACTATGGGAATTATGGAAAGCCGAAAAACGGCTATCAGTACCTGCAATTTGTAAAAAAATTCTTGCTTACAGACGTTCCTCTTAGTTCTAGATTTAATTGACAAGATTTAGCTAGGTTATTCAATAACACACAATTCCTCACACAACATAAAAAATTTAGGTCCAATTTTAATTTTGAAAAAGCCACCAGGGTACTGTGGACTAGCTCTCTATGTGGTGAAATTCCGCTTCTGTTCTAACTCAGAGAAACATGGATTGCGATCCATGTTGGGAAGCCAAATGATTTTTTCTTGATATCCTCATCTTCAACATGATTTGGAGGTTTTATGGTATCAATTTTTTTTTAGAAATGAACCTCTCAATTGGATGCCAGGTCAATTTTGTCACTCTGCCAGAGTTCCTACCAGCTTTTGGCCTTTTGGTATGGATTTTTTGTATCCAAATTCAATTTTGAAAGGACCACTAGACTCTCTATAATTCCCTCTAGCTATGGTGCAACTTTTGTATCAACCTGTGTTAGAGGAACATGGATCGTGATCCGGGTACCTTAGTTTCATAATGTATTGAAACTTGACCCACAGCTAGTCTTTGGCCTACTGATGCTGGCTAAATGGTTTTTGAATGTTTTGGAGTTTTTTAGGTTAGCCAAAAGTCAATTTTAGGGTCTGTTCTAGTGGTTTCCCCCTTGATCTAATTTTTTCCCATTTTGCTCTCATTTTGAGCTTTTCTAATAAGGGTCCCTTGGGAGAAACTACTTCAAATGTTATCACTTTTCTACTTGCCCAATATTAGCTCAAAATTCCAAAAAGATACATGGACCATGATCCATGTTTGGCAAGATTTTAGACTAATACTTTGTGAGTTCGTGATAAAAGGTCTAGTGATACTATTCCCCAAATATTTTTGGATTTGATTAACTTTTTCCAAGTCAAAGGCAAGATTTTGTGTCTGTTTTGCGGTTTTTTGCAAACAACTCCTTTTTTGGGTATTTTGATCATGTTTTTTTACTTGTTGTCTATGGCTTCATTTGGAGAAATTATTCCCTTAGTAATCAGGGATGTCCTTCGCAAATTTCACTATCAGATGTATACCTGGTACATGCGTCGTGATCCATGTTGGGAAGCACCTAGTCATGATTATTGGTTATGCTGGTTCCCTGCTTCTAGTTGATACGAATTCTCTTTCCTTTTTGAATTTGGACAAGTAAAAGTTTAATTTTTCCTATTTTCCTCAATTTTTAAGGTTTTGCTATGCTCAACCCAATTTCTTGATTTAATTGATCTTTTAGCACTCTATTTCTGACTAAACTCAAGGTTCTGGTGCCTGAGAGCATATTCTAAGCAAAGGAAACAATTTTAGCCCATTTTTCCAGAAAGGTACATGGATCGTGATCCATGTTGGACAGGCAAATTGGAAATTTCTTGCACAGTCTGTTTTTAGCAAGTGTTTTTGTCCCCTTTCTGAAGGTTTTGCTGGGTTTGGTTCAGTTTTGAAGCTCTGACCATCAATTTTTCAACTTTTCAGAGTTATGGTCGTCAACACCAAAATAAGGTTTTTGATAGTTTATTTCTCGATCCTTTTGGCCCGTGTAAATTATCATCTAACCTACTCCTATAAACTAAAATAAATTTACAAACATAAATGAATTTAATAGTACAAAAACGACAACAAAGTGTGTGGTGGAATAGTCCTTTCCAAGCATGGGAAAATCAAAGAATGAAAATATTCTCTTGTGCTTGGCTCACAACTTCCTTTGCTCATAAGGAGTAGCATTGGCTAGTCTCGGACTCCAGTTTCTACTAAGCATTGAACCTACATCTAGTTGCTTTACTATCTATGTGTAAGAGAAATGGGTGTCAAAAGCTTTGGAATGGGTTTTTTTGTACACTAAGTCACTCACCACCTAAGGATCGGTTTCCCCGGCAATAGCGCCAATGTTAGCGGGTCGTTGGACAGACGTCTGCAACATAACTTTTTGTACTAACATAATGTCAATATGCAAAGAAGCGACTTGGGATGGGACACGGAGACTTAATGAGAGTGTCAATCCCACCAAAGTGAACTCAGAGATCTACTCATACTATGACAAAAGCAAATCAACCACTTCCTAGTCAAAAAATTAGTATGCATCCAATCTCGGTCATCACGCATTTTCGGCATCCAAACAAATTCGGAATGCAACGAAACTTAAGGAGAAATATTATAACACATAGGGGCACAATCCTACCAAGTTATGCAGCCATCTGGGAAGGTACATAAATCACGGTCCATCAGAAAAAATGTGCAAAAAACTGAAATAGAACTATATGGAAAGGTCCCCCTTAAGCATAGAAACACTTATCCATGATCAAAACATCAAAAAACAACCATTTTAACCTTCAAACTAATAAATTTAACTCACAAACAATGCGTCATGAACCACATCAGAATTGAGAATGGTTATACTTAAATTGTAGAGCAAGAGACAAGGAACACAGTGTGCTATTTCGAAATGAATTCTGATTACTAGTCCAAGAGAAAACTGGATTACAACTTGTAGCAGCAAGAAGCTTCTCCCAGTGCACTTTCAAAGCTCTCCTTATCTAATGATATCCCTCTAGTCTAAAACTAAGGGTTTTTACGTAAAGGTTAAGGGAAATTTTCCATGGCCATTCGGCCACTTACAAGGGTCTCAGAGAGGCTAAGAGGATATCTCAAAATATATTACAATTACAAATCATCATTATCTGAATTAAATGGCTTCATTCAAAAAATTGAGTGAGTGTTACAGGGTTTGGTGTACATCCAGCTATCATGTGTCAGATCGCTGTATCCACCAAACATGTGCGAAGATTGGTGGTAGCCTCACTCGCAATTGCACAGATGTAGTGCTCTTTCACCCTGATAAAAACCCTAAATTAACTCTTCAATTCTTCAGCATCACCATTTCATGGAAACTTCAAAGCCTCACTAGAGAGTCCGAAGTGATAGTTTAGGGAGAGAAAACCATAATTGCTAGCCTCACAACCTTAAACATGTAGTGGAAGCAGCACGGGACTACACTAGGAACATCACTTAGAACGGTTGAATCTCCCTTATTATATGTCCAAAAGATCTCATTCTTGTCTCTCAAAACTCACATGCAGCTTGGGAAATGAGGGAACCGTTGTTGATATGGCATTTTGATTCTTGTTTTCTATTTTTGGGATTTTTAAAACCATTTTATGGCCATTATTAGACTTTTTAGCACAAAAATGCACTTTTTTGTTCATAAAATGCCCAAACGAGCTCAAAAAAAATTCCTTAAATTGTGTAAAGATACTGAGGCGGTCCGGGGCGAGCAACAAGAGAGACGACCTCTAAACACCCCTCAAGGCTCCCGTGCTGCTCAATTGGGGCTGGGGCAACCATAAGCACAACAAAATAGCAAACCCACAGCCAAACCCAAACAAGATAGGGGCACCACCTAGTTATGGTATGCGAACTAGGACGCAAGAGAGATTTTGGTACAACCAAGAAGATGCACCACACAACACACACAAGCAACCTCACACCAAGACACACACAAAATGGACCAGAGACAGCTAGAGCAAAGGGAAAAGAGAGAGAAAAGGATCTTGAGTAATACCTTATTTGTGACTTGCAAATGGAGATGGTTTGTTATGATGCTATCGTAGAGCTTGTACAAAAACTCACTCAATGCTTAGTGATTACTAATCATTGCCAAAACACACACACACTGTCTTAGGGTGTGGGAGACCTCTCACCACAATACCCTCTTACAATGGACACAAAATTGGCAATGAAAAACACACTAAAACACTTATAAAATCAAGATCAACTGATAGAAACTCAAAATACACAAGTCACCTTGAATTCACCAAACCGTATTGCACAAATGGAAGGACGAAGATTTGAACGTCGAATCACGCCTTTGATGCACCAAACCTCAATTTATTGATGATGAAGGAGCATATACAATAGTGGTTTTGAGATTTGAGGAACTCACGCTCTCTCACTTGCAATGTGTAGATTGAAGACTTCTCTCACACCAAGAGTGAAGCTCACAAGTGGTTGCTACACCTAAGTCTTTCCTCACGCATAGAGTGTTGGGGTGCTATGTGAGATGTTGGAGGTTATTTTACAAGAAGGAGAGGGGCCTATTTATAGGTTGGAGACCCCTCATTAAGATTATTAGAAATACTAATTTACAAGCTAACAAATCAGGATTATGATTTTTTTGAATATCAAAACAATACGGGCCTTCTTTGTCTGCTTGAGTCATGGATGTGGGCTCAAAAGAGAGCATTATTGATTGTGAATAAGGTGAAAGTAGAGTTTTAAGGAAAAGGAGAGAGAGAGAGAGAGAGAGAGAGAGAGAGAGAGAGAGAGAGTTACTTTGTACATGTCTTGAGGTGAGGTGTCTTTTATGGTTAGGTCAATGCTATTTTGTGTTAGTATGTTAGTGGTTAGTAGTTAGTAATTATCACTACAAAATATTTACAAAATCATTCACCAAATGGTGAGATATATGATGAGAAAAGTTAGAGAAGGGATGAGCTTGTCAAGAGAGGTTGAAGCTTTGGAGAAGTTGACATTCACCTCTTTACAACACCGGTAGAAGAAGCGGTCAGCATGGCGAAGTAGCGCGTGTCGATGAAGCTATGTTATCCTCAAACCTTGGAAATTCATGATAAAAGCCTTCATTTGCAGAGGTTAACCTTGGATTTTTGCTGATTTTTTGAAGTTCTTTACAAAGCTGAAGAGAGTATGGTAATATGGACATATGTAGAGAGAAAGGGGCGCACCTAGGGGTGTAAAAATGGAGGATGAAGGCTATGGAGGTGTGAGAGAAGTGGCAATGGTGAAGAGGGTGAATTAGGACATGGGAGTTGCAGGTTTGGGAGTGGGAAGGAGAGGGAGGAGTGTGTAAGAGTGAGTAGGTGTGTGGAAAGAGGTGAGAGAAGGCTAAGGGCTACTTGTGAGAAAAGTGGGCAGACTGGGGTCCACTAAAAAAATCATAGCTCACCGGTGGTTGCTCCAAAAATAATGAAAAAATTTGAGGTGATTGTTCAAAGCCTGGGATACATTTTCTCTTTTGACCACCGCTCCAAATTTGGAGTGAAAATAGGTGCCAAAATTCTCACCAAAAAGCTTGTTTTTTATGCCCGCAAAAGTCTTTTAGTGGCCCCTTCCTTTGCTGAATTTGTACAATGCATCCAAGAGTGAGCCCCTCCTTTATCATATCATAATACAAAGCATCCAAGTTTCCCTTTACACATGCATGGAGGAGGATTATCTGTGAATAAAGAAATATATACATGGTGGGACTAGTGTATGGACTATTCATGGACTTTAGCTCAATGAGCACATGATGTTAGAATAATGAGTAAAAATAATAATAAAAATATGGAGGAATTATGGATATGGAAAGATATTGGAATCATATGATATGGTCCCTCTTTGAATTATTTTGGGTGAAAGAGGAAAAGGTATGCAAGTAAATAATATAATAAACGTGACCAATGAGTAGAGATCAATTTTTTGCTTTCACGAGGGTGAGGGTGAAAATGTGGGAGTGATTTGTATAAAGGAAAAATATGAGGTTAGAGTATGTACATATTGGCAAAAAATATACTTATGGTGTAAGAGGATGAAAGAAGGTGTACATAGGTTTAATAAAACACACACCTAAGTATAAATATTTAAATAAAATATCAGAATATAAAAATCCCTATATTTAGGCCATATATATAATGCAATATTTACACACAAATGGGCCATAATATATTTTATTTTTTTGATTTTATTTATTTTTTTGACTCAACTAGCCCAGTGACTAGCTAGCTGAGGATTTTAAGAAGATATAGGAAAAACCCCCTAACTCACACACGCCTATGTACAGTGAAATGGTAGGGATAGCTACAATGTTTGGGTGGTTTTGGTAGGGTGAGGTAGCTTACTATGGAAATTATGGAAAGCCGAAACACGGCTATCAATACCTTTGAGCACAAATTTCATTTTGAATGTTACTTTCTCACTTGGCAATCACTTTCGACATGCCTTTTATGATCGTGCACGAAACCTGTTATTCTTGGATGAGATCGCCCACATTGAGCTTTTTAGGCAAAACGAGCGTGCCACTTCAAAACACTGGACTTTCTTTTCATTACTAAAGAATATTAGGCATGTTTTAATGTGATAATACATGAAATTGTACCACGTCTAGGGCCTCGCAGGCCCAACAAGGTATGTACATGATTACAATTGTGGCATCCACTTTTGAAAAATCATGTTATGTACATTGTAACATTCGATCCCACAAATCAAAAGAATTAAGAGTGAGGTATATATTTTTTGTTCCACCATATGCATGTGCCATAGCACAACATTCACCCCCTCTAAACAAGCATGCACATCCTCCAGCATGTGCCACAAAAATCTCTTTGGAAGTTCAGTCAATATACATGTCAATTTCATCACTAGTTTCGAATGCATCATCCTCTACTTCTTTATCCTTGTCCAAAGAATTTTCATTAGAGCCTTCATTTGAATTTCTTGTGAATTAAAGGGATCTATATCATCCCTTATTTTGGATAACTTGATTCTTTTCCCTGCAATGGGAATCTTCATTTTTGTCCCATGTAACGTATGCAAGGTATATGTTGCATTCCCATGTACATGCTTGATGTTATAAGTACCAAACCATATCTTTGAAAGATTTTTTATTTTTGAATGTTGGTTGTCAAGACTACTGTCATACACACCAATACCCAATCACCTTCCTCAATAGATTTAGGTCTGAGCCTATGCCTCTTACTAAATGTGTCCTTATTCTTTAACCTTGCATCTTGTAACTGTGCTATTGAAATCTCAATATATTAAGGCCTTCTTTCTAATTTTTGTATGTGCAAGGAAGAAGGTATTCTCTGCTCGTTCCATCCTCCCAAGGCAATACATTCCATGTGGGAATTACATCCTTGATTGGCATTATAGGTTTTTGGCCATACATCAACTCAAAAGGCATCTAACCACCAGTAATTGAGCTATGAGTTGTACGATCAACCCATAAAGCATAAGTAAAAATCCTATGCCACTCCTCTAGTTTACCTTTTTAAGGCCTTAGCCAAAGCTTTAATGGTAGAAGGATTCTGAGGTTCTGATTTTCCATTTTCTTTAAGATTGTATGCAATAGTGAGAGCAAATCTAATGCCCAACCTAGAAAAAAATTCCGTGGCTTTGTTGGCATCATCCCTATTTGTTGTTATTTCCCCAACATAGCTTTAATAGCTAATTCCATCATCAAAGAGGAACTTACATATCCGTTCCATGCTTCTGTTCTTAGAGTACGACCTTCAACTTGGTTAGTCAAGTCTTCTCATGCAAGCACTATGTATCTCATTCTCCATAGTCCCAGTGGCATTGTAAACAAAATCTACTACCCACTTATAGGGCATGGCTAATGGGTAGGCAGGGCGTACATTTGAATACATTTAACAAGTTGCACAGAACTCCACAAACAACGTTGGTCTTTATGAATATCTAGTCATCTTGACTAATGTACCATCTACGTTCAATCGTCTAGTGGAGACATCTTCATACATACCTTTCCACCGATGCCTCTCTTTCATTTTAGTAAAAGTGGCACATACACCTTTGTGCCCAACATAAAGACTCTCATGAAACATTTTGATAAGCTCATTTTGAATATCCTTATCATTCACGACTCCAAACGACATCCCATTTCTTTGTTATGGATGTTTTTAAAAGTACGCATTTTTCAAAAAGTATCCATAGTCTTTTTTGTGTATTCTTTTGAACTCTTGATTAGTACACCCTTCTTGTCTTTTCAAAGTTCTCAAATAGCATCCAATGAGCAACCAATCACCTTGATATAGATCCTCTATAAATGACTCAAGCACATTTGACAAGCCGACATAATCACCCTTAGCATGAGGGATACTAAAAAAATTTGTACCTACATCATCACCCTTGATAACCATTGATAATCACCCTTAGCATGAGGGATACTAAAAAAATTTGTACCTACATCATCACCCTTGATAACCATTTCTTCTTAATTTTCATACCTTGCTCTTTAAAGCATATCCACAACTAGATTATTTTCCCCCACAATACTCTTAAACTGTGGATTCAAGAACTTTATGTAGGCAATCCAGCTCAACATAGAAATTTTTGGAGCTGAGAAGCTTGTGATCATTCCAAGAAGGGGTAGAAAATCAATATCCACTATAAACTTTACTCCTATTAGATACTCTTTATCACATTTTGGTGTCATGATCACTCTCCATAATTCCCTTTTCACATGTGGATGATTGCATTGACCAACACTTAGGACCTTTTCTCCAAGTCTCGCCAAATATCTCTTGCCATCATCCTCCTATCATCATCATTTTGCCCAATACCCCATCTAATTCCTATAGGACTAGTATCCACTGTCACAATCACATGTGTTAGTAGGTCACTGCGCAATATACATTAGTAGCATAGCTATCTAGCACTAACATAGTAGGTCAATACTTAGGGAAGTGACTCAGATGGGGCATCATAGAATCTTTGAGGTTGTCAATCTCAAGAAGTGAACCTAACCTAACAAGAAAACTCATCAACTCAACAATCAAACCACCACTCAATGATTCAAAAATCTACATGTGTCTTTTCTCATCACTCTCAGTCATCACGCCATTTTGGCACTCAAGCGGACTCAAAATACAACAAAATTTTAGAAGGATGTCTACAAGGCCTAGGGGCACTATCCTACCAAGTCTGGTTGCAAGCCAACAAGGTATCAAAATCATGATCCATCATGATCAAGGTCCTAAAAACCGCAAAAAAAGTCTCTGGAAAGGTCTCTCTATTGTCTAAGAGCACTCTCCTATGGTCAAAATGTCAAAAAAGAGTGATTTAAGAATCAAATGTCAAGATTAGACTCGTAGATGTCTAGTCATGAAACACAACAAAACTGACAATGCTTACACTTGAATGAAAGATCAATGAGAGAGGAACACAACACAAGTTTGGAAACTAAAAATGGAGTACCCAATCATTAGTTATGGCGATTACAGATTTGAGATGAGGAGTAGCTTGAGCGTACATACAGTAGAGCTCTTTCGCTTCTAAAGAGTGAGCCTCTTTTTCACATAAATTTTATTGACTTTTATACCTAGGGATATCTAAATGGCTAGTGGCTTATCTACATGGCCATGCCTTTACAATAGTTATTACAAAAGAATTACATCCGAGGGAATTGATTTGCTACTTTGAAATTAGGATTTACACACAATGTATCTACACTAGCTCAAAAACATAATAGAGTACAAATGTGGTGTCCGATTAAGTGTTCAACTTGTGGGGCACCCATTCAGTCAATCTGCCAACATTCCTCCCTTTCTAGCTGCTATTGTCCCTTCACATGACCATGTGCAATCTTGTGTAGGATTTGCACACAGTGTAGCTACACTAGCTTGAAAAAGTAACAGAGTACAAATGTGGTGTCCGGCCTGGTGGGCACCCCTTCAATCAATGTGCAATCCCTTGACATGACCATGTGCAATCTTTTTTTTTGGGTTGTCTTTAGATTTTTCATTAAGGTTGGTCTTTAAATTTGAAAGTGCTTTGTTGTTGATGACACTCCTTTCTCCCTTGAGTGATTCATATATGTTATGTTTGGATTGATGCAAGTGTTGGACTTCAATTGTGAAGTTTATAGTTTGTTGTGCATTTTCCTCTGTTTTGACTCTGGCTCGTGAAGATGGATTTTGATGTGCCTACCTTTTTGTGAGCTAAGATTCTTTGGGTTGTTGACTTGAAGAAGGATTTTGTCTCAAGTTCCATAGCAATGTAAGTCCTCTACAACATGTCACTAGCTTTGAAGCCCTAGGTGAGCTCCTTATGATGGTTGTTGAGGGCTCTCTTACTGCATTTGTCATTGCTTGTCTATATCCCATCCTTTGACTTGCCATATCTTGCTAAAGATTTGTCTTTAGGATGGTTGTTGAGGGCTCTCTTGCTGCATTTTTCATTGCTTGTATGTAGACATTTGTTGACTTTTCATTGCTTACTGAAGCTTTGTGGTTTTCCTTGAAGATAAGAGTTACTTTGGACAAGCATGATTGAGATCCGCATTTGTTGCTCCAATGTGTTGAAAAATGATTTGGGTATCCATGTCCTTATTGCTAATGTAGAATTAACATATACAAGAAGGTAGTTTCAAGTGTTTCTAGATTGAGATCTAGAACCTTGATGACCAAAGGGAAAAAACCTAATGGGAAGGTAGTACCTTTAGTATACGCTCTTATTGGAGTTGATCACTTGGATTTGAAGTACATGTTCATGCAAGGTGAGTGCTTGGGAGAAACAAAATAAGAGTTTTTCATGCATGTGCCAATTATGGGACACTCTATATGCATATATGAGATTTTTTTATTAAAAAAAAGTAGTGTGAAAGATGGAGTTGATGGGTGCTTCAAGGAACAAATGTAGCACATGTGACATCAAAGGATGTCACAATAGCTTTCACGTTTCCAAGATGGGTTTTTGATGTAGAAACTTCTCCATTCATACCTCACTGTGTTGTGTCCGTGAGTGGATTTTGGAATTCCTCCTTCACTTCACCAAACTTAAAATACATAGACTTTGACTCTTATGCTCACCTACACCAGTATGAGCGACACATTGTAAATATGCTCATCTTTTTAATTGAGCAGTACTTAGAATAGCTAAGACTCTTAAAATATAAAAATATTACGTAAGCTTTGGGATTAACACCTCACTCAGTTAGTGGCTTAGCTGCCCAACTTTGACTTTTATGCCATGTGTTTTTAATGAGACTTGGATGTACATGTTCAAGGCTAGAAACCCAATTCCATAGGTTCTTGAGATTTAGGCCTCTTTCTTTGTTTTGGTCTTTGGATGCCACCATTCTGTCAGATAGGTTGATATATTTTGGCTCCTCTTGATTTGTTTGTTGTTTGTAGATTCTGCTTTGTGGAGCAGGACCTATGATTGTAGTAGGGAATGATGGATCCTTTGCTTTATCTCCCATGTGTAATTTTGGAACCCACCTTGTCTTTGGTCCCTGTGTGATTGTCCTCTTGATTTTTTTGTCATTCGGCAATACTAATTTGTCAAGTAGTTCCTATGATTGTTGTAGGAACTGATGGAGCCTTTGCTTTATCTCCCATGTGCACTTTTGGAACTCATCTTGTCTTTGATCCCTGTGTGATTGACCTTTGCATTTTCTCGTTTTTCTTGATGAGTTGATGGGCACTAGGCTTCCACATCCAGACTTGATGATTACCGTTGTAAAAGCCTTGTTTTTGCAGTAGATGACGAGGTATCCATCTAGAGGTCATAGCAAACTTATTTGTGACTGGTTGTTGGATCTTCCTTTTGATTTCTTGCCTTTGGGTGGATCCTTGTATCTCTTCGATGATTATTATTGTTTCAGGTTGAGCTACAACTTTTGGTAACCATAATTGAGTATTACCTTCATAAAATCCTTGTGCTTCAAGTAGCTTGACCAGAATCAAGTGGTGCTTTACATATCTTTGTTGGGTAGATTGGTTGGAGTATGAATTTGGTATCCAAACTTGTCACATTGCTTGTTTCTTTGATCTTTGATTTTGACTGTTGTGGTTGTGCTTTCTCCTAGTTCAGGTTTTGGTCTTCTGTTGATAGCACGAATTTCTCTTTGTAGAAATGTTCTCTTGAGGTGAGTAGGTCCAAGCTATTAGTTTAGGCTTTTTGGCCCAAACTTTAGAATCTCCTTGGAAGTATTCTTGAGCAGTGATTGACACATTTGATTCTAACCACCCTATTACCGTTGGTTATTGAGGTTGGCCTTGCAAGTGATCTAAATTGGATCTTTGACTTTGATGTGCTCTTTGGATACCAACACTTGGTTGATTCTCTTTGGCTTCTTTTGGAGGATTTTTTGTGATGGAAAATTTTGTTGATGAACTTTTTGCTTGGGTTTCCATTGCATTGTCGATGGTATGCCTATTGATATAGAGGCTGCATAAGAAGTTTGATGGAGATCCGTTGAAGGTAAAGATGACTTGCAAGGTTGATCTGCTTCAATGTTTGCTTTGGATTTACCTTTTTTTGTGATGCCCAATTTCTTCTTCTTTGCATGGGTTTGAGATGCCTCCGATGCTTTTTGTGGTGGTGTTGTTGAAGCTTTTTGTTGTTGTTGAGCAAAGGAAGATGTTCATATAGCTTTGTGTCAGGACTAGACTCTGTTTGATATAATGGGAGTTTATTATATGGAAAGTATCATTGAATTCCTCTATACTCAACTTGAGTACATCTAATGCCATGCCAAAGTTAGCAATCAACATTTTGGAAATTGTGTGCAATGTTTCTTCTAGCTCCTTGATTGGTGGCTTTTCCATCAGTATCCACATACCATAAGACATTAAATTTCTTATCGCAAAAGGATCTATCACACCTAAACATGTGATTTTGGGTCATGTTTCTCCACATACGTTGAATTTTATGACCGTAGGAGGCAATCAATCTTTTGTCTTATCCTTGGTCTTCTCTAGATATTAGCTCATTGAACTTCCAATGTGGAACTTCAAAACATTGCTTCCTCATCTTCTTTCAAGAGTGCTTTTTTTTTTGGGGGGGTCAGCTTCTTTCAAACAACTTTTCTCCATTCTTCAAGTATGTTGATGATGAAAAAAATTCTTGTGGTTTCTCTGCTTCCTTTGTTTGTGCTTCTACATCATGGTTCATGAAAAAGTTGTTTGTCCCATCTTTCTTGCTTTCATACTCTTAAGTTTCATTAGCTTCCTTGATTCTATTTATCGTAAAATAGGGAGTTATGTCATAACCATTCTCATATCAAAATTTTGTATACGTTATTTTGTTTATGCACACATCTTGAGTCGCTAGTATTTGTTCCAACCCAAATGGTTCAAATAACCATTCTCATCGTAGAACTTCGTATATGCTATTTTGTTTACGCACACATCTAGAGTTGCCACTATCTGTCCCCACCTAAAGGGTTTAAATAACTCCGAATCTTTTATATAGTATCTACCTTCTACTGAGCACTCTAGGATAGAATCTTCTTTTTTCAGATTTTGCACTCAAACACTCCACACATCCAAACATTCAATTACTTCATTGACCAAGCAAGAAATTGTGTTCAGAAATTAGTAATTACACCGAAGTATTCCACTGGGGTTTGATTTACATCAATGTAACTATGGTCCTTTGTGTTGAACCTTCTTGTTACAACCTTATGCCTCAATTAGAGGTGGTCATAGCTCCAATCTTGAACCATTTTTGAGTTGATGCATGAATGGTCATCCCAAGATAACCTCAAAGTTGTTGCTCTTTCCAAAGTCTACTATAATAATAGTCTGCTCGTAATCAATGCCACATGAGGATACAATTATTTGCTCAAGCATCCTCAAGGGTTTCTCTAAAGATATGCCTACTAGTTGCAATCTCATCTGCATTTTCCTAAGAGCTGGTCTTACCCACTTCTCCTAGATCTCCTTTGTAGTAATGGCTATCCTAGTCCCACTATCAAGTATTGCTATAATTTTAAGTCCCTTGTACTCTAGTGGTAAGGTGGTGTTTCCTTCTTCTCCTTTTCAATAGTCACCCTTATTCATTGGTATATGCTTTGATTTTCATCTCTCAGATTAAGTTTTACCCATGTTGTCATCAAAGGGGATGTCTTGAAGAGGAAGTTTCACTCCCATTATTTCCAAGTTCTTGCCCATCTGGACCCATAGATGCGGTCTAATTTTCAACAACTCTGAGAGAGAAAGTGTGCATTGTATAGGAAAAGACATCAATTTGTGCAAGCTTTTGGTATCCATCATTTTTGGTGTGCCTTTCCACTAGGAAGGTACCCCTCTAACCTCAAATTTTATTTCACGTTCTCCTATGAAAGATGGAAAAGTATGTAGAGAGTGTGGGTTTCTCTCTTCATATGCTATAGACCCAGCATCTCCGTATAGAGATTGTATATATCTAGGGTACACTCGTGATCCATGTTGATCTTTGAGATTGGTGTTGATTGCAATGTGTCACTCGTCTTTTCTATTTCTTGTTGTCTCCCATAAGGATTGTCCACGGCTTATACACTTCGAGAATAGGTTGTATCTCATGAGACTTGGACTTATCCGTTGTATTTGCAACCACCCAAGTATCCAATGGAATTTCATTCCCCGGTTTAGTTGGCTCGTCTGTTTTGTCTTCTTTTAGTGTTATTTTGTCCTCCTTTTTAGGTACATGTACTACTTGTTCAGGATGTTCAAAATTCTATCTACATTAGAGCTTGTCTTGTGCCTATGAGCCTTTTGTATATTAGGATGTGGATAGGTCAAAAATATTTGGTCTAGTATTTGGGTGTTTTTAAGCCTTGTCTCGTAGGCTTGCAACATGACATGTAAGTGTTCGTTCAGTTTCTCAACCAAGGCTGAACCTCTCGATGATACTTTGGATGGTTTTTCTTTCTTTGTTCGTTTTGTTTTCCTTTTCTTGTTTTAGCTACTCTTTGGTTTGTTGCAACTTAATTTCTAAGTTAGTTTTCTCTTTCAACCTTTTTTCTTTCCTTTTGTCTCATTTAGATTTCCATGATTTTTTTTTCTAGTTCTTAATCACTGATATGTTCTTGATTTTTGTTTGAATAGGCAATATGGGTTCTTTGGCAAGTTTGTTTTTGGCAGCTTCTTGAGCTTGAGCTTGTGTTAGTACCTTCATCAAAATCATGGGTTCTACCTTAGATCCTCTTGTAGAAGGTATCACTCTGAGAATGTTTATTGTTGCTTTTACCTTGATGTTCAGATATTTGGGCCAATAAAAAATGTGTAACACCACATTCTAAAAAATATCCAGATATCTCTACCTTTTTTTCTCGATGAGGATAATCTCTTGGCCAATGATTACCTCCACACTCATAGCATGGTCCTACTTGTTGCATAGCTGATGGTTGTTCTTGCCTAGTAAGAATGGTCTTTGAGCCATACTCTTGATTGGCTTTGAATACTATTTTTTGATTTGTTGTGGCACATATGTTCGTTGAGTGTCGTTGACTACTAATCTACCATCATTTAGAAGAGATGGTTGTTTCCGTCGCATATGTTGCGGTCTCAGCTGAATGTTACACCATGGGGTTGGATGATCCCCTCCACAAGTATCACACCTTCTCATGGGTTGTTGCCGTACATTTGGGTTCTGTTTATAGCCTTGGTTTATTCTCCTAATCAGTTCTTTGACCACTATATCAATGCTTGGCATATCAAGAGTTTGAACATCTTGCTTTGTTGTAGATTCGCTCCTTGTAGAAGAGGCACTACTATTCACATTGTTTGTAACTTCTATCACCTCTCTGCAAGCCTTACAATTGTCAACTAGATATAGATATTCTCTAGTGACTTGCTCGAATGCTGTGCATGCTTTCAAACGCAAGTATTTCTTGAGATTCTTTCTCCTCAAGCCCTCTATAAAGAGAACTGACAATCTCTTATCTTGTAATTAGCAATAAAAACACACATTTGTAAGGCCATCGTCAGTTAGAAGAGATGGTTGTTTCCGTCGCATACGTTGCGGTCTCAGCTGAATGTTACACCATGGGGTTGGATGATCCCCTCCACAAGTATCACACCTTCTCATGGGTTGTTTTCGTACATTTGGGTTTATAGCCTTGGTTTATTCTCCTAAGCAGTTCTTTGACCACTATATCAATGCTTGGCATATCAAGAGTTTGAACATCTTGCTTTGTTGTAGATTCGCTCCTTGTAGAAGAGGCACTACTATTCGCATTGTTTGTAACTTCTATCACCTCTCTGCAAGCCTTACAATTGTCAACTAGATATAGATATTCTCTAGTGACTTGCTCGAATGCTGTGCATGCTTTCAAACGCAAGTATTTCTTGAGATTCTTTCTCCTCAAGCCCTCTATAAAGAGAACTGACAATCTCTTATCTTGTAATTTTTAGCAATAAAAACACACATTTGTAAGGCCATCGTAATGAGGAGAATCCATCGTGCGTAATGAAAAATCACTCGCTAAAAAACAAAAAAAATCACGCCAGTCTCTAGTTTTGCCAAAAATTCCTTTTTGCCGAAATATTATGGTTGGACGTCTCCCAAAAAGTGGTCAAAAAATGGTTGGCCGATGGTGGTTGGTGGTCAAAAATCAATGGTCGGTGGTTGATGAGTGAATTCAATGGCCAATGGCTAATTTCAAGGCGTACTAGTTTCTCCATAGCCAATGAAGAAACACTTTTTGGACTTTGCATCTAGCTTTGACCTTAGGCTTCTATCTATGTGCATGAAAGCCTCACACCCAGACACTTTGAGAAATGAATAAGTCACTAGTTTACCTATCCATGCCTCCTCTGGAACTCTGCCAGAAAATGTCGTTGAGGGTGACTAGTTGATTAAGTAAACAGACGTACTTACTGCTTCCGCCCAAAGCTCAAGGGGTAAGCCTGCATGTAGCCGTATGGTTTGTGCTCGTTCCATGATTATTCTATTCATGCTTTTGGAAATTCCATTTTGTTGAGGTGTCCTTGGGGTTGTCCTTTGCCTCTGAATGCCATTGCTAGCACAAAAGCTTTCAAAAGCTTGGCTGCAATACTTGCCTCCACTGTTGGAATTGAGGCATTTAACTTTGATATCTGCTTCATTCTCCACAAAGGCTTTCCACCTTTCAAATACGGAACACACATCGGATTTATTCTTCATCACATAAATCCATGTTTTTGTAGTTGCATCATCTATGAATGTTACATAGTACAATGAGCCACCAAGGGATGGTGTACTTGCAGGTCCCTAAACATCAAAATGAACCAGCTCAAGTTTTTTTCTTTCTTTCATTTCTTGAATTTTGACATTTTACCCTATTTTGTTTACCATAAACACAATCTTCATAAAACTCTAAGTCCACTTCTTTCAAACCTGGTAGAAGCTTCTTTTTTTGAAGGATTTGCATTCCTTTGGCACTCATATGCCCAAGCCGATAGTGCCACACCGCACTGTCGACTTCTATCATTGTTGCACAAGCTGAAGATTGTGAGATAGTAGACCACAAGTAAAGTGTACCAAACTTTTTTCCTTTGGCAACCACCAAAGATCCCTTTGAGATCTTCCACCGTTTGTTTCCAAATGCAGTGTTGTGACCTTCATTGTCCAATTGTATTGTAGAAATAAAATTCTTACAAAGAGAAAGAACATGCCTAACATCTTTAAGCTTCCATTCATTTGTGTTAGCAGTTTTGATGCAAACTGTACCTTTCCCAACAATTTTACAAGCTTCATCATCTCCCAGGTATACATACCCAAAATTACATTTGGTGTAATCTTGGAAATGTTTGCTTGTGTGGTGTTGCATGGAATGAAGATCTAGAATCTACTACCCATGAATTAGACACATTGTCTAATGAGAGAATTAGAGCATCTTGCTCTACTTTACTTGCCACATTGGCCTTCGATGTTGGCTCGTTGTCTTTAGACTCTGACTCCTTTTTCTTCTTGGACCAACGATTATTTTTTACATGGTCGTTCTTGCCGTAGTTCAAACATTCAAGAATTGACTGTGTGTGCGACTTGACTGGCCTTGAACAATAACGACCCTTTTGGTTTCTGAACCTCTCCTTAGGCCTTCCTCTTGTTTCCACTAATAGTGCAGTACTTGATGATTCACATGTGCTTTCTCTTTAGCATTTCATTGTTTAGGATAACACCCACAACATCATCAAATTTAATAGTATTTGTGCCAGAGATAGAGTTACTTACAACCGTCACAAGGCTGTCTCAACTATTGGGTAGAGACGCTAGTATAAGGAGAGCTCGCACCTCGTCATCAAAATTGATGATCACTTATTGAAGTTAATTTATATAGTTGGTAAAGTCATTTAGGTTTTTTGCAACTAAACTATTCTCTACCATCTTTAGATTAAACAAGCACTTCATGAGAAATACCTTATTGGATGTCGATGGTTTCCCGTAGCGGCCATCAAGTCCTAGGTGGTCTTCATCTCCAAAACATTGAAATCCACTGTTAATGCCAAGCTTGGTTGGATTGTTCCTAATGCCTTTCGATCAAGGACAATCCATGCTTCATTTGCTATTGTTTCAGGCTTCTTTGTAAGATTCCCTAGTGGAAAATAGAGGTCCTTCTGGTAGAGATAGGCTTCAATCTACATTTCTTTCAATGTTGGTAGTTCTTGCCGTTGCACTTCTCGATCTTGAGTTTCCCTTCCCTTCAAGGAATCCTTTCCTTAAGACAATTTAGCTATGAGAATACCCTGCTCTGATACCAGTTGTTAGGAAATAGGACATAGCTAAGTAGATAATTGAGTAGTTTACTTAATGGAGATAAAAACTTCTTACATAAGATATTATAGAGTAGAGAGAGAGAGAGCACACATGATATATGTGGTTCACCCAATGTGGGCTACGTCCACGGGAAAGTATCCACTTGAAATGGCTTTAGTTTTTTAAAACAAGAAATAGACTACAAAGGAATTATACCCTTTTTGGAGCTCCCACCTTGCTTCACTCTCACCACCTCACATCAACTTCACAATGCACCACAATCCATTTTTGTGTGTAGAAGAGGCCTCCTTTTACAGGCCAAAAGGGTTGCCTCTGTTGACAAGTCTAACTTGGAATCTCCAATATGACCATGTGTGCCCGCCTTTGAGAAAACAACTCCATCTTGAAATCGATCCGGCCATTGAATTTTGACACCAGCCACCGACCATTGACTTCCGACCATCAACCACTGGCCCTTGACTACCGACCACTGACCGACCGTTTTCCAACCAATTTTCGGCCGCTATTTGGCCATAATATTTTGGCAAAAAGGAATATTTTGACGAAGCTAGTCTCACAAAAATTTTGGTTTTCAGCGAGTGTGTTTTCTTCACGTACGATGGATTCTCCTCATAATGGGGGCCTTACAAATGTGCACTTTTAATACAAAAAATTACAAGGGGGAAAATCAAGCTCCATACTCAACAATCTCCAACTTGGAGACTGATATCCACACCAAACCTGTGACCGCTTTCCATTGTTGCTTCTTATCCTTGAATGCCAATTGAAGATGAGCAAAAACTCAACTTCTCCTTGTTGACCACCTTTGTAAACATGTATGTAGGATTTTCACTTGTATGCACCTTTCCTAACTTTAGCGCTTTGTCCTTGAATGAAAGGTTGAATTCTTTGCAAGATGGATAGCACTTTGGCTATCATTGTACAAGATACAATTGTCTTCTTTGAATCCAAGCTCTTCTAAGAACTTGTGAAGCCATATAATTTCTTTGCTTGTCATTGCTACATACTCTGCTTCCATGGTAAAAAGTGATACCACTTTCTTCAACTTTGAAGCCGAGCTTACTGTTGTGCCTCCAACCGTGAAGACATAGCCAGTAGTGCTTCTTCAAGTATCTTTATCACCTGCCATATCTGCATCTGCATACCCTTTTAGAGAAATATTAGCTCCTCCAAAATACAAAGAATTTGTTGTTGTCCCTTTAAGCTAGGTATCCCCTTCACAGCTTGTCAGTGCTCATTACCTGGGTTATCCATGAACCTACTTACAACTCCCACTGCATGTGTGATGTCTAGCCTTGTCCAGACCATAGCATACATAAAATAACCTATCATTGGAGCATATGGAAATTTAGACATATAGGCTATCTCCTCTTGTGTCTTTGGATACATATCCTTAGTCAACTTAAAGTGACCACCCAAAGGTGTAGAAACCGTTTTAGCATTCTGCATTGCAAACCTTTCTAGTACCTTCTTGATGTAATCCTCCCGAGATAGCTTTATTGTCTTATTCATCCTGTCCCTTGATATCTTCATTCCAAGTATCTTCTTTGCAGCACCTAAATCTTTCATTGAAAAAGATTTAGATAGCTCCCTTTGCAACACCTAAATCTTTCATTGAAAAAGATTTAGATAGCTCCCTTTTTAGGCCTTTGATGTCCTACAGCATGTTAGCACTCCATGTTAGAACTTGCAATCAACATGTCATCAACATACAACATTAGGATTATGAACTTCTATCCTCTCAAATTATTTGTGTAGACGCTCTGATGTGAGTTGCATCTTGTGAATCTATGATCCAACATCCATCGATCAGATTTCAAGTACCACTGTCTTAATGCTTGCTTTAAACCTTTACAAGATCTTCTTTAATTTTCAAATCATTTTCTCCTTACTTTTTACTTCATACCCCTTTGGTTGAAGCATGTAAATTTCCTCCTCTAAGTCACCTTGTGAGGGAATGCCGTATTTACATCCATTTGCTCAACATTTAAATCATGAGTAGCCACAAGACTTAAGACAAGCCTCATTGAGTTCATTTTTACAACAGGAAAAAAAAATTCATTGAAGTCAATACCTTTCTTTTGAGAAAACCCTTTTACCACAAACCTAGACTTGTATCTTTTCTTCCAACCTTCTTATTCCTTCAACTTGTAAACCCATTTGTTGTGAAGTGTCCACTTACCTTTAGGCAACTCAACCAACTCCCATGTTTGGTTGCAATGTAATGAGTCGATCTCCACTTGTATGCTCTTCTTTATCCATGCTCAAGAGTGGCCGTTGTCGAGGGATATGTTTTCAAAACATGAGCCGGGCCGGGGCCTCTAGATGTGGGAGAATAGGAGAGACTGAAAGATCTAGCAAGTACCATAATCATCAATTAATTGATTAATGATTTGATTACAACTTAATCCTTAGCCAAGGCGAGCTCTTAACATCACTGTCACTTGGATCACCTGCTAACTAGGAGTTTAAGCTCCCATTTTACAGGATTAACCGGGTTGTTATAACGACACCAAGACTTAATAGAATGTTTAATCAATCTTTAGCTGATGATGATAATGAAAATTCTCTTCTGCCACTTTAACTGCTTCAACTGCCCCTTGGATTCTAAAAGCTTCAATTTTTCTCACTGCCTCAATCATCAAGCTTCAGTTATTATCAATTATCATGCAACTTTCTGCTTTGTGCGCTTTTCAGTGCCTTATCTGCCGTTCACGAGCCTCAAATTCTCCTATAATCAACTTGATTTTTATTACCTTCAAGATCCGAATCCCTTTCTGCCTTTGCCAAGCCGAGATCTGACTCTTGCCAAGCCGCTTCAATATTTCTTCCTTGCTTACCTTCTTCTGCTTGATACCTTTCACTCGTTAGATTTTCTCTTCTTACTTGAACGTCGAGAGCAAGAGATCCCGAGCCCTTCTTCTTCTTCTCAAGCTATTCCCCGCCTTCTCCTTCCCTCTTCACCTCATGAGTTGACAAAGAGAGAGAAACAGAATTCTTCTTGCTTGTCCAACACGAGAGAGAGATAGAGAGAGTCGTGCTTTTTCTTCCCTGACTTTTTTCAAGCTCAAGAGAGAGAGAAAGCATGAGCCTCTCTTGCTTAAGGGAGGGAGAGATCGAGCCTTTCCCGCCTTTTGGTTTTTCCCTTCTAAATGCTTCCCTCCTTGCTCGTTATCACTCCCAACAACTCCTCTTCTCATGCAATAATCCCCTTTTCCTTAAAATAGCACTCTCCTCAATAGCGCTAGTGTCACTGACGTGGCACGTGATCGGGCTCTATGATGTGGCAGCCAGTGATTTCAAGCTCTGCCAAAACTGTTGCAAGTGGTGCCGAACTACTGTGCGAGTCAATTCTCCACAATTTTCCCCTCATTTGCACGCTTGTCCAAGATCACCTATGGCCTGCCCTTCTTCCCCTATGCAATTCACTGTCCACTGCCGCCGCCACGCCTTGGCTCCACTTTTTTCCTTAGCTACACACTACAACCCCCTTTTTTATTTGGGGGCCAGCCCATGGTTTATGGGCGGCCTTTGTGCCACATTGGGTGACCATTGCTTTATTGGGTGGCACATTTAGCATACATATCGACCAAGGCATTTGCTAAGCAGTATATCTTCCTCCATTGGGCGGCCACATTGGGCGAGCATTGGCCCTTTGTTTCTTTTGGGCGGGTGGCCCTTAAAGGGCATCCCATTTGGCAAACACATCTACTAGGGATTTGCTTTGCAAAAGAAAATCAGGCATCATATTTGGTACACATGCCGGCCAAGGCAATGCCAAGCACGACATCTCTCTCGAGCAGTCCTTGACTAACAAATATCTTCGTGAATTTTATTGTCCATACCAGCATCTCGAATAATGCCAAAATTACCAAGCTCAACAGTGCTGACAACTGACACCGGCCTCTACTTGACAAGCCGTAAATCCCTTTAGACTTCTCAAGTTGCATAAAATGCATACAAACCCTGTCGAGGCTGTAAAATCACCAGATGGCACACCGACCAAGCGGACCAGATTAGTACGGAATCGGCCCCCGATGAATCTTTAACGGCCATTATTGTGGCGACCATAACTCCGATCACTAATCTAAAAAGATTGAGCGCTCCATAAAGTGAGCACTTCAAGACGATGCATTCATTTCAATTCTGTCACCTCAGCTGCAGTTGCCCAATCCGGTACGGATCTGCAATCAACTCAAACTTCAAGCTGCCATAAGTTCTTCACCATAGCTCCAATCGACAAGCCATAAAGATAGGATGGTAGAGCACTTTAAGCACTGTAGTTCTAGATCATAATGTCCCATCTGTGCTCACTTCAAGCATACTCATTTTTGACATCAGTAAGGCATATGTTGGCCCTTTTAAGGCGCACCTAGCATACATTAATCATTAAACTTGGCCTGTTAACAAGCCCTGATCACTACTCACTGAATGTGTAGGCTTCAAAGTGGCTTAGCTTGAATTTCTCTGCTCTTTTTCTCTTCATGGCAGCAGAGCTGCACGACATCCACCCCCTCTGAGCCTCCACAGCCTATGGTCAGTGCCAACCGTGCTTCAATCTGCATCTGCTAAAGGTACCTTAAGCTCTTTGCCATCATCCAACTCACGTAGCTTGTAAACATATGAAAAATAAAATAAGGCTTATACCCCATCATCAATTTTCTAGCTTAATAAATAGGTAGTTTTCCATCAAAAATCTTTGAACCATATGTGCCGTATCTTCAAAGCCTTCAATTATGGAAACCTGTTTAGCAAACCCCACTAGACTCATGTGCTCCAGTTTATGATGCACACGGCTTGATCATTAAGCTCGCTTAAGGGAACCCTGTCAAGCTCAAGTATGCCTTACTCTATCTGCACACAGAATGGCCGTCAAGTCCTTTACCTCAAGTTTTGGTAGCAGAACCAACTTAAAAGATGTGAAGATACTTCATCAATTGTCCAAAGAAGTCAACTGGATGCCAGCCATGTAAGCTTATTGAACACATAACCAAAAACTCTTTTGACTAAGCATAATCTAGAAACCAAAACCTTGTACTATGCAACCTATTACAACAGATAATCGGTACTCTTCAAATCTCCAACTTTGCACTTTAGTATCCCCCAAGAGCAAACGGAAAACTAATCATTTGCCCCACTCTGAGCATTCATTTAAAAATTTTGCACCATCCTCCAGGATCATAGGGAAAATACGACAATTTTCAATCAGTAGAGCATAAACATATATTAACCCATAAATCTTCATTCAAACCGCTTGGATCATATTGCATATAAGTCAATTGCCCAGGAACATGCATACATCTTTCACCTCTTGGGCCAAAAGCTAGCTCAAAATCCCCTACATCATAGGGTAACATCAGATCCCATATAGCATCAGGTAGCACTAAATACTACCATATCCTTTGTGCAACTGGCTCATCCAATTGTCGATCATCAATCACAAGTAAAAGCATTGGTAGTGCACCTTCACTCTCACTAGTATTGGAATTCGATCATGCATATTTGGATATGTCAAGTCTTTGGCAAACCTGTCTTCATTAGGCTCACTAGATGCATCAAAAAATAATTCTCTATCTTATAAAGTCTTAGAATCAAGTAGTGCATCATCTATAAGGTCATCATCAATTGCATCTGATCAAACTTGCTCATGCATGAATCTAGATTAACTGGTATCCTTAGAATCTGTATTTGATAACCCTTCCAAAGCTTCATCCAATAAGCACATAAGATCTAGGTCCACCGCTTCAAAAGGTTCCTCCATCTTGCACATCTCAAGCTGCTGCAGTAAACTAAGATTTCCACATATGACATGCATACTAAACGCATCTGCTGTAAACTGCTCTTTAAGTCTTTTACCCTCATCCAGATATCTTTGCACTTCTATATCACAAAGTACAACATGCACATTGAAAATTTCATGTACTGCCTTGTCTGTATCATCAGCACAATGAAACCAATCATATTCAACATCAAGAGATTGCACTTCACTATGCACCCCCTCTGAATCAGCATCATCAAGTTCATGATCATTCTGCCATAATGAGAGCACTGTCTCACAAATTCTTGATAGAGAAGAGGTTTTCTCCCCTTCTAAATCATCAACAAATTCAATATCAGTCTGCCAAATCGGTAGCTCTAGGTCATAGAAACCTGTCAAAGAAGGAGTCTGCACCCCCGTTGATTCATCATCATCACATTCAAGACCAATTTTCCACTTTGGTAGCTCAACGTCACAACAACTTGTCAATGAAGTAGTCTGCACCCCCTCTAAATCAACATTTTGCAGATCTTCAATCACATACTCTTCCTTAACCAAATCCTCAAAATCTAGTACATCCAAATTCGATAAATCTGGTACATCCAAATTTGGTAAATCTGGTATGCCCAAATCCATGGTCATGGTGCTCTCAACATGAGATCAGACTTTCTTTGACCTATAACATCTGTATCATCATTCAAATCTATGGTAGAATCTGTACTAGTATCATCAATCAACTCTATGGTAGAATCTATACCAGAAAAATTTTGCTCTAATTCTGAGTGAGTAGCAAAAGTATCAGTTGAAACCAAATCTTCATGCATGTCTACTTGAATATGGTTGCACTCATTCACCTGCACTTCTTCCTGAGCTTCGGACACTATTGTTTCTTGGTTTCTTTTCCTCCTGTATTGCATGTATAGGTTGTTTGGAAAATTCATCCTGTGTATCCTGAAGCTATAAAGCCTCACCCTCAAAGACTTCTACTTCATGCACAACATCTACAAAACCCAACTTTGCATACACAACTTCCACTATATCTTCATCATTAGCCTGTAAGAAGGTAGATTCTTACATCTAACTTCAGTTATTATCAATTATCCTGTAGCTTCTGCTTTCTGCGCTTTTCACTACCTTATCTTCCATTCACGAGCCTAAACTTCTCCTTTAATCAACTTGATTTTTATTATCTTCAAGCTCCAACTCCCTTTCTGCCTTTGCCAATCCAAGCTCCAACTCTTGCAAAGCCGCTTCAATCTTTCTTCCTTTCTTACCTTCTTCTACTCGATACCTTTCACTCGTTAGATTTTCTCTTCTTACTTGAATGTCGAGAGCAAGAGATCCCGAGCCCTTCTTCTTCTTCTCAAGCAATTTCCCGCCTTCTCCTTCCCTCTTCACCTCATGTGCCAACAAAGAGAGACAAAGAGAATTCATGTTGCTTGCCTAGCACAAGATAGATAGATAGATAGATAGATAGATAGATAGATAGATAGAGAGAGAGAGAGAGAGAGAGAGAGAGCACGAGCCTCTCTTGATTACGAGAGGGAGAGGCCGAGCCTCTCTTGCCTTCTTGTTTTGCCCTTATGAATGCTTCTCTCCTTGCTCGTTATCACTCCCAACAACTCCTCTCCTCACGCAATAATCCCCTTTTCCTTAAAATAGAACTCTCCTCAATAGCGTTGGAGTCACGGATGTGGCACATGATCGGGCTCTATGATGTGGGAGTCGGTGATTTTGAGCTCCACCAAAACTATCGCAACTGGTGCCGAACTGCTGTGCAAGGCGATTCTCCATATTTTTCCCCTCAATCGCGCGCTTGTCCGAGATCACCTTTGGCCTGTGCGAGCCCTTCTTCCCCTACGCAGTTCACTACCCGCTCCTTTTGCTGCCACGCCCTGGCTCCCCTTTTTTGCTTAGCTTCACACTAAAACACCAATTTTTATTTGGGGACCTCCCCATGGTTTATGGGTGGCCTTTGTGCTACATTGGGTGGACATTGCTTTATTGGGCGGCATATTTAGCATACATATCGACCAAGGCATTGCGAAGCAGTATATCTTCCTCCATTGGGCGGCCACATTGGCAGGCATTGGCCCTTTGTTTCTTTTGGGCCGGCATCCCATTTGGCAAACACATCTACTAGGTATTTGCTCCGCAAAAAAAAGAAGGCATCATATTTGGTACACATGTTGGGCAAGGCAATGCCAAGCACGACATCTCTCTCGAGCAGTCCTTGACTAACAGTATCTTTGTGAATTTTATTGTCCATACAAGCATCTCAAATAATGCCAAAATTACCCAGCTTAGCAGTGCCAACAATTGACACAGGCCTCTGCCCGACAAGTTGTAAATCCCTTTAGACTTCTCAAACTGCATAAATTGCATACAAACCCTGCCGAGGCTGTAAAATTACCAGATGGCACATCGATTGAGCGGACGAGATTAGTACGGAACCGCCCCCTAATGATTCTTTAACGACCAATATTGTGGCGATCGTAACTCCCATCATTGATCTGAAAAGACCAAGGGCTCCATAAAGTGAGAACTTCAAGCCCATACATTCATTTCAATTTTGTCACCTTAGTTGCAGTTGCTAAATCCGGTACGGATCTGCAATCAACTTAAACTTCAAACTACCATAACTTCTTCACCGTAGCTCCAATTGATGAGCCATAAAGACAGGACGATAGAGCACTTCAAGCATTGTATTTCTAGATCATAATCTCCCATCTGTGCTCACTTCAAACATACTCATTTTGGCATCATTAAGGCATATGTTGGCTCTTTCATGCCGCATCTAGCATACATTAATCTTTAAACTTGGCCTATTAACAAGCCCTAGTCACTGCTCACTAAATGTGTAGGCTTCAAAGAGGCTTAGCTTGCATTTCTCTGTTCTTTTTCTCTTCATGGCAGGGCGACACCGTGAAAATTTTGGTTTTCGGCGAGTGCTTTTTCTTCACGCTGTCAAAGAGTTGGTGGTCTTTCCAGGAAGGCGCCGGGCCTCTAGCTGGTTATCAAGACTACTGTCATACACTAAAACCCAATCTCCTTGCTTAATTACCTTCCTTTTTAGCCTGTGTTGTCTATCAAAGTAGTCCTTGCTTTTCAACCTGGCATTCCTCAATATTTCTTTTGCAACCTCAATGTCTTCAAGCCTTCTTTCTAGCTGTCTTATACGCAAGGCAAGGAGATCTTCTATGCTAAGACGATCTTACCAAGGTAGCACATTCCATGTGGGAATGGTCTCTTCAATGGGCATTACAAGTTTTGACCATACATAAATTTTTCAAGCATATGGCAATAGTTTTGGCCATGCACTAGTTATCCCTTCACAAGCTTTAGCCAAGGCTTTGATGATTGGCAGATGCCCTCTTTCACTTTTCCCGTTGCCTTCTTGATTGTAAGCGGTGGTAAGGGAAAGCTTGATTCTTATCTTGGAAAAGAATTCCCTTTCTTCCTTGGCATCCAACTCTCCTCTGTCTGCAGTTATCTTTCCCACACAACCATAGCGGCAGATTACATCATCAAGGAGAAATTTACATACTGCCTCTGTAGTCTTTGTCCTTAAAGCTCGCCCTTCAACCTGATTAGTCAAGTCTTCTCTTGCATGAACCAAGTACCTCATCTGCCAGATTCCTAAAGGCATGGTGACTAGATCCACAACCCATTTGTAATGCATGGCTAGTGAATAAGTAGGATGTAGCCTATCACGATGTCGCACATTTCAATACATTTGACATGTTACACATGATTCCACAAAGTGGGATACATCCTTGTACATACCTTTCCACCAATACCTTTCCTTTAGCTTTGAAAAGTTTTCCCACACACCATGGTGCCCAGCCCAAAGGTTCTCATGAAACTCCTGAATGAGCTTTACTTGACTCTATTTGTTACATGCTACCCTTTGTGGTATAGCACCCCTCTGTTTCGGATGTTTCCATAAGTAACCAACCTGCAGAAAGTATCCATATGCTTTTCTGTGTATCCTCTTAAACTCAGGCTCAGACCAATCACCTTGTTTTGTTAAAGTACTCAAATAATGACCAATAAGCAACCAATCTCCTTCATATCCATCTTATAAAAACAACTCAAGTGCACTAGGTGTGCCATCATCATTATGCTCAACATGATTAATGGAGTAGAACCTTCTGCCTACATCTTCATATCATCTACCATGTCTTGCTCATTCTCATAACTTTTGCTTGATAGCATATCTGCTACCGAATTGTCTTTTCCTGCAATATGCTTGAACTCAGGATTCAAGGACTTAATGTAGACAATCGATCTTAGCATGGCAATGTTTGGTGTTGAGTAGCTTGTAATCATTTCAAGGAGTGGTAGACAATCTGTTTCCACAACCACATATGCTCCAATCAAGTACTCCTTTTCACATTTTAGTGTTGTAACCATGCCCCACAACTCCCGTTTTACCTGTGGGTAGTTCCTTTGTCGAGTACTTAGAACCTTGGCTCCAAAACTTACCACATACCTATGTCCCTCTTTGTCATCCTTCCCTATTGCCCATCCAATTCCTGTCGGACTCGTATCCACTGTCACTATTATTAGATTTCCACACTCATAGTTTACCTTTCTTAAAGTCGGTGCTTGTTGTAGCAAATCCTTTAGCTTTCTTATAGCCCTTGCTTGTGCGTCTCCCCAATGAAACTTTTGATTTTTCCTTAACAACTGGTACAAAGGATCTGCTATATGTGCATAATTAGGAATCCATATAACATAAAACACACATGCACCAAGAAATCTCCGAACTTTACTCATAGATATGCATACCTCCTTCATCTTTTGATTTGCATCAAGTTTTTGTTGGACAAGGTCGTCTCCCATTGGGACCACACAAGTGCCCAACAATCAACATCTCCTTCACTCCAAACACAGACTTTTGTCCTGAGAGGGTAAGGTTCACCTCTTTTAGTCTGGAAAGGATCTTGTCACAATCATCTATGTGTTGTGCCACAAAGTTGCAGCACCCCTTGGAATCCAAAGCTTCATCTTTATTTCTTACTTCACATCCTTTGATAGGAAAATCATCAAGAAAGGACATAGTTACTTGGGGAATAAAGTCACGTAAGACCTTATTCATACCATTCATCATATGTGCAACCGAATTGGTTGCTCCCTGTGGTAAGGTACACATCCTTACAAAACCCAAAGGTGTCCTCATGATAGTAAGATCCCTGCTTTCCATTGCTAGTTGAAACTGATCATACCTTGAGTGAAAATCTCCCATAGAATATATTGCCCTTCCGGCAAATGCTTCTGCAAACTCAACCACAATTGGCCCTGTACCCATATTCCTGATTGTGACTTTGTTGACCAGCTACATATCTTGGATGAAGCACAAAGCTCCATTCTTCTTTGGTACTGTGAACCACCTGTTTGAGTATGGTGCACATGAAGGCTCCAAAATACCCATCTTGATCTTCTCATTTAGCAGCTCAATTAACTTTAGTAAGTGAGCCTTTGGAATTGATGTTGGCCTTAAGTTCCAAGGTATATGAGGGATGGTAAAGATCATCGTAGGAGAAACAAAGGTACGATCTACACATTCTATCTCATGTGGCTCAAATGCAAATGCTTTTCCATGTTTAGAGAGCATCTCTTCAAAACATTACCTTTCAACTTGTGTCAAGGAGTCCTCATTCCCAATCTTCAATTGCTTTAGAGACTCCTTTGTAAACCTGTGTCCAATCCCTTTTGGATCTCTGAGACTAGGTTGCAAAGAAGCATGTTCTAGCTTTTCCTTGCAGTCCTTTGGCAAAGGAAGTGCCACTGGTTTTACCTTCTTTGCCATAGTTTTGTACTTAGTGTCCACCTTTACTTCACGTTTTGGCTTCCTATCCTCCTGTTCCTTTTGAAATGCCTCAACCACATTGTACATTTCAAGTGAGCACACTTTCACTATCTCAATTTGGTCATGCGAAGGATAATCTACTATAGACTACAGGTTCTGTAATGTGTCCACAAAAAAAAACTCTTTAAACACACCTGTTATGTTTTCATTGTTTCCTAGCAGACCATGTTCTTTCCACTCCTTTTGTAGACTATGTACATGTTTGTGTTGGAACCTCAACTCAAGTTCTCACATTTTAGAAAAGAGACATATCCATACTCTTAGACCTGTAAAACCTGTACAGAAAACCTCATTATGTGAGAACCTTTCCCTTTTTGTACCTTTGTAATCCCGCTCTAAAGTGGTACTTGGCCAAAACCCATTCTGTCGATGATGGTCATAAAACTCTTTACTCAATCTGGGCAATGCGCGCTCTCGGAGACTGTCACGATTTCTTTCATGATTCACACAGACATTGAGAAATTGAACAGCACGTTTTTCATCTTTACTTCTTATCCTAGCATAAGTAGAACCATCATCCATTACCTTTGTTTCCATTCTAACCCCCTACAATGTAGGGTTGTCCAAGGATGAGATCATAAGAAGATGTGTCCTATACAAAGAAATTTTTCTCTTCCTTTACATCTCCAATAGGCACTTTCACACTAGGACAAGCTGCACATAACGCACTTGATGAATTATTTGCTACCTTAACCATCCAACCATAATCTTTGTCCATTGGTAATTTGCACTTGTTGAATAAGCTCTTTGACATTATGTTTATTTCTGAGCCATGGTCAATCAAGGCAACAAATGGCTCTTCAAGATCACCCACCTTGACCATTGTCTCCATCATAGCTCTTGCCCAATGATTCTTGGAAAAGTGACTTCTTGGAATGGCTTCATACTCCTCATATCCATTTGAAAACTGTACTTGCTTTGTTCTTCCAGAAGAATGGTAGCACCCTAGGACATCCTCATCATGCTCTCTGTCTTCCACCTATATTACCCGTGTCTTTAAGCTTTCTCCTTCAAATTGCGGATAAATGGTGTCAACAAGAGTTTGCCTCTTCCTCTTGATGATATCAATGATCTCCTCGTGAAACTCGCGCTTGGCTATACCAAGGACCTCCCCCAAGGTAAACTCTATTTTGCTATTCAAAATTCTTTCTTCTAGAACTTTCTTTAAGTCTGTAGTATCCTCAATATCAAACTGTAACTTATAAGTTGAAGTTTTCAGCTTACCTTTTGATGACTCCTTTTTCCTCCAAGTTGTACTTTCTTCTCTTCAGGTGGGGGTGCTTCTTGTGCCGGAGGCACTTGAGGAGGTATTGTGTCGCTCCTAGTAATACTTTTTGATGGTCGTTTGTCACCACTCTCTCGCCTGTGCTTTTCTTCCACAAACACTTCATTATTTTGACATTTTGCAATATAGGCATGCACTGACAAGGATTCCACAGGGCCATTCTATCCTATTTTTAGACGGATATAGTCACCTGTTTCATGTAGGACTTCTCTTGTAAGCTTCTCTTTCCTTGCTAGCTCCATAGAACATGGACACAACTTACCATTTTCTTCAAAACTCCTCAATGGTTCAATCTTGACTGTATAAGTAGATGCCTCGGATGCAGAGATGGCATGGGTAGTGGACATATCCTCTACTAGACTCTGCATTCCTCCTTTTCCAAAGTTAGTCCTTAAGCGTAAACCTGTCTCCCTTAAGTGAATCTTCCCATCCTTGAAGAAGACAAGATCTTTTCTCAAATCTTCACTAAAGTTGTCACATTCTCTCCTGGCATGCTCTGTGTTGTCACACCATGTGCATCTATGAACAAAAACTTCTTTAGGTTGTTGTTTTTGCCTTGAAGATGGTGCCATGGTTGCCCCTTCTCTTTAGGCGTTGTGAGTTTTACTTTTAAATCCCTCATACCTTTCACAAGCTCATCTATTACATCGTCATCAACTTTTGGAAGTATAAAGGAGGCTTTACCATATTTTTAGAAGCTGTGGAGGTAGATGGTGCACTACCAACAACCATCTTATCCCGTCTCCTTTAGTGCTTGGCAAGTAATGAAACAGCAGCTTCAACTTCGTTCCAATCTGTCTTTAGTCCTTGCTCAACATCTTTGTCCTCAAGAAGTAGATCCAATTTCTCCTGGAGCTCCTTTCCTATTGCTTGTAAGGAGAGCTCTATCTTTTTTGAGTCGAGTGTGGCCTTCTCTGTCCTTGTGAGTTGAGCATATCGTTGCTCAAGCTCCTTGAGTAGCTCTATTGGAGAGAGCCCCTCCTTCGGCTTGCTAACCACTCCAGGAAAGTTCTCTTTGTTACTCTCTCAGAGTCCTCCATGAAATACTCCTCCTTGATTGCCAGCTTGAACTCCTCCCAATTTCTTCTATGCTCATTCCTGATTCCTTTCACATGCTCTCTAATCTTGGGAGTCACAACAAGATCAAAGCTTTGGAGCATCTCATCTTCTGGCACACGATGCAACTCCATCTCCTTTACATAGCCACAAAGATAATTTGTCACATATTTCCCATTAAAATGATCCATTTTGTGCACCACTGCTTGAATAGCTTTGGTTGTTGCACTTCTCGTCTTTCTGTAGCATGTTGTTGTTGCATAAACAAGGAAAATTCTTGAAACATTTGCATCGTAGCGAGATCAAAAGGCATAACTTACTGCTGTGGCGGATGATGATCACCCATGGTTGAAGTAGCTTGCAGATCCCTACTAACTCACCCTGAAAAACTTCACGTTGAGTTCACCAAAAAGTGTGTCAAAGGGTTGGCGGTCTTGCCAGGAAGGAGCCGGGCCTCTAGCTGTGAGGGTTTGTGGGGAAAGTCAAGACTTTGTGGTCTTGTAGCCAACTTGATGAAGTAGAAGATGATTAGTAGTACCCAACACCGTTTGCAGGCCACCAACAATGCGTCATTATTGATGAAAGAAGGTTTCATAGAGTGTATGAGTATTACAAGGGAGGAGATAGCAGGCTTGAGGCATGAAGTAGCAAGCCCAAGATGTGTTGGGAGAGAAATTTTCACTCAAGGAGATGGCTAGGAGTTTGGGTGATGGCTTGATAGAGTGGCTTGATTATGGGGATTGCTTGAGTGCTTGATTGCTTGATGGTTTGCTTCCCCCCCCCAAGTGAGGGACAAGAGGCTCTATTTATAGGTGAAGTTCCCCCTTGAAGAAGATATTTGCTTAGAAATATCCAAGGGATTTGTGTGACAAGTGTCTATGTTTTCAAAATATCTTGAAATTATCTTCAAAGTTTTCAGATCTTTCTCTTCAAGAAATATCTAGAGGTTCTTCTAGATCTTTCTCCAAATATCTTCTCCTTGCCGCCACATGTCAAGGGTTAAGCCTCCAAGAGTTGTTGAGCTATGGTGGGAACATGTGCATAAAGTATCTTCATAAAAAATTGAGAGAGAGCTTGGCATACAGAATGGATGACATAAAACAAACTCATAACCACTTTTCTAAGGGATTTTTCTAGTTCCATAATCACTCCAAAGAGCACCTACTATGTGGAGAATGACACCTCATGGGGTATACTACGACTAAGGCCACTTTTGGCCATGCTACATATGTCATATGCCACCGAGGATGCCTAGTAGATAGGAGGTATGTTTTATAGGCTCATTTCATCATGGCTCCAAGAAGAGGTTCACAAAGAAGCCCGGGATCATAGGACAAAGCCCATTCCCAACAACATAACACCAAGATTTCGACACAACGGATTTCGAAGGCTGTACCTTTCCACGCATTTTTCGACGGACTTGCAGCCGTCGATATACACGTGGAAAGGGGCATCGAAATGCACGTGGAAATACGCGTGGAAAGGTAAATATTACCACGCGTATTTCCACAGGTATTCCCACGCTCCTTTTGACGCATATTTCGATGAAAAAAAATTGGGGGAAAAAAAGGAAATCTGCGCACAGACGATCATTTTCGCCTGTGATGCGCTCATATCTACTCTTGGCCAAAACCTATTGTGCAGGTATTATGATCTCTCTCCCCCTCCCACCCAACCCGTCTCTCTCTCTCTCTCTCTCTTTCTCTCTCTCTCTCTCTCTCTACATCGTGTGTGTGTGTGTGTAGGAGAGAGAGAGAGAGAGAGAGAGAGAGAGAGAGAGAGAGAGAGAGAGAGAGAGAGAGATAGATAGATAGAGAGAGAAAGAGAGATAGCGAGAGCGAGATCGAGAGAGAAATAAAGAGAGATAGGGTACGTAGAGAGAGAAATAGAGAGATAGAGAGTGATATATATATAGAGAGAGAATTAACTAGAGATAGCTACGAAGATGGATAGAGAGAGAGAGAGAGAGAGAGAGAGAGAGAGAGAGAGAGACTAGTAGATAGAGAAAGTTGGCGTGAAAGAGTTAGGTTGGCTGATCAATTGTGTGAAAAGTACAAAAACTTTTCTATCTCTCTCTCTCCCTCTAGAAGAAACTATGGAATTAAAAGAGGCAAAGGGGTTTTGTCTGCTACATGTATTGTCATGTACACCTGGAAGAGCACGTATGTGTCTACCCATATAGGATTTGACCAATAAAGACAAGATTTTGACCCGATGGTCCTGATCTCCATACACCTTTGGACCGAGGTGTACGGACATCGGGCAAGACTAGAGAATGCGAGGTAGTTTACAGTACATATATTAATACAACATTCATAATCATTGTAGATGGCAACGCCATCAACTAACATGGAGGAAAAGATTGCATGATTGTGCATGCTCTACAAGTATCAAATCCTGTGCAAGCGTAGGATATGTCATGAGCATGAGCACAAGTATGAAGAGTTTGCTAGAGAAATCGTACAGAATCTACGATACGACTCCTACGGAACGGGCATTGATTTTCGCGACAACACCTACATCTGATAGAGAGATAAAAAGGATTATGCATGAAGGTCCGACCAATATAAAGCCAAGGATGGAAGTAGAAAAGGGCTTATAGACAGAAGACGATGGCAAGGAGGAGATGCTGGATGCCTTCTTCCAGACAAGCGAGAAGAACGCTAACGAAGCAGCACCAGAAGCCGTGCACCTATCTCATGAAGACATGTTGAGGAAGTTGGCACGTCAACCAATCTATGAAGGTGCCAAAATATATGTGCTTCATACTTGTCTAATGTTTTTGAATCTGCAGTCAATGTACGGGTGGTCAGATGCAAGCGTCACTGCTTTGTTTAGGTACGTAACTTACAAAAGAGATTTTCCGATTACAACGGTGATGTGCTTGGGGAGCTTTTTCATTTAATGTGGCTTAAACAGGTTGTTGCGGGAGCAACTTCTCCCGGTTGGCAATGAAATGCCCCCCTCCAGGCCAAACGCAAAGTGACTGTTGACCTTAGTTGGCTTCGACTACAACAAGATTCATGCATGTCCAAATGATTACATTCTTTTTCGCAATGAATTTGCAGATTGTCTGTCGTTTCCTAAGTGTGGAGCAATGCGCTACAAACAAGATGCGGTTGGCGAGACAGTGCCACCTAAAGTGTTACAGCATTTCCCTATTATTCCGAGGATAAAAAGCATGTTTCGTTGTGGTTCCATTTCAAAGTTGATGCGATGGCATTCTACGAATAGATCCACTGACGCAACATTTAGGGTGCCCGCTGATTCAAAGGCTTGGAGGCACATTGAAGATACCTGGCCACATTTTAAGAGTGAACCACGCAATTTGCATTTAGGCATGGCAATGGATGGAGTCAATCCATTTGGCTTGAGAAGCTTGTCATGGAGAACTTGGCCTATGTGCCTTATCAATGACAACCTCCTGCCGTGGCTTGCCATCAAGAAGGGTCATTTGATATTAGGCTTGATTGTACCTGGTAAGTTCAAGGCAAAAACATGGATGTTTATCTAGATCCACTAACTGACGAGCTCCAGGAGTTATGGCATGGGATCGACATAGCAGATGCGGTTGAACCAATAGGACAACAACATGAAAGGATCCATGGACTTCTTATGTGGACTATGCATGATTGGCTAGGAGACGGTGAAGCTTTTGGTAATGGTTCTTGATTTACAAAATTCTCACTATTCGCAAGCACTTTGCCTTGCCCTGAATCATGCTTTAATATATGCAGTGCTCACAACTTCAGGATACAATGCATGTCCAATTTGCAGTCTGTCTTTGGATGTGCGCTATTCTGCCTCACTTTGAAAGACAATTTATCAAGGCCACCACCGTTATCTTCCGGATGGCCATCACTTGCATGAAGGTCAGCTTGGTCGCATTGAATGTCGTCCTATGCATGTATAAGAGTGGCATCGTTGATGGGAGCAACATGAGGGGCATCTTGTTCAAAGAATGAAACGTTTGTCCATTCTCCATACGTTGCCGTACTGGGGTGATCTACTAATTAACCATTTACTAGATCCAATGCATATATTCAAGAATGTGGGAGAGCTCCTCTGGAAGACAATCATGGGAATGAAAGACAATCGAGCTTCACGAGATGATTTACAGTCAGTCGGAAAGATGCCAGAGCTGTGTCCTTTCACCAATGAAGCTGGCCAAACAAAGCTTCCAAGAGCGCCATGGGTATTGCTAAAAAGCGAGGAATGAGAAGTCAAAAGGGTGATTTCAGAGTTCATGATGCCAACAGGATATATGCGACGTCTCAAGGCAACATTCACCCATGACGATCAACTGTGAAGACTGAAATAGCACGACTGGCATAAGTTCTTGAAATTCATTCTTCCAATTGCGATCAAGGGGTGTTTAATGGAGGAAGTGCGGTTCTGCATATACAAGATTTCAGAGCTAGTGTAGTGGATTTCTTCCAAGAAGATACGAGAGGAATCCATTGCAGTCGCAAGGGCTAACTCCATTGAGGCAGTTTGCATGATTGAGAAGTATCTACCCACGAGCTGCCTAACTATCCAAATGCACTTGCTCGTCCATGTAGTAGATGAGGTTGCAATGGAAGGTACAATCCACAGCCGTTGGATGTTATTTCTAGAGCGGTTCATGAAAACACTTAAGGGTTTTGTTCGCCAAAAAGTGTGTCCAGAGGGGAGCATGGCAGAAGGATGGCTGGTGCAAGAGTCTCTTGTCTTGACAACCGAATTTCTATCCATTTATGACCTAGAATGCCTCGACTATGGAGCAATGAGGAGGATGCAAGATTGGTGGGAGAGGAGCCGCAGGGGCAAGGGGTGCCAAAGAAAATGAACGACACCATGCGAGAAAATATCATGAAGTTATGTATACTAAATTCAGAGCTGATGCAAAAATGGCTTGAAAGGTACGAAGAAGAGAAAGAGAGACGCAATAGGGAGCGACATGATTTCAGGCGAAGCCGAACGACTAGAGGCTTACCCTTGCCAGACTATCTCGCTCCTCTACCTTAATTCCCTACAATGGCATGGTTGGACAAGACAGTGAGAGCAGCTCGATAGATCGAAGAACCCATATCTCTAGAAGAGAAAGAGCTTGCTATTGGATGTGACTGGAGGTATCATACATACATGGCACTGTGGTTGCATGGAAAGCATTTCAGAACACAACAAATTCACAACAGAAGAAACACGTTTGACAGTGGGGTAATGGTTAGTTTCATGCAAAAGAGCAGGGCTAGTGCCAGAGACACGAATGAGAGCACTAGCAACCTGGATTACTGTGGTTTGGTGTCAGATATCTTGAAAGTCAGCTTCAGGCGGTTTGAGATGTTTTTGTTGGATGTGAAGTGGTTCAAGGTGATTACTTCTGGTCACAATGCAATGGTATGTAGAGATGGAAACAAGCTTGTGCAGATAGATTCTACAGAGGTTTGGACAGATGAGAGTGACACATTTTCTCTCCCCGAACAATGCCATCAAGTGGTCTTTGTACCGGACCCTCGAGAGCAACAATGGTGGTTTGTGAATCAGGTTGCTCCAAGAAATAAACAAGTATTTGAAGGGCAAGAGCTCCTAGAGGAAAGTTGGTCAGACGACACAGATACTACTGTGACATCAGATGAGATGGACGAAGGTATGGCAGAGGAAGTTGACAGATATACGAGGGATGATGCAGACAAGGCAAATATGACACTTGTAGATGAAGATGCAATGGATGAAGACAATCTGCAAGAACGAGTTGGGGCAGAGTTATGTCTGCAATTAGAGATAGACGATGATACGGTGAAAGATCTTATCGATGATGCCTCACTAGTCAAGGCCTATAAGTGTTTATGTGAAGACGTTCATTTAAAATTAATCTTAAATTTAATTTAAACAAAGGTGTTCTGACGCTTTCTTTTACTTTCTTTGTGTAGGACTTTCGTATGGCAGACCAGTTTCCAGATCCCGCTTCTATGAGTGTAGATGCATTTATGGGCTTCATCACACGGAGGACACCTAGTCAGGTGGCATCTGCGTCTCAGTACTGGGTAGCCAGAGGCACGGATACTACGCCTCCGGGCTTCACACTCGAGGGTCTGACGCCTATGGGGGGGATGCCTACGGGTACGATTCCTGCGAGGTCTCCCATCACGGCTGCTTCAACACCTAGGAGTACGGCAGAGGCGGGTACGTCCTCATCTCTGCAGCACATGTGCACTCGTCGATCTCGACGATCGTCAGGTGGAGGTGGTGGTTGCTGTGGAGGAGGGTCCACAGATGCTTTGACGCCTCCTTGCTCACGACCCCCGTCCTACCTAGGCACACCTCTCGACACACCTCTTAGCACACCTCTGACACCTTGGGGGGCACACAATCCTAGTGTCTCCAAGGTCTATAATGTACGGGCAGATGGTTCTGTTGACATGGATAGAGTCGGGACTGAGATGAGACAGCGGGTTTGCCAGCTCGCGAAGCTATAGTTTTTGGCCAGCATTCTGACACCTTCGCCTGAGCAGGATCGTAACAAAATAAATTATATAGTGGAGACCATCATGAGAGAGTATCAGCTTGCTCCAAGTTCAGAGAATCTTCCGAGGAGGTGGATCAAGGGTGTTGTACGGGACACCGTGAAACATCATCGAGATGCAGCTCATCGGGCTTTCAGGACCGGCTCGCCGAAGCCTTCGGGCATCCCACACGAGACGTGGCAGCAGATCAGGGAGGATGAGTGGACAGTGGACACGTCGTTCAGATAGCACCGTCAGGCCGTGGAGATACGACATACGACCAGGGGGACATCTCATCTTGGCAGTGGAGGCTTCGACACCTTTTGCTATGAGTTTGTGAGTTTCCAATCCAATCCTAGCTATGGTGTTTTTTTAAAATGCGATGAATCATGTATTCTTAATTACTTTGATTTTTGTATAAACGCAGAGTCTTGCAATGCATTGAGCCCCGACAGGCCAGGAGGAGACATATGGATATCGCAGAGGTATTTATGAAGTATTGAATGATCTTGCTGCCTCAGGAGAGCCTGTAGACAGGGACGCCTTAGAGTCTCGATGATCGATTGAGGTGAGACGTTAATATGTGTGAGTTGATTTAATTAAATAAGTATATGTGAAGTAATATCAATACTAATTTTGTGACTTGTCCTATGTGCAGGTTGTGACGCGTAGTCATCAGTGGATTTCATATATATGTTTTGTGAGACACAGACACGCTTCTGTGTCTCTTTTTTGTATAGACATGGTTATGGTTATTATTCAGACATGGTTATGGTTATTGTTTTCTTTATGGTTATGGTTATTGTTTTGTTTATGGTTATGGTTATCATTATGGTTTTGATGGTTATGACCGGTTATGGTTTTGCACAAAGTTCGTTATATATGAAGTTTGTTATGGTTATGGTTTTAATTTGGTTATGGTTTTGCACAAAGTTCATTTCATTTCTTTCATTTGCCTTAAATCTCATGTGTGATCCTACATGGATATCATGTAGGAGGCGTATACATATGATTTTTTTTGAAAAGTTTATGTTAAAACGAAGGGCACTCTGCCAAAATTTCTGCGGGAGCACAGTTGATTTTGGTGCTGCTCGCTTTCTTGGGCAGAGGACAAGTTGTCTGGCTATGGATGTGTCCATCTTTTCAGGCCAAGTTGCCTGTCCTCTGCCCAATAATTTTTTTTTTGATATGGTCGTCGAAATATGCATTGATAGGCACGTCAAAATACCCGTCGAAAACTGTACCTTTCAACACGTATATTGACGCCTATTTCAACGTTTTGATAAGGAAGGCACCTTTTTTTGTTGTAGTATGCACATTAGTCATACAACAAGTGGGAGAAAAAGTCTCCTCATAATCTTTGCCTTTTTAATGTTTACATTCTTTTAAAACAAGTCAAGCTTTATAGCAATCAATTTCACCATCCGGCTTGTGTTTCAACTTGTAAACCCACTTTGTGCCGATGGCCTTTTTGATAAGAGGCAAATCACATAAAGTCCATGTGTCATTTTCTATAAGTGCATCATATTCTAATTGCATGGCAGCCATTCAATTTTTTGAATTCTATGCTTCATCAAAAGACAGAGGTTCCTCAACTTCATGTAAGCTAGAAACAACCAAAGCATAACAATAAAATGCATAAGATGCATGGAAAGAGTTTGAACAAGTATGACTAGACAAAGGTGCATCCAATTTACTATCAAAGTATGCACTAGCCATTTAGGCATACCTGTAGCCTACTCATTCTCAGCCCTTTCCTCATCAAATACATCATGTACATCTGCATGAGTAATAGGTGATATGTAACATTTTTAGGAACCCTACAGGTTGTACATTTGCCTCATTGTTATTTACATTTAAATTCCACCACAAAAAAAATCAAGGTGTCATAAATGTCCTGTGAGCTTACATTACTAGCTCTAGTACATAACAGGAAGGGCTAAATAGAGTCTTCCACAAACACAACATCCTGTGAAACCAGAATACGCTTTTCTTGTAGATGATACAACCTCTAACCTTTGCTTTTAGCACTATAACCAACAAAAATACATTTGATAGCTCAATAGAAGACTTTCTATTATACCATGCTTCATATGGAGTCATAGACACTGCAAATCTTTTGTAGGACACTTGCTAAGCACATTAGTCACACATGATGGCCTCAAGCCGAAACGAATGCGGAAAAGCTAGACTTGTGGCCATACATCGTGCCATTTTCATAAGTGACCTGTTTTTCCTCTTAGCAACACCATTTTGGTGAGGCGTATAAGGCACTGTACATTGGTGTTTTATCATATGACTAGCCAAAAATGAGTAAAGTTCATGAGACATATACTCCCCCCCTTGATTAGAATGGAGGATGCCCATAATATACTTTGAGACATTTTTAGCCATAGACAAAAAAAATTTGAAGCACATAAATACTTCATACTTTTCTTTAAGCAGATATGCCCATGCATGCTTGGAGTAATCATCAATGAAAGTCAAGAAGTAAAGGTAGCTACCTAGGGATGGAGTTTGCATGGGCCCACAAACATCACTATGCACAAGGTACAACCTCCATGTGGCCCTAGTTGAACCATCTTTTGGAAATTTTAAATGCTATCTTACAAACAATACAACCTTAACTAACATGTTTGATAGGTGCTTGAAGAGGTGGCAAAGAAGCAACCATATCAATTTTTTGCAAACGCAAGAAATTGGAAAAATTTAGATGCCCAAAATGTACATGCCCATGTTTTGCATCTGAAATAGCCTTATAATCCACAATTACAATTGCAAAATTCTACCCACACTTGTCATACAAAGTGAGCTTATACAACCCACGACATAAAATGACTGATGCAACAATCTCATCCCCAAAACTAAGATCATGAAATGCATATTTGTCATCCACAAATTTCACAACAAGGCCAAGTCTAGTAAGTGAAGATACAGACAAAAGATTCTTCTTGATCCCAGGTACATAAATTTCATCAACAAGTATGAATGAATTTCCCTTCACAATAGTCAGCACAATCTTTCAAACTCCCTTGGCTGAATAAGAGGCATTGTTGGCACAAATGACTCAATTCCCATGAGGGACATCCTCGAGAGAGGTAAACAAGTCACGATGAGAGGTAATGTACTTTGTAGCACCACTATCAAAATACCACACTTGAGCATCTACAACAACTGACAAACATGCATCATGGACATTAGGATCATAAGTTCACTCTACACTAAAAGCTCATTTTGCATCAACATCAACATCACAATCTCCTTTCACAGAAGACTCAACAATAGTCGCATTTGTAGTGGAACTAGCATTTGTAGTGGAACCAACCTCTTTCTTCTTAGCCTCTTTGGCCTTCAACTTAGGATATAGCTTGATCAAGTGATCATTAGATTTACAATAATGGCAATGCATCTTCTTTTTACCCTTATGACCAAAATTTCTAGACAAATTGCTACCAATAGAAGCATTAGAAACATATAATTTACCACTCACAAAAGGACCATGAGAAGTGGCTACATTGTTGTGACCACATTTTCTTTGAGTAGCAATAAAGGCATGTTCAATTGCACACAATCTAGTCTTGTTTTTCTGGAAAGTGAGTCTTGTAACAGCAATATGCATAATGCATCAAAATTGACAACTTTAGGATTTCCTTGGGTCATAAGCCTCCAAGAACTAGCAAAAGTTTGGTAAGAATCTAGCAAGGCATCAAGAATAGTCTGCACAAGGGAACTATCTAAAATGACCACCTGCAAGAATGAGTTTCTCATTGATATCCTTGACCCCATCAAGGAAAGTGACCATGTAATCTTCCTCATGCATAATCTTCGACTCTAGCTCTTTACGCAGCAATGCAATTTTTGCCTCATTGCGACTTGCATAAAGATTGGCTAAAATATCCCAAGCCTGTTTTGCATATTTTGTTGAACAAAATATGTGAGGAGTAATAGTGAGCTTCATAGATAACACAATCAATGCATGATTCTGTGCTTCTTTTACATCCCAACGATCTTGCTCGGTCATAGGAAAAGCATATCTAATAGAAAAAATCCTTGCAGCAGCAAGACCTGAAACATCCTCAACATTGCCTATATCCACATAACTAGGACGTACATCAATGCCCTACACAATGTTCCAAACACCATTTGACATAAGAGCATATTGCACCATATAAGCCCACATAAGATAATCGTCCCCCATCCAATCTGTCCTCAGTAGTCAAGCATCTTAAGCACATGTGTGTTATTGTCAACCATGGTAAACATTGCACCTAGGATGTGAAACCTATCCAAAAAGAGAAGAAAGTAAGCAAGAACAACATGTGCTATATAGCACAAACTGTAGAAGACTGTAAGAAACCTATTATGCAAAAAAATGGCACTAACAAAACTTTTGCACAAAATGACAAAATAGCCTACACAGTATTGTCGGTAGTGGAAACAAAGGCCGAAATGAGCTCGAATTAGAAATTTGAGCAAACTTGTGAACGGTCGCTAAAGCTCACAAAAATCAAAGAAAATGAGCAAGTATGTGCTAGAGCTACTGGTTACTAAGCCTGGGAGGACGTAACTTGCTCTGATAACAATTGTTAAAATTAGGGTTGCAGGAAAACACACACATCTTGGAGAAGACGAAGGAATCTTAAGGCACACAAGAGAGAGTGTATTACTTAGTGTGCAATGGAAACATAAGATAGCCCTAGTGCCCCGATGGTCCTAAGTGTGTTCACACACATCACTACCACATGTATATGGTAACACTCACTGTTCAGTAAGTTTTGGGGAAGAAATTGGCCAGGTTCAAGGTGGGAGACGATCATGAAGGACATATGGCCCCTTGGATGACCGCATTGGATGAAGGTTTTCTTATGGAAGGTGCCATGGGGAGCCATTCTAATTAGAGTGAAGGTCCTTGCCAAGGGAATTGGTCCAGATAGATGTTCGCAATGCATACTGTCTTGTGAAGACCTCTCTCACCTATTCAAGGATTTTTGGACGATCTATGGTCTTGTAAGAAAGATCTACAAATGGGTCCAAAAAACATGAAAAAAAATATTCTTCAAGAACAATCTCTTATTGGGAGGGAAGACGTTCAAGAGTTATGTGCTACTTATTGCTACAAAAATAGTGCCTTATTGCTAATTTGAGCACATTTGGAAGACAACAGATCTTTGAGGACTCCTTGGAAATAGCTAACTTCACAGACATGGTCCAAGAAAGAAAGGTAATGATCATTGCCATTGGAAAGAAAAGGAACTCAAAGGACATGCAAAGGTGAAAGTATGTGATCATCCATGGTTGTGGGGTGGCTCCCCCATCAGTCGATGTATCTATAATCCATTGAAGTGTTCATGGCTCGTCAGGAGCATGGCAAGAATATGTAATGTTTTGGAACTACTAATATAATCCACTCACCATTGTGAGTTTTTCCAAAACAGAAGAGATTATTCCCGCTACATCAAAAGCATGTAAGTAGCACTTGAGTTTTATTCAACCTTCAACATCACATTTTTGTTTGCAAAGTATTCCTATGGTAAGGAGAGATTATGAAAATGTGAAAATGATGGCTAGCACTAGTTTGGTAACCTAACACAAGAAAGAAGTTTCCTTGGAGGGTTTTTGAAAAAAAAATATATACGTTTATCACATGTATATGTTGGTAGTTTTTTCCTTACTTTAGCTCAAAGCTAGCACCACACTTTATGTGGGAAAAATAAGAAACACTCACAACTCTTGACTATATGGTCATGAGGAACTCTCAAAGACAAAGAAGTGCTCAAAGCCAAAGGAGTGCTCATAATTTCTATGTGAACCCCATATTAGACAAGGTACAAAAATCTCCAGATAAAGAGCCTATTTTTCATCAATAAGTTCTTGACCAAAGTCTATGATTGTTGTAGGCCCATAGAATTAAGTACAAAAATTTGCATTCTTTTGACCTATCATCAATGTTTTCTTTTAAACAAAACCCACAACCTACTAGTGGATTGTATTAAGCATAGCATAGAATCTACAAAACAGCATCAAGATCAGGCCGAGTGTTGAGGTGATGAATATTACAAAATGGATGTCTACCGCCTCTCCCCGATGCGAATCATAACCAATGAACTATAGCTCTAGGATTTTACTTCTTGCAGGTTGACAACATGGCATGGGTAGCCTAGACTAGTCTCCTCGGTCTTGCTTGCTTCCAAGCATATAAATCATCACTCTGATTTCTTGTATAATCTTTAAGAATCTTGCTACATCAGGGTCTCCCTCAAACACATGGTGGATCCTTGCCATGGTGAAAGTGCAGATAAGAAGAGCAAGGTTTCCCATATTCTTGCCACCAAGAAACAGATAAGTCTTGAAGGACGTGATCTACGATGTCCTTTGGATGCACTTGCATATTTTCCTTGTCAAGCCTCTGATTTCTTGGCATTCCATGAAAAGTTGGGCTAGATCTTCACTAGCTATCCTAGAACCCAAGCAAAGATTATACTCAATTCCTTCTTCCTAGATCTTTACGCTCGTTAGTAGAGAACCCCGCATCACCTTCCACAAAAATACCTTCATAAACTACGACATTTTGGATTTCAAGTGTTCTCCATGACTTCCTCCCACCGTTATTCTTGCCATTGTCTCTTCCATTTTTTTGTTGAGGGGGCTAGACCATTTATTCTAGTGCATTAATGCATGATAGATGCCTTTAGAATGGGGTTTGTAGAAAAGACTACTTACAGGCATCTCCAAGCATTCCACTCAAATCCGGATTCACAGATTGGCATTATCACCTTGTCTAGCTCTTTTATCGCTCTATTGACTGACAATATCTCATAGCCATTTAGATGATATATAGTGGGTTTTCAAAAATTTAGTGGTCTTCTAGCTCTTATTGCTACCATCCCAAAAGTGAACAAGACGCTTCAGACCCTTATTATTCACTTTCTAGGCAGTTTCTATCCAATAGGGGCTTTGTGGTGGTTCTAAAACTTTAGCGAGTCAGGAGGACCAGTGCAAGATGGAGCTCTTCAAGTACCTAGTTTCCTTTTCCCCACTCTAATACCCAGTTTCTCTTTTCCACTTCCTCACAAGTTCCCCTGAGATGCCACCTAGACTTAGGCTAGACCATGACTAGGCTAGAAGTTTTTCGTGAAACTCTACCCCTTTCTATTCCCACCTTTCAAACCAAGTTTAGCTAGATCTAACATATCCTTGACCATGATAGCCCAAGCTTGGTCCTGTTTAGCCAAGGAGAGAATAAATTTAGCACATAGGGCCTTAAAATAAGCAACTAGGATAAGAATTTTGAGACCTCTTTGGTCCTTAAAATAAGCAACTAGGATAAGAATTTTGATACCTCCTTGGTCCACTTGCCGAGTGACTAACTCCCATTTGGCCCACTAGCATGGTCTGGAGGGTTTTGTGTTGTTTATTTTTACTGGTTTTAAAATTTCTTTCCAGTGACACTTAGCCATCTAAAGAAGTGGGCTGATGATAGCAATATAAGGGAGCATAAATGAATTTATCACTTTAATTTGGCTCGAGAATGGGAGAGGAGCATACTCCTATTAGAAAATATGACATAGCTAAGTAGATGAATGAGTAGTTTACTTAATGGAGAGAGACAATTTTTCACACACTAAGGATGAGAGAGAGAGAGAGAGAGAGAGAGAGAGAGAGAGAGAGAGAGAGAGAGAGCACAATATACGTGGTTCACCCAATGTGGGCTACATCCACGGGAAAGCAGTGACTCAATGGTTTTAGTACTTCAAATAAGAAGTACGTTACAAAGGGATTATACCCTTAATAGAGCTCCTGCCTTGCTTCAATCTCACCACCTCACACCCACCTTGTTTCATCAACTTCATACTACAAGATGTGTGTAGAAATGGCTTCCTTTTATAGGCCAAAAGAGCTACCCTCTCTCATGAGAGCCAGCCGTGTGTAGTTGCCCTTGTGTAGACAAGTCCAAATGGACCTCCAATCCGTCATTCATCTGGCCATAATAATATGATGAAAAGGAATATTCCGTGAAATATTCCCTTGATTTTTGTCAAGTCATTTCCCTTCACACACGATGGCTTCTCCTCATAATGGGGATCTTACAAATGTGCGTTTGTAATACAAAAAATTACAAGGGGTAAATCAAACTCTATACTTAACAATCTACCACTTGGAGAGTGATCTCCAAACCAAACATGTGATTGGTTTCCATCCTAGCTTCTTATCCTTGAATGTTGATTGAAGATGAGTAGAAGCTCAACTTCTCCTTATTGACCACCTTTGTAAATATGTCTGCAGGATTTTCACTTGTATGCACCTTTCCTAGATTTAGCTGTCCCTCTTCCAAAAGAGTGCGTATGAAGTGATATCTCACTTCAATGTCTTTGTCCTTGAATGAAAGACAAAGTTCTTTGCAAGATGGATAGCGATTTGGCTATCAGTGTACAAGACACAATTCTCTTGTTTGAATCCAAGCTCTTCTAAGAATCTTAAAGCCACAAAAGTTCTTTGCTTGCCTTTGTCATTGCTACATATAATGCTTTCGTGGTAGAAAGTGAGACCACTTTCTGCAGCTTAGAAGCCCAACTTATTTTTGTGCCTCCAACCATAGCCAGTAGTTCTCCTTTGAGTATCTTTGTCACCTGCCATATCTGCATCAACATACCCTTGCTAGAAAATATTAGTGCCTCCAAAATACAAAGCATTTGTTGTTGTCCCTTTTAGATAACTAAGTATCCACTTCACAGCTTGCCAATGCTCTTTACCTGGGTTTTCCATGAACCTACTCACAACTCCCACTGCATGTGCAATATCTGGCCTTGTCTAGACCATAGCATACATTAGAGAACCTACTGCTGCAGCATATGGAACTTTAGACATATAGGCTATCTCCTCTTGTGTCTTTGGACACGTACCCTTGGTTAGTTTAAAGTGATCAACCAAAGGTGTAGAAATTGTTTTTTCATGTTGCATTACAAACCTTTCTAGTACCTTCTTGATGTAATCCTCTTGAGATAGCTTTATTGTCTTCTTTGTCCTATCCCTTGATATTTTTATACCAAGTATCCTCTTTGCCGTACCTAAATCTTTCATTCAAAAATATTTAGACAGCTCCCCTTTTAGGTCTTTGATGTCTTTCATGTTAGCACTTGCAATCAGCATGTCATCAACATACAACATTAGGATGATGAACTTCCCATCTCCCATATTCTTTGTGTAGACGCAATAATCTAAGTTGCATCTGTTGAATCCATGATCCAACATCCATCATCAAGCTTCAAGTACCATTGTCTTGATTCTTGCTTTAAACCATACAAGATCTTCTTTAATTTGCAAACCATTTTCTCCTTACCTTCTACTTTATACCCCTTTGGTTGAATCATGTGAATTTCCTCCTCTAAGTCACTGTGAGAGAGTGTCGTATTTACATCCATTTTCTCAAGATTTAAATCATGAGCAGCCACGATGCTTAAGAAAAGCCTAATTGAGTTCATTTTTACAACATGAGAAAATATTTCATTGAAGAAAACCCTTTTATCACAAGCCTAGACTTGTACATTTTCTTCCCACCTTCTTCTTCCTTCAGCTTATACACCCATTTGTTATGGAGTGCCTGCTTACCTTTAGGCAACTCAGCAAACTCCCATGTTTGGTTGCAATGTAATGAGTCCATCTCCACTTGCATGCTCTTCATCCATTCTTCTTTGGATTCGTGATGCATAGCTTCTTTGTATGATTCCGGATCTCCAGAATCTAAGATCAAGAGATGGTTGAAGGAAGAAATGAACCTTTCTGGAGGTCTACTTGCTCTTGTAGAGCTTTGGGGAATAGGTTGAGGCTCCTCATTTGGTTGACGTTGTTGTATGTTGTCACCGTTTTCACTCGTTGAGTCTTCACCGTCCTCAAGCTCCATGTACTCATCACATTTTTCTTTTGTTTGTTTTCTTTCCAATCAGTAATCTTTGTACATATTTTTTTCGTTAAAAATTACATCCCTACCCTTAAATATTTTACCATATTTAGGATTTCATAGGTGATACTCAAAGTCACCTTCTCCATAGCCAATGAAGAAACACTTTTTGGACTTCGCATCTAGCTTTGACTTTAGCCTTCTATCTATGTGCATGAAGGCCTCACACCTAAACACTTTGAGAAATGCATAATTCAAAGGTTTACATGTCCATGCCTCTTCTGGAACTCCCACATCCAATGTCGTTGAGGGTAATCGATTGATTAAGTACACAGATGTACTTACAGCTTCTGCCCAAAGCTCAAGTGGTAGGCCTGCATGTAGTCGCATACTTTGTGCTCGTTCCATGATTGTTCTGTTCATCCTTTTGAAAATTCCATTTTTTTCAGGTGACCTTGGGGTTGTCCTTTTCTTTTGAATGCCATTGCTAGCACAGAATATTTCAAAAGCTTGGCTGCAATATTCACCTTCATTGTCCGATCTGAGGCATTTAACCTTTGTACCTACTTCATTCTCCACAAAGGCTTTTCACCTTTGAAGTATGGAAAACACATTGGATTCATTCTTCATGACATAATCCCATGTTTTCCTAGTCATATCATCTATGAATGTCACATAATACAATGAGCCACCAAGTGATGGTGTACTTGCAGGACCCCAAACATCATAATGAACCAACTAAAGTTTTTTATTTTTTCTTTCATTTCTTGATTTTTGAATTTTTACCCTCTTTTGTTTACCATAAACACAATCTTCACAAAACTCTAAGTCCACTTCTTTCAAACCTGGTAGAAGCTCCTTTGGTTGAAGGATTTGCATTCCTTTGGCAACCAAATGTTTTAGCCGGTAGTGCCATACCGCAATGTGAACTTATGTAGCTATTGCACAAGCTGAAGATTGTGAGCTGATAGTACACAACTAAAGTGTACCAACCTTTTCTCCTTTGGCAACCACGAAAGATCCCTTTGAGATCTTCCACGGTAATGCAATGTTGTGATCTTCATCGTCCAGTTGTCATGTAGAGATCAAATTCTTGCGAAGAGAAGGAACATGCCTAACATCTTTAAGCTTCCATTCATTTTTGTTAGCAATTTTGACACAGACTGTACCTTTTTCAAAAATTTCACAAGCTTCATGATCTCCCAAGTATACATACTAAAAATTACCTTTGGTGTAATCTTGAAAATGTTGTTCGTGTGGTGTTGCATGGAATGAAGCTCCGGAATCTACTATCCAAGAATTAGACACATTGTCTAATGAGAAAATTAGAGCATCTTGCTCTACTTTACCTGCCACATTGGCATCCGATGTTGGCTTGTTGTCTTGAGACTCCGACTCCTTTTTCTTCTTGGACCAGGAATATTCTTGACGTGGACCTTCTTGTCGTAGTTCCAATTTTCAAGAACTGACTTTGTGTGTGACTTGCTCCGCCTTGAGTGATCACGATTCTCTTGGTTTTTGAACCTCTCCTTAGGCCTTCCTCTTGTTTCCGCTGATAGTGAAGCATTTGATGATTCACATGTGCTTTTCCTTTGCATTTTCTCGCTTAGGAGAACACCCACAACATTATCAAACTTAAGAGTATTTGTGCGAGAGATAGAATTATTTACGAATACATTCATTTATGCTTGATCGAGTGTAAAATTTTAGCATTGCAATGTGCAATTTGTTGGAATTAGGGTTGCAGAGAAACACACACAGCTTGGAGAAGACGAAGGAAGCTAAAGGCACACAATGGAGAGTGTGTTACTTAGTGTGAAATGGAAAGATAGTTAGCCCTAGAGTGATGGGCGTATATACAATGCACGGGGGAAAAAACCTCCTAAACAGGGAAACGATGCCCCGGCGGTCCTAGTGTGTTCACACACATCACTACCACATGTATATGGTAACAAATCCCCCTGGAGTGATGCGGTGAACGAGAGCTGGCACATGAGTAAAGGGAAGTGCCATGCCCTGAGGACAGGATTAGTCCACAAAGGGGAGTAAGCCCAAAGCTTTGCGGAAAGCTTCAAGCTTCTCACGAGACAATGCCTTTGTGAAAAGATCTGCAAGGTTGTCCTGTGTTGGCACATAAGCCAAGCTGATCTCTCCTGCTGAGAGCCTCTCCCTGACATAGTGGTAATGCACCTCAATGTGCTTTGTGCGAGCATGAAAAATTGGGTTCCTCGCAACTGCCAATGCGCTCTGAATGTCAGTGTAGATAGTGTTGGCAGTGTCTTGTCCAACACCCAAGTTAGCCATAAGGCGTCTGAGCCATACACACTCAACCGTAGCTGTGAAGACTGCCCTGTACTCAGCCTCACAACTCGAAGTGGCCACAGTAGGTTGCTTCTTGCTCAACCATGATATACATGAACTGCCAAGCATGAAACAAAAACCACTTGTGGACACTCGCGTGTCAAAACAACCAACCCAATCTGAGTCCGAAAAAGCATGTAAGTCTGGCGGCAATGATCCCCCCTTGGGACAAAACAAGCCAAGATGTAAAGTGCCACTAAGGTAGCGGAAAATCCTCTTGACAGCCTGCCAATGCTTAGACCCTGGGCTATGCATAAATCTGCTGACCTGCGAGACTGCAAACTGAATATCTGGCCTCGTGTTGCATACATAAATGAGGCAGCCAACAGCAGTTTGGTAAAGAGTGACATCAGCAGGATCGCCAGCATCATGTAGACTCAACTTCAAACCTGTTTCCATGGGAGTGGCAATAGGTTTGCAATCCTCAAGTCCAAACTTACATAGCAATGTCTCTATGTAACTTTTCTGACACAAGGCAATACCACCATCACACTGCTTAAACTGTATACCCAAGTAATGATGCAACAGCCCCAAATCTTTCATCTTGAAAGTAGCATTCAAATCAGCCTTAAATTCAGCAATATGTCTCTCATTTGGTCCAGTGATCAGCAAATCATCAACATAAAGAACCACAATGAGAAATACATCATCCTCACGCTTTACATACAATGTGCTTTCTGTTGGACTGTTACGAAAGCCTCATTTAACCAAATGAGTGTCAGCTTTCTCATACCAAGCACGAGGAGATTGCTTCAACCCATACAAAGCCTTCTTACATTTGCACACTTTGTCCTCTTGTCCTTTTATGACAAAACCGCGAGGCTGCGTTACATAAACTTCCTCAAATATGTCACCATTCAAGAAAGCAGTAACAATGTCTGATTGATGTACATCCCAACCAAAATGAGCTGCCAATGCACATAGAAAACGCACAGTAGTCATACGACAAGTGGGAGCAAAAGTCTCTTCATAATCTATGCCTTTTTGTTGTGCATAACCCTTTGCAACAAGTCGAGCCTTATGGCGATCGATCTCACCATCCGGCTTGCGTTTCAACTTGTAAACCCACTTCGTACCAATGGCCTTTTTGCCAGGAGGCAAATCACATAAAGTCCATGTGTCATTCTCTATAAGTGCATCATATTCTGATTTCATGGCAGCAATCCAATTTTTTGAATTCTGTGCTTCATCAAAAGACAGAGGCTCCCAAAATATTTGTCGACCTGCGAACGCTCGCCAAAGCTCACTGAAATCGGAGAAAGTGAGCAGGCGTGTGCTGGAGCAGCTGGCGACTAAGCCCGGGAGGACGTGACCTGCTCTGATACCAATTGTTGGAATTAGGGTTGCAGAGAAACACACACAGCTTGGAGAAGACGAAGGAAGCTCAAGGCACACAATGGAGAGTGTGTTACTTACTGTGCAATGGAAAGATAGTTAGCCCTAGAGTGATGGGCGTATATACAATGCACGGGGGAAAAAACCTCCTAAAGAGGGAAAAAATGCCCCGGCGGTCCTAGTGTGTTCACACACATCACTACCACATGTATATGGTAACACAATTGATGTATTTTTTGCATACAATTTTGATCTAAATTTGGGTGTGTGTGCCAATCAGTGGCATGTACAATCCAATTTGCAAATAAATAATTGGTATTTTTACCAATTATGATGGTAAATCGGCCAAAAAATTGATGCGTGTATCACATAATTGGCTCAAAGATTGAGAAAGATAACTCAATTGGTGCTCAATTTTGAAGATTTTTTGTGTATTTTCCATGCTAATGATTGATCAACGTGATGAACATGGCAATGTCGCATTCATTTTTGCGTGTAATTGTGACTAAAAGTCGCTCATGACGAGCCATGTAAATGCCAAATAACAACCCAAATTGGGTTTGAATGATTGTGGACATTGAATATGAGAAACTCACAAGTTACAATGATTACAAATTGGGTTTGGAGTGGCCAAGGACAATTAGGTCACTCATCTTGTGAGCTTGCAATATTCAATTGATGAATTCAAAACCAATTATGTGCATGAATGCTTTCAACTCAAAGTGTGTGTCAAATGATCTTTTGGAGTAGTATTAGAAACAAATTGATGAGAATTTCCAGTATTTTGACAAAAATGCGGCTTAAATTCTCATTAGGTTGTTCATTGCATGATGTGTGTGCATATAAACCTTGTGCTTACAAAACTGCAATTGGATCAAGAGGAATGGAGAGATTTGGACATGGTATATGCATTAATTGAACTAGTACCACCAATTGATAGTGAATCGATTCGATTTTGAAATGGAAATCAAAATTGTATGCACACACAAATTCCAATCAAAGTGGGGTTTAGATGCCAAATTACATGTTGTTATTTATAATTTTTGGTTTAAATACTTAGAATATTACTCTTCTACGTGTGCAAAGAGAGCCAAGATTTTCCTTGAACTTGGGGGCTCAGGATGATTTAAGGAGACATTAATATTGACCTGTGACATTTACTCTTTAGATGAGCCTCTTTGCTAGACCACATGCACACATGCTTACCTTATGGGAACACCCCGTAAGAAAGTTTTTTTTTTAAAAGGGGAAAACACTAGCTTTAAACACTGATTCTCATCACACACACACACCCTTCTGAACCCTGCAACGCGCGCTACCTGCTAACTGGCCTGCCGATTATGGCGCATCAAGGCCCTCATGCCTACACTCTCTCTCTCTCTCTCTCTGGATCGTTCTTTGTCGTTGTCTCGGCATGGCCCACTGCAAGCAAAGATGACGCATGGCTCTGAGCTCATACACACAGCCAGCCATTTTTGTTCCTAAGTCACTACTTGCTCTGTTTTATCCTCTATTTGGCACTTTGCAGCTCATCCCTCTGATGGCGTTGATAGATGACCGCCATTTGTCTTGACTCTCAATTGCCTCTCTTCTCGGCCACTTGCCAGTCCGCTTGCAGCTTGCTGTAATTGATGCTGCAAATTTCACACAGAAGACCATGGGGGCTGCTGTTGGTGCGCTGATATGCTTGCACCGGCCTTGCCTAACCACATTGATCCACGCTCTCAATCCCCACCTCTGCTGCCAATTTAGCAACACCTACGATGCTGGTTAGCGTACTCCAACACACACACCTCGACTCTTGAGTCCTCAGCTCTGTCCTGCTCTGCTGCCTGAGTCAATCTCTCTCTCTCTCTCTCTCTCTCTCTCTCTCTCTCTCTAGCATCGACCCCACACCTGCCTTGACCAGTGGACGTCGAGTCAACACACACACACTCACTCACTCACTAAAATTTCTACCTCATCAACCGCACAGAGAGGTGCCTGCTTGCCTGGGCCCCATGTACCCTGCATTGACCGGCATTTGCTTGCCTCCTGCTTTCCACACTCCTCAAACGTGCTCTCCTCCATCTCTCGTGCTCTTGAATACGAAAGACCTTGTAAGCACTAAAATTGAGAGTTTTTGAATGGCCATGAAGTATCCTATTGGGTTGTGATTGAGCATAACATTTTTAGTGCTTGTATTGAATGATTCGGCACTAACAATTGAGCTTCTTTTGAAGGGTTGTGGGCAACAAGAACTTTCATTGATCCAAGAAGGGGTCATCATTGCAAAATATTGCAAAATTTGGCTATTGAGAGCCATTCACTTTTTCATCAAAAGTTACAGCCATCTCTAACTCATAGATTGCTCTTAAATTGTAAAACTTCATGTGAGCTAGTTGTTAGCCAACTTTTTTGGAGAGCTTTAGAAATGTAAATTTGGCTTTCAAGAGCCACTTCAAATTCATTCAAAAATTGCATTATTTCTAGCCCATGGCTTGTTTTAAATCTTCAATTGAGCTAGAAATTGATCAACTTTTGAATCATGCATAAGAGACTTCCAAATTGCAAAATTTGCTTTTGTAAAAGAAATTGATTTTCACCGAACGAAGTTGACTCACATTGATGTGAAAGTCATTTAGGTGTTCTGCAACTGAACCATTCTCTGCCATCTTTAGATTGAACAAGCACTTCATGAGAAATACCTTATTAGATGCCGATGGTTTCTCGTAGAAGTTGTCAAGTGACTTCCTCAAGTCCTTCGTTGTCTTCATCTCCAAACTGTTGAAAGCCACCGTTGAAGCAACCAAGCTTAATCGAATTGTTCCTAGTGCACTTCAAACAAGGAAAATTCATGCTTCATCAGTCATCATTGCAGGCTTCATTGCAAGACCACCTCGTAGAAAATAAAGGTCCTCCTTGTAGAGTTAGTCTTCAATCTGCATCTTACAGTGTTGGTAGTTCCAGCTGTTAAACTTCTTGATCTTGAGCTTCCCTTCCTCTGCCATTACTCCCACTCAAATTCAAGGAATCCTTTCCTTGAGATAATTTAGCTAACGAGCAAACATTGCCCTGATACCATTTGTTAGGAAATATGACGTAGCTAAGTAGATGAATGAGTAGTTACTTAACGGAGAGAGACAAATTTTCACACACACGAGAGAGAGAGAGAGAGAGAGAGAGAGAGAGCACATGATATACATGGTTAACCCAATGTGGGCTACATCCACGGCAAAGCAACCACTCAATGGCTTTAGTACTTCAAACAAGAAGTATTTACAAATGGATTGTACCCTTAATAGAGCTCCGACCTTGCTTCACTCTCACCACCTCACACCAACCTTGTTGCATCAACTTCACACTACAAAATGTGTGTAGAGATGGCCTCCTTTTATAGGCCAAACGAGCTACCCTCTTTCATGAGAGGTAACCGTGTGTAGCCACCCTTGTGTAGACAAGTCCAAATGGACCCTCCAATCCTCCCATGTGTGATCATCCTTGAGAAGACAAGTCCGCCTTTGAAATTGGCCACTAGCCATTGACTTTCGACTACCAGTCATAGGCCATTGACTACCGGCCAAACAACCGACCATTTTTCGATCACATTTCGGCCCGGCCATAATATTCGGGAGAGTGATTTTTCTTCATGCACGATGGATTCTTCTCATAATGGAGGCCTTACAAATGTGGGTTTCTAATACAAAACATCACAAGGGGTAAATCAGGCTCCATACTTAACAACTCCCACCTTCTCATTTCTGTTCTGACGTTTTCAAGGACCCAATGATATCTTTGTTTGTGAGTTACATCCAGCCCCAAGGGGGCTCCTAAGTGCTTGAAGATATTCCCTTTTGATACAATCTCCCTTGTCTTGTCAGAAGAGTCAAAAGACCTATCATCATTGTCTCTATGCATATATGTATCATAACCTTTAGAAATACTTCCACTTTAGAGAGCTAAATTCTTATTGGTTCTTTAATTTAGTGTTTTGAAATTAATTAAACGAGATTTACTCTAGCTGAATTCTCATTGGCCCACCTCCAAGCCCATCCAATAGGAACTGAGTACACCTTGTGGGCATTTGGGCTAGGGAGCTGACATGTGTCCCTCATTCTCTTTGTGTAAAGGGAGCTTGTGTGTGTGTGTGTGTGTGTGTGTGTGTGTGTGAGTTTCTCTCTCATCTCCTACTTCTAGGGCTCACCCCCACCTATGTAGGGATGGTTGAAGACTTTTGGGACACACACTAAGCATCCAATTTCCCTAGGCTTTTTACCTTTGGACAAAACCTTTGAATTTTGGAAACTTAGCATTTTGGAAGTCTTAAAGGGCTGAACCTTAGGGTCTTTTAATCCCATTGGTGCACATTGCTCTTTTGTAGATGGCCCCCCTTTTGGATCCCTATTTTGCCTCCTTTGGATCCCTACTGTGGTTGGTCTGCTAGCTTAACCAATATTCTAGCTTTTTCTCCCCTGGCACTTCTCCATATTAAATGATCAGTTTAACATGAGAAAATCATTTAGGATAATTAGATATTGATTATTATGACATTACCTCTCTCTTGAAATCATAGTCGTCTTTGACTATGGGGTAGCGAAGATAAAGCATATTCATTAGTCCTTTTTCCTAGCGGGTAGAGGATCCCTATGTTACCCTAGGACATCGTTCCAGAATGGATGACTAGTCCATTTGGTGTTTGAGAGCCTAAGTTGCTGCAAGCATTTTTGTGCATTAGTCCTATCAATCTTCCATAGTAGAGTGACAAGATCTACTTGGTGTTTGGGAGACATCGTCTCCGCAAACTTGATCTAAGTATGCATACTACTTCATTTTTGTGCACAATAAAGAAAAAGAGAGTCTTATGAGACAAAAATGTTGTTCATTTTTAACATTTGTACATTTGCTTGCTCTAGGGAAGCATTGTAAGCATTGACAAGGTTTAGGTTATTCTTTGATTCTATGCCTTTCATCCATCTAGCATCTTCAAAAGGATAATTCTTAAACTTAATAAGATATTGTCGGATAGTTTTACCACCTCTTAGTACCTTGTCTTCATGTCGGAGAATGTACTCGGGCTACAGTACCTCTTCTTGGTCCTGGATCTACGGTGGGTCTTCAATAGTTGGTTCTTGAGGTGGCTCTCCTTTGTAAGGCTTTAGTAGGGTCACATGGAAAGAATTTTGTATGAGCCAATGGTTGGGCAACTTGAGCTGATAGGCCATCTCATTGATTGGCCTAAGAATTTGGAAGGGACCATAGTACCTTTTTGCTAACTTAGCATAGTATTTTTGGTGTCCCGTAGGATTCTTGCCCGTCATGTGCCTGAATCGAGCCTTGGGAAAATTGAGTAAGACCCAATCATTTTCTTTAAAGGCTTGGGCTCTTCTGTGCTTGTCAACAGACAATAGCCTTTTGCCTTTGCTGTGAGATAGAGATAGCATCCTTAATCTTTTGGAAATATTCTTGTAGGTCTCAGCTATACTCATCTGCAGCGAAGATCTTCCCGTGTACCTTAAGTAGCAAGGGACTTTTTGATCTTCCCTCAATTACCTCAAAAAGTGTTGGAACCTGAGGCTATGGGGGATGCAGCCTAAGGGCCATGGCGTGGTGGTGAGCACAGCAAAAGGTGAGAGAGAGAGAGAGAGAGAGAGAGAGAGAGAGAGATCTCGACACAACTTGAAGCAAAAGAACACGCTATACTAATTTTTATTAATGGAATCCTTTACATAGCCTTTGGAAGATGATGTCTACCTCACCTTTTTCCACATGCAAACTCAACTAACTAATGGTCTATACCTGCATGCCTTGAGACTTGTTCTCACAGGCTGACCAATAAGGGCTTGAACCCAACAATCCCCCCCTCAAGCCCGAACTGGACAAGCAACTCATGATACCTCGAGTTTTTGGTATACTCGTCAACAGTGAGTTTTAGGTTTTCTCACAACCAAGGATTTTTGGTTTATCCATAACCTGGTGCTAGGTCAGTAACCCCCCCTTGAACAGATAGGGTGTAGGTCAAAACATTAGCTACCAAAAGTATTGGAGTTTTTGGTTCACTGCCAAACCTTGGGTTTAAGGTGTACCCAGTAACCTCATGAGAAGCGGTAAAAAAATAGTCTGAGAACTGATAAAATGGGAGGTCTTACCATTTATGGATGGCAGTGTCTATATCCCGTACAAATTTTGGCATGACAATAATTGACAAACAGACAAAAGCATAACAATTTATGATAACATAAAGAAATGTGAGGACATGAATTTTGACTAGAACCATTGGACTGAGGAAATGTTGAAGAATATTGCCAAAAAAAAAAGCCCAAAATAGGATGAAAGAAACCGATCCGAACTTGCTTCTTTTGTGACTCTTTTTCTGTGTGACTGCTTTCTTTCCCTTTTGTGCCGATTCTTATAGTTACTCTTGGGATGATGATGATGATGGATGATGCCGCCTGCGATTTTGGCTACTTGTATGCGATGTGCAAGTACATGGTGGATCATAAACATCTGCAGCACAAATAACATGCTTCTCGGCCGGTGTCCCAAGGCCATACTTTTCAAAACCACCTCGTAATGCTGAAATCTTTGTGTGCACTTGGAGTTTGTTGTAATTGCGGACTGCTGGACTGCGGGGTGTGAACACCTTCTTGCTATAAGGGTTAAATTTAGGTTGGCCACTATTATTAGATAGTGTGAACACAACAAAAAAACAACGAGTTGTCTGCAGCAGCCGAATAGGCGATGGCGATCAAGGCTAGTTTACTCACAGCGGGATGAGGAGGCCGAATTAGGAGAAGCCGAGGTGTCAAGAAATGCTGCTCAGGCCAGGGCGCTCCTGTTGACAGTATTTGTGCTTGGTATGCTGCAGGTCGTTCACTGGTTCCCCCTTCTGCAAGCAGTCGTACCCTGGATTTGTCAATTTTGTGTGATTTGTGAATTTTGGATTTTTTATGGTTAATCTTTAGCTATTTTATGGATTTTTTAAAATTTTTATTGCTAGAAAAGGCAGGGAGCTCTTCAACAGGTACGGATAAGTCTCAAAGTGATAGTAGCTTGTAAAAAACAAGTTTTGTCAAGTTTAAGCTAAATTACAGAAAAGAATGATGCTTGGATTTTAAATCCAGAATGGTCCAAGCGCTAAATGAATGGATATTGGGCATAAAATTTAGTATTTGTGACTTGTTGGTCTTCTAGTAGAGGAGGTTAGAGTAATCGTGAGGTTTAATCAGGAAGTGAATCAGTTCCCCGGTATTTGTTCTAGAACCTCTTCTTACAAGCCTCATCTATATGTATTCTATAACGGCAGAGAGAGTGCACTTTACACGTGTCAAGAACTGTGAAATGAAGGCTACAGTCCAAAAAGCCTGTGCGTACAATAAAGAGGGAGAGAGAAAGACAGAGAGAGAGAGAGAGAGAGAGAGAGAGAGAGAGAGAGAGAGAGAGAGAGACTATCGGAGCTTGACACACATGCATGCTGCACACATCCAACTTTGAGAAGAGCTCATATTATTAGGAAAAATGTGGACTCTCCTTGGGCCATATAGGATTAAGGTTAATTAGGCTCCAGCCAATAGGAAGAGAGCAATGTATATAAGTCTAGAACCTAAAAAAGTAGAGGGAATAATAGGATTTCCCACTCATTTATTGTTTTGTATCCTAGAGGGAGGTGGATGGGTAAAAGGGGAGGGGGAAAGGGGCGGGGGGGGAGTGGTGGGTCCACAGATACGTTTTTGCAAAAACCCTAAAATTTCAAAATTTTCAAAAAAAACTTAAATTCAAAATATTCCATCCAAAAATCCCACCAAACCTACCCTATGATCAAAAAGTCATTTTCTCACTCTAGAACCTCTTTCCCAAGACTCCCTTCCTCCATAGCCCCTTTCCATAACACATAGCTCCCACTCTCTCTCTAAAATCTTACACCTTCCTCAAGCTCTCCATTGCAACTTTAAGCTCCACTCTCTCTCTAAACTCTGTCTCCCTCCTCCTTCCTCAAGCTCTCCATTGCAACTTTAAGCTCCCACTCTCTCTCTAAACTCTGTCTCCCTCCTCCTTCCCCAAGCTCTCCATTGCAATTTCAAGCTCCCACTTAAGCATACATGGCCAACAATTGTCAAATAGATGCCCTAAACCCATCATTCAAAGTATGGTTCTCCACAACTCGAAGAATGAGGAGCAACAATGGGAACCTTAGGTTTTTCAAGAAGGTGCGTGGGTCTACATGCAACCTTCCTCAATCGATCCCCATCGTGTTCGTGAAAGAACAAACGTTGATCTCCATTGGAAGGGAAGACTAATAGGCTTCAAGCAAGTAAGAGACAAGGGTACGGTGGCAATCGTTCAACATGTCTTCATGTTTGGACACATGCGTTTATGAGGGATCACCAACCCAAGGGATTTTCCTTGTAATTGTATGTCCCTTGCACTTCAATGGTTTTGGTGGTAAAAAAAATTAGACTTTTTACATCTCACGGATTGTTTTGTTTCTATGTAGATGTTTTTCCTTCTAGCCTTGTGGAGGAGCAACCGCTCTCGTGCCTTTCAGGCACATTTACGGCCATCTTGGGGATATTCTCTTTCCCAACACAACTTCATCAAACCTTGCACGAAAAAGGGTGTTCTTCTACACCCACAAGTACATTATACCTACTAATGAGCAAGGCTACGGAGAGCTACAACCTTTGGAGGCTACAACCTTGCGTAGCATGGAGTGGACAAAGCTAGATGCATTCACTGTAATGTCTTTGAAAGCTAAGATTGTAGCTGATGTGAGAGCATCATTAAAATTTGAAAAAGCCTAGCGTTCCGTTGGGCTTGGATGGTGTTGTCCTGCTCATGTCTTCGCTAGCATATTCGGATCTTTGCCTTTCCATCATACAAACACTATGTATGTTTGCAAAGATCGACATTATGATACATTGGAAGCCATCCTTGGTGAGAAGTGGGGGTATCTTGAAGGACTTCACAACGGAGATCGCTTTCTATGTCAGGTTGGAAGTTTCGGCATTGCTATCCGTTTCATCAAGGTGCGCTCCACCCTTTATGTGCGGTACTTGTATGAAAGATGGATGTGCAAGCTTGGTGAATGGATTCCATTGCAATCCACCGATGCTACAATTGAGGTATTTTGGCAATGCACATTATCTTAAAGTTGTAGTGATGTGTTTTTAGTGTTAAATGATTGTAATTTAATTTAAAAGTTTTTTATAACTTCTTGTTATTTGTCTTACTGTATGAAAATTGTTTAATATTTTAATTATTGTTATTAATATTGGAGGGGGGGGAGGGGCGCGCTATATAAAGCCTCCTAAACCCTACCATTTTCACAATTCACCTACATAGCCTGTTCACACTCTCATTTGAGCTCTAGCACTCTTTGCAATCCTACCTTAGCAGCTACCATCATGGCATCCTCCTCCACCCCTCCCGAAGCCACGGCGTTACAACGCTTCCAAGCGTTTTTATAAACAACTAAGTGGCAAGATTGTGACGATCTCCACAATTTCTTCACCCAATTCCCTGATGTAAACGCAACTATTCACCTAAACATCCAATCTTTTCATCCTATCTTGGCATTTTTTGAAATCTACATTGACAAGTATGTTGTACCAATTGTCGTACAAGAGGAATTGTGGATTCCATGCGATTTGCTTCGCTACATACACAAAGGCGATCGGCCTTTCACTCAACGGCTTCAGCGATTTTGTGTAATTGCGAGTGAGGCAGGTCAGTACATTGAAGATTCACGTTTGAGAAAGAAGAAGGTCGGCACCCAGTTTTTAAGTCGCTTGGCGACTTTTGTGTTTCTTCTTGCGGAGGAGCCTTAAAGATCTGAGGTGAGTTTGCCTCATTTGCGCCTTGGGGTTGTCATCAAGGACACAAAGTAGCCCATTACAGCGCCCTGGGATGCAAGCAAAGAGGGAAATATTCTTGCCCTGACCTACCCAGGAGGTGTCATGGATGCCGCAAAATCCATGAGTGATGAGGGTGCAGAAGCATCCTTTAAGCCCGCTGCAGATGCGCCAGAGGAGAAATTAACTCCGGAGGTTTTTTTTGAACACCTCTCCCCAATTGTCATAAATGGGGAGGAATATTTATTTTTACATGATCTTGAAAAACTTTTGACATCCGCATGGATGAGTTCCTGTCCATCCTCTATGCCACTGTAGAGTCCTCTGCCATTGACCCCTACTCCGATCCACTGGATCGAAGCCTCCTACCTCTTGGAGAGAGTGTGGTAGATACAATGGAGTTGGCAATGGTGGCGGTGGCAGATGCACCGCACTTATCTGTGTCGGAGGATAAGTTTGTAGCTACATGCGCATAGCTTGAAGACCAACGCACTCCTATGCCTCTTCATATGGATGATCTTGAGAGTGTCGTTATGGCTCCCAATTCATCTATTTCTCTTGATAGAAAAGGCATAAACGATGAGGATGACGAAAAACAAGAGGTATCAATTAATTTTTGTTTTGTGATTACATTAATTTTCATTGTTGCATTCAGAAATCTTATTTACCTATTGATTTCTTTGTAGAATGTTGTGGAGCTGGATGAGCATGCAGATCGGGGAGGAGATGGTAGGCGCCAAGCTTTTGGATGGCAGTCATCCCTTGCAAATTACCTTGGCAAGCTCCCCCAGGATGGATTTGCGATAATCCACAAGGAGTACACTCCTTGTGGTCAATTTTTGGGTGTCAATGATGAAAGCAATGAGCCGCATCCTATGCCTATCAACCATATCTCAAGCCTCCCAAGTCATTTATCTTGTAAATAAATCTCTGGTCAGTGCTGCATTTGCGACACACATTCGTGGTCGTGTACTTTGTAACGTGGCCTTAAGCCAAGCTGTAGGTCTAATCAATGTGGAACAAATTGCCTGGGATGTGCCACACAAACAACCTCCCTGTGCCCAAGAGCGACAAGAAAACATTGCTCGCCATATCTTAGATGGCTCAAGCACTCAATAGCTCCATATATCTTGTAATTAAATCTTTCAAATTTGTTATGGTATATATCACATCTTTGTACTTTGCTATTTCTAATTTTGAATGGGACTTGATTTTAATTGTGTGAAATTCTGTATTGAGTTTATGGTACAATAGACAGTAGGTGATTGGTTCTATATTGTGGTATGATTGTGCAATTCTCTGAACCAAAATCAAGAGTTTTTTTTTCATATAAATAACACCAAAAAGGCATAATATCATTGCATTTTTATAAACCTAGCCTAAAGAAGGTAAAGAAAAGCTGTCTGGGGGCCTACTGCAGAGGCGCACGAGAAGGCAAAAGTAGCAATTACTTTTTCCTTCTCGCGCGCCTCTGCGGCCGGCGGCCCCCAGACAACTTTTTTTTACCTTCTTTAGGCTAGGTTTATAAAAATGCACTAATATTATGCCTCTTTTGTATTTCAATTAACCACAATCGGTTGACAGCTCTTGTAATCAACTTCTATTGACATGTCTCTCTCTCTCTCTCTCTCTCTCTCTCTCTCTCTCTCTCTCTCTCTCTCTCTCTCTCTCTCTCTCTCTCTCTCTCTACTTAGTTCTACTCATATCACTTTTTTTTTTCCGAGAAAAAGATCCTTCTATTAGTTAATGAAAGCTGCCCATAGGGCTACATCCACCTCTGCAAGAGAGGGCTACAACAAACATGATGGGGAGACTCTCCCAATGAAAAAACAGCATATATACAATGGGGCTAAATCAAGAGATGGGAGGAGGGAAAAGCCACACAGGTGGACAGTAGTGCCATCTGAGCACCCCCTGGACCATGGAGTAAAACGGCCCAGGGCGCCAGAGACGAAGGAAAGCCTCGCGGCGCTCTCGCATGCGGTCGGAGCTGCCCTGTAGTCCCTCAAGCTGTCCTCTGAGAGTATAAATCAGCTCTAGCCAAAAGTCACGAACAGTCTCTGCTGGTGGTACAAGGCGAGCCTCAAAGATGCGGAAACAACGGGCCCGCCAGATGAACCAGAGAGCTGGGCCGCTGATGAGCTCCCAACACTCCGCTCTCTCACTGCTCCACTCCTATGGAGTAAGGTCTGCAGCAGGCTGGAGTGTAGGTCGACCCCCCTGTATCACTATCATCTTGCTGGTGGAAGATAGCTCAAACTGAAGTGCCGGGCCCGTGAGGGTGGACCAAGCCGCCGCCCCTCAAGTGTACTGTCGAGCCGTGGAGAGGGTAGGCATCAGCCGAAGAACTCGTAGCCACACCTGCTGGGCCGAGGGACAGTCCCAAAGACAGTGTCGCTGACTCTCCACCAACTGGTCACAGGCTGTGCATGCGGTCGAGAGACCACCATGTACAAGCCAGCTCCCTACTGTTGTGGGTCTGTGTGCAACCAACCACTAGAACAAGGTGACGTGCCTCGGCTGTCTGGAGTCCCACAGCCTCTGCCAAAAAGCTGCCAAGAACTCAACTGTGAGACCCTCCTCCTGCTAATGACGTGCTGCAGCGGGGCGGGCCTCTCTCTGTGCTGCAAGTATATGACGTCCAAGCCGAACAGTGTACTGAAAGAAAGGGACTCCTGGGCGGTCTACAAAAGAGAATGGGTCCCTCCATAGCCACTCACCAGGATCCCACTGTACTCGTTCCAGTGGACAGCACTCCCAAGCCCATAGCCTCCAGTGTCCTGTCTCAAGAGCAGATGGGTCAGGGTCTATGACGCAAGTCCTCCCACAGATGCCCACAACTCGGATCCTCTGGAAACAACACTCTGCTACCTGCGGGGCCTCTACTGCAACTCTCTGTAATCGTCCCCCACCTTGAAGCTCGAAGAACAGGGTTGGGACAGTCTCTGAGCAAGCCCTGCTACCTGCGGGGCCTCTACTGCAACTCTCTGTAATCGTCCCCCACCCTGAAGCTCGAAGAACAGGGCTGGGACAGTCTCTGAGCAAGCCCTGACTGAAATGAGAACCTCCAGTCGTGTGAAGGCTCCCATCCACCGGGGTGCTACTGGCTCGAGAGGCGTGAGCAAATCAGCTGGAACTGACTCTGAGATGTCCTGACACATGCTCTGAACCCCTCTCATGCCCTGTAGCTGGACAACCTGCACCTCCTCTAACAAACCTGTGAACTCTAGCCAGTCACCTAGAGAGCGCGCTGGACCTGCTGCCATGGGACCCCAAGAAACATGAGGCCTACTCCCAACCAAGTGGCCTCTCTGAGTGCTAACCATGGGGTTCCAGATGAGGGGTTTCCGTAGGCGCTCCTCCGTGCACGTCGGCTGCCGCTGCTCTAGGCCACGCCGCAATAGCTCCCAAGACTGAAGCAAACTCACAGCGAATCGGTCCTCCAGTCTCCTGCTCAAACCAACTCGGCGCAGCTCTGTAAAGATCCATCTGGTCGAAGGTTCAAGGGCCTCCTTCCTGAGGCACCCTGGCACGAAGCCTCTTCAACAAGAACTCCTTCCAGGGCTCCTCGCCTGGAAGAAGTCCTCTGACGACGAACTTCCCAAGAAGGGCTCTGCTCTGCTGTGCTGGATCAATGATCCCAAGCCCTCCCTGAGAACAAGGAAGTGTGATGACCGACCAAGCCACCTTGGCTCGGGCAATCTGAGTGTCGCGACCAGACCAAAGGAAGTTCCTTATCAGCCTCTCTACCTGGCTGATGCAAGAACTCGAGAAGATCCAACAAGAAGTGATGTACCACATAGTCGCCAACAACACCTGGTTGGCAACTACTACTCTACCAGCCAGCGAAAGTCGTGCTGAGCTCCAATGTAACAGCTTTCTCCTGATGGACAGGAGAAGAGAAGCAATCTGCTGCTTGGGGGACAAATCCAAACCAACCTGACAACCCAAGTACCGAACTACAGTCCCTGGAGGAATCCACCTGAAACCCTCTCCTGGCATCCAATCTGGCACAGGAGCACTACCAACTGAGAGAGCCACTGTCTTTCTCCAGTTGATCAGTGCGCCCGATGCACAGCAGAAGGTCTCCAAAGCCTGCCCACATCTGTGTAAATTGGCCTCCTGGCCCTCTAAGTACAAGGCTGAGTCGTCGGCAAACTCAGCGTCCAGAAGCTCATCTCCCCGTATAGGGAGTGCTAAGCCCCTCAAACCAACCTGCTGTGACACCAAAAATCTGCTCATCGCCTCCGCATAGAACAGAAAGAGAAAGGGGGCAAGAGGACAACCCTGTCTGACCGATCGTGTGAGCATGAAGCGCTCACCTCTACCTCTTGCCAAAAGCACCTGACTGTGGGCCTGTCTGTACAAAGCTGACACCCCTCTGATCCAAGCCTCTGAGAAGCCCATCCTGCGTAGCGTGCCCTCTAGAAAGTCCCAGTCAACTCTGTCGTATGCCTTCTCAGAATCGAGAAGAAGAATCAAAAGGTCCTCCCCACGGAGCCGTGCAAGGGCAGAAGCCTCCCAAAAAGTGAAGATGTTGTCAAGGATACTGCGTTCCTTGACAAAACCTGTCTGAGTCCCATGTATAAGGCTCTCCAAAAGTGGCTGAATCCTCAAACTCAGAGCCTTGGCAAGAATTTTGTAGGCTGAGTTGAGAATGGTGATGGGACGCCACTGTCGAATCTCATCCAAGGAGCCACCCTCCTTTGGAATGAGGTAAATCAGGCCCTCACTCATGCTATCCGGCATCACTCCTGTGTGCAAAATGTACTGAAAGGCACTACAAAGATCTGGGCCAAGCAGGTCCCAGTACTCCAAGAAGAAGCTGAAAGTCAGCCCATCCTCACCTGGACAGCTACCACGAGGGAGGGCCCTAAGAGCCGTGTGCAGCTCCTCAAGCTGAAGAGGTAACTCAAGCCTCTGCCGCATCTCCTCAGTCACAAGACAAGGCATCTGTGCCCAAACCTGCTCCCTGCATGCATCCTGTCTCTCTAACTCGGGCTCAGCCGACAGTAGCTCATGGTAAAAGTCAGTAGCAACTGCACGCATATCCTCTGGCTCGCAAACAACTGACCCATCGGGTCTCCTCAACTGATTGACCTTGGCATGGGAGTGCCGAGGTCCCACTGTCTCAAAAAAAACACCTGTCACTCTGTCACCCACCTGAGTCCACTGAGATGCCTGTCGGTGGAAGGCAAACTCATGGCGCCTCTCCTCTGTGCAAGCAAGCTCCTGACGAGCCTGCTGTAGCTGCTCCTCCAACCATGGACCGTCTTGATGCTGCTCCTGCATCCTCTGTAGTGAAGCAATGCCTCGTCTGAGATGCTGTTCCTCCTCTCTCGCTGCAGCCCGTCGAGCGAAAGACTCCTGGAGAAAGAAGTGGCTGAGATGAGCTAGGCCTGAGGCCACTCTGTCTGCAGGTGGAGCCTGGTTGTCCATGCCCTCTGTCCATAGAGCCTCGACCCTCTCTCTGAGTGCTGAGTCCAACAAGACCCGCTCTGGGATGCGAAGCATCGTGCTCCCACTCCTCTGCCTGTCTGCCACTGTGAGGATCACTGGTGCATGGTCCGAGAAGCATGTCCCTGCCAGGATGCCCACTGATCCCCCCAAGTCACTGAAGTGGTCACTAGTGTAGAAGCGATCTATGCGCGATAGATTCACTCCTCCCACTCTGCGGTCCGATCTAGAGAAGGCAAGACTCTCTGGAGGCCTCACAAAGCCAGAATGCTGCCATGTATCCGAGACCCTCAACGTCATACAAAACCTCTCCCAAGCTGCTAACTCGACTCCATGAAAAGTAGCATGGCTGCCTCCGATTCTGTCAGAAGGGTCCTCCAACATGTTGAAGTCCCCTCCTACACACCACTGGTCAACCTGTGGCAAAGACTCAACAATCTGTGACCAAAACTCTGCACGAGCACTCGCCACATTGGTCGCATAGATGTTCAGGAAACCCACAAGGCTACCCTGAACCTGCATAGTAATCCACTGAGCCTTGCCTGGTACAATAATCCCTCTGCCCACAATGGCCTGCAGTAATGAGTCCGCAATAGTCATACATACCCCACCCTGGATGCCTCCAGGTCCAAAAGCAGCTGACCAAAAGGTATCATAGCGTCCACGCAAGATCTGACCACATCGCCGAATGCGGCTCTCAGACAAATGGTGCTCCTGAAGCATAAGGAGATCAATCTCTCCTCCCACAAGGCATCGCTGAAGCTCCTGACGCAATCGGCCCCGCTGTCGCTGAAACTGGGGCCCACCGAGTCCCTGCACGTTTCACGAGACGATCCTCATGGGGAGCGAGAGAGAAAAGATGCTACCGCAGCAGCAAGACGAGCTATCTTCGAAGCAGGCTTGGATGGGGAGTAATCCGCATCCGAGCGTCCTCTAGAGAGGCGAGACTGCAGTGAGTGCCTGGTCCAGGCCCAAGTAGAGCGAGCCGTGCGTATAGCAACCTCCTCTGTCCAGGAGTCCTCATGAATGAATACATAGCAAGGCAAACACTGCGTATCAGCAAAAAAGTACACCACAATGTGTCTACATCCTGCTGAGTCTAGGGTTGTCACCGCAAACTTGGCCAGTGGCCACAAAGACTGCAGCAAATCTGTAACGCCAAGTTCTCCCATGTGGTGAGAGAACTCGAGAACCTGTGTATGCAACCATCCCACCACTGAGTCGAGGGACCACTCTGTCTCAGTCCTGCCACAGAGGGGGAAGGAGAAACCAACTGCTGAGTCCAAGGCCTCTGTCCCCCTAGCGGTGAGGAACAAAGCGTGGACTCTGAAGCAGGCTGCCTCGTGGTCTGCTGCGGAATCGCCAAGAAAATGAGTAAACCCGTAATCGAAGAAATCCCAGCGGCGTCGGAGGTCAAAGCTCGTCAAACCACGAGGGATAGCTACAAGAGGAGATGTCTGAATCTGCAGTGGGGGCCGCATGAAGGGCTGACCCTCTCTCGCTAGGCGACTCGTGGCGAAGGCGCTGCCAATAGATCTCCTGGCCGCCGGCAAGGGTCCAGTATCCTGAGCCGACTGTGGTACTGAAGCAGGAGGAGGGGGAGAAGGGGTTGGGGGGGCGGGGGAGAGGAGAAGCGGGGTGGGGCGGCAGAGACATGGGGGGGGCGAGGTGGGGAGTGAGCGGTAGCAGAGGGCGGGGGAGGGCATGAGGAGGAGGAGGGGAGATCGGAAGGCGGAGCGGCTAGCGAGGGTGAAGCGGAGGTGGAGGCTGGCGTAGGGGGCTCCTCCTGCTCAAGAGGACCAAAGCGGTTCCTCGTGGGAACCCACTGCTGCTGAGTAGGCACCTGGGGGCCACTCTGAGTGCCAGGCTGTCGCTGTGGCCCCTGGCGTCGATGGCCACGAGCCTGCTGCCACCCCTCCTCCGTTGGAGCCCCAGGCTCGGAGGGTGGCGCTGAATCAGTGCTCTGTGTCGCTGGCTGTGGCTGCGGCCCAGCCTTGGCAGGCTGGGGCTGAGGCTGGGGTGCGGGTCGTGGTCTCCTCCGTGGACAGGCCTTCGCTAGGTGGCCCATCTGTCTGCAAATGAAACACTGGTTCGGGAGACCCGAGTACTCCACACTCTGTCTAAACCAACCCCCACTCACCCGAGGCAGAAGGATGAACTTCGGGAGCGTGTGGGTATCTCTGACCAAAACTCGAACTGAAGGGATGCCAGCCGCCTTGGCAGCTACTGATGCTGCCGTACGAGGTGTCTCCAGGACAGTTCCGATGGCGGAGCCAATCCTGGAGAGAAGTGGAAGGTACTCCCTCCGTAAACCCGGAAAGCAAACTGAGATGGGGATGTCCGCCTCCTCTACTAGCACATCCGAAGACGGGTCAAAACCATGTCGCCATTGTCGAAAGTGGGCGTGTGCTGCTCGGATGGCCAATGGACTCATAGCACTTGTCAATGGAAGAAAATCTACGAACGAGTACGCCAAGCACTTGTCCGAAGAGAAAGCGTTGCCGAGCCAGGTGCAGAAGACCTTCGGGAGCAAAGAAGACGGGGGGGGGGATGGGGGGACGGCGAGGGGGAAGTGGGCAGCCAGGAAATGTGCGGGTGCACAAGCGGCAGCAAGCGGGGGGATGGGGTGGGGATGGTAACGCGAGAGGAGGGCAACGAGCAGCCTTTGGGGCAGCGCGAAAGCAGGGGGGGCAGTGGGCGGGCGGCAGCGCGGAGGGGCAGCGGGTGGGGGAGGGGGGGGGGGGGGGGGGGGGGGGGAGAGGGTAGCGATGGCGCAGCAAGGGGGGGGCGAGCAGCAGTAGCGAGCACTTCTCTTGAAGTCCAAAAATCGAACTCTTTCAGCTACTCATATCACTTATAAACACAAATGTTCAGTCCGATGGAAAAGAAATCACTAAAGCCACGACTCGTTATATTTGAAAAAGATATCTTTACATTGCCAAAATTGCATAATAGTCAAATTCAGTCTCTCTCTCCTCTGAGTCGACGCGCAAGAGCTATATTCTTGGGCATTATTGTCACCCGTTTTGCATGAATAGCACACAAGTTAGTGTCTTCAAAAAGAGAAATTAGTTGATATTCTGTCGCTTCCTGCAGACTTCTACGGCGATACCTTGAACTCGAAACGCCATTCGATAACTTTGCATGATCTCTTTCACCAAACGTGCGAATGGTGCCTTGTGGATGAGAAGGTCTAAAGTCTTTTGATAGTGACGAATCTCTTGCAAGGCCTTTGAAATGCGTTGCTTCACAGCAGGAGCCCGTTGTTGAGGGATAGTAGGATATGGGACATGGGCCGTGCGAGAGCGAACCTTGAAAAACTTTTTCTTTCTACGAGAGGGCTTGCGAGGAGGAGCTTGCGCATCTTCAAGGCCACGATGTGCTCCGACTGGCTCTTCAACTCCACCCCGCGCTCCAACTGGCTCGTCTTCTACATCATCAAAATCCTCTTCATTTAGTAACCCATGATCACGTCTAGGCTAATCTGACGGTAGAGCTCCGAAGCCACGTGGCAATGTCTTCCCATCCAGGACTTGATGATTGCTTGGGATCTCTTGTCCGCTCCATGGTGGTCTTTGTGCTTCATTGTCCGTCTTGGTTTCAGTGTCTGAAGTCACTACCCGTTTCTTCTTGCGTGAAGGTTGTCCATCTTGTTGCTCTTCACCTGACCATTCCCTCTCCATCTCATGTAGGATCTCTTGTTCGTGTATCCAAGGTGGTTTTTGAGCACCTTGGATGGATGAGTGAGGGTGAGCAAAAAAAGGTTGATCTTTTCTTGTTGTTTGCTTTGTGCGTGCCATTGTGTAAGAAGGGGCAATATTGAAAATGAGACTCCCTCTTCTCTAAAAGTCCCCTATTTTTTTAAAAAAAGGTCTCCTCACACTTGACCAGGCCACTTAAAAAACTCTTAATATCATCAAAATATAAAAAACAAAAAATGGGTAAATGGAGAAGTATTATATGAAACTCAACAAAGACATCTACAAACATAAACATTACATTGCATATCATCATTTGTTTTACATGTTGGGTAACCAACGTTTGCCCACTCTATGGCAATTTTCACGCCACCTAGCATGATTAAGGGGTCCGGTGGAGTTTCTCCATTTCTCTTTAGCATTAAGTCGAGATTGTCTCCTCACCTCCTTGGAAAGACTTGACTTTCGCGCTCGCTCTATGGCATGACATCTCCCCAAAGAACAACAAAAGAACCAATCAAACATCTCCTTCATGTACTTGGATCTCGTAGTTCCACCACCGTGACGTGTATTTTTAAAGTAAACACCTTTGACTCGATAATGTGATTTCTCCATTCCTTGAGTGCTCCACATGTCTAATGAACCATATTTTGACATAAAGAATTCTCCACGCTCATACAAAATATTGTGCATCAAGAAAAAATGCTTAGATCAAATGAATGTTTATGTATAGCATCAAAATTTGAACTGAACAAATTAACTTACCATGTAGTGTGTGATATTGCTCTCTCCCCACACTTGCACAAATGCTTTAGTGAAATTAGAAATGTGATCTTTGAACAAATTTTGTGGCTCCCTCGTGGTTTGGGGTTTCCACATTATTTGAAGCACTAACTCAAAGTGGTGCCACACTTGCCTACACAGATTTACAAGCACGGGATTGGAATCTTGATCGGTTGTAAACTTGCAAAGCGCTTTCCAAAGTTCCCATGGAGCATCCTCCTCACCCCTCTCCTTTCGCATCTCTGGTTTCTTGAAAAACCTACGTGCTTTGACACCATTCATAGATACTTTTTGTGGCAATTCATGCATATTTTCCACCTCACCGATGATAGAAGCATTGCCACCAGGACATCCAATATAATTTAGAATTGCTTCAACTATTCCAATGGCTTCCACGGATCTGGAAAGTGGTTTCATTGTGAAAGCGTACTCTATGTGAAGCTTTAACAAGCGATCAAATAAACGCATGAAGGCATGCAAAGTGCAAAAGTGTACATTTGTAAGTGGAAAATTGATAATGGGATGCCATGTTCTATCTTTTGTCGACCGATTGGGGACCTCCATGATAGAACACTTCAACACCGAGCACACCCAATCCCTTGCATCATCATCTATTGACCCTGTTGCCTGACTTCCCTTGACACTTTTCTTTGAAGACGTGGAGCCACGAGTACTCTCCTTGTATCCTCGTACACAATATGGACAAGGAAGAAGTGATGAAGCACCTTGTTTACATCCAAGTATACATTTGATTGTTTTTAGATCACCTCCTAAGTGCCACTCAACATCAAATGTACCTACTCCATCTACTTCTAGCTTTTCTCCCACTAGTTGTGCCTTAATAACCTCTGTGATCCACGAGATCACAGAGAAGACCCATGCCAACACCTCATTAGTCTCTTTCGGAACTTCAAAATATCCTAACCGCCATATTTCCTTTTTCGATTGTACATTCAATGATGGTGTCTAAGAATGATCACCGATAGCATCGACTTTCGCAAAAAACATTGCCTCATTCATGAGTGTCACACTCATACGTTCCAATCTCTGTCCTTTGACAATTTGACATTCATCTAGCTTAAGAATAAATATGAGCTTCTCTCCAAGTACTGAAACAACACAGGAATTGAATTGTTATACTAAATGACATTCAATACAAATAAAAAATGACATTACAATTTGTATTTCCTTGTGGAGACAAAGCATAAAATTTAACCATAGCTCGTTGTAGTCATTTCAAGTCAACAAAAATATTTTTGAATTGATGATAACCAAAAGACTTTACCCCATTAGGAATAGTATTGCCCCCCTTTATATTACCACGTGACTTGGCACTTGTGGAAGAGTACATCATGGATCCTTCAATGTGTTTGTATTCGCCAAGGGATTCCTGAACGAGATCATTGTTTGCTTTTTTGCAAGTCGGACCCTATGTGGAATAGGAAACAAATTCTCGGTGATGCCTTGCTCTCGTAATGCATCTTTCATCAATCCATAAAGTGCATGGTATTCATTTGTGATGATCCCAACCTCAACACAAGCTCTCTGGACATCATCCTCAGACACACGGTTAGAGATCTTTTCTAGGATCTCCTTTGTGATGGCATCTTTCATGTGTTTGGTCTTTTCACAACCTATGATGTAAAGTATATCTTCCTTTGAGATGCATCCTAGGAGAAGATTGCAAGGGTCCTCTTGTCTAAAACTTCCACACACATCTTGTATATATGTCCTATCTCAAAAGGTGAACCGAGTTATAAATTGATGGAAATTATTTGAGAGTTATGAACACTGTGAATTAAAAAAAATACCTGGTTGTTGTGATCCGCTTCTTACGTGCCCCTCCATTAGAGGCTAAGGTTTCAATGGAAGAGAACTCCCCTACGCTCACGCATGTCAAATGGAGTGGCTTTTAGGTGCATCATTGCAATCTGTAGCTTGGTTACCTCTATTTTTGTAGCTTTCATCTCCTCTTTAAGACCTTTGAGTTGTTTCTCTGTGGAATGTAGTTGTTGTTGGAGATTTATGGAATGAATGTGTAACAATTGAGATTGTTGTCGGAAACATGCCGACGCACCTACGTGATTGGAGTCCAATCTCTTACAATACCCAAGAAGACCACGTTCTCCTTCTCCCACATATTTGATTAAGCTTGGGAGTGTATGGAATGTTGGATGACAGCCCACGAGCAGATCTTTTGGATACAACCGTCCATCAAGCCACAAGTCAATATTGGTTTCTCCTCGAAACCGTCATACGGATGCCGGTTGAGATGCTGTCTCGTCATTTTTTTTGTGGGAGAAAATACGATCAGTAGACGCAGACTGCTATTAGTTGACCTAGTAGATGATGGCGTAGGTGATTCATTGGTTATGTCGCGAAGAGACGTGGTGGAAAGTTATGATGGAGAAAAAATAGATAAGATATACTTTTTGGGATAAACATACAATTTTTGGGATAAAAAAACTTAAAAATATATTTTTTCATATGAAGACATATATAGGTTCAATTTTTGAGCTCAAAAAATTTAAAATTTTCAATTTTTAGGCTTTATAAGATGGACGTTTTGATGATGTGGTATTATCTATTTATTCTTTGAATTTATGTAGAGAGGAACCCAAGGAATTTTAGATTTGGATCTTATAAAAGCTAGATTCTTTTTAAAAAATATTGTTTTATATATATATATATATATATATATATATGTATATATATATATATATATATATATATATGTATATAGGGAGATTTTTAAAGCTTAAAAGATCCATTTTGAAGATTTTATTAAAAAATCATTTTTTGGAGTGAATTGATGCACGAGCTGAAAAGTGGGTTTTGTCATAACTTCTTACTCTCTTTGTGGAGTTAATGTAGAGAGGGACCCAAGGAATTTTAGATGTGGAGCTTATAAAAGGTAGATTCTTCTAAAAAAAATTTGTTTTATATATATATACATATATATATGAACCTTTTTAAAGCTTAAAAGATCAATTTTGAAGATTTTATAAAAAAATCATTTTTTGATGTGAATAGATGCACGAACTGAAAAGTGAATTTTGTCATAACTACTTCCTCTCTTTGTTTGGTGATAGGTAGAGAGAGAATGGTTCTTCTCTCTACTTTTACTCCTCTCTCTCTCTTTTTACCCCCCTCTCTCCCCTACTTTACCCCCCCTCTTCCTCCTACTTTACCACCCTCATTCCCTAGTTTTCCCCCCTCTCCTATCTAGAGAGAAGTTAGAGAGAGAGCTACAAATGTATCCCTACTTATTGTCTTTGTTCTCTCCATCCCCTACAAAATTAGCTTTAATCCCTTAAAATTAGGAATCCTTACATGGCCCCAAGGGGGTCCAATTTTTTCCTAATGTTGGACAGCATGATGTGAATCACTAACTTGCTAATGGTGCGTCAATCCCATTGTAATAGCGGGGCCGTAGAAACCCTTCATAGGATTCGGGTAGAATAGGTGCAATGACCGTCGTGGCCAAACCAATAGTGCAAATGGAAAAAAACTCATTAGAGGACTCTCAAAAGTGAGTTTTGACCTGGTCTAGATCACTCCCCTGATAATAATTTCATCTTTTATAAGTGATTGCAATTGGACCAAACTTCACCGGTAGTTTTCCTAAGGCATACCAAGACAATGGAGGAGGTGGCAAATAAAGGAAATGGGTCTACAAGACTATTATTCAATGGTAGCCAGAACCGGTACAAATTGCCATACACATGCCAAATGGGATAGATAGCCTCAACAACGCATGGACGAAATATCTACATTGCCAAAGTTGCGCAATATTGTCAACCATAGGCATAGACAAAGTGCAGGCTCTTAAGAGATTTGAAAAACATCAAAATGGTCTCCGACAAGCCTAATAAAGTTGAAAATGGACAATGGTAGTCCCCATTGTGCAAATATATTATAAATCCAAAGAAAATGTCAAATTCATTGATCCACTACAATAACCCCGAGTAGGCCCTGCCAATTTTGCATTGATCCCCGAATATGTTCCTACTATTGATCCGAATTTGAGGATACTTCCAAAAGAAAAAATGTAGCTCGTGAGCTGAAGTATTTTTCATAATGTTTTCATAAATTTTTGAGTCAAGGAGGATTTTATATGAAATTTATGGCCGACTTCAAAACTGCCACCTCATACACCAAAAAATCTTCCTATTTTCTCTCACCCTTTCACACACCTACTCACTCTTGCACACTCCTCCCTCTCCTTCCCACTCCCAAACCTGCAACTCCCATGTCCTATTTCACCTCTTCACCATTGCCACTTCTCTCACACCTCCATAGCCTTCATCCTCCATTTCTACACCCCTATGCGCTCCCCTTTCTCTCTAATATATGTCCATATTACCATATCCTCTTCAGCTTTCCAAAAAACTTCAAATAAACTTGATTAGGTCTAATCCTAATCGGGGCTTCTAAAACCTATAAATAGAGTCCTTCTCTCCCTTGTAAATCATCACATGATCACACTACACCACACCATTCTCCACACATAACACACCACTCTTTAAGCCTAGTTGGGTAGAGTGTGTGCATTGTGAGCACTCTATTCCATCACTACACGTAGGTGCATGGAGACGCTTGAAGTTACTTATACCATCTAGAGGAGTGGAGTGATTCCATAATCTTCATCACACTTGTAGCCTACTCTTGTGCATAAATACAAATTATAGTTTTGGATGCAATTGTATGTAACAACTACGACTCTTCTCTCCAAATTGTCTTGATAAGTTGGCTCATCAGGTGGTTGAAGGTATATTGTCCTTGAAGTATCTGGTGCCATTTCATGCTTGGCGGTTTGAGGGCTTGTTGAATTGTTTGCCTAAAAATTCAATTGTAAGAGGGTGCTCTGTGAGAGGGCTCCCGTGACCCTAAGACAATTTGTGTATTGGCAACAAGATCAAGTTTGTTGTTGTCTCTCTGTTTCTCACCAAGTGTTGTGTGCATCTAGTCTTTAAGGCTAAGACTGAGTTGCTCAAGTTGATTTGTGCTCTTTACCTCACTCTGGTTTGGTGTTGTCTCTCTCTTTCTCACCAAGTGTTGTGTGCATCTAGTCTTTAAAGCTAAGACTGAGTTTCTCAAGTTGATTTGTGCTCTTTACCTCACTTTGGTGTGGTGAATGTTTGTGTTTTGTGTGTGTGGTTATCTTGCATTCCCCTCTCTTTGTGTGTTTGAGTACAATGAGATATCACGTGCGTCCTAGTTCGCATCTACAACTAGGTGGTGCCCCTATCTTGTTTGGGTTTGGTTGTGGGTTTGTTGTTGTGTTGTGCTTGTGGTTGCCCCAGCCCTAGTTGAGCAGGACAGGAGCCTTGAGGGGTGTTTAGAGGTCGCCTCTCTTGTTTCCCGCCCAGACCACCTCAACAGCAATGGTGTTCTTGCAAGAGCTCACACCCCTGCTTCATCTTCTCGTGCTGCTGCTTGGAAAAATCCCACTGCTGGTCTGCGTGTGAAAATATCTCTCTCTCTCTCTCTCTCGGCATCTCTCTCCCTCTCCTCTCTCTTCCACATGGCACCTTTCCCTCTCTTTTTCTTGTCCTTCAATGGTTCAACCTAAGTGAGCATTGTTGTAGATTATGCTTATGAAAAGCCCCCAAAAAAAATTATCTTTCAGAGGAATTTAATCTCACAACCTAGGGTATTCTGGCAATTTTGGTGCCAAAATTCGAGCAAAAAACTGTCCCTGCAGCACCTAATAAAGCTTGAAGTGGGCCACTATTTGATTCTTTTTCCTTTGTAGTTTTATGAGTGAGCCCCCCATACATCAACCATGACCTAATATTGCCAAGGAGCTTGCACACATGTATGGTATAGGATAAGTATCAAATATAATATATACTTGTGGGATAAAAAGATAGGCTAGCTAGTCATGAAAAATGGACACATGGGATGCATGGTGGCAAAAAATATATAAAATAAAGGGAGGAAAATCATGAGGGAAGGGACACTCAATTATTCTCTACTTTGATTGATTTATGTAATTTATTTGAAGATGAAATCTATTTACTTGTGAATATTTAACTGAGAGGGGTGGAAAAAAATATGACGGAGCCGATAAGGTTATTGGTGAATTTTTACGATGAAGTCACATAAAGGTTTTTCAAGGCTTGTGAGTAGAGCTTAAGGGATAGAATGATAGTAAAATACGTATAAAGAATGACATGTGATGGAAGCTAGCGTACTTAGGCTTGATAACGCACATCTAGGAATATATATTTATATAAATACAAATTTTTTGAAAAAAAACCCTTTATACTTAGGTTCTTTATTTGATAGAAAATATTTACATATAAAGAGGACCGTAATATTATAAATTTAATTTTTTGTCTCCTAGCCCAGTGACTCGCTCAATGATTTAATAAAAAAATGTGATAAAAACCCTAAACGCACGCACACTATTTACAATGAAAAGCAAGCCTAGTCATTGTGTTAGAGTGTTTTCCTAGGATGAAATGGATTCTTAAAAGATTTTATGAGAGCCGAAAAATGGCTATCATTTAGCCCCGCCCTAGATGATGGTACATTCATGAACCATCAAAAGGCATACCTTCCAATGAGAGTGTTTTTCTATCCTTCATGATATTTGGTCCCTTAATCGAATCTTCATCTTGTAGTGCCAAGCTCAAAGACTTCCATGGTATTGTAGTTGTTTGTTGCTCTTGTAGATCCTCTGGTAGAACTCAACTCAAGTAAGGCTTTAATCGATACTCATTCACCTTCTTGGGGTGCTCCTTGCCATCCACATGCATGAGTTGATAGTAACTTGAATAGTAGGCCTTCTTTACAATGTAGGGACCCTGCCATCTAGTATTGAACGTCACATCAAAGCAATTGTCAAGGCGATTATCGTACCTTAGCACCAAATCTCCTTCCTTGATCCCTTTGTATTTCACCTTTTTGTCGAGCTTGTCCTTTATTTGTGTAGCCTTTCTTTTATAGCACTCATAAGCCACCTCCCGTTTCCATTCTAGTTCTGCGAGGGTGAGAAGGTGATCTTCCCATGCTGCTTCTTCTCCTTGTGCCACCTTTCCATGAAGTCGCATCGTTGGAATGTTGAGCTCGATGGGTTGTAAATCTTCTTGACCATAGACTAGGTGGAAGGGTGTGAACTCTGTCGCTTCCTTGTAGGTAGTCCGATAGGCCCACAATGCTCCAAGAAGTCATCCCATAGATTTGTCTTGTTCTTTACCATATTTTGGATGATTCCTGCAATGATGCCATTAGCCTTCTCTACCAAACCATTTGACTGAGGATAGTAGGGTGTGATATGCCGATGTAGAATGTGAAGCTCATCACAAACTTCTATGAGCAAGCCCTTCCTAAATCCTGGACCATTATCAGAAACAATCTCCAAAGGTGTGTCAAATCTGCAACAAATGTGAGTGTACACAAACTTGCTAGCTGTCCTCCGATTTACTCTTGCCACACTTTGAGCTTCTACCCACCTAGTCATGTAGTCTATGGCCACCAAGATATACAATTTTCCATTTTTAGTCCTAGGCAATGGACCCATAGCATCAATGAGCCATTTTTCAAACGGACCATTTGCAAGGACTAACTGACGTGGACCATGTAACAGACCCTTGTTTCCATTAATCTGACAATTGTGGCTGCTTTTACACCAATGTTGAACATCAATGTGCAAGCTTGGCCAAACATACCCAGCAAGCAAAATCTTTTTTGCAGTGAGTTCCTGTGCAAAATGAACACCACACGCTTCCTCATGCAAACCTTCAAGAATGACTGCAATCTCCTTGGTTGTCGGTATTCTCCTACAAACTTGATCTTTTCCCCTTTGGTAGAGGGAACCTTTCAAAAACAAATACGAACTCGTCTTCTTAATGAGCCTCCTCTTTTGAGCTTTTGTGAAGCCCTCTGGAAACTTGCCCTCTAAAATGTAGCTCACAATGGGAGCCAATGACTCCATCCCCTGGTACCTTGGTTGCTTAATCATTGCTGCTGCCATGATGATTTACACTTCAATCTCAACACACGCAACTGCTTTCTGGGCAAGAAAATCAACATCTTCATTTTGTTTCCTAGTAATAAGATACAATTGTACTTCATCAAATTGATTGAAGAGTCTAAGGATGGCATGCCTTTTGCCTTAGTCTTTCATTCTTATAGGCCCAAATACCTAGAATTTTCTTCACAATGAGAAGTGCATCCCCTTTTACCATGAGACGTCGAATCTTTTGAGTAGCACACATCTGCAAACCATGGATTAGTATGTAGGCATACTCTGATTCATTGTTGCTCCTGGAACCGGGCAAATTCACATGCTCATTCAAAACAACCTCACCATTTGAATCAAGCAACACAAGCCCTCCCCCTGCTTTTCCTGTAGCCTTCTTAAATGCTCCATGAAAGAACAAGGTAAATGCCTTGGTGGTGGTAAGGGTAGGGTTTTCACTTGAGGCACCTTGATGTCCCTTTCATACACTCTATGGGTGAGAATCCTTGCTAATTGTGCATGTACACTATCTTCTTCTATGAAAGAGTATTGGAACTCTTGCAATTCCATGATCCATTTTGAAATCCTGGGACTTAGTGTCATTTGAGGTGACACCCAAGGAAACAAGTTTTCAGTTGTGATTATGATAAATAATTTTGGCAAGAGGTAGGATCTAAACTTTCTCACTGCAAAGACAAGAGAAAGCATCATAGATTCTGCTTCTGTGTAATTCTTTTCAAGTGCATTCATGACCCGACTAGCAAAGTAGACAGGCCGCATCCTAGTGTTATGAGGATCTTGTTGCAACAATACCGCACCCAATGTCTCTTTACCCACACTTGAGCTAACAAAGAATGTAAACTCCCAACGTGGAGACATGAGCGTCGGTAGTTCTGCCAAAACCATTTTTATACAAGAAAAGTACCCTTGAAGCTCATCAGACCATGCAAACTCTACATGTTGTGTCAACTTTTGGAGGGTTGAAGTAACTCCGATGCCAAGTGAATGAAGCGTGACATGTACTTCACCTTTTGAATAAATGAAATTACCTCCTTAAGACTCTTTGGTGATGGTAGCTCAATGAGAGCTTGTGCCTTTGCTGGATCTACCTCAATGCCTTTGGAAGAAACATTGTGACCAAGCAAGATCACTTCATCCTCACCTATGTGGCACTTGTCGGGATTGAGTTGACCTCCCATATCATATAGCTTCTTCAAGCCTTCTTCTACCTTTTGTAGATGCAATGATTTAGAGCTATAGATGCAAAAATCATCTATGAATACTCTAACAGACTTCCCAAACAATGCTTGAAACACCATATTCATGAATCGTTGAAACGTTGCTGGAGCATTTGTCAAACCAAACGGCATGACTCTAAAAGCAAAACAACCCCAAGGGGTGATGAAGGTTGTTTTTAATTGATCTTTCAATGCAATACCTACTTGAAAGTAACCAGAGTAGCCATCACATATCATGTGCTTTTCTTTACCTGCTACCTCATTAAGAATCTCATCTTGAAATGGGAGGGGAAAGTGATCCCTTTTTGTTGCCTCATTGAGTGGACGATAATCAAAACATACCCTTCACTTACCATTCTTTTTTGGTGTGACCACAACTGGAGATACCCATTCAGAATTCTCTACGGGGTAGATGAACCCTGCTGCTAGAAGCTTCCTTACCTCTTTGAGTAGTGCTTGCTCTTTGATGACTCCTAACCTTCGTAGCTTTTGTGCTTTATGTTTGGCCTCTAGCTTTAGCTCGATCTTATGTTGAATGGCATCCACTCCATGTACATATGTGTAATCTTTAGCAAAAAGCCTAGGAAACTTTCTTAGCACACTTTTGAATTCCTCTCTTTCCTCCCAAGTAAGAGTCTTTGACAACATACCATCTAGCATTTCTTCATCATGCAAACTTTGGTTTTCCTGGGGGCCTACCTCTTTTACACCTTGGCAAGATGTTTCTTCGTTATTTGGCCTAAAACTTACACCCATGACTTCAATGGATGACTCCTCCTCCGTAGTGCTACCACTTCTTTCTTCTTCCGAGGTGTCATCGGTCCAATCATTCCCGCTTTCACTTTGAGAAGATTCCTTGTGGAGATCCTCTTGACGTTGCTCCTTCATATCGAAGACAACCTTCTTGTGATTTTCATTCCTGCAAATCAACCTTCCACTTTCCCAATCCTGCAAAGCTCACATCCTCATTAGCCACAATCTACCTAGGATAAATGGATAGCCATTTCCCCTTGTAGACATAACATAGAAATCAACAGCCTTCTTAATGACGAAAGCTTCCACAGAAACATTCTTACAAACTCCCAAACCCCTAGCCTTGCTATTATTTTCCATTTTCACTTTGATTTCCGGTGTCTCATGAATGTGCATGCCTAGTCTCTGCATAAGGTCCTCTGTCATGATGCCCATCCACTAGACCCTTCCTAACTAGTTTTCCCATGATATAGCAATCTAGCACATGTGTAATATCCTCATTCATTTGGGCATGTGGAATTTTAACAACGGGAAAATTTTGTATTGTCCTTCTCCTAGTGCTAACTGCCTTTGTTAACTCCCTCCTAACTTGTGGGCACAATGCAAGAAATTGAGGCCATGATATGCTTGGACCTTTAACTCTCATGTCCTCCATAAGGTTGTAGGGAGCCATACCATGTCCAAGAGGGAAGTTTTGAAGGTTGATTCGGCACCGGGTCCTCTTGGCTTCCTTGGTTTCTTTTGCTTTCTTACCTCATCCGTGGTCACTTTGTGATGTTACTCCTTCCCTTTCCTTATCTTTTCCCCGCCCACGTTTGATGCCATTTTCTTCAATGTCACCCTCTTTGGATTGTGTGACTTCTACAACATTGACATTTGGGTCAAGCAACGGTGAAACTCCTTCCACCCCTTGTGGAGGTGGTCTTGGTCCATTTGGCCTTTGTAGAAGCCTCAGTTGTTGACCAGCTCCTTCACCTGCATTCATCATTGGGTAATTCAAGTTAGGTCTCCCTGGCTCCCCAAGGGGCCAAGAACAATTATACATCCCATGTCCAGACTCTCCCAATTCCAACATTACAAGACTCTCCTAGGTCGTGGATCTCGCTCTTCAGAGTTCTTTGTTTGTCCCTTTGGACCTATAGGTTGTGCAAGGTGAATTGACAGGCTACTTAAAGATTCATTTAACTTCTCAATCACTTCTGCCGTTACCTCAGGAAGCTCCCTAGATGTTGATGCTTGTGACTTAACTTTGGTTCTAAGACCTTCTATTGATACCTCTCTCCTTAAGCACTTGAGTTTCCTATATTTCTCAGCAGCCCTAGTTTCAACCGCATCAAAGGTAGTAGGTGCACCCGCCTCTACTTTTACCTTAAGGTCAGGAAAGAGTCCGGCTATGAACCTCTCCTCCTTTAGAAATTTTGCACCATCACTAGGGTTAGCAAAATTTCGTATCCATAGAGCCCAAAGACGTAGAAACTCTTGCTAAAGGTTGAACCTACACAAAAACATACACAAGCCTTCCTCCGTGGGGGCACCAAAATTGAGGTGGTCTGGGGTGGGCAACAAGAGAGGCGGCCTCTAAACACCCCTCAAGGCTCCCGTGCTGCTCAATTAGGGCTGGGGCAACCACAAACACAACACAACAACAAACCCACAACCAAACCCAAACAAGATAGGGGCACCACCTAGTTGTAGATGCGAACTAGGACGCACGTGATACCTCATTGTACTCAAACACACAAAGAGAGGGGAATGCAAGATAACCACACACACAAAACACAAACATTCACCACACCAAAGTGAGGTAAAGAGTACAAATCAACTTGAGCAACTCAGTCTTAGCCTTAAAGACTAGATGCACACAACGCTTGGTGAGAAACAGAGAGACAACACCAAACTTGATCTTGTTGCCAATACACCAATTGTCTTAGGGTCATGGGAGCCCTCTCACTGAGCACCCTCTTACAATTGAATTTTTAGGCAAACAATTCAACAAGCCCTCAAACCGCCAAGCATGAAATGGCACCACACACTTCAAAGACAATATACCTTCAACCACCTGATGAGCCAACTTATCAAGTCAATTTGAAGAGAAGAGTCGTAGTTGTTGCATACAATTACACCCAAAACTATAATTCTTATTTATGCACAAGAGTAGGCTACAAGTGTGATGAAGAGTATGGAATCACTCCACTCCTCTAGATGGCATAACTAACTTCAAGCTTCGCCATGCACCTATGTGTAGTGATGGAATAGAGTGCTCAAAATGCACACACTCTACCCAACTAGGCTTGAAGAGTGGTGTGTTATGTGTGGAGAATGGTGTGGTGTACCGTGATCATGTGATGATTTAAAAGGGAGAGAAGGGATCTATTTATAGGTTTTAGAAGCCCCGATTAGGATTAGACCTAATCAAGTTTATTTGAAGAAATAAAAGATTATACATATTTTATGTTTTAAATGAGGGTGGGTCTCTCTTATCCTTTGAGTCACATGGATGTGGGCTCAAGGGAAGAGAATTATTGAGGGTGAAAGGAGAGAGGATTGAGTGAATAATTTGGGAGTGCCTACTCTAATAGATAGTAGAGGGTGTATTTTTACAATAAGGTTAGTGGTAAGTAATAATCACTACCAAATATTTACAAAATCATTCACCAAATGGTGAGATATATGATGAGAAAAGTTAGAGAAGGGATAAGCTTGTAAACAGAGGTTGAAGCTTTAGAGAAGTTGACATTCACCTCTTTACAGCACCGGTAGAAGACGTGGTCAGCATGGCGAAGTTGCGCGTGTCGATGAAGCTATGTCCTCTTTGTTAAGTACGGAGCCTGATTTACCCTTTGTAATTTTCTGTGGTAAAAGCGCACATTTGTAAGGCCCCCATTATGAAGAGAAGCCATCGTGCGTGAAGGAAAATCACTCACCGGAAACCAAAATTTTCACGGAAAAGAATCAGGGGCAACTTTAAAGGCCTCGGGGGCCTCCGTTCCCGAGACTTTTTTTCGCCGGAATATTATGGCCGGCCGGCGGCCGGAAAGTGGTCGGAAAACAACCGGTTGGTTGGCCGGTGGCCGTTAGTCAATGGCCGATGGCCGGTGGTCGGAAGTCAATGGCCGGTGGCCGGTGGCCGAATTCAAAAGCGGACTTATCTTCTCAAGGGTGGCCACACATGGACGGATTGGAGGGTCCGATTTGGACTTATTCGCACAAGGGCGGCTACACATGGCTGTCTCTCATAAGAGAGGGCAGCCCTTTTGGCCTATAAAAGGAGGCCAGTTCTACACACATTTCATAGTGTGAAGTTGATGCAACAAGGTGAGTGTGAGGTGGTGAGAGTGAAGCAAGGCGGGAGCTCCATTAAGGGTATAATCCCTTTGTAAACTACTTCTTGTTTTGAAGTACTAAAGCCATTGAGTGGCTGCTTTCCCGTGGATGTAGCCCACATTGGGTGAACCACGTATATCGTGTGTACTCTCTCTCTCTCTCTCTCTCTCTCTCTCTTTCTCTCTATCTTCTCTATAATCTCGTGTATATAAATCTGTCTCTCTCCATTAAGTAATCTACTCAATTATCTATTTAGCTACGTCTTATTTCCTAACAACTGGTATCAGAGCAAGGTTTACTCGTAGCTAAATTATCTCAAGGAAAGGATTCCTTGAATTGAGTGGGAGTTATGGCGGAGGAAGGGAAGCTCAAGATTGAGAAGTTCAACGGCAAAAACTACCAACATTGGAAGATGCAGATTGAAGACTATCTCTACCAGAAGGACCTCTATTTGCCAGTAGGCGGACTTCCGAAGAAGCTCGCAACAATGGCAGATGAAGCATGGATTGTCCTTGATCGAAAGGCACTGGGAACAATCCAGTTAAGCTTGGCGTCAACGGTGGCCTTCAATGTTTCGGAGATGAAGACCACGGAGGACTTGATGAAGTCACTTGACGACTTCTACGAGAAACCATCGGCATCCAATAAGGTATTTCTTATGAAGCGCTTGTTCAATCTAAAGATGACAGAGAATGGTTCAGTTGCAGAACACCTAAATGACTTTAACACAAACATAAGTCAACTTCGATTAGTGAAAATCAATTTCGATGACGAAGTGCGAGCTCTCCTTATACTATCATCTCTACCGGATAGTTGGGACAGCCTTGTGATGGCTGTAAGTAATTCTATCTCTGGCACAAATACTCTTAAGTTTGATGATGTTGTGGGTGTTCTCCTAAGCGAGGAAATGCGAAGGAGAAGCACAGGAGAATCATCAAGTGCTGCACTATCAGTGGAAACAAGAGGAAGGCTTAAGGAGAGGTTCAAAAACCAAAAGGGTCGTGATCGCTCAAGGCGGAGCAAGTCACGCACAAAGTCAGTTCTTGAATGTTGGAACTGCGACAACAAGGGCCACATCAAGAAGGATTGCTGGTCCAAGAAGAAGAAGGAGACAAAGTCTCAAGACAACAAGCCAACATCGGAGGCCAATGTGGCAAGTAAAGTAGAGCAAGATGCTCTAATTCTCTCATTAGACAATGTGTCTAATTCTTGGATAGTAGATTCCGGGGCTTCATTCCATGTGACACCACACAAGCAACATTTCCAAGACTACACCAAAGGTAATTTTGGGTATGTATACTTGGGAGATGATGAAGCTTGTGAGATTGTCGGCAAAGGTACAGTTTCTGTCAAAACTGCTAACGAAAATGAATAGAAGCTTAAAGATGTTAGGCATGTTCCTTCTCTTCGCAAAAATTTGATCTCTATAGGACAATTGGACGATGAAGGTCACAACATTGCATTCGGAAACAAACGGGGGAAGATCTCAAAGGGATCTTTGGTGGTTGCCAAGGGTGAAAAAGTCGGTACACTTTACTTGTGTACTGTTAACACGCAACCTTCAGCTTGTGCAGCAACTACAAAAGTTGACAGTGCGGTGTGGCACTACCGACTTGGGCATATGAGTGCCAAAGGAATGCAAATCCTTCAAACAAAGAAGCTTCTACCAGGTTTGAAAGAAGTGGACTTAGAGTTCTGTGAAGATTCTGTTTATGGTAAACAAAAGAGGGTAAAATTTCAAAAATCAGAAAATGAAAGAAAAAATTAAAAACTTGAGTTGGTTCATTCTGATGTTTGGGGTCCTGCAAGTACACCATCACTTGGTGGCTCATTGTACTATGTAACATTCATAGACGATGTGACTAGAAAAACATGGGTTTATGTCATGAAGAATAAATCCGATGTATTTTCCGTATTTCAAAGGTGGAAAGCCTTTGTGGAGAATGAAACTGGTACCAAGGTTAAATGCCTCAGATCCGACAATGGAGGCGAATATTGCAGCCAAGCTTTTGAAAGATTTTGTGCTAGCAATGGCATTCGGAGACAAAGGACAACCCCAAGGACACCTCAACAAAATGGGATTTCGGAAAGGATGAACAGGACAATCATGGAACGAGCACGAAGCATGCGGCTACATGCAGGCCTACCGCTTGAGCTTTGGGCGGAAGCTGTAAGTACGTCTGTGTACTTAATCAATCGGTCACCCTCAACGCCATTGGATGGGGGAGTTCCAGAAGAGGCATGGACAGGTAAACCGGTGAATTATGCATTTCTCAAAGTGTTTGGGTGTGAGGCTTTCATGCACATAGATAGAAGCCTAAGATCAAAGTTAGATGCAAAGTCCAAAAAGTGTTTCTTTATTGGCTATGGAGAAGGAGACTTTGGGTATCGCCTATGGAATCCTGAAGATGGTAAAATCTTAAGGAGTAGGGATGTAATTTTTAACGAACAAAATATGTACAAAGATTACTTGGAAAGAAAACAAACAAAAGAAACAGGTGATGAGTACATGGAGCTTGAGGACGGTGAAGACTCAAGGACTGCAAACGGTGACAATGTGCAACAACGTCAACCAAATGAGGAGCCTCAACCTATTCCCCGAAGATCTACAAGAGCAAGTAGACCTCCAGAAAGGTTTGTTCCTTCCTTCAACCATCTCTTGATCTCAGATTCTCCTGTTGTAAAAATGAACTCAATTAGGCTTGTCTTAAGCCTTGTGGCTGCTCATGATCTAAATCTCGAGCAAATGGATGTAAATACGGCATTCCCTCACGGTGACTTAGAGGAGGAAATCTACATGCTTCAACCAAAGGGGTATGAAGTAAAAGGTAAGGAGAAAATGGTTTGCAGATTAAAGAAGAGACTGTATGGTTTAAAGCAAGCATCAAGACAATGGTACTTGAAGTTTGATCGATGGATGTTGGATCATGGATTCACAAGGTGCAACTCGGATCACTGCGTCTACACGGAGAATTTGGGAGATGGGAAATTCATCATCCTAATGTTGTATGTTGATGACATGTTGATTGCAAGTGCTAACATGCAGGACATCAAAGACCTAAAAGAGGAGCTGTCCAAATCTTTCTCAATGAAAGATTTAGGTGCTGCAAAGAGGATACTTGGTATGAAAATATCAAGGGACAGGACGAAGAAGACAATAAAGCTATCTCAAGAAGATTACATCAAGAAGGTACTAGAAAGGTTTGCAATGCAAAATGCAAAACCAGTTTCTACACCTTTGGCTGGTCATTTTAAACTAACGAAGGATATGTGTCCAAAGACACAACAGGAGATAGCCTATATGTCTAAAGTTCCATATGCTGCAGCGGTAGGTTCTCTAATGTATGCTATGGTCTGGACAAGGCCAGACATTGCACATGCAGTGGGAGTTGTGAGTAGGTTCATGGACAACCCAGGTAAAGAGCATTGGCAAGCTGTGAAGTGGATACTTAGGTATCTAAAAGGGACAACAACAAATGCTTTGTATTTTGGAGGAACTGATATTTTTCTAAAAGGGTATGCTAATGCAGATATGGCAGGTGACAAAGATACTCGAAGGAGCACTACTGGCTATGTGTTCACGATTGGAGGCACAACAGTAATCTGGGCTTCAAAGCTGCAGAAAGTGGTTTCACTTTCTACCATAGAAGCAGAGTATGTAGCAATGACGGAGGCAAGCAAAGAAATTCTGTGGCTTCACAGATTCTTAGAAGAGCTTGGATTCAAACAAGACAATTGTGTCTTGTACAGTGATAGCCAAAGCGCTTGCAAAGAACTCAGCCTTTCATTCAAGGACAAAGCACATTGAGGTGAGATATCACTTCATACGCACTCTTTTGAAAGAGGGACAACTAAAGCTAGGAAAGGTGCATACAAGTGAAAATCCTGCAGACATGTTTACAAAGGTGGTCAAGAAGGAGAAGTTGAGCTTTTCCTCATCTTCAATCGGCATTCAAGGATAAGAAGCCAGAATGGAAAGCAGTCACAGGTTTGGTTTGGAGATCAGTCTCCAAGTGGTAGATTGTTAAGTATGGAGCCTGATTTACCCTTTGTAATTTTCTGTGGTAAAAGCACACATTTGTAAGGCCCCCATTATGAAGAGAAGCCATCGTGCGTGAAGGAAAATCACTCACCGGAAACCAAAATTTTCACGGACAAGAATCAGGGGCAACTTTAAAGGCCTCGGGGGCCTCCGCCCCCGAGACTTTTTTTTTCGCCGGAATATTCTTTTTCGCCGGAATATTATGGCCGGACGGCGGCTAGAAAGTGGTTGGAAAACAACCGGTCGGTTGGCCGGTGGCCGGTAGTCAATGGCCGATGGCCGGTGGTCGGAAGTCAATGGCCGGTGGCCGGTGGCTGAATTCAATGGCCGGTGGCCAAATTCAAAAGCGGACTTGTCTTCTCAAGGGCGGCCACACATGGGCGGATTGGAGGGTCCGATTTGGACTTATTCGCACAAGGGCGGCTACACATGGCTGTCTCTCATAAGAGAGGGCAGCCCTTGTGGCCTATAAAAGGAGGCCAGTTCTACACACATTTCATAGTGTGAAGTTGATGCAACAAGGTGAGTGTGAGGTGGTGAGAGTGAAGCAAGGCCGGAGCTCCATTAAGGGTATAATCCCTTTGTAAACTACTTCTTGTTTTGAAGTACTAAAGCCATTGAGTGGATGCTTTCCCGTGGATGTAGCCCACATTGGGTGAACCACGTATATCGTGTGTAATTTCTCTCTCTCTCTCTCTCTCTCTCTCTCTCTCTCTCTACTCTATAATCTCGTGTATATAAATCTGTCTCTCTCCACTAAGTAATTTACTCAATTATCTATTTAGCTACGTTTTATTTCGTAACACTCTTGAAACCTTGGATAATTCTTGATAAAAGCCTTCATTTGCAGAGTTTAACCTTGGATTTTTGCTGATTTTTTGGAGTTCTTTAGAAAGCTGAAGAGGATATGGTAATATGGACATATATGTAGAGAGAAAGGGGAGCGCATAGGGATGTAGAAATGGAGGATGAAGGCTATGGAGCTGTGAGAGAAGTGGCAATGGTGAAGAGGTGAAATAGGACATGGGAGTTGCAGGTTTGGGAGTGGAAAGGAGAGGGAGGAGTGTGTAAGAGTGAATAGGTGTGTGAAAGGGTGAGAGAAAATAGGAAGATTTTTTGGTGTATGAGGTGGCGGTTTTGAAGTCGGCCATAAATTTCATGTAAAATTGCCCTTGACTTCAAAATTTCTGAAAACATTACGAGAAATACTTTAGCTCACGAGCTACATTTTGTCTTTTGGAAGTATCCGCAAATTCGGATCATAAGAAGGTGCCAAAATTCGAGCAAAAAGCTGTCCCTGCAGCACCTAATAAAGCTTGAAGTGGGCCACTATTTGATTCTTTTTCCTTTGTAGTTTTCCAAGTGAGCCCTCCATACATCAACCATGACCTAATATTGCCAAGGAGCTTCACACATGTATGGTATAGGATAAGTATCAAATATGATATATACTTGTGGGATAAAAAGATAGGCTAACTAGTCATGAAAAATGGACACATGGGATGCATGGTGGCAAAAAATATATAAAATGAAGAGAGGAAAATCATGAGGGAAGGGACACTCAATTATTCTCTACTTTGAGTGATTTATGTAATTTATTTGAAGATGAAATCTATTTACTTGTGAATATTTAGCTAAGAGGGATGGAAAAAAATATGACGGAGCCGATAAGGTTATTGGTGAATTTTTACGATGAAGTCACATAAAGGTTTTTCAAAGCTTGTGAGTAGATCTTAAGGGATAGAATGATAATAAAATATGTATAAGGAATGACACGCGATGGAAGCTAGCATACTTCGGGCTGATAACACACACCTAGGAATATATATTTATATAAATACAAAAAAATTGAAAAAAACCCTTTATACTTAGGTCCTTTATTTGATAGAAAATATTTATATATAAAGAGGACCGTAATATTATAAATTTATTTTTTTGTCTCCTAGCCCAATGACTTGCTCAATGATTTAATAAAAAGAATGTGATAAAAACCCTAAACGCACGCACACTATTTACAATGAAAAAGCGAGCCTAGTCAATGTGCTAGGGTGTTTTTTTTGGGATGAAATGGATTCTTAAAAGATTTTATGAGAGTCGAAAAAACGGCTATCACTACGAAGGGTAAGATTCCAATCAGAGCCAAGCAAGGGTTCTCGAATTGTGTTGAACGACCAAATGAGGGCATTCTTGTAGGTGTAGGGGACACTGCCCATCCATTGTTTGATGCCGAATCGAGTTGGAAGATCGAAGAAGGCGACTGCATCTAGATGGGATGATCAACAATGGAAAAGGAAGTGTGGAGGGGCGGACTTGAGCGGTACTGCGAAGAGAAAGAGAGAGGGACAGAGAGGAATGCTTTCTGCAAAGGCCCGGATCAGAACATGGAGCACAACACAGTCATGCTCGCTAGTACAAAGCCGGCCAGGTCGAATGCAGGCCATCATGTCTCTCCCGAGCAGCAAGCATACAGTATTTGCGGAAAGTGGCGAACGCAAAGGGCATGGAGTGGGAATGCACTACTTGAATCGAAGTTGGCTTTGGAACATGTCCCTAGCAGAGGAGGCGCGGGACTTAGGACTCCATGGCAGCCCGTTTGGGGGGACGGCGTTGCTGACGAGGCATCCGAGTTATGCCTTTGAGTTTTGAGTCCAAAAGGAATCTTCCCTTGAAATTAGTTAATGAAAATGAGTTTGGACCCAAATATGTCGAGTATATCCAATAAGCCCGATTATTGTAAACATGAAATTTTAATGCTGCAATGCATTGATTTTCAAATGCATCATATAGATCTCTACTACTACTCGGTCAAGATTGCTAAAACCCATTAATTTCTCGCCAACATTCCCAAGGAATCTCCCCATTCGAAGCCTCGAGCTATTGACACATCTCGTATGTGACTTGCCATACCTGCATTCGCTAGTCTGCAGTGTGTAATCCCTCCCCCCCAAAATCGCACAGTCCTCTAGCCCGTAAATTCCTCCCCCTGTGCATCATCACGCTCGACCTGACCTTTCCATGGGTTCCATTACCTCCTTGTCCACAAAATGGGTGTGTGCCCTGTTGTACAACAGGTGGCTCTCCCACCATCACTTCATTTCTTGCTCCCCATTGCAGTAGCACTTGGGGTACCTCGTGATGATAAGCTGCACCACAGCTATAGCATTCACAATGGAGATAGCCCACACACTCCGTCCTACCCTACCTCTCCTTATCACCATATGCTGATCGTTGGCTACCACCATGACGACCACCTAGCCTCTCTCTAACTATCAACACACATCAATACGTTACCATCTCGCATTTCATGGCTGCTTCACGACTCTTGGACTACTCACCTTGGTATTTTAAGCAAAAGGCAGTATGTGCCTTCACCCAAGGCTCCCTCCCTCTCTCTCTCTCCATTGCCTCGAGACATAACATTTCTCTCGTGCAGGCAATCCATTGAAAGCGAGAGAAGGTATGCATGCACCTCCACCCGAGGCCCTCTCTCTCCCCATTTCATCTCCCTGCACCATTGTGCAACAAAATTGCTCCCCAAGTCTTGCACAGCCTCTGCCCAGGCATCAAAGCCGACCTGCACATGCGCTCCATCACCCTACCGCCATTTGACAACACCCTATCAGCATCAGATCCGCCCTCCATGCAACTGATGTAGACAAACGAGAGAGAGAGAGAGAGAGAGAGAGAGAGCACAAGATCCTACAGGCGAGCATGAGAGAGAGAGGAGAGAGAAAGAGAGCATCAAATATCACGATAAAGTGACCCCCATCCACTTGCCTTGCCGCCCGACCTCGCACTACATTTCCTTCATCTATGCTGGCATCTCAAAATACGCGCAAACTCACGAAGAGAGAGATTTCCTTTTGCTTTTGAATTCTTTACCCTTTTCCTCTTGAACACAAACCAAGCATCCTCCAAGATTCTCTTTAATACTAATGGTTTCAAAAATTGGGCAGGCCTACGTGCCCTCATAATAATAGAGCATTATGACATGAGAAGAAAACTTGCAAAAAGTGTCAGGAATGGCATAACACAAGAGAATTTTACTAAGAATACGAAACATTTTTTGATGATTATTGGAAAGGTGACGGATGTCAAAACCACACCCAAGACGAGGAGGATCAAACAAAAGCTAGAGTCGATGCCGACGTCCAAATTCTTAAAGGATACAATGACCAAAGAAATACATGGTTGGAGAAACAGACTCTAGAGCTTGCGAGTACCATGCTGGCCATGTAATACATATACCAATGCTACCAAGAGAAACACATCTCTTGACAAGTCAAGGAGACATAGCAGACACCCGTGAGAAGATGGACCTACACAATTATTTTGAGCTGCCTCCGTGCTGAATAGACATGCAGAGATCTCATGCTGAAGAAAATAGTAGCCGCTTTGTATTCAAGCAACAAGGGAATTTTGACGAGAAAGAAAAGAAGGTGATTTGTAATTCACGTAGCTCTTTTTCAGTGGATAAATGCAAGAAGCTTAGTGCTAGATACTGTGGGCCTTTTGTAAAGATAATGAGTGCGTATGGCCGCGAGGCCTGAGGCAAAAACGTGTGTCGCCACAGAGAGTCCCCGTTCTCCAAGAGAACAACCTGTCGTCGCCCGAGTGCACACGGCCATCGCGTCCATCTCTATCGTCTTCGTCCCGAAAACATAGGGGGGATTAAGGTCCGAGGGCCTCACGACGACCGGGAGCCGGCTCACCTTCCCATGGACGCGGCTCCACCTCCCCGCAAGGAGCCACGGGGGCGACGCTTCTAGCGTCGTCCATGTCGTCTTGCATGCAACACCCCAAGGTCAAGCCAGGGTGAGGAACAAGGGCCGCACCCGTCCGATCGCTCCCCCGTCTCGCGTCGAGCACTGTCCCGTTGAGGGCAATGCACCTACTCACACACTGGGACGGGACAAAGCCCATCTCCGCCGTCGGCTTCAGGCCGTCGCACGCTTTCCATCTAAGGCACTCGGGTTTGGGACCTTCTGTATCGATACAAGCCGCGCACACATGCTCGCGGCGCCGGGGAGAGACCCGCCGCATACCTTGATCACGCCGTGGCCCAAGCGGGAGCTCACCAGCATCGATGCCCCGGCCCGGGACATGGCCCACCGTCACTCATCCCCTACCGAGCCCAACGGCAACCCCGAGCGCACCGAGTCTCATGAGACCCAAAAATGGCCAAAAGTAGCCAAGCCCATCCGCGGGGGGGGGGAGGGGGGTAGCCTTGGCACTCGTCCAAGGGGGGGGATTGCATCCGACATCACAAGAGGGGTGCGGGGGACTCATCACCTCAGCGCCCTCCGCCCCGTTCCACGTCTCCACCGAGCACCACTACCCTTATAGTTGCACACAATTCTGCGTGCCCCGGCATATGTCCCAAGCCGTGAACCCCCACGATAGGGGGAGGGGAGGGGAGGGGCGCCGTGAGCCCCGCGATGGGGGGAGCCACGAGCCCCACGGTCTTGAGAACGTGAACCCCACGATCCCGGGAGCGCCCCGTGAGCCATGAGCCTCACGACGCGGAGAGGAGGGAGGCCGCGGCAACAAGGGAGTGGATTCCCCTTCAAAGAGAGGCAAGTAGCCCTCCCATGCTCAACGTCCCGCCGTCCAAGCCGCGTTGCCATCGTTCACGACCGACGTCCCGATGCCCACGATCGTCGGTGCATGAGTGAGAGATGCCATCGGCGGAGGCCACGGGTGTAACTAGGGAAGAAGACAGCCACGCACGCCATCGACGCACCTAAGACGGGGACACCTTGGGTGCAAAATTAGGCAGTGAGTCCGTGGGAAGCCCACGGACGCCTCAAGGAAAGCCGATCAAAATGTGCAAACGTGACGGGTCGGGGCCGTGGAGGCAGAGTCCGAAAGACGATGACGACCCGCTGCCTCCGCATCCGTGGCCTCCAAACCCTCACCCACCTTCGCGGTGTCCGAGTGACGATGACGGCCCATCGACGAGAGGCCGCGAGCGCCACAGACATCACGGGGATGTGTCGTCACGGAGGCCATGGGTGCATCGGGAGAAGCCGACAATGACCATGGAGGACCCGAGCACAAATAGAGACGCCATGGAGGTGGGCCGGAGGGGGAGGCGTCCGAGTGACGGCGACCCGTCAACGGGAAGACGCGGGCACGAACAGAGACACCAGGAGGGTCGACGGAGGAGGCGTTCGAGTGACGACGATAGCCCATCAACGGGAGGATGCAGGCGCAAGTAGAGACACCGCGGAGGTGGGTCGACAGGTCAACCACAGGCGCATCAAGGGAGGCCGTCCAAAATGTCCATCCTTGACGGATCGCGGCCGCGAAGGACGGCCGGTCGATGGGAGGCCGTGGACGTAGGTAGAGAGGAGGTGTCGGACGCATCAAGAGAAGCAGATGAAAATTTGCCAACTTGATGGGTCGCAGCCACAAAGGGGTCGCACCCACCACTGACGCCCACCAAGGGCATGTCTAGGCTAAGATGACAAAAAAGTGCACCGTTGAGTGGGGGGGGGGGGGTGGGTCATCCACGATGCTTAGTGGGTGGCACAAATAATGCCATACCACATGCTCCCAACCTATTATCGAGTACGATGGGATTGCTCAAAAGAAAGGGTACAATACTAGGACTTCCCAGGACGTCACCCATCCCACTACTGTTCTGGCCCAAGCACGCTTAACTACGGATTTCTGATGGGATCCGGTGTATTAACATTGTTATGACTGCACCACACACATGAAGAGAAGGCCATGGGTACTTGTACAAGATCCATGGGGAGTGTGCTTAGGGCGCAACAGAGCGAGATAGGCATGGCACATTGCTGAAGGGGCGGGGGATGGGCTAACGCCCCACTGGACGTTTCTAAGCTAAGGCCCATTGAAAACCCCACGATGTAGAGTAGGGAGCTGCACTCAAGTTTACGAGACGCTTGTCCAGTTCTCCATTGTCACACTAGTCTAGGCGCATGCGCGTGTGTGTATATGTGTGTGTCTGTGTGTTGGGGGGGGGGGGGGGGATCACACTCAATTTAGTGTCTAGGCTAACGCCTATTTGCAAACCCCACGATGTGGAGCGGGGAGGGGACAAATGGGTGAGATAGAGGGTTGAATTTCACTGGATCGTAGCAGCAAGGCTACTCTGTCACTTACAATACCCAGCCACATATTTAAGTCATCTGCAAAGGATTTATCTCCCCAATCGTTTGGAATTGCCATTCAGAGCCCCCAAGGCAGCCACTTCCGCCACCCTGGGGGAGGCTCTTGACACACGCTCTCAAGGATGCATAGGAGTCCCTATTATTAGTCGGATAACAACCGGGGAGGTAGAGAGCGTCGCGTCTAGCATGGATTCTGACTTAGAGGCGTTCAGTCATAATCCTACACATGGTAGCTTCGCGCCACTGGCTTTTCAACCAAGCGCAATGACCAATTATGTGAATCAACGGTTCCACTCGTACTAAGTTGAATTAGTATTGCGGCACCGCTCATCAGTAGGGTAAAACTGACCTGTCTCACGACGGTCTAAACCCACCTCACGTTCCCTATTGGTGGGTGAACAATCCAATACTTGGCAAATTGTGCTTCGCAATGATAGGAAGAGCCGATATCAAAGGATCGAAAAGCAACCTCGCGATAAACGCTTGGCTGCCACAAGCCAGTTATCCTTGTGGTAACTTTTTTGACACCTCTAGCTTCAGATTTTGAAAGACTAAAGGATCGATAGGCCATGCTTTCATAGTCTGTATTCGTACTGTAAATCAAAATCAAATGAGCTTTTACCCTTTTTTTCCACACCAGATTTTTGTTCTCGTTGAGCTCATCTTAGAACAGATGTTCCACCCCAGCCAAACTCCCCACCTGACAATGTCTTCCACCTAGATTGGCGCACAAGCGCGCCTTAAGATCAAAATCATGGGTAGAGCCCCACCTCCACCTCACGGAGTAAGTAAAATAAGGTTAAAAGTAGTGGTTTTTCAATTGCACCAAAGGTTTCCACTTATTCTACACCTCTCAAGTCATTTCACAAAGTCGCTAGAGTCAAGCTAAAGAGGGTCTTCTTTCCCTGGTGATTTTTTCCAAGCCCGTTCCCTTGGCTGTGGTTTTGTTAGATAGTAGATAGGGACAATGGGATTCGCGTTCACCCCATCCATGCGCATCGCTAGTTAGATGACGAGGCATTTGGCTACCTTAAGAGAGTCATGGTCACTCCCGCTTCTTACCTGTGCTTGGTTGAATTTCTTCACTTTGACATTCAGCGCACTGGGCAGAAATCACATTGTGTCAACATCCGTGGGGACCATCGCAATGCTTTGTTTTAATTAAAAAATTGGATTCCCCTTGTCCGTACCAGTTCTGAGAGGGCTTTTCACCGCCTGGGGAGGGCCACCGTACGAGGGATGACGTTCTACGATTTGTCAGCCAGTGGGCACGCGGAGGCCTGCGCTCGCTGTTGGGGTAGCTCGAGCAGACCCTCGACAGTCTCCGATGTCGGACTACAGATCCCTAGACCCAGCCTTGAGAGCCAATCATTTTCCTGAAGTTACGAATCCGTTTTTCCGACTTCCCTTACCTACATTGTTCTATCGACGAGAGGCTGTTCACGTTGGAGACCTGATACAGTTATGAGTACGATCGTGCGTAATCGGGATTTGCTCCTCCACATTTTCACAGGACGTTGGGGATGCACCGGACATCGAGACCTGTGGTGCTTTACGAGCCTTTGGACCCTATCTCCGGGTGATCCGATTTTAGGGTGGGCTGGGTGTTAAAAAGAAAAGAGAACTCTTCTCGTGGCCCCTGTCGGCGTCTCCAGATTTGGTCACGTTGCTGTCCATCACCACGTCTCAGTTTGAGAATATTAACCTGATTCCCTTTCAATGAACGGCACGCATTGCACCCTTGACACATGACTGCCCCATCTCTTAGGATCGACTAACCCAGGTCCAATTGATGTTCGCATGGAACCTTTCTCCACTTCAGTCTTCAAAGTTCTTATTTAAATATTTTCTACTACCACCTAGATCTGCACCAAGGGCCATTTCACTCGGTCTCATGCTCGAAGCTGCACCACGACCCCCACGCCCTCCTACTCATTGAGTCCTTGCACTCACCTCGATGGCCGGGTTGATTTGGCAGGTGAGTTGTTACACACTCCTTAGCGGATTTCGACTTCCATGACCACTGTCCTGCGATCTTAATCAATCAAAACCCTTTGTGGGATCTAAGATAGCGCAAAGTTCTACACCGTAACCTGGCTTTTGGTTCATCCCGTAGCATTGTGAGTTCTACTTACCAAAAATGGCCCACTTCGAGCTCGCATTCCGCACTGGGGTTCAGTAGGGCAACCTCGACTGCTTACCTATTTAACGTTTGAGAATAGGTCGAGGGTGTTTCACCCCTGATGCCTCTAATCAGTCACTTTACCTAATAAAACTGCGGGAAACTTTGGAGGGAACCAGCTACTAGGTGGTTCGATTAGTCTTTTGCCCCTATATCCAAGTCTGATGAATGATTTGCACGTCAGTATTGCTATGAGCCTCCACCAGAGTTTCCTCTAGCTTCGCCCTACTCAGACATAGTTCACCATCTTTCGGGTCCCAGTATGTACGCTCCCAATCAAATTTTTCACAAAAGATTATGGTCGGTCCATGGTGCACCCCACAAGGGGGATCCCACCTGTCAGGTTACTTGCACCTCGGTGAGTTTGCCACCCACTAGCTCACTTATATGCTAGACTCCTTGGTCCGTGTTTCAAGACGGGTCGGATGCAAAGCCCAAAACGTCAGCATCTCGAGCTTGCACATGCATAAAGGCCACTAGGAGTGGTGCATGTTCATTCCTCAATCGGTGCGACGGCATAGATGAGCCAACAAAAGCCCGTTCTGATCTTGTCGTGCCAGCCCACGCTGACCAACACCCCGCATCGAGTGGTGGACTAGCTCATGCCGTTCCGCATCCGACTGGGCACACCGAAGGCCTCCATTCGCTTCTTTCCCATCAATTTCAAGCACTTTTTAACTCTCTTTTTAAAGTCCTTCTCATCTTTCCCTCGCGGTACTTGTTCGCTATCGGTCTCTTGTCCGTATTTAGCTTTGGATGGAATCTACCACCCACTTAGGGTTGCATTCCCAAAGAGCCTGACTCGTCGAAGGCGCCTCGTGGAGCGATAGGGTCCAAGCTCAACTGGTCTTTCACACTCTCTGATGCCTCTTTCCAGGGGACTTGGGCTTGGTCCGTCACAGAGTACGTCTCTCCAGACTACAATTCACATGGCAAGGCCGCACGATTTTCAAATTGTTTCCGGTTCGCTCGCCACTGCTAGGGAAATCCTTGTTAGTTTCTTTTCCTCCGCTTAGTGATATGCTTAAACTCAACGGGTAGCCTTGCCTGATCTGAGGTTCGTGCATAAAGAAAGCCCTTTCTCGACACAACCGGCACTGTCACGCCCCGTCCAGAGAAGTCGATCCCCACGGAGGGCGTACGTGCCTCCCAAACATCATTAACCACCCTTGCAGCGGGATCGTCACGTGGTGCCATCGATGCATTTCAACCGACCGCGGCGCCGCTTTTGCCCCCCTAGAAGGTGGGGACGGGATGGGGAGACACGCTCGGACAGCCACATCCGTCGCACCGTCCGTCCTTTCGCCGATGGGGAGGAGGAGGGAGTTCGTGTTGATGCACAAGCAGACATGCTCTTAGACGAGCCGCAGGTGCAAGTTGCATTCAAAGACTTGATGATTCACGAAATTCTGCAATTCACACTACGATCGCATTTCATTACGTTCTTCATCGTTGCAAGAGCCAAGATATCCGTTGCTAAGAGTCGTTTGTTTTATAGTATGTGACGCCGACATAGGGTGCCATCTCAGTCCAGTATAGGTTGTTCTATGTGCGCCCCATCCCCCCCGATGAAGGGGGGGCATAAGGTTTATCGAGCGACCCCGTGCCAAGGACGGGGGATGCCCAGGTGGTAGGGGGCGAGTGGGTGGCATCCCTTATGCGCACCTTGACGTGCAGCCAACAAACGGCCCCGGTCCGATGCCTCGCCCACTCTGTCCTGGCTCCGGCACGAGGGCGAGGCGCCTCCGGGGGTGGCCCCTCGCGTTACAATCACGGTTCACGTGGTTCGGTGGGATGTGTGTAAATTCTCCCTCCGAATGTTCACCTACGGAAACCTTGTTACGACCTCTCCTTCCTCTAAATGATAAGGCTTAATGAACTTCTCACAATGTCAGCGGCGGTGAACCACTAGTATTATCTCGATTCGAAAACTTCATCGAACCATTCAATCAGTAGTAGCAACGGGCGTTGTGTACAAAGGGCAAGGACGTGGTCAACCCGAGCTGATAACTCGGGCTTACTAGGAATTCCTCGTGGAAGATCATTAATTGAAATGATCTCCCCACCACGATGAAATTTTAAAAGTTTACCCGGGCCTGTCAACCCAGGTGGTAAACTTGTTGAATTCATCAGTGTAGCGCGTGTGCGGCCCATAACATCTAAGGGCATCACAGACATGTTATTGGCTCAAACTTCCATGGCCTAGACAGCCCTAGTCCCTCTAAGAAGTTGGCCACAAAGAGGATCCTTCGTGTAACTAGTTAGCAGGCTATGGTCTCGTTCGTTAACGGAATTAACCAGACAAATCACTCCACCAACTAAAAACGACCATGCACCACCACCCACAGAATCAAGAAAGAGCTCTCAATCTCTCAATCATCACTATTTTTGGACCTTGTAAGTTTCCCCTTGTTGAGTCAAATTAAGCCACAGGGTCCACTCCTGGTGGTGCCCTTCCGTCAGTTCCTTTAAGTTTCAGCCTTGCGACCATACTCCCCCCGGAACCCAAAAACTTTGATTTCTCATAAGGTGCTGGCAGAGTCATGAAAGTAACATCCACCAATCCCTAATTCACATCGTTTATGGTTGTTACTAGGATGATATTTAAACATCTTCGAGCCTCAAACTTTCTTTCTTGATTAATGAAAAAATCCTTGGCAAATGCTTTTGCAGTAGTTCGTCTTTCATAAATCCAAGAATTTCACCTATGACAATGAAAAAAGAATACCCCCAACCGTTTGTATTAATCATTTCTCCGGTCCCGAAGACCAACACAATAGGACCAGAGTCCTATCGCGTTATTCCATACTAATGTATTTAGAGCATAAGCTTGCTTTGAGCATTCTATTTTTTTCAAAGTAACATCGCAGAATCTGCGTCCCAGTCAATTAAGGCCAAGAGGACATCCCCGACAGAAAGGACAGAGCAACCATTGCACACCAAAAGAGGCGGACCGCTCACCCCGCCCAAGATCCAACTAGGAGCTTTTTAACTGCAACAACTTAAATATACGCTATTGAAGCTGGAATTACCACGACTACTGGCACCATACTTTCCCTACAATGGAACCTTGTTAAGGGATTTAGATTGTACTCGTTCCAATTACCAGACTTGCAAAAGCCCAATATTGTTATTTATTGTCACTACCTCCTCATGCCAGGATTGGGTAATTTGCGTGCCTGCTGCCTTCCTTGGATGTGGTAGCTGTTTCTCAGGCTCCCTCTCTGAAATCTAACCCTAATTCTCCGTCACCCGTCACCACCATGATAGGCCTCTATCCTACCATCGAAAGTTGATAGGGCAAAAATTTGATTGAAGCATCACCGGTGCAAAGGCCGTGAGACTCGGAAAGTTATCATGATTCACCTCAAAACCAGACAAGTCCGGATCGGCCTTTTATCTAATGAATGCATCCATTCTAGAAGTCGGGAGTTGGTGCATGTATTAGCTCTAGAATTACTACAGTTATCCGATCATCAAAGAAACTATAACTAATTTAACGAGCCATTTGCAGTTTCATAGTAAAAAAGAGTTTATACTTACACATGCATGGCTTAATCTTTGAGACAAGCATATGACTACTGGTAGGATCAGCTATGCAGCTATCCTCAATCACGCGCGCGGCCCGAGCTCGGGCTGCATGTTCTCACTCTTCACCAATCATGGCTGGAATGCAGGCACATGCACGGACGGCCCACACTTGTCGAGGGACCGTCGAACCCCGGGGGTGGGAGGGATATCAGGGGGACTCGAGAGGAGCGAAGGAAGGACACATCGATGGAGTGCATCCACGCGGTTACGTGCGGGTGCAGATTGGCCGGGCGCCGTTCGGGGTGGGCCATTGTGTGGCGCCATGTGCCCAACTGCCATTTGAGGGCGTATGGCCGTGAGGCCCGAGGCAAAAGTGCGCCGCCGCACAGAAACTCCGTCCTCCAAGAGGACCACCCATCGTCGCCATGCGAACGATACCAAGCATGGCCACCGCAAGGAAGCACACGGCTGCCGCGTCCATCTTGTCTCGTCTCTGTCCCAAAAACGTAAGGGGAATCAAGGTCCGAGGGCCTCACAACGACCTGGGGCCGCTCACCTTCCCGCGGACGTAGCTCCACCTCCCCGCAAGGCGCGGCAAGGGTCGCGACTCTTCCGGCGCCGTCCACGTCGTCTTGCATGCAACACCCCGGGGTCGGACCGGGGGCCGTAGCCGCCCGAGTGCTTCCCCGTCTCGCGTCAAGCACCACCATGTTGAGGGCAACGCGCCTACTCACACACCGAGGCGGGGATAGGGCCCATCTCCGTCGAAGGCTTTCGGCCATCGCGAGCTTCCCATCTAAGGCACTCGGGTTCGGGACCTTCTGTACCGATACAAGCCGCACACATGCCTGCAACGGGGAGATACCTGCCGCATACCTTGATCACGCCGTGGCCCAAGTGGGAGCTCACCGGAATCGACACCCTGGCCTGGGGCACGACCCGCCGTCACTCATCGCCTACCAAGCCCAACGCCAACACCGAGCGCGCCGAGACCGATGCGACCCGAAGGTAGCCAAACCGAAGGTAGCCAAGCCCGTTGGCGGGGGGGGGTAGCCTTGGAACTCGTCGGAGGGAGGGGAATGCATCCTCACGTCACTCACCCAAGCTCTTCTGTCCGCCCTGTTACACGTCTCAACCGAGCACCACTACCCTTATAGTTGTGCACAATTCGACGTACCCCGGCATACCTCCCAAGCACCTGGGCAACCCGGATAGAAACCCCAACCGGGGGGGCAAGGGGGACGCCGCCGTGAACCCCACGATGGGGGGAGCCATGAATCCCACGGTCTCGAGAACCGTGAACGTCACTCTCGAGAATCATGAACCCCACGGCCCCGTGAGCCATAAGCCTCATGGCGCGGAGAGGAGGGAGACAGTGGCAACAAGGGAGTGGGTTCCCCTTCAAGGAGAGGCAAGTAGCCCTCCTGTGTTCAATGTTCCCACCGTCCAAGCCACGTTGCCACCATCCACGGATGACGTACCGATGCCACGGCCATCGGTGCATGAGTGAGTGACACTATTGCTGGAGGCCGCGCATGTAACTAAGGAAGAACATGGAAATGTGCACCATCCACGCGCCTAAGATGGGGATGCCTTGGGTGCAAAATTAGTCACGTGGATTTGTAGGAAGCCCACGGATGCCTCAAGGGAAGTTGACCAAAATGTGCAACTTGAGGAGGCGAGGCCACGGAGGTGGTGTTCAAAACACGAGGACGGCCCGTGGCCTCCAACCCCCGACCTACCTCCACGGCGTCCGAGTGACGATGATGGCTCATTGACGAGAGGCCGCGGGCACTAGAGTCATCATGAGGATGTGTCGTCACGGAGGCCACAGATGCAGTGGGAGAAGTTGACGACGACAAAGGAGGACGCGGGCACAAATAGAGACGCCACAGAGGTGGGTTGGCGGAGGAGGTGTTGGAGTGACGGCGACCCCTCGACGGGAGGATGGGGGAATAAATAGAGACGCCATGGTTGCGGGTCCACAGGGGAGGCGTCTGAGTGACAATGAATGCCCATCGAGGGGAGGACGTAGGCGCAAGTAGAGATGCCGCAGATGTGGGTCGGCGGGTCGGCCACGGGGGCATCAAGGGAGGCCGACCAAAATGTCCATCCTTGATGCATCGCAACCATGGAGGATGGCCCATTGACAGGAGGCCGTGGATGTAGGTAGAGAGGAGGCCATGTCGCATTAGGAGAAGCCGACGAAAATGTGCAAACTTGACGGGTCGCAATCGCGGATGTGAGTCGGCGGGGAGACCACGGGTGCAACAAGGGAACAAGGGGAAAATGTGCCAACTTGATGGGTCGCAGCCACGGAGGGGCCGTGCCCACTACCGGTGCCCACTAACGGGAGGTTTAGGCTAAGATGACAAAAAAGTGCACCGTTGATGGGAGGGGGGGGGGGTTGGGGGGGTCATCCACGATGCTTAGTGGGTAACACAAATAATTCCATACCACTTGCTCCCAACCTATTATCCGGTACGATGGGATTGCTCAAAATAAAGGGTGCAGCACCAGGACTTCATGGGAGGTCACCCATTCCAATACTGTTCTGGCCCAAGCACTCTTAACTGCGGAGTTCTGATGGGATCCAGTGTAGTAGTGTTGGTATGACTGCACCAGGTACATGAAGAGAAGGCCATGGATACTTGTGAAAGATCAATGGAGAGTGTGCTTAGGTGCAAGAGAACGAGATAGGCATGGCATATTTCTTAATGGGTGGGGGATGGGCTAACACCTCACCCCAAGATTCTAAGCTAAGGCCCATTGCAAACCCCATGATGTAGAGTAGCGAGCTGCACTCAAGTCTACGAGCCTCTTGGCCAGTTCTCCACCGTCACGACAGTCTAGGCTCGTGCACCCACTGTGTGTTCATGTGTGTGTGTGTGTGTGTGTGTGTATTTGGGGGGGGAGATCGCACTCAATTTAGTGTCTAGGCTAACGCCTATTCGCGAACCCCACGATGTGGAGCGGGGAGGGGAAAAACCAATGCGGTGATGGGCTGAGTCTCAGTGGATTGTAGCAGCAAGGGTACTCTACCACTTACAATACCCCGCCACATATTTAAGTCGTCTACAAAGGATTCATCTCCCCATTGTTTGGAATTTCCATTCAGAGCCCCCAAGGCGACCACTTCCACCACCGTGGGGGAGGTTCTTGACACATGCTCCTAGGGACGCACAGGCGTCCCTATTATTAGTCGGGGAGGAAGAGAGCACCGCGTCTAGCATGGATTCTGAATTAGAGGTGTTCAATCATAATCCTACACATGGTAGCTTCACGCCACTGGCTTTTCAACCAAGCACAATGACCAATTATGTGAATCAACGGTTCCTCTCGTACTAAGTTGAATTACTATTCCAACACCGCTCATTAGTAGGGTAAAACTAACTCATGACGGTCTAAACCCATCTCACGTTCCCTATTGGTGGGTGAACAATCCAACACTTGACAAATTCTGCTTCGCGATGATAGGAAGAGCCGACATCGAAGGATCAAAAAGCAATGTCGCTATCGACGCTTGGCTGCCACAAGCCAGTTATCCCTATGGTAACTTTTTTGACACCTCTAGCTTCAGATTCTGAAAGACTAAAGGATCGATAGGCCATGCTTTCACAGTTTTTATTCGTACTGAAAACCAAAATCAAATGGGCTTTTACCCTTTTGTTCCACACAAGATTTCTGTTCTTGTTGAGCTCATCTGAAGACTATTGTGTTATCTTTTAACAGATGTGTTACCCCAGCCAAAATCCCCACCTGACAATGTCTTTCGCTTGGATCAGCAAGCAAGCACGCCTTAAGGACAGAAGTAGGGGTAGAGCCCCACCTTCACCTCATGGAGTAAGTAAAATAACGTTAAAAGTAGTGGTACTATTTCACTTGCGCCAAAGGATCCCACTTATTCTACACCTCTCAAGTCATTTCAGAAAGTCAAGCTCAACAGGGTCTTCTTTTCCCGCTCATTTTCCAAGCCCATTCCCTTGGCTATGGTTTCGCTAGATAGTAGATAGGGACAGTGGGAATCTGGTTAATCCATTCATGCGCGTCACTAATTAGATGATGAGGCATTTGGCTACCTTAAGAGAGTCATACTTACTTCCGCCATTTACCGGTGCTTGGTTGAATTTCTTCACTTTGACATTCAGTGCCTTGGGTAGAAATCACATTGCGTCAACATCCGTGGGGACCATCGCAATGCTTTGTCTTAATTAAACAGTCGGATTCCCCTTGTCCGTAAGGTTGCTCACCGCCTAGGGAGGGCCACCCCACGGGGGTGACGTTCTACGGCCGTCGGCCGGTGGGCACGCAGAGACCCGTCCTCACCCCTAGGGCTACTCGGCAGACCTTCGATAACCTCTGTTGTCGGACCTCAGATCCCTAGACCCAGTCCTTAGAGCCAATCCTTTTCCTAAAGTTACAAATCCGTTTTGCTGACTTCCCTTACCTACATTGTTCTTTGGACTAGAGGTTGTTCACCTTGGAGACCCGGTGCGTTATGAGAAGGATCATGCGTGTTTGGAATTCGCTCGCTCCTCCAAATTTTCACAGGCCCGCGGGGGTGCCCCTGACACCGCAAGACATGCGATGCTTTACTAGCCCGCTGGACCCTGTTTTCGGGTGATCCGATTTTAGGGTCGGTGGGCTGTTAAAAAGAAAAGAGAACTCTTCCCGAGGCCCCCACCGGCATCTCCGGATTCGATCACGTTTCCCTCCACCGCCACATCCCGGTTTGGGAATATTAACACGATTACCTTTTGATGAACAGCACGAATTGCACCCTTGACATAGGACTGCCCCATCTCTTAGGATCGACTAAGCTATGTCCAATTGTTGTTCACATTGAACCTTTCTCCACTTTGGTCTTCAAAGTTCTCATTTGAATATTTGCTAGTACCACCAAGATCTGCACCGGGGGCCGTTTCACTCAGACTCGCGCCCGGAGATGCGCCACGACCCCCATGTCCTCCTACTCATCGGGGCCTTGCATTGTCCGGATGACCGGGTATAGGTTGCACGCTTCAACGCCATCCATTTTCCGGGCTAGTTGATTTGGCAGGTGAGTTGTTACATAGTCCTTAGTGGATTTTGACTTCCATGACCACCGTCCTGCTGTCTTAATCAATCAACATCCTTTGTGGGATCTAGGTTAGTGCACAGTTTGGCATCGTAACGCGGCTTTCGGTTCATTCTGCATCTCCATTTCTGCTTAGCAAAAATGGCCCACTTGGAGCTTGCATTCCGCACCGTGGTTCAACAGGGCAACCATGGCTGATTACCTATTTAAAGTTTGACAATAGGTCGAGGGTGTTGGATCCTCGATGCCTCTAATCATTTGCTTTACCTGATAAATTGCAAAGAGCTCCAGCTATCCTGAGGGAAACTTTGGAGGGAGCCAGCTACTAGATGGTTCGATTAGTCTTTCACCCCTTTACCCAAGTCTGACGAACGCTTTGCACGTCACCATCGCTACGAGCCTCCACTAGAGTTTCCTCTAGTTTCACCCTGCGTAGGCATAGTTCATCATCTTTTGGGTCCCAGCATGTACGCTCCCACTCAAACCTTTCATAGAAGATCATGGTTGATCGATGGTGCACTCCACGAGGGGGATCCCACCTGTGAGGTTACTTGCATCTCCGTGGGTTTTCCACTCACTGTCTCACGTACATGTTAGACTCCTTGGTCCATGTTTCAAGATGGGTCAGATGGAAAGCCCAGACTGCCAGCGTCTCGAGTACGTAGATGCATAAAGCCCACCATGAGTGGTGCACTTTTTGTTCCTCGATCAATGCAACAACGTTTGCGAGCCAACAAAAACCCGCCCTTGTCCCGCCACGTCAGGCCACGCTAACAAGCACCCCACATCGAGCGGGAGACCAGCTCACGCCGTTTTGCATCCGAGGCACACCGGTGACCTCCATTCGCTTCCCTCCCAGAAATTTCAAGCACTTTTTTACTCTCTTTTCAAAGTCCTTTTGATCTTTCCCTCGTGGTACTTGTTCGCTATTGATGTCTTGCCCATATTTAGCCTTGGATGGAATCTACCACCCACTTAGGGCTGCATTCCCAAACAGCCTGGCTCGTCGACAATGCATCGTGGAGCGACAGGGTCTCACCTTGACGGGGCTCTCACCCTCTCTGACGCCCCTTTCCAGGGGACTTGGGCTCAATCCGTCGCAGAGGACACCTCTCCAAACTACAATTCGCACGGCAAGGTCGCGCAATTTTCAAGTTGGGCTCTTTCGGGTTTTGCTCGCCGCTACTAGGGAAATCCTTATTAGTTTCTTTTCCTCCGCTTAGTAATATGCTTAAACTTAGCGAGTAGCCTTGCCTGATCTATGTCATTGCATAAAGAAAGTCATTTCTCAACACAAGCGGCACTGGTGCGCCCCGTCCATAGAAGCCGATCTCCACGGAGGGCGTACATACCTCCGAGGGAGCATTAACCACCCTTGTGGCAGGATCATCGCGTGATGCCATTGATGCGTTTCAGCCGATCGTGGTGCCGCCCTCACCCCACATCGGCACCCCCGAGAAGGGGGCGACGGGCTAGGGAGATGTGCTGGGATGGCAACGTCCACTGCACCGGCCCTGCTTGGGCCGTAGGGGAGTAGGAGGGGGTGGGCGTGGGGTGCAAGTTGGAAGAGCCGCGGGTGCAAGTTGCATTCAAAGACTTGATGATTATGGAATTCTGCAATTCACACTACGTATCACATTTTGTTGCGTACTTCATCGTTGTAAGAGCCAAAATATTTGTTGCTGAGAGTAGTTTTCTTAATAGTATGTGATGCCCATGTAGGGGGCCATCTCAGTCCAGTATAGGTTGTTCTTTGTGCGACCCATACCCCCCGGTGAAGGGGGGGCATAAGGTTTATCGAGTGGCCTTGTGCCTTTCGGCACGGAGGAGGGGGGATGCCCACGTGAGGGGCGGCATCCCTCCCTTGCACCCCGATGCACGGCGGACGGATGGCACCCGACCCCCGTGCCTCGCCCATTGTCTCTCGGCTCGGACAGGGGGGCAAGGAGGGGGTGATCGTGCCTCCAGGCGCGGCCCCTCGCGTTATAGTCACAGTTCACGTGGTTCGACAGGATGTGTGTCAATGATCCTTGCACAGGTTCACTTACATAAACCTTGTTACAAATTCTCCTTCCTCTAAATAATAAGGCTTAATGAACTTCTCACAACGTCACCAACGGTGAACCGCCAGCGTCGTCGCCATTTGGAAACTTCACTTGACCATTCAATCGTCAGGAGCAATGGATGGTGTGTACAAAAGGCAACGACGTAGTCAACGTGAGCTGATGGATCGCGCTTACTAGGAATTCCTCGTTGGAGATCAATAATTGCAATGATCTATCCCCATTATGATGAAATCTCAAAAGATTACCTGGGCCTATCGGCCCATGTGGTAAACTTGTTGAATTCATCAGTGTAACGTGCGTTTGGCCCAGAACATCTAAGGGCATCACATAACTTTTATTGCCTCAAACTTCCATGGCCTAAACGGCCATAGTTCCTCTAAGAAGTTGGCCACGAAGAGGATCCTTTGTGTAACTAGTTAGCAGGCTGAGGTCTTGTTCTTTGACGAAATTAACCGGACAAATCACTCCACCAACTAAGAACGACCATGCACCACCACCCATAGAATCAAGAAAGAGCTCTCAATCTGTCAATCCTTACTATGTGTGGACCTGTTAAGTTTCCCCATGTTGAGTCAAATTAAGCTACAGGCACCACTCCTGGTGGTGCCCTTCCGTGATTTCCTTTAAGTTTCAACCTCGCGACCATACTCCCCCCGGAACCCAAAAACTTTGATTTCTTATAAGGTGTTGGAAGAGTCATCAAAGTAACATCCCCCTATCCTTAGTTGGCATCGTTTATGGTTGAGACTAGCACGGTGTCAGATCGTCTTACAGTCCCCAACTTTCGTTCTTGATTAATGAAAACATCCTTGGCAAATGCTTTTGTAGTAGTTTATCTTTAATAAATCCAAGAATTCCACCTCTGACAATGAAATACGAATGCCCCCAACTGACCATGCTAATCATTACTTCGGTTCCTGAAGACCAACACAATAGGACCAGAGTCCTATCACGTTATTCCATGATAATGTATTCAGAGCATGGGCTTGCTTTGAGCATTCTAATTTTTTCAAAGTAACATCGCCAAATCCGTGTCCTTGTCAATTAAGGCCACGACCGCGTCCCCGAAAGAAATGGTGGAGCTACCAGCGCACACCAAAAGAGGCGGACTGCTCGCCCCACCCCGATATCCAACTACGAGCTTTTTAATTGCAACAAACTAAATATATGTTATTGGAGCTGGACTTACTGTGGATGCTGGCACGAGACTTTCCCTCCAATGGATCCTTGTTAAGGGATTTACATTGTACTCATTCCAATTAACAGACTTGCAAAAGCCCAATAATGTTATTTATTGTCACTACCTCCCCGTGTTAGGATTGGGTAATTTGCATGCCTGCTGCCTTCCTTGGATGTGGTATCCGTTTCTCAGGCTCCCTCTCCGGAATCAAACCCTAATTCTCCATCACCCGTCACCACCATGGTAGGCCTCTATCCTACCATTGAAAGTTAATAGGGCAGAAATTTGATTGAAGCATCACCAGCGCAAAGGCTGTGAGATTCGGGAAGTTATCATGATTCACCGCAAAACCGGACAAGATCGACCTTTTATCTAATTAATGAGTCCATTCTAGAAGTCGGGAGTTGGTGCATGTATTAGCTCTAGAATTTCTACGATTATCCGAGTAGCACGTACCATCAAAGAAACTTTAACTGATTTAATTAGCCATTCACAGGTTCATAGTACAAAAGAGTTCCTGCATGGTTGTGTGTTCTGACTCTCCACCAATCACGGCTAGGACGTAGGGGCAGGCACGGACAACACACACCCGTCAAGGGGACCATCGAACCTGGGGGGTGGTGGGGATATCAGGGGGACGCGAGAGGAGCCAAGGAAGGACACGTTGATGGACTGCATTCATGCGGCTACGCGCGGGAGCAAATTGGTTAGGCACTGTATGCCCAACCGTTGTTTGAGGGCATATGGCCACGAGGTCCAAGGCAAAAGAGTGTGCTGCCACACAGAGTCCCCGTCCTCCAAGAGGACCACCCGCCGTCGCTCGGGTGAATGGCACCAAGCATGGCCGCCGCAAGGAAGCACACGGCCGTTGCGTCCATCTCGTCTCATCTCTGTCCCAAAAACGTAGGGAGGGTCAAGGTTCAAGGGCCTCACGATGACCGGGGGCCGGTTCACGTTCCCGCGGACGTGACTCCACCTCCCCGCAAGGGGCGGCAAGGGCCATGACTCTTTCGACGCCGTCCATGTCGTCTTGTGTGCAACACCCCGGGGTCGGGGCCGGGGGCCACGATCATTGGACTGCTCCCCCCGTCTTGGACTGAGGACTGCCCCGTCAAGGGCAACGTGCCTACTCACACATTGGGGCGAGATACAGCCCATCTCCGCCGTCGGCTTCTGACTGTCGCCAGATTTCCATCTAAGGCACTCGGGTTCGGGACCTTCCGTATCGACACAAGCCACCCACATGCTTGCGGCGGGGAGAGATCCATCGCCTACCTTGATCACGCAGCGGCCCAAGCAAGAGCTCACCCGCATCGGTGCCTCGGCCCGGAACACGGCCCGCCGTCACTCATTGCCTACCAACCCCAACGGCAACCCGAGCGCGCCGAGACCCGTGAGACCCAAAAACGGCCCGAAAGTAGCCAAGCTCGTCGGCCGGGGGGGTAGCCTTGGAACTCGTCCAAGGGGAGGGCTTGCATCCGACGTCACAAGAAGGTGGGGGGGACTCATCGCCTCACATCACCCGTCCCAAGCTCCACGTCCGCCGTGTTCCACGTCTCAACCGAGCACCACTACCTTTATAGTTCCGTACAATTCAGCGCACCTCGGGATACCTCCCAAGCACCCGGGCAACCTGAATAGAAACCCCAACCGGGGGGGCAAGGGGGGCGCCGTGAACCCCACGATGGGGGGAGGGGAGCGGTGAACCCACGATGGGGGCAGCCACGAACATCACCGTCCGGAGAACCGTGAACCTCATGATCCCGGGAACCATGAACCCCATGGCCCCTTGAGCTTGAGCCATCAGCCTCACGACGGGGAGAGGAGGGAGGCCGTTGCAACAAGGGAGTGGCTTCTCGTTCAAAGAGAGGCAAGTAGCCCTCCTGTGCTCAATGTTCCCGCCATCCCTGTGCTCAATGTTCCTGCCATCCAAGCCGCATTGCCACCATCCACGAACGACGTCCCGACGCCCACAGCCGTCGGCGCATGAGTAAGCGACACCGTCGCTAGAGGCCGTGGGTGTAACTAAGGAAGAAGACGCCAATGTGCTCCATCCATGCTCTTAAGATGGGGACGCCTCGGGTACAAAATTAGGCACGTGGATCCGCGAGAAGCCCACGGATGCCTCAAGGAAAGCCAACCCAAATGTGCAACTTGACGGCGGGTCGAGGCCGCGGAGGCGGCCTTCGAAAGACGATGACAGCCCGCAGCCTCCAACCCCAACCCACCTCCGCGGCGTCCAAGTGTTGATGATAGCTCATAGAAAACAGGCCGCGGGTGCCAGATAGATCATGGGAATGTGTCTTCATGGAGGCGACAGATGCATCGGGAGAAGCCGATCCGGAGAGCGAAAGACGCGAGCACAATAGAGACCCCATTGAGATGGGTTAGCGGGGGAGGCGTCGGAGTGATGACGACCCCACTACGGGAGGACGTGGGCACAAATACAGATTCCACGGAGGCCGATCCATGGGGGAGGCATCTTAATGACAGCGACGGCCCATCGACGGGAGGATACAGGTGCAAGTAGAGATGCCGTGGAGGTGGGTCGGCGGGTCGTCGGCCACGGGCTCACGGGCGCATCAAGGGAGGCCGACCAAAATGTCCATCCTTGATGGATCACGGCCATGGAGAACGGCCCGTGGATGGCGGGATGCCGTGGACGTAGGTAGAGAGGAGGCAACGGTGTCAAGAAGTGCGCAGTGCGACTAGGAAAGCGTCGGGCCTCTGACTGTGAGGATTCGTAGCAAAATCAAGCGAGGCGTAGAGGATTTGAAGCCAAAAACACACTAAAAAAGAACAAAACTCCAGCCATGAAAGCTCCACTTTGAAAAAGAACCAATACTAACTCAAAACTTTTGTGTGTGTGAAGATTAGGTGTAGCCTCGCTCCCAATTGCACAGATGCAGTGCTCATTTGACCTGTTAAAATCCTAAATTTATGCTTTGATTCTTCGTCATGACCATTTCATGGAAGCTCCAGTACTTTATTGGAGAATCCCAAGTACTTATTTGAGGAGGGGAAACCCTAATTGGAGGCCTCACAGCCTCAACCATGTAGTGGAAGCAGCACCGGACTCCACTAGCTCCCAGTATAGGAGTGGTTGTATCTCCTTGCTCATGTGCCCAAATGAGCTCATTCTTGGCTCTAAAAGTTCCCACACAGCATGAGCAATAACTCCACCGTCATTGGTATGGAATTTATAGCTATTTTGAGTATTTTTAAGGCTATTTTTGACAATTTTTATGCCTTTTTAGCCCAAAAATGTCACTTTTTTTCTGTAAAAAGCCCAAACGAGCTGGGAAAAATCCCTAGAGTTGTGGAAAAATCCCATTGGGCGCAAATTTCATGTTGAACCTCACTTTCCCACTTGGTAAGAACTTTGGACACGGCTTTCACGCCAGCGCACGAAACCTGCTATTTTTGGCCGAAATTGCCCGCATTGAACTTTCTAGGCAAAACGAGCGTTCCACTTTGAAACAGTTGACATTTGTACATTCCTAAAGCAAATCAGGCATATATTTATGTGAAAAATCATTCCATGGTGCCACGTATGGGGCCTCGCCTGTCCGGTAAGGTATGTACACGATTACAACCAAGACATTCATTTTCGCATATATCACACTATGTACATTGTAGCATTTGGTCCCACACATCATAAACATTAAGAGTGAGGTAGACACTTTAATTTCACATTATGAACGTGCCATGGCACGACAACGGCCGCATCAAGAGAATCGAACGAGAATGTGCAAACTTGATCAGTCGCGACCGCGGACGTGAATTGGCGGGGAGTGTTAAGTATGGAGCCTGATTTACCCTTGTAATTTTCTGTGGTAAAAGCGCACATTTGTAAGGCCCCCATTATGAGGAGAAGCCATCGTGCGTGAAGGAAAATCACTCACCGGAAACCAAAATTTTCACGGACAAGAATCAGGGGCAACTTTAAAGGCCTCGGGGGCGGAGGCCCCCGAGACTTTTTATTCGCCGGAATATTCCTTTTTCGCCGGAATACTATGGCCGGACGGCGGCCGGAAAGTGGTCGGAAAACAACCGGTCGGTTGGCCGGTGGCGGGTAGTCAATGGCCGATGGCCGGTGGTCGGAAGTCAATGGCCGGTGGCCGGTGGTCGAAAGTCAATGGCCGGTGGCCGGTTGCCGAATTCAATGGCCGGTGGCCGAATTCAAAAGCGGACTTGTCTTCTCAAGGGCGGCCACACATGGGCGGATTGGAGGGTCCGATTTGGACTTATTCGCACAAGGGCGGCTACACATGGCTGTCTCTCATAAGAGAGGGCAGCCCTTTTGGCCTATAAAAGGAGGCCATTTCTACACACATTTCAGAGTGTAAAGTTGATGCAACAAGGTGAGTGTGAGGTGGTGAGAGTGAAGCAAGGCGGGAGCTCCATTAAGGGTATAATCCCTTTGTAAACTACTTCTTGTTTTGAAGTACTAAAGCCATTGAGTGGCTGCTTTCCCGTGGACGTAGCCCACACTGGGTGAACCACGTATATCGTGTGTACTCTCTCTCTCTCTCTACTCTATAATCTCGTGTATATAAATCTGTCTCTCTCCATTAAGTAATCTACTCAATTATCTATTTAGCTACGTCTTATTTCCAAACAACTGGTATCAGAGCAAGGTTTGCTCGTAGCTAAATTATCTCAAGGAAAGGATTCCTTGAATTGAGTGGGAGTTATGGCGGAGGAAGGGAAGCTCAAGATTGAGAAGTTCAACGGCAAAAACTACCAACATTGGAAGATGCAGATTGAAGACTATCTCTACCAGAAGGACCTCTATTTGCCACTAGGCGGTCTTGCGAAGAAGCCCGCAACAATGGCAGATGAAGCATGGATTGTCCTTGATCGAAAGGCACTGGGAACAATCCGGTTAAGCTTGGCGTCGACGGTGGCCTTCAATGTTTCGGAGATGAAGACCACGGAGGACTTGATGAAGTCACTTGACGACTTCTACGAGAAACCATCGGCATCCAATAAGGTATTTCTTATGAAGCGCTTGTTCAATCTAAAGATGGCAGAGAATGGTTCAGTTGCAGAACACCTAAATGACTTTAACACAAACATAAGTCAACTTCGATCAGTGAAAATCAATTTCGATGACGAAGTGCGAGCTCTCCTTATACTATCATCTCTACCAGATAGTTGGGACAGCCTTGTGATGGCTGTAAGTAATTCTATCTCTGGCACAAATACTCTTAAGTTTGATGATGTTGTGGGTGTTCTCCTAAGCGAGGAAATGCGAAGGAGAAGCACAGGAGAATCATCAAGTGCTGCACTATCAGTGGAAACAAGAGGAAGGCTTAAGGAGAGGTTCAAAAACCAAAAGGGTCGTGATCGCTCAAGGCGGAGCAAGTCACGCACAAAGTCAGTTCTTGAATGTTGGAACTGCGGCAAGAAGGGCCACGTCAAGAAGGATTGCTGGTCCAAGAAGAAGAAGGAGACAGAGTCTCAAGAGAACAAGCCAACATCGGAGGCCAATGTGGCAGGTAAAGTAGAGCAAGATGCTCTAATTCTCTCATTAGACAATGTGTCTAATTCCTGGATAGTAGATTCCGGGGCTTCATTCCATGCGACACCACACAAGCAACATTTCCAAGACTACACCAAAGGTAATTTTGGGTATGTATACTTGGGAGATGATGAAGCTTGTGAGATTGTCGGCAAAGGTACAGTTTCTGTCAAAACTGCTAACGGAAATGAATGGAAGCTTAAAGATGTTAGGCATGTTCCTTCTCTTCGCAAAAATTTGATCTCTACAGGACAATTGGACGATGAAGGTCACAACATTGCATTCGGAAACAAACGGTGGAAGATCTCAAAGGGATCTTTGGTGGTTGCCAAGGGTGAAAAAGTCGGTACACTTTACTTGTGTACTGTTAGCACGCAACCTTCAGCTTGTGCAGCGACTACAGAAGTTGACAGTGCGGTGTGGCACTACCGACTTGGGCATATGAGTGCCAAAGGAATGCAAATCCTTCAAACAAAGAAGCTTCTACCAGGTTTGAAAGAAGTGGACTTAGAGTTCTGTGAAGATTGTGTTTATGGTAAACAAAAGAGGGTAAAATTTCAAAAATCAGGAAATGAAAGAAAAAATAAAAAACTTGAGTTGGTTCATTCTGATGTTTGGGGTCCTGCAAGTACACCATCACTTGGTGGCTCATTGTACTATGTAACATTCATAGACGATGCGACTAGAAAAACATGGGTTTATGTCATGAAGAATAAATCCGATGTATTTTCCATATTTCAAAGGTGGAAAGCCTTTGTGGAGAATGAAACAGGTACCAAGGTTAAATGCCTCAGATCCGACAATGGAGGCGAATATTGCAGCCAAGCTTTTGAAAGCTTTTGTGCTATCAATGGCATTTGGAGGCAAAGGACAACCCCAAGGACACCTCAACAAAATGGGATTTCGGAAAGGATGAACAGGACAATCATGGAGCGAGCACGAAGCATGCGGCTACATGCAGGCCTACCGCTTGAGTTTTGGGCGGAAGCTGTAAGTACGTCTGTGTACTTAATCAACCGGTCACCCTCAACAGCATTGGATGGGGGAGTTCCAGAAGAGGCATGGACAGGTAAACCGGTGAATTATGCATTTCTCAAAGTGTTTGGGTGTGAGGCTTTCATGCACATAGATAGAAGCCTAAGATCAAAGCTAGATGCAAAGTCCAAAAAGTGTTTCTTCATTGGCTATGGAGAAGGTGACTTTGGGTATCGCCTATGGAATCCTGAAGATGGTAAAATCTTAAGGAGTAGGGATGTAATTTTTAACGAACAAAATATGTACAAAGATTACTTGGAAAGAAAACAAACAAAAGAAAAAGGTGATGAGTACATGGAGCTTGAGGACGGTGAAGACTCAAGGACTGCAAACGGTGACAATGTGCAACAACGTCAACCAAATGAGGAGACTCAACCTATTCCCCGAAGATCTACAAGAGCAAGTAGACCTCCAGAAAGGTTTGTTCCTTCCTTCAACCATCTCTTGATCTCAGATTCTGGAGAGCCGGAATCATATGAAGAAGCTATGCAACATGAATCCAAAGAAGAATGGACGAAGAGCATGCAAGTGGAGATGGACTCACTACATCGCAACCAAACATGGGAGTTGGTTGAGTTACCTAAAGGTAAGCGGGCACTTCAAAACAAATGGGTGTACAAGTTGAAGGAAGAAGAAGGTGGGAAGAAAAGGTACAAGTCTAGGCTTGTGGTAAAAGGGTTTTCTCAAAAGAAAGGTATTGACTTCAATGAAATATTTTCTCCTGTTGTAAAAATGAACTCAATTAGGCTTGTCTTAAGCCTTGTGGCTGCTCATGATTTAAATCTCGAGCAAATGGATGTAAATACGGCATTCCCTCACGGTGACTTAGAGGAGGAAATCTACATGCTTCAACCAAAGGGGTATGAAGTAAAAGGTAAGGAGAAAATGGTTTGCAGATTAAAGAAGAGCTTGTATGGTTTAAAGCAAGCATCAAGACAATGGTACTTGAAGTTTGATCGATGGATGTTGGATCATGGATTCACAAGATGCAACTCGGATCACTGCGTCTACACGAAGAATTTGGGAGATGGTAAATTCATCATCCTAATGTTGTATGTTGATGACATGTTGATTGCAAGTGCTAACATGCAGGACATCAAAGACCTAAAAGAGGAGTTGTCTAAATCTTTTTCAATGAAAGATTTAGGTGCTGCAAAGAGGATACTTGGTATGAAAATATCAAGGGACAGGACGAAGAAGACAATAAAGCTATCTCAAGAAGATTACATCAAGAAGGTACTAGAAAGGTTTGCAATGCAAAATGCAAAACCAGTTTCTACACCTTTGGCTGGTCATTTTAAACTAACAAAGGATATGTGTCCAAAGACACAAGAGGAGATAGCCTATATGTCTAAAGTTCCATATGCTGCAGCGGTAGGTTCTCTAATGTATGCTATGGTATGGACAAGGCCAGACATTGCACATGCAGTGGGAGTTGTGAGTAGGTTCATGGACAACCCAGGTAAAGAGCATTGGCAAGCTGTGAAGTGGATACTTAGGTATCTAAAAGGGACAACAACAAATGCTTTGTATTTTGGAGGAAATGATATTTTTCTAGAAGGGTATGTTGATGCAGATATGGCAGGTGACAAAGATACTCGAAGGAGCACTACTGGCTATGTGTTCACAGTTGGAGGCACAGCAGTAAGCTGGGCTTCAAAGCTGCAGAAAGTGGTTTCACTTTCTACCACGGAAGCAGAGTATGTAGCAATGACGGAGGCAAGCAAAGAAATTCTGTGGCTTCACAGATTCTTAGAAGAGCTTGGATTCAAACAAGACAATTGTGTCTTGTACAGTGATAGCCAAAGCGCTATCCATCTTGCGAAGAACTCAGCCTTTCATTCAAGGACAAAGCACATTGAGGTGAGATATCACTTCATACGCACTCTTTTGGAAGAGGGACAACTAAAGCTAGGAAAGGTGCATACAAGTGAAAATCCTGCAGACATGTTTACAAAGGTGGTCAACAAGGAGAAGTTGAGCTTCTGCTCATCTTCAATCGGCATTCAAGGATAAGAAGCCAGAATGGAAAGCAGTCACAGGTTTGGTTTGGAGATCAGTCTCCAAGTGGGAGATTGTTAAGTATGGAGCCTGATTTACCCTTGTAATTTTCTGTGGTAAAAGCGCACATTTGTAAGGCCCCCATTATGAGGAGAAGCCATCGTGCGTGAAGGAAAATCACTCACCGGAAACCAAAATTTTCACGGACAAGAATCAGGGGCAACTTTAAAGGCCTCGGGGGCGGAGGCCCCCGAGACTTTTTATTCGCCGGAATATTCCTTTTTCGCCGGAATACTATGGCCGGACGGCGGCCGGAAAGTGGTCGGAAAACAACCGGTCGGTTGGCCGGTGGCGGGTAGTCAATGGCCGATGGCCGGTGGTCGGAAGTCAATGGCCGGTGGCCGGTGGTCGAAAGTCAATGGCCGGTGGCCGGTTGCCGAATTCAATGGCCGGTGGCCGAATTCAAAAGCGGACTTGTCTTCTCAAGGGCGGCCACACATGGGCGGATTGGAGGGTCCGATTTGGACTTATTCGCACAAGGGCGGCTACACATGGCTGTCTCTCATAAGAGAGGGCAGCCCTTTTGGCCTATAAAAGGAGGCCATTTCTACACACATTTCAGAGTGTAAAGTTGATGCAACAAGGTGAGTGTGAGGTGGTGAGAGTGAAGCAAGGCGGGAGCTCCATTAAGGGTATAATCCCTTTGTAAACTACTTCTTGTTTTGAAGTACTAAAGCCATTGAGTGGCTGCTTTCCCGTGGACGTAGCCCACACTGGGTGAACCACGTATATCGTGTGTACTCTCTCTCTCTCTCTACTCTATAATCTCGTGTATATAAATCTGTCTCTCTCCATTAAGTAATCTACTCAATTATCTATTTAGCTACGTCTTATTTCCAAACAGGGAGACCCCGGGTGCAACAAGGGAAAAAGGGGAAAATGTGCCAACTTGATGGGTCGCAGCTACAGAGGGGCCGTGCCCACCAAGGGGAGGTTTACGCTAAGATGACAAAAAAGTGCACCGTCGATGGGAGGGGAGGGGGGGGGTCATCCACGATGCTTAATGGGTGACACAAATAATTTCATACCACATGCTCCCAACCTATTATCCGGTACGATGGGATTGCTCAAAATAAAGGGTGTAGCACCAAGACTTCCCGGGAGGTCACCCATCCCAGTACTGTTCTGGACCAAGCACGGTTAACTGCGGAGTTTTGATGGGATCCGGTGTATTAGCGCTAGTACGATCGCACCACGTACATGAAGAGAAGGCCATGGGTAGTTGTGCAAGATCCATGGGAAGTGTGCTTAGAGCACAAGAGAGAGAGATAGGCATGGCAGATTTCTTAATGGGTAGGAGATGGGCTAAGATTGCACCCCAGGTTCCTACGCTAAGGCCCATTGCGAACCCCATGATGTAGAGTAGGGAGTTTCACTCAAGTTTTCGAGACGCTTGTCCAGTTCTCCGCAGTCACACCAGTCTAGGTGCGTGCGCCCACGTGTATGTATGAGTTTGTGTGTGTATTTGGGGGGGAGATCGCACTCAATTTAGTGTGTGTATTTGGGGGGGGGATCGCACTCAATTTAGTGTCTATACTAATGCCTATTTGCGCACCCCATGATGTGGAGCGAGGAGGGGACATTTTGGTGCGGCGGCGGGATGAATCTCAGTGGATCGTAGCAGCAAGGCTACTCTGTCACTTACAATACCCGGTCACATATTTAAGTCGTTTGCAAAGGATTCATCTCCTCAATCGTTTGGAATTGCCATTCACAGCCTCCAAGGCGGCCACTTCCGCCACCCCAGGGGAGGCTCTCAACACATGCTCTCAGGGACTCACAGGCGCCCCTATTATTAGTCGGGTAACAACCGGGGAGGTAGAGAGCATCGCGTCTAGCATGTATTCTGACTTAGAGGCGTTCAATCCTAATCCTACACATGGTAGCCTTGCGCCACTGGCTTTTCAACCAAGCGCAATGATAAATTATGTGAATCAATGGTTTCTCTCGTACTAAGTTGAATTACTATTGCGACACCGCTCATTAGTAGAGTAAAACTAACTCATGACGGTCTATACCCAACTCGCGTTCCCTATTGGTCAGTGAACAATCCAACACTTGGAAAATTCGGCTTCGCAATGATAGGAAGAGCCGACATCGAAAGCAACATCGCTACGAACGCTTTGCGGCCACAAGCCAGTTATCCCTGTGGTAACTTTTCTGACACATCTAGCTTCAGATTCTGAAAGACTAAAGGATCGATAGGCCATGCTTTCACAGTTTTGTATTCATACTAGAAACCAAAATCAAATGAGATTTTACCCTTTTGTTCCACACGAGATTTTTGTTCTCGTTGACCTTATCTTCGGACACATGTGTTATCTTTTAACAAATGTGTCGCCCCAGCCAAAAGCCCAACTTGACAATGTCTTCCACCTGGATCGGCAAGCAAGCACGCTTTAAGACTCAAAGCAGGGGTAGAGCCCCGCCTCCACCTCATAGAGTAAGTAAAATAACGTTAAAAGTAGTGGTATGTTTCTTGCGCCAAAGGCTCCCACTTATTCTTCACCTCTCAAGTCATTTCACAAAGTCGCGGACGAGAATCGAGCTCAACAGGGTCTTCTTTCCCCCGTTGATTTTCCAAGCCCTTTCCCTTGGCTGTGGGTTCGCTAGATAGTAGATAGGGATAGTGGGAATCTTGTTAATCCATTCATGCGCGTCACTAATTAGATGACAAGGCATTTGGCTACCTTAAGAGAGTCATACTTACTCCCGTCGTTTACCTGCACATGGTTGAATTTCTTCACTTTGACATTCAGAGCCTTTGGCAAAAATCACGTTGAATCAACATCCATGGGGACCATCGCAATGCTTTGTTTTAATTAAACAGTTGGATTCCCCTTCTTTGTACCAGTTCTAAGACGGCGGTTCACCACCTAGGGAGGTCCACCCCACGAGGGGCAACGTTCTACTACTGTAGGTCGATAGGCACGCGGAGGCCCGCCGCCCTCACTGCTAGGGCTACTCGGGCAGACCTTTGACAACCTCTAGTATTAGACCTGAGACCCCTAGACCTAGCCCTCATTGCCAATCCTTTTCTCAAAGTTACGGATCCGTTTTGCTGACTTCCCTTACCTACATTGTTCTATGGACAACAGGTTGTTCACCTTGGAGACCTGATGCGGTTATGAGTACGACTACGACTAGGGCTGATCGGAATTCGCTCCTCCAAATTTTCACGGGCCGCCGGGGGTGCACTGGACACCGCAAGATGTGCGGTGCTTTACCAGCCGCCGTTGGACCCTATCTTCAGGTGATCCGATTTTAGGGTGGGCGGGTTGTTAAAAAGAAAAGAGAACTCTTCCCGATTTTAGGGTGGATGCGCTGTTTGAAAGAAAAGAGAACTCTTCTCGGGGCCCCCACCGACGTCTGCAGATTTGGTCACTTTGCCGTCCACCACCATGTCGCGGTTCAGGAATATTAACACGATTCCCTTTTGATAAACGGCACAAACTGCACCCTTGACACAGGACTGCCCCATCTCTTAGGATCAACTAACCGATGTCCAATTATTGTTGTTCACATGGAACCTTTCTCCATTTCGGTCTTCAAAGTTCTCATTTGAATATTTTTTAGTACCACCAAGATTTGCCTTGGGGTCCGTTTCACTCGGGCTCATGCTCGGAGTTGCGCCATGACTTCCACTCCCTCTTACTCATCGGGGCCTCACACTCACCCATATGGTTGGGTATAGGTCGCATGCTTCAACATCATCCATTTTTGGGGCTAGTTGATTCGGCAGGTGAGTTGTTACACACTCCTTAGAGTATTTTGCCTTCCATGACCACCGTTATGTTGTCTTAATCAATCAACACCCTTTGTGGGATCTAGGTTAGTGCGCAGTTCGGCACCGTCACGCGGCTTTTGGTTCATTCTTAATCGCCAATTTTGTTTACCAAAAATGGCCCAACCCGGAGCTCACATTCTGCACCGGGGTTTGATAGAGCAACGCTAGCCGCTTACCTATTTAAAGTTTGACATTAGGTCGAGGTGTTTCAGTCCCGATGCCTCTAATCATTCACTTTACCTAATAAAATTGTGAAGAGCTCTAGCTATCCTGAGGGAAACTTTGGAGGGAGCCAACTACTAGATGTCTCGATTAGTCTTTCGCCCCTATATCCAAGTCCGACGAACGATTGGCACATCAATATCCCTACGAGCCTCCACCAAAGTTTCCTCTGGCATTGTCCTGCTCAGGAATAGTTCACCATCTTTTGGGTCCCAGCAGGTACACTCCCACTCAAACCTTTCACAGAAGATCATGGTCCATCGATGGTGCACTCCGCAAGGGGGATCCCACCTGCGAGGTTACTTGCATCTCCGTGGGTTTTCCTCCCACCGGCTCAGGTACATGTTAGACTCCTTGGTCCGTGTTTCAAGACGGGTTGGATGGAAAGCCCAGAGTGCCAATGTCTCAAGATCAAGCGGCAGACCAACTCACACCGTTTTGCATCCGAGGCACACTCATGACCTCCATTCGCTTCCCTCCCAGCAATTTCAAGCACTTTTTCACCCTCTTTTCAAAGTCCTTCTCATCTTTCCCTCGTGGTACTTGTTTGCTATTGGTCTCTTGCCCATATGCTTTGGATGGAATCTACCACCCACTCAAGGCTGCATTCCCAAACAACCCGACTCATCGACGGTGCCTCGTGGAGCTACATGGTCTGAGCTTAACGGGGCTCTCAGCCTCTCTAAAGCCCCTTTTTCAAGGGACTTGGGCTCGATCCGTCGCAGAAGACACCTCTCCAAACTACAATTCGCACGGCAAGGCCGCACGATTTTCAAGCTAGGCTCTTTCAGGATTTGCTCGTTGCTACTAGGAATATCCTTGTTAGTTTCTTTTTCTCCGCTTAGTGATATGCTTAAACTTAGTGGGTAGCCTTGCCTGATCTAAGGTTTGTGCATACAGAAAGCCCTTTCTCAACACAAGCGGCACCGACACGCCCCGTTCGTCGCAGAAGCTGATCTCCACGGAAGACGTACGTCCCTCTGGGGGAGCATTAACCACCCTTGCGGCGGGATCATCAAGCACTAGAGAAGGTAGCGACGGGCTAGGGAGACGCGTTGGGACGGCCACGTCCGCCGCACCGGCACTTCTTGTGCCACAGGGGAAGAGGAGGGAGGGTTGGCGTGGGGGTCGTGTGGACGCTCAGGCACACATGCCCGTGGACAAAAAGTCGCGGGTGCAAGTTGCATTCAAAGGCTGGATGATTAAGGAATTTTGCAATTCACACTACGTATCGCATTTCGTTACGTTCTTCATTGTTGCAAGAGCCAAGATATCCATTTCTGAGAGTCGTTTTCTTTATAATATGTGACGCCCCCGTAGGGGGCCATCGCAGTCCAATATAGGTTGTTCTGTGTGTGACGCATGCCCCCCAATGAAGGGGGGGCATAAGGGTTATCGAGCGGCCTAGTGCCTTTCGGCATGGGGGAAGGGAGATGCCCACGTGGCAGGCGGCATCCCTCCCTCGCACCCTGATGGGCGGCCGACGGATGTCCCCGGCCCGCCGGGCGCCTCGCCCACTGTCTCCCGGCTCCAACAGGGGGGCAAGGCGGGGGCGCCCGCGCCTCCGAGCGTGGCCCTCACATTACAGTCACGGTTCACGTGGTTCGGTGGGATGTGTATCAATGATCCTTCTGTAGGCTCACCTATGGAAACCTTGTTACAACTTCTACTTCCTCTAAATGATAAGGCTTAATGAACTTCTCACAACGTCACCAACGGCAAACTTCCAACTTCGTCGTGATCCAAAAACTTCACCGAACCATTCAATCGGCAGGAGCGATGGGCAGTGTGTACAAAGAGAAAGGATGTTGTCAACGCGAGCTGATGGCTTGCGCTTACTAGGAATTCCTCGTTGAAGATCAATAATTGCAACGATCTATCCCCATCACGATGAAATTTCAAAAGATTACGCGGGCCTGTGAGCCCATGTGGTAAACTTGTTGAATTAATCAGTGTAACGCGCATGCAGTCCAGAACATCTAAGGGCATCACAAACCTATTATTGCCTCAAACATCCATGGCCTAGACGGCCATAGTCCCTCTAAGAAGTTGTCCATGAAGAGGATCCTTCGTGTAACTAGTTAGGAGGCTGGGGTCTCATTCGTTAATAGAATTAACCATACAAATCACTCCACCAACTAAGAATGGCCATGCACCACCACCCATAGAATCAAGAAAGAGCTCTCAATCTGTCAATCCTTACTATGTATGGACTTCGTAAGTTTCCCCCTGTTGAGTCAAATTAAGCCGCAGGCTCCACTCCTGGTGGTGCCCTTTTGTCAATTCCTTTTAGTTTCAGCCTTGCGACCATACTCCCTCTGGAACCCAAAAACTTTGATCTATCATAAGGTGTTGGCAGAGTCATCAAAGTAACATCCGCCTATCCCTAGTCGGCATCCTTTATGGTTGAGACTAGGACGGTATTCGATCCTCTTTGACTCCCCACCTTTCTTTCTTGATTAATGAAAACATCCTTGGCAAATGCTTTCGCAGTAGTTCATCTTTCACAAATCCAAGAATTTCACCTGTGAAAATGAAATACCAATGCCCCCATCTGTCACTATTAATCATTACTTCGGTCCCGAAGACCAACACAATAGGACCAGAGTCCTATCGCGTTATTCCATGCTAATGTATTCAGAGCATAGGCTTGCTTTGAGCACTCAAATATTTTCAAAGTAACATCACCAAATCCGCGTCCCAGTCAATTAAGGCCAGGAGCACGTCCCCGACAGAAAGGGTAGAACGACCAGTGCACTCCAAAAGAGGCGGATCGCTCACCCCGCCCCGAGATCCAACTTCAAGCTTTTTAACTGCAACAACTTAAATATACACTATTGGAGCAGAAATTACCACGGCTGTTGGCACCAGACTTGCCCTCCAATGGATCTTAGTTAAGGGATTTAGATTGTACTCATTCCAATTACTAGACATGAAAAAGCCCAGTATTGTTATTTATCGTCACTACATCCTCTTGTCAGGGTTGGGTAATTTGCGCACCTGCTATCTTTCTTGGTTTTGGTAGCCGTTTCTCACGCTCCCTCTTCGGAATCAAACCCTAATTCTCCGTCACCCATCACCACCATGGTAGGCCTCTATCTTACCATCCAAAGTTGATAGGGTAGAAATTTGAATGAAGCATCGCCAGCACAAAAGGCCACGCGATTCACCGCAAAATCGGACAAGCCCACATACGCCTTTTATCTAATAAATGCGTCCCTTCTAGAAGTTGGGATTTGGTGCAAGTATTAGCTCTAGAATTTTTACGGTTATCTGAGTAGCACGTACCATCAAAGAAACTATAACTAATTTAATGAGCCATTTGCAGTTTCACAGTACAAAAGAGTTTTTACTTACACATGCATGGCTTATTCTTTGAGACAAGCATATGACTACTGGGAGGATCAACCAGGTAGCTATCCTCGGTCACACGCACGGCCTGAGTTCGGGCCGCGTGTTTTGACTTTCCACCAATCATGGCTGGGATGCAGGGGCAGGCGTGGATGGCCCACGCCCATCGAGGGACCGTTGGAGCCGGGGTGTGTGGGGGATATCAGGGGGACGTGAGAGGAGCCAAGGAAGGACACGTTGATCAAGTGCAGCCACACAACTACTCGTGGGTGCCGAACGGGTAGGCATCGTCGGGGTGGGCCATTGTGCGGCGCCGCGTGCCCTTGAGGGTGTATGGTTGCAAGGCCCAAGGCAAAAGCGTGCACCGCCGCAGAGAGTCCCCATCCTCCAAGAGGACCACCCACCGTCGCGTGGGCGAATGGCACCATGCATGGCCTCCACAAGGACGCACACGGCTGTCTTGTCCATCCACACACACACACCCACACAGTTTTGAGTTTTAAACTTGTCTAGTAGATGTTTGGAATCCCTGTCAATGAATAAGAAGACGAAACTATGATAATGTTTGAGTGTGGTAGATTGGTTATCCGAGCTCTCACTTAGATACCATGTCTTAAGTTCAATACTTTTCAGATAGAGCTTTGAGATCCCTTGATGTGTTCCTATGACATTAAAATCTCTTTTCCTTCTCTCTCTCTCTCTGCATTGTGGGATGCATGGAAGCGTCGAGAGCTCAGATGTCCTGAAGCTCTTTAAGATAAAGTATCGAAGTAGTGTCACCCATCAAATTTGAGGGCTTGAGTTTTTTTATGGCCTTCACAAGGAAAAGTAGAGTCACTCTTTAAATGACACATGGATGCCTCCAGGGCTCCTCTCTCTCTCTCTCTCTCTCTCTCTCTCTCTCTCTCTCTCACACACACACACACACACACACACACACACATTGATGCCCCATGTGAGAGTGTGACATATTTTCAACAGGTGTGTCCCTCCTCTCTTGGCATAGCATATCCTTGGGGTGGTGGGTGTACTAGGCATCGAACTTTTCTATGCCCGTTATGCCTTTCCATTTTGGATCTATTTGAGATTCCCAATAGTTGCAATAACACTAAAATTGTAATTCTTGGTTAAATTCCAAACTTCGTTGAGAAAAATCGGCAAAAGTTTGCAAGTATTAGTGTAATTACCATCAATTCTTCAATTTTTATCCAAAATCCAAAATAATTTGATTTTTCTCTTTTTTATTTTTAAATTTCTTCCCTTAGAATTTTTTTTGCAAGCTCTCTTTGAGATCCCTCTCTCTCTCTCTCTCTCAACACACTCACATTCTTCCACATAGGTGTAGGTAGTGCCAACTTGACCTTGAAACCATCTAACTATGGCCCTTTGTGCAAAGCTACAACGTGCAATGTGCACATCCTTAAGGTGCCAAGTGTAAGGTTTTAACTCAACATTATGTGATGCATGAAAGCCCCAAATTTTGGCATTTTTTGAACCTCTAGTGTTGAATTGAGTCATCCTTCACATTTAAGGATTGGGTGTGCATTTGTGTAGAAAGAAAAAGAGAGTTTCTCATAACCTTGAAAATGCAAAGTAGAGCCCTGCTTTCAAAAACAAAAGTATATACTAGTAAAACAGTGCCGTCGAAGGCATGTCCCCTCTTACCCTCTTACGACGTGGGGCTGAGGATCTTGACTTTGCTGACAAGTGCAGCCTACAAGTGCTCCGTGTCTCCATCAATGCATTGCTTTGATCACATATCCATTAGCCCCCTACCTGACTCTGGCGCCACAGACATTGTGTGCCAATTCCATTCCCCACCCTCATCTCTAGTGTTGGCCAACTATCATAGCATCTCTTGCCCACCCTCTCAAACGCACCTATATTGCCTCCACGACCTCCTTGCCCGAGTTTTGCTCTACACCTGCACCCTTTGCTAGTTTAGAAAACATTCGCGTTCTCGTATGCTCTAGATTTTCCACTTTTTGTACGTGCCACATCTGTAGCTCGCAATAGCTACCACCCTGCCCCCGCCTTCCTTTGATCACATGCTTCCCATTGTACTGACTTACCATTACTTGCTAAGAATGGCTTCAAGTTGTTGCAACCGTGCTGCAAAATCATGTGCTAGCAGCACATTAGATAATGGGGATGGAATTGTAGAATCTGTGGTAGTTTGGGAGGGGAAAGTACCCAATAGTTAACTGTATGTAGCAAGGCCGTGTGGAAGGAAGCACAATGCATTCAAGCTATGGCCATACAGGGGCAAGGAAGATCGGATAGCATGGGAATAGTGGATAAGAGGGGAATTGTGGTGTCAAACTTATCTTTAGAGGCCATGTTTTCAGTTTGAGATCGAATTCAAATTCTCCCAATGATAATGGCATGGTTGTGGTGCTGCTCTAAATTCTCGTGGGCTCTTATTCTCCCAACAACACTAGAGTGGACCATCACAAAACATGAAGGCATTGGTGTTGTTGTAAATTCTTCTGTACACCCAACGACCCCTTTTTATTGTCTGTAGCCTTCTCCTCACAGCTCTATCTCTCTATGTGTAGGCCTTTTTTTCTCTCACCAAGCGCGTTGAGTGCATGGCACACTATTGGAACTCGTCGGAGTGAAGAGGCAATAACATGTGTTTGGGGGAGGGAGCCAAAATATTATAGATATTTCACCCCAAAATAGAGCCCCTCATGTCTTGTAGGATGTGCGATAACTTTGAAGGTTGAAGCAAGAGGGAGAAATTGAGCAGGCTCGTATCGATTTAAAGACACGCCGAGTCTGCCCTCAAGATTTGGAGAGTTGGGGACCATTGGAGTGCTGGCACAAAGTCACCAACTCACTAAGATCCCCCCGGCCTCTTAACTTTAGTGTGCATGCAGTGCTCTTAGTTGGAAGCTTCAAAGGCTCTATTTTGCAAATCTGAGCCAAACACCATGTCGTATTGATTTGATATCTGATTAGAAGAGGAGATGGCCACTCGTAATGCTTTTCTTTGATCTGGATAGCAGAATCCCTCTCTCTCTCTCTCTCTCTCTCAAGCGTCACTGTCCTCTATCATGGCTAGACCATAGAGGATTCTCTCTCTCTCTCTCTCTCTCTCTCTCAAGCGTCACTGTCCTCTATCATGGGTAGACCATAGAGGATTCTCTCTCTCTCTCTCTCTCTCTCTCTCTCTCTCTCTCTCAAAGACAATGACTTCACCTTGGCCCTTGTAATGAGAAATTTCTTCCTCTAGTTCAACAAAGGGTTGATCTTTATCCATATCCGAGCGAGCATAGAAGTTACAACAGGACACACAACAAGTTGACATGCCGCATGTTTCAAGAAGAATGGATGACTCATAGATGTATAATCGAATTTAAAATGATGCAAAAGAATTGGATCACTATGGAAAGTCACTTCTACATATGTATAATAGTATGGGAATGCTCATTTCAAATGGTGTATCTTTATGGCAAAGCACCAATGACTTTACATGTAGAAAGCACAATGGTGATAGTGTGATCGACTATATGTTGTTTTTGGAAGCCACTCTAGAATGCATACAAAGCTTTACACTTGGTGAATGGAATCCAAAATTGGACCATAGGATGCTATGTATTGACCTCAAGTGTGGTAAAAGACCCAAGCATGTAGCGTCCAATCATGATGTGAGTCATTTGTACCTACATCTAGACTTCAAACGAGCACTTATATATGCTAATATGGTGGACCAAATGTTAAGCATGACAGAGCATCAAGAGAGCCCAACATTAGAATGCAAGTGGAAAGTTTTCAAAGAAGTAATTTGCTCTTTTGCGAGGGAATTCTTTTTGGTGAAACACATGTCTTGCAAAAGATCTAAGAAGGGTAGCACGAAGAAGAAATGGTTCCACATGGAATGTAGTCAAGCCTAAAAACACATGCTAAGGTTGGATGCAGGCAAAGACAAAGAAGGTTACTTGAAATGTTTACACACATCCAAAGCACTTGTTCAAAAAAAGAGGAGAAGGTGGGAAGTCAAAAGACAACTTCTTTTAGTGGAAGAGAAAGCACATACATGTGGCAAGTTTTGGCAAAATTTAAAAGGCAAGCGTGTTGAGAGCTTTGGTGACTTAACTCTTGAGGATATGTATACGCATTGCAAGAACCTCTATGAGCAACCCAATGTTGATAAGATGGAGTGTTGTAGTTCCCTTTCATTTATGCCTCCGTTCTTTACCATGTAAGATGGATGTTACACCCTTGAGAAACTTGATACTCGCAAGGAAGGGGACCTTCAAGGTGTCAAGGCTGAAATGATTAAATGGACAAGCAAGAAAACACGATATGTTTAACCTTGCACTTTAGCATGGCATGCCTCATGATTGGAGTGAAAATTGGATCAAACCTTTCCACAAAGGAGGAGATGTAAACAATGTGAACAACTATCGCACTATATTGGTTGGTTTTTTGATGGCAAAGATATTTGGATGTATCATGGAGATGAGGATAAGTGAATGGGATGAAAAGAATGGAAAACGTGTGCTAGGCCAAGCACGTTTTGAAAGCATCATAGTACTATTGATCACCTTGTTGTTAGCGGCTGGACACACCCAACGGAGGATGATTGCCCGAAGGGATATTAATTTTTCTTTGTAATTATTCCTTAATTGAGAAGAAACAGTTATTTCACCTTTGTAAATAGTGGGGCTTGCAGAAGCTTCGAGATTGTATCCCATTTTTGACATTTAGACTCAGTGAATGGTTAAATTGCAACATTAGGGTTTGAGATTATAAGGTATTTTTACCACTTTTGACCTTAATGCAAAGGACCCTTTTGTCATTTTTATAAGTTTTTGTCTATGTGAGTTGAGTGTACTCTGTGTGTACGAGAGAGTGAGAGTTTTATCTTGATGCTACGTGCGCACCGGTGGTCTGAATCGAGTGCGAAAGTGCAGCGTGTTTCCCCCGAAGACAGATACACGTCAACACCTACATTGTAGGTGTACGGCCCGGCTTCGCGAGATCGACCACGAACTATATGTGGTGATTTGGTGAGCATACATTGTCTGTTTTTTCATTTCAGCATATTCACGCATTTGCATTGAGTAGAGCTACACATTAGGCACTTTAGTTTTTGGAAACAACGAGCTGCAAATTTCGATCAGACATCCTACGTGATTTTGCACCGGTGTTTAGGGTTGGGGTTTTGGTTCATGGACCTTAGGGAGAGCAACCTATTGATGTTAATAGGGTTTCCTTCAAGTTTCGTGGCATTTCAAGAACGTTTGATGGGTATTGGACTCTTGAAAGCGTTGTAGGAAATCTCCTCTTATGTACTCTTGAAGGTTGTAGCTTAGAAACTGGGTAAAGACCTCTGTAGGAAGTAGTCAAGAGTCGGTTGAGACACCCTATGCTTGCTTCCACGCGCCTGCGGGTCGAGCTTCGTCCTTAGCTGAAAAATCTTGTTAGGTGAGTTCTCACTGTGCTGACATCCGTCGCGGCGTATCCACCAACATTGGCGCCGCTGCCGGGGACAAAAGCCCTAGGTAGGTGATCGAGACTAGTCCTTGAGGATAGGGATTCTCTGGCTTACCAGAGTCTTGTTTTACATTTAGATAGGATCAGAGGGTGGGGATTCTATAGGTCTTAGTAGGAGTCTAGGGAGCGAGTGTCTAGCCTAGATCCTTCGACTTAGGTAGACTTAGGTAGTTTTAGGTATTGGTTAAGTTGTGGTGTGGAGAGGAGGAGTTGGAGTGGTAGAGGTGGTGAAAGGATAGCTTGAGAGTCCGGAGAGTCTAGGAAGCAACCGAGATACCAAAATCACCATCTCACATGATGAGTAGGAGTAGGGTAAGTAGGACATCATGATTTATGATCTGGAGCACTTCATGCATGTTATATTTCCTGTTAGGCTCATCAATGAGCTGTAAAAGACGGAAAAGATTGTTTAGAAGCTGAATTGAAGTTCAAAAGTTTCTGTGAGTATTTCTGAGAGAGCTGCAGAGCATAGGGAGTACTTTTGTCAGAAAAAAGTTAAATTTTAAGCCAATAGACATGCTACACGTAGGATATCTACAGAGTGTTTTGGTGAGAATTTTGAGAATCTGAGTTGACCAGTGTGTTTAGAAGGTTGGTTTTACCCTATTTTCACGTGGAAAGTGGAAGTTTGACCATATCTTGACAGGATAAGGCCAACAGAAAGAAAATTGCCAGACATCCTACCCAAATTGTGCCAGGTCATTATTTTAAGACCAAAACCATAGGATGGCTTAATGAGCATGATCTACATGATTTATTGAGTGCATGAGAAAGGTTTCATCTCAATCGGGTGACAGAATTCGGTTTTTGGCAGACTTTAGCATTTTTGACTGAACAAGGCTAGGATAGCTAAAATTGGGGTCTTTTGAAATCCAAACTAAAAACTAAGCATAGCATTGGGTTGTTGACATCAAGAGGAAGCTCTGGCTCAAGTTTGGGGTCAAACAGATCACTTACACATCCTACGTGTAGGATGTGTTCATAGTGATTTAGCACTCCAAATCCAATTGTGAGCATACCAGAGTAATCAACACCTTAAGAGGAGTTTCTGGTTTGCATTTGAAGCAATTTTGAGCAGCTAGGCATGCTACATGTAGGATATCTACTGCATGATATTGAAGTCAACATCTGACATTAGGCATAGCAGGGTGTTGCATAGTCTTAGGCAAGCCTCCTGGTCAATTTTGGTCCAAATTGGAGTTGATTTGACCAGTTAAACCTACATCAGTCTGCTGGAACAGATTTCTAATCAGTTCGCCAGCTTAAAGGTGTCCAAATCAAAAAGTAAGAGCAGCTGTGGAATTTGCACATGAAGGGGAATCTATAGTGCAAATTGCAGCCAAAACAGACCAGGTAGACATGCTACGCGTAGGATGTCTACAGGGGCTTATTGAAGTCAAAATCTGACTGTGGACAGAGAGTGATGTTCCAATTGACTTAAGAGTTTCCGAACTTCTTTCAGAAGTGAAATTGGACCTTGTTTGACCTTTTGACGGAGCAAAGACGGAATTAAGACTTTCCTTCTAAACTGACAAACATTCGAGTGAAGTACAGTTCCAGATTATCAGACCTAATCAAGAACATCTAAAGTGTATAAAGTACAGTAGTGGTTGAGGTTAACCCTCCAATTATACCAATCATTACTAAGACTAGCTCTAGCGGTTAAATGCTTTGATTCGATTACCGAAGTTGAACACTTGTGTACAGGTTTATTCAGCGACAAGGCAAGAAGTTGTGCGGAAACTGATCCTTTTCCAAGTGAGTGGTTGGATTTGTGATAAATTTCATTGCTAAGTTTGATGAATTTAAGATCAAGAAGACACATTCTTAGAGACCAAGAAGTGGCAGGTGACCAAGGTAGCTTAGTGTCCACTGAGGAGAGTGTAACTCAGGCAAGGCTAGATCCATTAGCACCGATCATTGAGGAGGGTAGTGATACTTACACTTCATCAGATAAGTCCTTCTTCATGATGGGTAGTCAATAGTCAGGAGGTTTCTCCGTTGAAGGAACAATGCTAGGAGGAATTACCTCCCAAAACCCTTTGATTGATGCCAAGTTCACTATATTCTTCTTAGAAGGAACAAACTCTAGGGGAGCCCTAGTTTATTCTGACTATCGGGGAGTCAAGCGTATTTGTATAGAAGAAAGACCTGCTCAGAGACTGGAGATAATTCGAGTCTATGATGATGGAGATAGATTCCGAGACGAAAAGGGGAACCACTATCTGATAGTTAGTAACCCTGAGGATTACAACATATATGGAGATAATGTGGAAAAAGGAAAAATGGTCTCAAAGGCTCAAGAGCCACCTCCTAAAATTGATCGACCTGGAGCTCTTTTTATGTATGATAAAAAAAAAACCAGGGTCACTACCTATAATGAGAATGTGGGAATTTACAAGCATGAGAGCGAGGGAGTAGTCTCTTATTTTTGATGCAAAGAACCCTACCCAAATGAATTAAGCAAAGACAAGGTTCTTTACTTATTCTCTTATGAAATTGCTATGGGGAAGGATATCATTTTTGTTGACAGGTACGGGCGAGAATACAAACGAATTCTCTCAGAGGAGGTAGAAAAGGCAACAGTTCCAGAAACATCAACATATGTCCCCGAAAAAGTGCCAAGGTCCACCTATACCCCTAGCAAGTCGACAAATCCATTTTCAGAAGAGTACGATGCAACATCTTATTCTAACCGACAACAGACATTCAACTACCAGAACCAACAAGCAACCCAACCATCATTGCAGGAATGTCTTCGACAAAGTGCAACATTGAAACAAGACCGAAATAGAGATGGTTATCTAGCCACATGAGGGATAAGAGATTTACAAGAACCACCACTCTATTCACAGTATCAAGGCGAGAGTAATCCACAAACTCAAGTGTCGACAGAGCCTGGAAGACAACCCATAGAACGAGTTCAAAGAGATGAACTGCCTCTTGCAAGAACCATCAGAAATTATGGCTTAGAGGAACCCTCCCACTACCGAAGGCCAGAGGAGGTATATTGAGTAGGACGAAGAGAACCAATGATGAGATTTGTAGACCATCGTAGAATTAGACCTTCTCAGGTGCAAAAATTGGTAAACAAGAAATACACGGAAAACAGAGATCCTAGGGATCATGTAGCAGCCTTTGTGCGTGTAATTAGAGCTGAAGAGGTGTTAGACTTCCCTACCCAATTTGCAGGGTTTGGAATTGGAATATGAGGTGGAAGTACATGACCACCAACAGCTGCACAGGCAGCAGGAGAGGCAAGATACAGCTTGGATGAACTAACATTGTTGTTCATAGCCAATGGAGGCATGAGCGGGTAGAGGCATGCGTACCAACAAAGAGGAGATCAAGGAGCACCTCAACAGCCTAAGGGACCTTGCTACAAGTGTGGTGGAGATCATTGGCTAAGAGACTATCCTCATGATGAAATCATTAGAGTCAACACGTATTGCACCAAGTGTGGAATTACTCACTTGATTCCTGATTGCCCTAAGAACCCGAGAAAAGGAGCAAAAACTACTTTGAACATGCTGGAAGTAGTGCCTTCCAGTGGAGGGTCAGAAAATGAGACAGTAATACCTATTTAGGCAATGATACGAGCACAAGCTCAATGAATGACAAACGAACCCATAATTGAAGAGCCAAAAACCAATGCCCCAAGTGCACAAATGAAAAATCAGAGAAGCACTTGGAAAGCTAGAAAGGCGGGTATGAAAGCCTTGAGAGAACGAGAGCAAACGGCTCTATCCGAGGAGTTAAAACACACGAAGGATAGATTAGAGCGGTTAGAGGATCGAACTAGTTTAAGCTCACACACTGAGGCAATAATAGGGCCCAAGGAAATAGTAGAACCCAAAAGTGTAGGATCAGGAGGATTAGTGCTTGTAGAAAAAGTGAATGTTCAGTTAAACGCACTTTTAAAAACATACGAAGCCAGACTCAAAAACAACCAAACCCAAGAGCAAAGATGGATGACTTATCCATATGCAAAAATAGAAAAATAGAGGTTGGAAATGTGTCAAAAGATGATTGAAACAGCCCAATCCTTGATAGAAAATACGCTTGGCAAACGTCCAAGTTGGCACGAGATACGAACTCCAACCCCTATCAAACCAACTCTAGAGAAACAAGTAAACACAAAGGAGAGACTCAAGACTACCTCTGAGTCTACGAGAGAACCTATCATAGTGCCAAATAACAGTGTAGATGACCTGTGGAAGCAAATCCGGGAAGCAAAAAAAGGTAATAGGGTTAGCCACCAAATAAATAGCACAAGAAAGGAGGAAAATGAGATCTTACCTCCTATTGAAGAATTTGAGGCAAGATCACAAATGAACTTTGATATGCATTCACAAGGGGGAGACCAGGGTTCAATTAGTTCAAGGCACATCCAACTAGACTCGCTAAAAACTCTACCCTCTTACCTAGGGGAGTATGAAGCTAAGTCTGAGGTGAGAGCAATCCCATCTCAAAGACTTTCTTCCAACAGAATGATGGATTCACAAGGATTGATTGAGTTATTGTCCACCCCTGTGGCATGCACAATCACATTAGCCGAACTCCTGAGGTTACAACCAAACATGTGGACCACTGTAGGACATTGCGTAGAATAATTTGGAGTAAAAGACCCTACCTCAAAGCTTCAAGAAAGGATCAGAGAATTGGACAATCCTCAACTAAACACTAGGCCAGTACCTTTAGACAAGGTTGGAGAATATTGCGAGGGAGAAGATGGAAATACCACACTACCAGTAGAGTTCCAAGGAGTAGTTTCCAAAGCTATTCTTGACAGTGGAGCGGGAGTCGCTATCGCCACCAAAGAAATCTGGAAAAAATTGGAAAAATCGAATTTGAGAGCTACCATAATGAAAATGCAACTGCCAGATGGGTTCATGGAAAAGCCTCTAGGAATTTTAGAAAAAGTAATTGTCACCTCTTGCCGCAATCGAGTATGAGCATACATTTGCAATAGTTGATTTCGACAAAAAGAACAATTACGAGATCATCTTGGGAAGACCATTCATGAGACAATTAAAGATGGTTCAGGATTGGGGTTACGACCACATATATCTCAGACACGGGGAGACTACAACCAAAATATACCTAAAAGACCATAGTTACAAGGATGTGAACCAGACACTAGTGGAACAATTTGATTCAGCTACATTGGCAGGGTCTGAACTCCCAGCATGGTTAGGGCAGAAAAAAGAGCTATGGATGTGCTGAGCTTCACATTGTGGGAGCTTTAAAAGGGAGGAATGCATCTTAGAAAGAGCTATTGAGGACAAGGATTACATTATGGAACCTTTTTCCGAAGATGCCTTAGAACCTCTAGAATGGGAACACATACTAGCAACATTGGATGTTTGTACCATTACGGATAGCCCAACGACAAAATTTTACGATAAGGATGGCTATGATGTGGTACCCTATTATATGGTAAGCCTTATACCAGCAGAAGATGAGAATGTAGACTCACCAGAACAAGAAGAGTTTTATGACTCCTCTGAGCATCTGGAGTTAAATAACGATGCAGATAACGAGTGTTCAGACAGCTCAAGCGATCATGGGGAGAAACTATGAGTATCAAGTTTTATAATTTTGCAAATCAACACCCTAAACTCTAGGAACGCTATAGAAAAAAAAGAGAAAAAAACAAAATTAGAGAGAACCTGATGCCTAGGATAAAAGATAAAACTCACTATCTAATGCTTGTCAAGGCAGAAAATTGTGTAAAAGACCAAATATCATGAAGATTCTCAAGAGTTCAAAGGGAAAGGACGCATTAGTAAATAAAACAAACACGGAAGACTAAAACTGAAACAAAATCAAGAAAATCTCAACAATCAAAACAGGAAAAGACAAAAGATCCAAAATGGACCAAAATGGAACGTAGAAAGAAATATCAAGAACTAAAACGGTCGTTACGAGAGGTATGGACTACTGAGGGAGAAAGTGATGGTAAGGAGGATTCAGAAAAAGGAAACATGAATGTACCATCCCACTATCGAAAATTCACCATTCAAGACAGAAAAATCCTAATGACATCACCTATAAGGGAAAGAATAAACCAGGAACCTTATGATGGGCCGAAAAATGCAAAACGGATAGACCTCGCTGCACTAAGTGAAGAGCCTCAGCCTGTCTATATAGCAACTGATTTAGAGCCTGAAAAAGAAGAAAGTCTAACACTGTTATGGAATTGATATTTATCCATTTATTGTAGCTGACAGGTGGCAAAAGCATTACCAGATAATGGATTATGCAGAAGGATATTATATTTTATTTATATTTGATTATTCAAGTGCTCTTTATGAGCTTTGGCCATTTATGACCGGCCGGCTAGTTTGTACTCATTTTTTACCATTCAAGAAATCTATAAAGTAAATACGTGCAAGAGGGAAATGGTCACTCTTGCACCGGGGGAGATTGCACCCAGTGTCTGTGTATTCTTCTCCCCTCTCCTCTCTTCTCTCTCAACGTGCTGGTGTAGCACTCCACTCTAGGAGGTGCGCTTGCACGCGCTCTCATGCCCTCTCCCACTCTCTATCTCTCTCTGTTTGTGTTGTGCTTGATTATGGATTTGCACGAGTCGACAAGTATTTTGCAGGGCATCCAGGCTTCGGACTATAGCAGTGGTATCAGAGATATGGCTACGCTTCAATCAACCTCACATGGAGAAGACTACAGACGCAAAGATAAGTGTATTCTACACATCGCTATCATTTATGATTAGGTCGATTAATTGTGATTAATTAGTAACATGCAACATTCTACGCATGCAAAGCTAAGTAACACTTTGAAGCTTAATTAGCAAGTTTATGAGTTAATTTTGTTGGATTTGAACAAAAATACAAAAAAAATTGATTAATCACCTTGAGTGACGTTTGCGCATCTATTAACCCCAATGGGATTTGAACCCATATCTCCGTGTACAATACAAGAGCACGACCATTTGTGCTATGGAGTTTCAAGCATAGAAATTGAGAAGCTTAGACATGAGGAGATGATGAAGAGAAATATGGGGCAGAAGGGGACAATGTGTGCTACAACGAGATTCGTCAACAACTCCAAGATACAACACAGCTACCTCCTCATCGTACACTTGCTCATTCTTGCCACCTTTGCTCATCCCATGCAGGCTGAACAAACTATTGCAAACACAGTCTGCATAAACCTAGATCCCTTCCGGCTCCATGGATGCAAAGTGGTAGATAACCCAGTCTAGGTAGATCTTGTTCTCTACGTGCTACATGAGGCTTTCCCACTTTTCCTTGCTTCTTTCCCTTTGCCTATTACAATAGCCTGCATCGTAGTAAGCTAATAAAAAGGTGATGCAGTAGAAAATGCCATCGCTCAATAGCATGGGTGGCCCAAATTTTTTTGTCTATGGTTTAGGGTCGACATGAATGATTCCCACCAACCCTATGTTGCATGCAAAGGTGACCACCCAAGGACGTCGAGAATGCAGGTCCCTATGGGTCTTCCACCACCCACAATAGAAATTTTTGTTAGGTAGCCCACCTTGCAATTACCTGCCTAGGATAACTCTCAACCACCCCGGCCCCTTTTTGAGCTCCAGTTCCTGGTGGCTGATCTTGCTAAACCACACAAGACAACCTCCGCAGTAGCCGTCGATGGTGAGTTTCCACTGAATGCGACATTTGTCTGCCTACAATTTTTGCCAGCTGCACCCATGCACCAACCTCATCCTCCCATTAAACTGCAGTGCACTGACCCTACGGGTCTGCAAAAGCCAAATCGCACCAACCTCACGCTCTCACCCAACCAACTCATTGCCTAGCATGCATGCACTGCGCGATGCAGTGCAGCCTTCCCTGCCAATCGATGGCACCACTAACCACCACAAACGCAAATCTCCATTTTTCTCTCTATACCACATAGCAATGGTGACCAACATATTGCGCCACAGAAAGCCGGCCCTTCTTATCACTTGACTGAACTAGCACTAGAGGTCAAGGGAGTCGTGTAGTCAGCATATTTCTCCTCGTTGGCCACTGCAGATAGATGATGCATCCTCCGCTCTGGGCATGTATTCTTCCTTTCCATGGCAAACAACCAACCCTCTTTGCAGGCACCAGTAAATCCCTCTCTCCCTTGCTGCCAGTCTTCCAAGTGTTTCTTTCTCTCCTCACCCACCGGCAACAGTCTCTCTTTCTCTCTCCCTCTCTCTATCACACGTATACACATGGCAGCAAGGCTGCTACTTGCAATGTTCATATACAGACACGAAGAGGAATTGGTAGTGTGTTGATGCACCATCGCTGCAAGAAAAAAAAAGAGTGCTTTACCGCCTTACCGTACGGACTCATGAGTCCTTTGTTGCTGCACGAAAGTAGCAAGCTTTTATTGGCTACAATGCTCTACAAATTTTTGAAAGATGTAGCTGGCATGGACCAAATTGTGTTAAGAGATCCTCAAGGGGCTTCTGTTGTCATATACCTATATGGAGGATAGGTGACCTCTTGGAAGAATGTGCATGTGACGAGTTACTTTTCATGAGCAGCGTAGCAATTTTTTTTAAATCACCCAAAGCTATCAGAGGTGGCATACCTATATGTTTTATCGAGCAACCTTGGCTCCTTGGAAGCACATGGTTTCGCAAGAAAATAGGTTTTGGACCATTGATCTTAACCCTCCCCTACCTCCTGTTAATGGGATAACAAATTATGTTGATCTTCTTTTAAAGCCGTAGGAGCTTGTTATGAAGATATGTACTCATAGTTTTGAGTTTCGGTTGCGTGTAGCTTTAGGAGTTTCCAATCTCTCACTGTCTCAGTATGATCATCATATTTGAAGCCATCCTAGGCTCTTCACGTTGCCAAGGGAAGGTTGATCTCAATTTGGACTGCTCTCTTCTATGTTGGAGAAGAAGCCACTTTATGAAGATTTGATCTTTGATTATTGCATGATGAAAGTGAGAATAAGAAGGGTGGAGTGGTTAAAGACAACAATAGTGGGTGGTGGTGCTGGTGACCAAAAACACAAACGATGAGTACAAGGGTGAAGATAGGGTTGAAAGCTTTAGAATACTCATCCCTAGCTGCAGTTCAGATGCAACACTTGTTTTCAACCTATCCAGGGAGCATTACCTTAAGATATCATTACTACCATTGATTTTTCCACTCTCAAGTTGTTATCATGTATGAGTTCCTTCGTGATCGAACACTAATCATAAGTCTTTGTACACTTTTATTGTCTTGTGCCTTTGTATAAGTTATAACCCTAGGCTACAAGCTCTCCATTGACCTACTCATTCCTGAGGATTGGCCTTACCCAAGTCACAAGGTGCTACAATGTATCAAGCTCTAGTGTAATTTTTAGTTTTATTTTTCCACGGCATCAGGCTCATCTACCTATTAACCATCATCGATACCGTCTATTTTATTTTTTAAAAATTTATCTAAAAATTAACAAAACAAAGAAACAAAGAGAGATAAAGATTATGTTGAACCTCCCAGGGGCAGCTGCCATTGTTATTCTAGTTTGAAAAAAAATTTGCTCATTGTTTCTCTACCTTTCCATTGTTTTCATATACCCTAACACGATCATATTCGTCATCTTTGAACAAGCAAACATTATAGATGTTTTATAATGGTGATGCATAAACTTTCATCTTTTGATTGTGTCTTTATCTCTCTCTCTTTGGTGGGTTTTGCTACAGACTACATCAGTATCGTAGCCCAGGACACTTAACAAGAGGCTCTTTTAATTAAGAAGAGTGATACTTCTAATGCAAACAATCATATTCAAAGCCTGATTTTGTATACAAATTTCTGTAATTTCTCCTTCATGCTACGCTACAATATATGACACCCATCTGTGCGAATTGAACTTTATGAAACCAACATATTTAGGAAACTTTCCTTCATTTTAGACTATTTAAATAGACTATTCTTATATTTTTCTCTTTGCTAATTACATCCAAAGTGGTTTAACATCTGTACTTTGGTTTGTTATATTTTGAATGAAATTAATCAAATGATGAATTTTTCTCCTAGCCTTTATTTTCAAGAACTTGTTTAACATTTGAGGATTTGGATACTAGTCACTTCTTCAAACCTCCTCCTCGTACGTAATTTATCATTGTTCTCCATGGAATTTTAATTCTCCTAATGAATCCATTCATATCTATATCTAGGGTTATCATATTTCTTAAGATCTTATCAATTATGCAACATATCTCATCTACCTATACTCTCTTAATACACTATTACGATAATACTCACTTTCTCTACTTCCTTGGAAGCTTATCTTTTTTGTTGGTGCATATATTTAAGGACACAAAGTCAAGCAGTTTGCAATAGAGATAATATCTTTGGAACATTTGAAAGAGAAAACATCTTTTTCTTCTTTGCATTTTCTTAAGGCATATGAAATTACCATCCCTAAAGTTCTGGCTTGTGCTTGCATTGCATGTAATTTTTATTGAGACGATTTTGCATTAAGCTATGCAACTACTCATATGAGCTGCAGTGCTTTGACTCCGTGAACAACAATTTGTAAATACTCTGCTATACTCCAATGTGGTGGGACACAGGTAGAAATTGTTTTGTCTTTTTTTATGTCTAGCCTAGTCCATTGGTCACCAACACACAGATTCGCCGATTTAGGCAGTGTGTAAATACTCATCTTGGTGCAGATCCGCCAATTTAGGCAGCACATTGATAAAATTCAGATTTATTATTTTTAAACAATATCCAATGCAGATCCGTCGATTTAGGCAGCATTAGTGCAGATTTTCCTATTTAGGTAGCATGATTTATTGGTGTAGACTCGCCGGATGAGGCAACACCAATCACAAAATCATGCTGTAGTGGCTGGCCACCACTGTAACTGGTATGATTTTGTTACCCGGGTACATAATGAAAGTGATTTGGATTTGGACTTATATTGTGGAATTGGAATTGGATTGGGATTTGGTATTTGGTGATTATTACAGTAGTGTTTATGTGATGAGACTTGACATTATGAGATTGATGATGAGTGTGACCAATGATATCTTGATTCATCAGGGTATGAAATATACTGCTTATTCTAGTGGTATGGGACACTAGAATAGGTAGTATGTGGATGACGGAAGGCATAAGAAATGTTGTCTAGTTTTATGGATTTTTTACTATTTGATACACATTTCTAATCATTGTTTTTTATAAGTATTGTTTGCAGATTTTTATCTTCGCAACTAAGGACAGTTACTTTCGAATGGAGAGGTATGTTATGGAATTGATATTTATCCATTTATTGCAGCTGACAGGTGGCAAAAGCATTAGCAGATAATGGATTATGCAGAAGGATATTGTATTTTATGTATATTTGATTATTCAAGTGCTCTTTATGAGATTTGGCCATTTATGACCGGCCGGCCAGTTTTTACTCATTTTTTACCATTCAAGAAATCTATAGAGTAAATACGTGCAAGAGAGAAATGGTCACTCTTGCACGGGGGGAGATTGCACCCAGTGTTTGTGTATTCTTCTCCCCTCTCCTCTCTTCTCTCTCACCGTGCTGGCGTAGCACTCCACTCTAGGAGGTGCGATTGCACGCACTCTCTTGCCCTCTCCCACTCTGTATCTCTCTCTGTTTGTGTTGTGCTCGATTATGGATTTGCACGAGTCGACAAGTACGTAGATTTATTCGTTTATGTCTTGTTATGTGCTATTTTGAGTATTTTGCGGGGCAGCCAGGCTTCCGACTGTATCAAACACAACTTCTCAAGAAGTATAAAGATGTGTTTGCATGGTCCTACACAGACCTCAAAGGAGTTGATCCATCAACATGCCAACATACAATTCCTTTGAAATTAGATGCAAAACCTAGGAAACAGCTCCCTTACACATATAATGACACATTTGCTAAACGAATCAAAGAGGAGATTGACAAGCTGATGGATGTTGAATTCATCTATGAAATCGAGCATACAGATTGGGTGTCACCCATTGTGGTTGTCCCCAAAAAGAACGGAAAGCTGCGTGTGTGTGCGAACCTCAAAAAAGTGAACGCAGCCATAATAAGGGATAAATATCCCTTTCCGATCACAGAACATGTGCTTGAGAGGGTGGCTGGGAAACGGGCTTATTCCTTTCTAGATGGGTTTTCAGTGTATAACCAATTGGAAATTGCAATAGAGGATCAACACAAAACAGCATTTGCCATAGAGTGGCGAATATACACGTATAGAGTTATGCCTTTTGGCCTGACCAATGCCCCAGCTACCTTCCAAAGGTAATGACTCATGAGTTCAAAGAATACTTGAGAATATTCTTAGAAATATATATGGATGATCTCTGTGTCCACTCTCTTCTACGAGAAGAACATATTAACCATTTACAAAAGGTATTTGAGAAGTGCAGAACATATCGAATCTGTCTCAACCCAGAAAAGTGCACTTTTTTGGTTAGGCAAGGCCAAATATCAGGAAATATTGTCTCGAGAAATGGCATAACCACTGACCTAGACAAAATTAGAGTCATAGTAGACTTGCCTAGGCCTACTAATGCCAAACAATTACAATCCTTCATGGGACACTGCGGATATTATCAAAGATCCATATATATGTATGCGGTCATTGCACAACCACTATATCACTTATTAGTCAGTTTTGACTGGACTAATGAGTGTGAAACTTCATTCCAAAAGCTTAAGGAAAACTTGGTATCAGCACATGTACTTAAAGCACCAGATTGGGAAAAGATATTCCATGTTCACATTGATGCATCTGCATATGCAATTGGGAGTATTCTGGCTCAACCTAGAGAAGGAACAATGGATTTCCCAGTTTGTTATGCGAGTCGACAGCTAAATAGTGCAGAAAAGAACTACACCACCACTAAAAGAGAGGGATTAGGAATGATTTATGCTGTAAAGAAATTTTGGCATAACTTTCTTGCAAACAAATTTGTGTTCTTTACAGATCATCAAGCTCTTTTGTGTCTAGTAAATAAACCATGCAATACTGGAAGAATTGTACGCTTGTTTATTATATTGCTAGGGTTTTACTTCCCAGTGGTAGTAAAAAAGGGTAAAAATCATCTACAGGTGGATCATCTTTCAAGGCTGCAAAACAGGGAAGCTCTTGAAGGAGTAGACGATGATATACCTGATGCTTATCTTTTCAATACTTAAATGATACACAAATGGTCTCAGGAAATTGTTAGCATTCTTTCCTTTGGAGGCAGATTTGATAACAAGGAAGATAGATCCAAACAACATAAATTTCGACAAACAAAAAACTTTCAGTTGATTGTAGGACGACTGTATCATCTAGGCTCGAACCAAATTCTACAAATATGTATAAATCTAGAGGAATTCAAGTGTTATCTTGAAGAAGCACACATCCATGATTGTGCATTTCATTGTTCAAAAATGAAAACACACCAAAGATTGAAACACTTGGGAGTTTATTGGCCAACTATGTATGCTGACACACATGCTTATGTTAACGATTGTACTATATGTAGTGCCAAATGACCGGTGGATCACGCGAAATTGTTTCAGGTAAACATTGCACCTGCATGGAGTCAATATATCATTGATTTCTTAACAACAAGGGCATTTCCTGAAAACATAACAAAAGCGCAAAAAAGGGCTATAGAGTTGGAGGCTCGAGACTTTAATTTAATTGGAAATCAACTCTACAAGAGAGGAAAGGACAATCAACTTAGAATATGTGCAAGTGAAAGTGAATACCTGCTGATTCTAGAACACGCACATGGAGGAATAAGTGGAGGCCATTTTTCAGGCGATAAGACAACAAAAATTGTCTTAACCGCAGGAATATGGTGGCCTACATTGCACGTGGATGCTAAGGAGTTTGTAAAGCGTTGTGACGCATGTCAGCGCACTAAGGTGCCGATAAAGAGAGATGAGATACCACTACGGCCAATGATGGGATCATGGACATTTGCAAAATGGGGAATTGATTTTGTGGGACCTATTTCACCCCCTGCATATCGTACCCATACACAATATATCATTGTGGCTATGGACTATCTCACAAAATGGACGGAAGCCAAAGAAACACAAAAAGCAGACGCAAGAACCACTACACAATTTTTGTTTGAGAATGTCTTTGTACAATACGGATTACCAATAGAAATTGTCAGTGATCGAGGAACACATTTTCTTAATGAAGTCATTGAATATCTGCTAGAGGAATTCATGGTCATACATAGAAAATCTGCTCCATATCATCCACAAGCAAAATGGACAAGCTGAGGCCACAAATAAAACACTATGCACTATTTTGACTAAAATTGTATCAGAGTCACAAACGGATTGGGATCAACAATTACACTCAAAACTATGGGCATATAGGGTAGCTTACAAAACATCAATCGGAACAACACCATACAACATGTTGTTTGGTCTAAAGGCTATATTACCCATAGAATTTTTAGTTCCAACTCTACGAGTAGCGAAACGCTTAGAATAGACAGCGCATGAGCTCTCTTCAAGAATAGATGATCTTGAAAAGCTAGATGAACTTCGACTAAGAGCTGTAGCTTCAATCTGTGCTAAAACGACAAGACAAAAAGAGTTTTTTGACAAGCATGTGCATATAAAAGAGTTCAAAATAGGTGATTATGTACTTGTTTATACTTTGAAGCAACATGCCAAAAAACTTAAAAAGCGAGGGATGGGACCCTTTTTGATTCTTGAATTATCACAAAGTGGAGCTGTCAAACTTGCTACATTGGTAGGAGAAGAAATGCCAAATTGGATTAGTGGGTGTCGGCTAAAAAAGTATCATTTACCACTAACACAGGATATGCTTCAACAAATCCATCAAGAAAAACAATGGATGAAGGAGAAACATAGGGTACGAGAAGAAGCACAAGCAAAAGAAAAAGAACGCATTGAAAAAAGAAGGCTTCTACGCCAACAACCAAAAAGTGGATCACCGTTGCGAATAAATTCTATTCAATTAACAAATTTTGGTGAAGACACAGTGGAACCAATAATTGCAGTCAAAGTGGGTAGCAATCAAGTTGAATCGACGGCATTGCTTGATTCTGGAGCTCAAGCAAATATGATCTCTTACAAATTATATAAACAGCCCAAGTCCGAAGATCAACTACATCCTACTCAATAAGTGCTGGAAAGTAGTACATCACATTTGCTAGGAATATTGGGCTGAACAATATTGCATGTACAAATACATCAATATGTGTACCCCCACAAGTTTTATGTGGTTGAGGGAGAGAGCACACTACACCCCATGTTGTTGGGACAACCTTGGCAGAAAGAGTATAATGCGCAGATATATTGGAATTCAGATACAGTAAAAATTCAGCATGCACAAGAACAATAGGTGGTAGCCTTTGCTCAGCAAACCCGAAAGAATCAGATGACAACACCACCATCACTGGATAAAAAACAAAGAGGATGGGTGCCAATAAATCACAACACGACACCCATGGAGAACAACCAAGAAGCTGCCAACCATGTTCACTACAAAAATAAGACAACACAAACAACAGTGAATAGATCAAGGTTAGCAACATGCGAGAAACAAGTATGGGTAGGGAAGGGTAGAGATGACCTGGCATACAAACCACAATACAACACCAGAAGTCAACAAAAGAACACAGTTAAACCAACAACCACGGGAATAAAAAAGATATGGATCCCAAAGAGAATGCTCAGTAACAACTTAAATGCAACTTGCATTTGGATCCCAAAACCAAAGCAACAGGAACTCCCTTCAGTACAAGCAACACCAGCAGGCAGACACACAATACATATGAAATTGGCAAACCGATCTACGTGGGTGCCGATCAACAGAAAAACAATGACGACCATGGACGCGGTGTCGAGAAATTTGCGGTCTTGCCAAGAAAGCACCGGGCTTATGGCTGTGAGATTTTGTGAGATAACTCAACAAAAACTATATGAAGGAGTTAAGCCATAGATGCCATGAAGACTAGGGTTTGGAAAGAAGTGCAATCAAAGAAGACTCACTCTTTCTCTCTTGCATTCACACGCACAAAGAAAGAACGCAAAAGAGAATGTCAAAACAATATGAAGATGAAAACATCAAGGCTATGGTCATATCGTATCATGGGTAATATGAAAGGGTTAATGGATGAGTTAATGGCATTCAATCTTGACTGACCAAATAGGCTACGAATTGTTCTTTGGAATTGTAGTTTTGTGCTTACCATAATATATATATTTTGTCTAGTGATTGGGATTAATTGTGTGTATAACTCCTCTTGGTTCATAGCAAGATAACTACGCTTACATCAAAAGAAAAATTATAGTCTATGAGAGGTAGTATGATGGGATCCGGTGATAGAAGTATTTGATTGAGCCTTTCAGGGCCGAAGAGAAACACTATACGTTGTTGAAAGTGTATTTTACTGCTAATCCATACGTTAATTCTAATAGATCGTACAGAGTGAAAGCGATAGAAATGATCATCATGTGGGTTATTCATCTAGGATAGTATGTGAGAAATGTAGATATGAGAGAAGTGAAGAGATGAGAAGTTTCCCTCCCAAGCCCTATTCTTGCCCGTAGGCAATAAGGATACTGCGGGGAGAGATGTACCTGTAGCAAAGAGAACCTAGAGAGGATGAATTACTAAGAATGAGAGAGATAGGTTTGCTTTAGGAGATGAGATTAGATACATATATATATGTTGGATTAGAGATGAAAAGAAAACAACAACAAATCAAGAAAACATCAATGTAGAACACATCTTACTTGACAAACCCCTTGGCACCATTATTGATGGAGAGAGAAGAAGAGTGGATAATTCCACTTTTATTGATACACCAAGTGCAAGACCTTCTTTGATTAGAGTTGATCTTCCAAGGTTAGCTTGTTGCAAGAATGGCTAGTCTCCCTTTAGGAGAAAGTGTAGGCTTGGGCTTATGTTAATGGCTAAGTACAATTAGGCATTACTACTCACTCCCTCAAGAATTCCTCTCATCAATGGCTTGAATGCTTGAGTTCCTTCCAAGGAAGAAGAGGTCCCCTTTTATAGGTGAAGGGAACCCACAAGGGTTTACACAAGAAGAGAGGAGCCAGTGTGAACAGGAATTGGAAAAGTTGGAAATGAGCTGTCCCTGCATGATGTGGGCAGACTGGGGTCCAGTATTTTGATCATATCTCCTCAACCGTAGCTCCAAATAAAAAAACAAAAATATGGGCAAAAACTTCAGCTCATTAGCTACGATTTTCATTTTAAAATCATTCTCCAATTCGGATTGGAACCTTGTGTAAAAAATTCATCAAAATAGGGTCCATTCATGGCAGCAAAAGTCTTCATGTGGTCTCCTTAGCCTTGACTTTCATTTAATTCCAAAGGACACCTCATGCCATATGAAAGCATGACATTGCTCCTTGACAAAGTTTTGTAACCATGCTTGCAATAATGCATTAAAATAAGTGTATCTTTGAAATCATGCCACCTAGTGTTCCACTAGGATTTGATTCTCTCCTAGTAGCTATTTAAAAAGAAATATAAGAAAAGTATTAAAAAATACATAGAATATATATATATTGGAGTTTACCCTAGATATAGGATATAGCTAGGGTGTGAGATGATAATGAAATAGTAGAAATAAAGAATCAATGCTTTTTGCCCCAAGTTAAAGAGGCGGAGCTATTGACACTTTTCCCATAGTATTTTTTGATGGTAAAGTAAGAATACATTACCCTTGAGATAAATAATAAGATGAGATAGAAAGCTTATTTTTATACTTACATATGCATATGTACATTATAGTAAATATAATTATGTATCTAAAAAGTTACAAGATAACTCTTGTAGCATGTGTTCCCACTATGTACATGTCACAGCACGACAGCGGAAATAAACCTACAAAAGCCTCCAAAACAAAGCTACAAATGGCAAGCAAAAGAGAAAAAGACAATTCTCTCCACGAAAACAACCACGGCCATATCGACAGTAGCGGCAAAAGGAGACGATCAAACAGAGAGCTGTAGAGTTACAAATTTTACTTGCAAAGAAAATCACCCAACCAAATCAACAACAAACAGGAAACCTCGACGTTGAATGCCAATAAGCTTCTTGCTTATTCCCTCCTCTCGCATAACATTAATTTTTCCATGCATTGACTGAGTATGCATCAAATACGGCACATTCCAAGGCTGCGCATTAGCACAATTTTTAACCCATGCATTGCACATACTCCGAGGCGATACCTTGTCGTCCAGGAGGACTTCGGCTAGAAGGGGGGAGGCATTCTCAATGCGGACCCAATGAAGGTGAAAAGAGCAAAAAAGGGCATGTTTTTACACTATTTTGAAGGGTTTTCGGTTGATTGCAATTTTTTTTGGACTAAGATAAGTACATATGTCCTTATACTGCATGAATCTACAAGTATATGGGGCCAAACGCCAAATTAGGTCCCTAGGTGTGTGTATATATATAAAAATAGGCATTTTTCGGACAAAATATTGGTAAACGGAGAAATCCGGCCATAAAAATTACATGCGAGTATATATAGTGTTTTGTAGTGATGTTTTTGAGTTATTATGATTTGTGGAAATTTTTTGGGTTTAATTTGCTATTTTCTTATTAATATTACTAATTATCGGTAGAAAAACTTCAAAAATACAGAAAGTAGGTGAAATACGATCGTAATGAAAAACAAAAAATATGGGGATAATCAGTGACTATAGGACAACCTATGGTACAATGGGGGTGCAATTATGTGAATGGAGCAGAAGGTGTGTTTTGGTTAGATTTTGACCAAAACGTCAAATTTCTCGAAAACTGGGCAAACGGAGTCCAAATCACGAACTTTCAAGCCTAAACCGCATTTCGCAAGATGTTGGGAGCACGTGTCCAATTTCATAGAAAGAGGTTCAGAGACCCCCATTATAAGATTTTTTCACTTCTCTTAGAGCTCATTTCTACTATTTCCTTCTTGAGAGAGAGCTCTTGCCACCTAGAGCGAACCGGACTTCCAGCTGCTTCTATGATGCGCACGACCACCCAACAGGGTCCAGATATGAGAGGTAGGCTCACCACTTTGATCGTGTATGCTTGATGTTTTGTTGCAAAAACTAATGTAGGGTTCACACGGGAAACGGACGGTAGAGACCTAAAGGTAGAAGTGGCCAGCTAACGGTTAGCCCAAAAGCAGTAAATCTTCATGGGGGTTTACTCTAGCATAGGAGACCACTCTTGAATGCACAAAGGCGGCAAGAAACCATTGGAAAAAACCCTAAATTCTAGAGCCCTGCAAGAGGCCACCAAGTGGTAAATCGGTGGAAAGTCACCCAAATGCTACCAAAACTCATGGATAGGATCATCTCGACATGTTCTACAAGGCTATATAGCCCACATGGCCATAAGGCAACCCGAAGCGAGACTAAACTTCAGAAACGGCATCAGACACACAAAGCGTCAACAGGCTCTCACGGCCAAACATATGTCCATTTGCCACCAATCATGAGCGGCTTCCTAGACCATCAACAACCAAGTCCTATGGTGGTAGACCACCACAAGTCATCAACGACCTGTGAACGCAACCACGGGCACTTCCAGAGTGACAAACTGCCAAACGAAGCTCCGGTGAAGCCAAAGCCAACAAAAACCATATGGCAAGGATCCCCAAGGAACCATGAATCTATGGAGACTAACATCAAGAAATTTCATCGCCAAAAAGTACTCCAAGAGTGGAAAAAATGACTCAAAGGCTATGAAAGCCAAACAGGGAGTTTTTATCTGACTTTTTGGATTTTTTATTGAAATAGAGCTTAAAGGGGACTCAGGGGGGCTCAGGACATGTACTACTACCATTTCTCATAAAAACTTCGTCAGGAGACATCCTATGCGTAGGATGTCTCAAGGCCATGTTTGGGCACCAAACTCAACATCTCACCTCATACACAACTTCTACATAGCTTATACATGCTAGCCATCAAGTTTTATCACATTTGGACAAGAGTTGACCTCATATGCATCAAAAAATGGAAAGTCAGAGCATAGAGGCAATAATGGGTCATAGACCTACCAAAACTAGTCCAAATCACATGAAACTTGCACAAAATACTCATTAGCACATTGCTAAGCTAACTGTGGGGTCAGATATGAAAAATAATGAAATAAACATCCTACTTGTAGGATGTCTAAATGACCTATTTGACCTCCAGCAGGTGTTTTTGAGTTTGAGATATCTTTATTACATCTTCACAAGCTCATATATCAAATTTCAAGCCAGACCCATCACATTTGGCCCCCAAAACCTCCAAGATGCACTTTCAGAGCTTAAAACACTACACATGCTCCTAACAACACCAATGCTTATCCAAATCAAAATCTAAGAGCAGGGTCATGTTCTAAATGCTAAGGGCTACGCACAGAACCAAATTCAAGTCATTTTGAGAAAAGAGACATCCTATGTGTAGGATGTCTCCAGTGTCATATTGACCTTCTATGCAGGAATTGACTTCATGGGAGTCTTTTACATGGTATAAGAAGCATGTATATCAAATGTCAACCCCATTGAATATCATTTGACATCTATATAGGACATCTAATCAATCTATGAGCCAAAAGCATAAATCTGCTCAAAATTGCACTTTTTGATGTCCAAACCAAATTCCAAGTACATAGCCATGTTGTACAAGTCAAGGGCCACAAGGCTAACAAGTTTCATCAAAATCAGAGAAGGTAGACATCCTACGCGTAGGATGTCTACATGCTTTATTTTTAGCCAGAAATATAAAGTGGACACATGCATGGTTTCCCTAGCCCCTTTTGAGTTCTTATTTCAATTTTCAAGTCATTTGGGTAGACAGAACTTACTTTATCAGCTAATCTGTAAAAAATGCTAAATTTGGACTATTGAGTGCAACAGGATCCATGGCAGCCACAAAGTCACCTGCAAAGAAGAAGAGGATGACTATCAAGGAATACTTAGAAGAAGTGGAGCCTTTTGTTACCTCAGAGGGAACCCTGAAGCCCACAAGCACTTGGATTCAAGATGACATGCTAGAAACCAATGACCTGAGAATCTACCAAAGAGTATTTAAAGATCCGGAGGGAAATGCAGTGGAGCTACCCATGATACCTCAAGAGATCAATGAATTTGTCAAGAGCAAGATGGGGGACTACTTGGAGAAACTGGATTTCCACAACTACTTTGAAGCCTTGCGAGCAGGGATTGATGTTAAAAGAGTGTGGGAATTTTTCACCACAATCAAACAGGACTGCATATCCAAAGTTACAGATCTGCAAGGCAAGCCTAATACAATGATTGTCATCACAAAGAAGGTGGTAGGAGCAGCAGCTGACATCTCTAACAAAGGAGACAGTGTGACAAAGAGACGAGATGACATTAAGGTCTACTCGAAAAAGAAGAATAAGTATACATTTGAAGATATTGCAAACCTGAAGGTGGCTATCATGAGCCAACTATACAATCAGTACTTCACATGTGTACCAAGCGGCCACAGAAATATAGGATTCCACCTGGAGCTATTGCCACCACTTTCACCCAGGCGATGCAGAAGAGAAACCAAAGGAGATAAACTATGCCGTTTACATTCACGATAATCTTGTGAAGATGGGGACCAAAACTCCCACCTATATTGTGCCTGGTGAGCTGATAACCAAAGTCGTCTATGGAGCATTACATGCCAAGGGAAATTGGCCTCTACCTCCATCACAAAATGATTGGCTCAAGCTGAAGGAAGACAAAGAAGAAGAACCTCCTAAGGCGCCAAGGGTACCCACAATGTTGAAGTGCTGTTTAGAGAGAGTGCTAGAGGAACCGCCAGAGCCAAAGAAGGGAAAGAAAGAAACTCTACAAGTGCTAGTAAAGGAAACAAAGTAATAGAAAGCAGCAAGGCTAGAAAGATTAATGGAAAGTTTCAGAGCTGAGAGAGCACTTAAAAGGGGATCTAAGCGAGTTATGGAAGCTGTCACTTGAGGCTATGTCTGGATCATCTCAAAGGATTCAAAGGGATCGGTTTGAAGATTATACCAAGAATTTCGAGATCTTAGACGCTACAACACAGAATATACCAAATATACCTTTTACAGAAGAAGAGGTTGATGATGTGAGACGACAGCTGCTAGAAGAGTAAGAAGGCCAAGAAAGAGAGAGGAAAACAAAGGTGGATCGAGATTTCAAGAAGAAGCAACCAACTCCACCATCAAGCTGAGAATCCAGCCCTCCGTCATCACCACCTCCTCTTAGTCCTCCCCAAACCCGACAAAAAGAGGAGTTGAACAAACCTGATGGGCAACAAGACTCCAACGAAGAGAAGAATGAAGAAGAAGAACAAAAGGCAGAAGTTGAGCCAAAAGATGAGAAGCCAGATCCCGAAGAAAAAAACTATGGAATATTTCTTGAACTATTAGCTGCTGGATACTCTCGAGAAGAGGCAGCTAATGCATCTTTTGAGTTGTAAGCACTAGAACCAAAGAATATATGTTGAGCCCTCGGTTAGTGGAGTTGAAGGAAATGGCCACTGATACAGTGGATTTACAGCCACAAACCAATGACTGGGATGAAGTGATGAAAAAACTCACCAGGCTCAGAGCAAGGTCTATGTCCATTGAGATTGAAATTGATAATCTCAAAGCAAATGAATTTCAAATCAAAGCCAAAGTGGACTCGATGCAAAAGCAGGACCAAGAGAACACAGAGAAGCAAACCAATCTGCAAGCCGATCTAGACGTGACACTAAAAAGATTCCAAGAGATGGAAAGACAGAGTGAGGCAGCAAAACAAAAGCTTCAAAGAGCAAAGGAGGAGTACAAGAAAATCAGCAAATCACTAACAAATGCGGAGAAAGAGAGGGAAAATTTGACACTCCAGCTTGCTGATGAGTCCAAAGAAGTATAAACTTTGAGGAATGCTAAGGAAAAAGCTGAGCTAGAACATGAGACAAGCCAGGATGAAGTGATAGAGATAAAAGATCAAATGAAAGTGAAAGATCAGACCATCCAGACGCTAAGGGCATCTCCGCGCAGAGTCAGAGATGCTACCTCAACTAGCAGTGCTTCAGAGAAAGATATATATGAAGAACAGATGAAGGAACTCCAAAATGAGTTGAAACTAGAGAAGAGGCAAAGACTGATGTTGGCCAAGGGCTCCCTAGTAATGCAAAGCCGTCTGGAAGATGAGAACAAGGCCATGAAAGATGAGCTAGAAGCCTTGGAAAAGAAGATGGACGAGGATCTAAAGAGGATGCAAACATAAAATGAAGACACTAAGAGGAAGCTAGAAGAGGTTGAAAAAGCCAATGCATAATTGAACGACCTCTTAGTGAACATGGGGGATCAAGCTGAACAGGAAAAGAATGCATATCAGAAGCAGATAGATGAGCTAAAAGGCCAACACTAGACTGAAGAGATACATTTGAGCACAGGGCCAGCAACAATGGAAGGAGTTGACATAGATAATGTGTCAGATCCAGTGGCCACAACAATGCAAGAGGACATCCTTGTGGGACCATCCCAAGAGCCCCGGGATCTGACACAAGAAGAAGAAGAAAATATACAAAAGGCAATAGAAGCGGCAATAAAAGACATGGCCAAGGAAGCAATGGAGTGGGAGCAGAGAGTATTGAAGTCCATGACCATGCAAAAGTAAGATGCCAATGTCGTTCGGCATGAATGGCTACAACCTTCTCTCCCATATCCTCTTCTCAAGTATGAAGAGGCTACAATAAACAAGCGGATTAAAGAGGAGCTAATAGTGCCACTATATGAAGACGATATCTCCAAACTAGAAGGAGTTAAGGTGATTGTGGACTCTCAGCCAAAATGGAGAAAGGCATGGTTAACTAAATACCCCTAGTATTTAGTTCATCTGGTAGAGGCGCCTAAAAGAATTAGAGACAACCTTAGCTTTTGCACTCTACCCAGAATGCGGACCTGGAAAGAATAAGAGCTGCTATAGAAAAGCCACCCCACATGGCTCAACTACCCAAAGTTGCCACGCTTGAAGGCGGGTGAGAGAATGAGTGAACAATACATGGTGAAAACTCTAACGGGCGCCATTAAATTGTTCACTGGCTCACCTGACCTATCTTGCATCGTGTTCAAAAAAAATTGTAAAACCCTTCTGACAGTTTTTGAGATCTTTAAACCTGGACAGGCAACAAATAGCATCTTCTTCTTCCAAGACACATATAGATGTGCATATGAATTGTCTACTCAGCCTTCCCATGAGGTGATACATGCCCTTTATCAACGAATCATGTTTTTTCCCTCGTATCATCTGTAGGCCTTTGAAGATTCCTTCTACATCGGTTTCTTCACCATCGATACAGAAATATTCGGCCCTACATTACTTGCCCAACATGCACGGTATGAGTCTCATCTGAAGATGCGCGAAAGCCTCCACTAAAGAAGCAGCTCTACTGCCATGTCAGGGACGACATGAACTAGGAGGGGGGGAGTGTTAGCGGCTGGACACACCCAATGGAGGATGATTGCCCGGCGGGATATTAATTTTTCTTTGTAATTATTCCTTAATTGAGAAGAAACTGTTATTTCACCTTTGTAAATAGTGGAGCTTGCAGAAGCTTCTAGATTGTATCCCATTTTTGACATTTAGACTGAGTGAATGGTTAAACTGGAACATTAGGGTTTGATATTGTAAGGTATTTATACCACTTTTGACCTTAATACAAAGGACCCTTTTGTCATTTTTATAAGTTTTTGTCTGTGTGAGTTGAGCGTACTCTGTGTACGAGAGAGAGTGAGAGTTTTATGTTGATGCTACGTGCACACCGGTGGTCGGAATTGAGTGCGGAGAAGTGCAGCGTGTTGCCCCTAAAGAGAGCTACGCGCCAACACCTACATTGCAGGTGTACGGCCTGGCTTTGATAGATTCACCCACAAACTATATCTGGTGATTCGGTGAGCATATGTTGTCTATTTTGCATTTCAGCATATCCATGCGTTCGCATTGAGTATAGATACACATTAGGCACTTTAGTTTTTGGAAACGACGACCTGTAAATTTTGATCAGACATCCTACGTGATTTTGCACCGGGTGTTTAGGGTTAAGGTTTTGGTTCATGGACCTTACGGAGAGTGACCTATTGGTGTTAATAGAGTTTCCTTCAAGTTCCATGGCATTTTGGGAATGTTTGATGGGTATTGGGCTCTTGAAAGCGTTGTAGAAAATCTCCTCTTATGTACTCTTGAAGGCTGTAGCTTAGACATTGGGTAAAGACCTCTGTAGGAAGTAGTCGAGAGTCGGTCGAGTGTAGGTTGACACCCTATGCTTGCTTCCACGCGCCTGCAGGTCAAGCTTCGTCCTTAGCTGACAAATCTTGTTAGGTGAGTTCTCGCTGTGCTGACGTCCTTCGCGTCGTATCTGCCAACACTTGTCACTCTTCATGTTCTTATGGAAGCGTCTCGATTGAAAGGAAAAGAGTTGTATTATTTCTTTGTGGATTTCAAGAAAGCTTTTGACATGGTACCACGAGGAAATGTTTGGAGACGTATGCAAAGCCTTCAAGTGCCAAGAGAATTTATGCATGCAGTCTTTCGCATCTACCAAAAAGTGATAAGTCGACTACATATGCAAGATGGAATTTTGGAATTTTTTGCAAGCACCATTGGTGTCAAACAGGGATGCCCACTTTCCCCAACCCTCTTTGGGCTACTCACTGATGAATTGGAATGCATGGTTCCTGATTTTATGCAACAAGAAGGCATAGAAGAGGTTAAGAGGTTAAGATTAGAAATGCGGTGATCATGCTTTTGCTTTATGATGATGATGTAGTGCTCTTGGCACATACCTTAGAAGATGCACAAAAGCTTATGAGTGTCTTGAAACGCTTTTGCCTATATGGCGGGCTGATCATGAACTGATCGTGAATGGATCCAAAACCAAGGTTATGCTTGTAAAGACCCTCAATGATGAAAATCCATGCGTTGTATACCACAATGAGAAACTTGAAGTGGTAGATAGCTTCAAGCACCTTGGCCTTGAGGTTCCATCCAATCATAGATGGAAGGATTGCGCAATGCGTCGCTTGGAAGCTAAAAAGAGGGCTTATTATGCATTTGAGAATATGTGCAATGCTGGAGAGATCAAATTTTGGGCTCTCAAAAAGTACCTCTTTGACACATTGGTGACACCGGTGCTTCTTTATGGAGTGGAGGTGTGGGGTGGTAGCATTGGGAAGTCTATTTGAAAAGAGTTTGAGAACGTCAAAAAGCGTTTTTGCACCAACTTTCTCCAAGTCAAGACACAAACACCCTACATGCTCTTACTTCTTGAGTCCGGATCACTTCCCATTGAGGTCTTGGGCATGCAAAGGGTTGTGGAATACATGCTTAAGACACAACGTAGGCCTTTGTATCCACTTCCTAGAATCACATATGAAGCAAGTCAAAAGGTCCAAAAGACATGCAAGAGCAAAATACTAAGTTCGGGGTGGATGCTTGACATCAAGAAATGGTTTGGAAGATAGGATGCATGTCATATGGTCAAGAATGCGTCGATCCACTCCCAAGTTAATGAGACCTTATTACAACGCCAATGTATCACGGCTTGGGTGAAATTGGGAGGTTCTCGCTTCAGCTATAACACCACACACATTGCCCCAAACTACAAATCTCTCTTCTTCTCTGAATGCGGTAATCGAACCCATCCCTACATCCTTGAGCCCATCCCATTGAGTGCAATCCGCACAATTGCCTCCATTCGTCTTACATCCCATTCTCTACACTGCGAGGTAGGATGTTGGGGCACTGGCGAGGAGTCTCATCGACTTTGCACCTTATGCCCTCGTCAAGTGCGAGAGACTGAGTACAACACACTACTTGAGTGCTCAGATTTTGACCACATTAGCTCCTCTTTTCCCCATGTATTCAACCATGAGCTCTCCCTACATACCTTCCTCTCCCAACCACCATGTGGACTCTCTATTGCGACGCTCATTTCAGCCATTTTTGAGCATCGAGAGACACTTATGACCTCCACTCACACACGAGAAATGTTCATTTGGTCCCATAGGTTATATTTGACCTCGGAGGATGATAATAGAACTATCTCTCTCTCTCTCTCTCTCTCTCTCTCTCTCTCTCTCTCTCTCTCTCTCTCTCTCTCTCTCTCTCTCTCTCTCGCTAGGTGTAGGAATTTTTCCTCTCAATGAGTACGTTGAGTGCATGGCACACTGTCGAAACTGGTCGGAGTGAGGAGGAAACGAGATATGTGTGGGGAAGGGAGCCGGAATAGTATAGATATTCCACAAAAAATAGAGCCCCTCATGTCCTATAGTATGTGTGTGAACTTTGAAGGTTGAAGAAAGCGGGAGAAATGGAGCAGGCCCGTATTGATTTAGAGGCAGCAATCAGCGAGTCCACCCTTGAGACATGGAGAGTTGGGGACTCTTGGATTGTTGTCACAAAGTCATTGGCTCGTTGAGATCCACCCAGCCTCTTCCCTCTAGTGTGCATGCAGTCCTCTCAGTTGGAAGCTTCGAAGGCTCTATTTTCCAAATCTGAAACAAACGCCATGTTGTATTGATTTGATCTCTAATTGGAAGAGGAGATTGTTACTCGCAATGCTTTGCTTTGATCCCGATAGCTGAACCCCTCTCTCTCTCTCTCTCACGCTTAGCCTGTCTCTCTCACTCAAGCATCAGTGTCCTCTATCATGGCTAGACCAGAGAGGACTCTCTCTCTCTCTCTCTCTCTCTCTCTCTCTCTCTCTCTCTCTCTCTCTCTCTCTCTCTCTCTCTCTCTCTCTCTCTCTCTCTCTCTCTCTCTCCGTATCTGAAACATATACGGACCCCTTCATCCCGACCCGACTAATCGAGGTGTACCTCAATGATGCGGGGCATAAGCCTTGGGCTTTTGGTAACTTCACTCTCCTTGCTCCCCTTACAGAAAGCTTACTACTAACTCTCCTTAATGATGTAGATAAAGCTCCCACAAAACTTGTTCTACAACAGGTTATGGAAACTAATTCCTCCACCCTCATTGAGAATATCCTAATGGCCACCCCCTTCTCAATGTCCTTTTTTGAGAGCAAAAGATGTAATGTCCAACAGGGATACTAACTACACTACACAAGTTTGGAATGTCCACTGACCCTTCTTGAAGTGCAGCTGCGAACACATCGGACAAGGGGATCATTTCCGGGACAGCAACGTCTTATGGTTTGACCACGCCTTATGGCTTGTCCTTCATCATCTCCCCCTATTCTTCCCAGGATCCTCCCTCAAGAAGTCAACCATTGCATTACTCACTTGGATTGCCAAAGAAGCCCAGGAAGCTCTAAAAGCTACACTCGTTCACCTGCTCTACCGACAAAAGCTCAAGGATGCCGTAACACATGCCACTCTCTTTGACCAACCCCCTCCCTCTTTCACGGCAAAATCGGAGGTGGAAAACTACATTAGGCAAGCTATTGCCCCACTTCGGGAGCCTAATCATGATCCCCGACAACCCAAAAGAGCGCGCAATGAGCCCAATCGAGCACCAAAGGGTAGAGATAGAGCCTACACACCACAACGGGCTGCCACTACCCCCCCTCAACCACCATGTTGGCCCCCTCAATCCCCTGCCGACTCGTCAGGCAGCAGCCGCACCCCTCAATCAACCTCCAACTTCCCCCATACCTCGCTCAACCCTCCCCCCACCCCCCTAGAATCCGTCCCATGTTCTCTCCAGATTGTATGGCTAGTGCTAAATCCCTTTTATATGATTGACAGGTGTGTACGGACCTACATGGAAGATCTCCCCTCGGCCCTAAGAAACCAAAGAGCGTAAATTTTATCCCTCTTCATTTTGTCAACCCCCTTATGGATATCACATGTTGGAAGTCCTTCTTTAACTTATTTTTCTTCAGCTTGAACATCATGAGCTCCCCTTTATAGGATGAATGCATATTTACTTGTGATGGGGGCTTTTCACAAGCCAAGCTCCCATACCCCTCTTCTCTCGTCCCCACCCCATGAAAACCCCCTCTTATGGAGGAAGTGATAAAAGGCATTGGAAAAAAGTAAGAAAAAAATAAAGTATGATTATGTAAATATATAAGAAAGGTAAAATAGGCCACCTCATGCCTGCGGGGTAGCCCATCCCCACCTTGCCTCCTTTTTCTTCACTGTTGCCCCGCCGGGTGTCCCTTCTCCTCTCCTCCACTCAAAAGGTCAACTCCCTCTTTCTTCCCCTTGTCCTTTCTCCTTTCTCTCTCCCCTCAAGCTACCCCACCTCTCACCAATAATGCATTATAACTCACCAATAATGCACTCTAACTCACATGCAACTTACCCTATCTTCCAAAATAGTATACCCCACCCCCTCTTTCTCTCTCCTATCATATCCCATGACCCGAATACCCCCCCTCTCTCTAGAGGGCGCCATGTCTCTTGTCTTGTAGCTAAATAACCTCCCCCACACTCACAAACACTCAATTTCACTGAAAAAGGTGCCCACAGACCCATCCCCACCGGATGGTTACCTGATTTTTCTTGTGTTCACACACATCTGCACACAGATTCACCTGTGAACACACTCCCCTCTCTCCCCTCTTGTAATTACTTTATTCTCCATGTCACCTCTCACTTTTTTTCATCAACCCACCTCTCTCTCTTAGTCTCTCTCTCATGAGACTGCTGTTCTGGCACATATACACACAGCTAGACAAGTGGGGCCCACAGTCACATGGCCTATATAGATAATGATTTCTTCATTTCTAAATTCTAGAATTTCTCCCCCCCCTCCTCCCCTATATAAAGAGGGGTCACCATCACACAAAAACACACAACATCACCAAAGAACACACTATGCACTGTGTGTGCCTAGTGCACACACACACACCCACACCATCACCATCACCGCAATCACCATGCTTGTCTTGAGCATGACCTCTACACCCTTGGCTATGGAAGATAAAGGGCAACTAAATGAATGATGATTGCCATAATCCTCGTGCGAGTCTTCGCCATCAACTCCCACCTATCCGCCATGTGCTCTACCACTCTCTCCCTTCTCATTCCCCTACCCTATGCTCCCCATTTCATCGCCTAATTCTCTAAATAAATCTTGAGGTTTTGTGAGTATGTTTTCTTGCAATGTTTTGCCCATGTGAGGTTTGCAGAATCGCCACCTAGTCTTGTGTTTTGGAGTGAGCTTGTGTATGTGTGAAGGGTGTGCGGATTCGCCATCCTTTTGTGATGCCTAAGTACTAAGCCGCTATACCCCCTCCCTCACTCTCTCTCTCTCTCTCTCACTTGATCTCATTCCCTTTCCTTTTCATCATTATTCCCAAGCATCCATCTCTCTTGGATGAAAACTTTGTTATGGTGGTGTGTTGTTTGCGTCCTAGCCGCTGAAGCTAGGTGGTGCCCCCTGTTTGCTTTACCATGATAGGCTCGAGGCTATCGGGGTTCGGGGTTCGCTTTGCTCCCATCATTTGGTGTCCCCACTGAGGATCTTTTCATGAAACCCTTCAGTTTACAAGACTTAAACCCTTAAACTATTGTGAATGGATGAATGGCTAGCAGGATTTGCTAATTGGACGACATAAGAAGAAGAGCTCCAAGCACAACTAGATGAACTCCGCATCTCCTTCGAAGCTCGAGTGCCAGGCGTAACGATAATCGATTTGCAGTGGGAGAGTCAACCAACACGCAAAAACCAGTCGATATACATAGGCCAAGTGCCAAGAAGAAGAAGGAGAAGGTCGAAACCATGTCCGCAACCTACAACCATCCCACAACAACAAAATGGAAGGAGCTCTACATAATAGAGAATAAACACTATTCTACTTTGAGAATCGGGTAACTCAAGTCACCGAGGTAATTATCACAGTCAGTTTTCAAGTCGCACCTGATGCTGCAGCACAGATAACGGAAGCATTGGCTCACACTCTCGCTAGAGAAACTAGGGATCTACTGAGTTTGTTTCAGGAAAGAAAACCACCCTCTCCCACAAGCTTGGATAGTGACTAAGCACCTCTAAGCTTCACATGAATCAGTACAACCTACCTCAAGACAGATCACACATACCAACACGTGTACGCTCAATCAAAGTAATACTGGATTTGAAGGCTCACTACGAGCACGTCATTGACACCATGCCGGGTGGGGAGTGGTTTTTGGAGGTTCTCGCATCAGATCAACCATTTGTCTTACCTTTGGTACAAGGCAATGTACCGTTTGAAGTTTTAATCTATGTCCTAGTATAAGAGGGTATAAATGCCTCCTTGTAAAGAAGAAAAAAACTTTTGCAAGTTAAGTAGTGTTTCTTTCTAGCTCTCTCTCAGTAATCATGGCAAGTGTAGCATTTCCAACAGTTAAAGGAAAGAAGGGGGAGGATTTGGTAACAAACTTCCTAGATGACTTTGAAGTAGCATGTGTAATGAGCAACAAAGATACGGATGAATCCCGGGTTAGAATATTTAAGCATCTCATGAAGCTAGAAGCTAGATCATGGTACAATGCACTTCCACAAGCAACCAAGGATGACTGGGAACCCTTAAAAACCGCTTTTAAGAGGCGCTTTGGGGGAGGTACCACTTCAGAAAAGTTGTGGGACAAGTTGAGAGACTTGAAGCAGGAGGGTCTTTTAGAATATGCCACCTATGAGTCCAAATTTGTGGATTTGTGGGAACGGTGGGTTGAGTCACTGGCTAGGGGGGAAGCTGCACCCGATTTCCTAAAAAAAGATCGGTTCACGCATGGCTTATGGCCGCTTCTCAAGGAGAAGGTTAAAGATAGATTCCCGGCTACGTACGAGTTAGCCGTTGAGATTGCTCGCCTTAAAGACAAGAAGCTGCGAATGAAAGCCAAAGAAACCGAGTCAACAGAATCAGGAACATCGCGTCGACCAACAACTATGACAACCACCATTCCACCACCACCACCGGCTCTTGGGGTAAGAGATGACCAACAAGATATGTTGGCCCATATTACTGACCAACTGCAGAATTTTTCTGTCCACTTAATACAACAAGGGAGGAGTCAAGAAAGAGATCAAGACCTTGGAAGAGCATGACGACAATCTACTATGACATGAGGATTGGCAAGCAGAAGCAAATGAATCTGGAAACATCGACATATGAAAACACTAGGGAATCTTCCAGTTCTGAGGAGGAGACCACATCCACCGACGAAAGTGACGGTTCCATTGATGTGATGGGTATCATTATGAAGGATCCACAAAGGGTAAGCACAACTGGTGATCCATCACCAAAAGGGCAACCCAATGAAGAGGAGAGCAAATCACCTGGCCTAGGAGGAAGTAGGTTGTAGGGTATGTTGTCTACGGAATTAACACTTGAGGAGAAAGATAGTTTTTTGCAAATGTTGATGGGATTTCCTAACCTGTTCATTGACAACTATGAAATAATCACAGGCATTACAGTGGTGGAACATCATATTAAGCTGAAGGAAGGGGTAAAACCAGTTGTGCAAAAGCTACGACAATGGGGGGTCATACAAGAAAATGCACTCTTGGCCGAGGTAAGGAAACTGCTGGAGGCGCGATTCATCTATCCTGTAGAAAACTTAGAATGGGTGTCACCCGTAGTGGTGACGCCTAAAAAGAATGGTAAGTGGAGGGTCTCTGTTGACTACAAACCACTAAATGCAGCTACAAAGAGAGACCACTTTCCTCTCCCTTTCTTGGATGAAATTCTGAATGAAGTAGCGGGTTTTGAATGCTATACCGTCTGTGATGGTTATTCTGGATACTTTCAAATATGCATAGCCTTGGAAGATCAGCTAAAAACCACTTTTATCACGCCATGGGGTTGTTTTGCATACAGGGTTATGCCATTTGGTCTCACAAATGCACCTGCCACATTCCAAAGATATGTCACATATGTTTTTCAACCGTTCTTTGGAACATCCATAAGAGTGTTCATTGATGATTTTTGTATATATAGCTCCCGTATTTCACATTTAGAAAAGGTAACTGAAGGTTTGGCCAGGTTGCAGAGCCTAGGTGGGCAATTAAATGTGGATAAATGCCACATTGGGGAGAGTAAAGTCATTCTACTAGGCCATGAAATTTCAGCAAAAGGTATCAACGCCGACCCAAGTAAGGTGTCCGCACTCATAGCCCTACCTTCACCAAGGACTGCACGTCAACTGGTCTCTTTTCTACAGAAGGTGAGGTACTTAAGTAGATTCATACATCTACTATCACAACTTGTTCTACCACTGCAACAACTCACTCAAAGATCAACTTTCACTTGGGACGAGGAAAGCGAACATCACTACAACAAGGGAAAGGAGGTCTTAGCCACTCTGCCAACTATCTCACCACCTAAGTGGGATGAAAAATTCTATGTCACCTCAAGTGTTGGTGATGACTCATTGGGGGCTATGCTACTCCAAAAGGATACGACGACATCTTTCATGAGGCCAATCTACTTCTCTAGTCGAATGATGACAGCAGGAGAGAAAGATTTCACCCATGTGGAACACTTAGTCCTAGCTCTTAGATTTGCAACTACAAAGTTTAGGCCATATTTGCTGCCTAAGCAATTTGTGATTCTAACCACAGATGAAATATTTCCCTATGTTGTACAACACATGGATGTGTCTGCTAGAATTACTAAATGGCTAGTTCGTCTGCAAGAGTTTGACTACACGGAACAGGTAGAAAGCACGACAAGGGCAAGTTTGGGGGGACTCATGACCTACCAAGTCTTTGAAAGGAAGGAGAAGCAATCTAAGGAAGGAGATGTCCGATTACCTCCAGTACCACCGATGGTAGAAGGAGCATACTCTCTCTACTTTGATGGAGCCTACAAGCGAGTGTCCGACAAAGCAGTTGCAAGCATAGTGGTCTTTGATGACAAAGGGACAAAGGTATTTTCGTTGGGCCAATTGTTAGATTGACATTCTAACAATGAAGCTGAGTATGCAGCACTAACCAAGGGTCTACAATGGTGCGTGTCACAAGGTGTACAACGCCTTAATGTATTTGGGGATGCTCTACTTCTGGTAAGGCAAGTAAATGGAGCATGGGCATGCAAGAATACTAGTTTAAGGACTCACTTAAGTGGTGTAAAAACCTTGTTGGGTAAGTTTGAAGAAGTTCAAATACACCATATCCCAAGGGCTCAAAACCAAGAAGTAGATGCCCTAGCAAGTGAAAGACTACAGGAAGTGGTGGTTGGAGCAGTAAAACTAAAGCTCCCTCTATTTCAAGGAAGTGATGCCTTGCCTGACATCATGCATTTTTTGGAAACAGCGGAATGCCCATCAGATTTAACAAAGGGATAGAAGCAATGGCTGACGCGGAAGGCCACAAGGTATCGACTCATCAATGACGGTTTGTACTGTAAGGGTAAGGACCAAATACTCAGGAAGGTCCCTCTCTCTCAGGAAATCACGGGAGTAATTGCTAGTTGTCACGATGGGGTTTGTGGTGGTCACTTTTCCCTAGACATAACAAGTAGGAAAATCTTGCAGGCAGGCTTCATATGGCCTAGCCTCAACCATGATGTACACCACTGGTGCAAAACATGTAAGTTGTGTCAAAAGGCCGGCACTAGGTCACTTATTCTTGAACCAGAGACACCTATTCTCTCATATGGCTCATTTGAAAAATGGGGTATCGATGCCATTGGGCCATTACCTAGGGCCAACTCAGGAAAATTCTACATTATCATGGGGGTCGACTACATGAATAGATGGGCAGAGGCTACAGCCACCACTAGAATCACAGCGGTAGAGGTAGCTAAATTTATCTATGAGCACATATGATGTAGGTTTGGCACACCTTTAGAGATCATCTCTGATAGAGGGCCAGGTTTCAGAGCAGACTTGGTAGGAGAATTAATGCAGAAACAGGGCATTACAAGGAGGCACTCTTCACCATATTACCCTCAATGTAATGGCCTAGTTGAAAAGGTAAATGGAATGGTTTCTAAAATTATTACCAAGCAGGTAAACAATCATCCTGGAGACTGGGATAAGTATCTACTACCAGCTTTATGGGCCTACAGAACTTCATTTCGTACATCCTTGGGATTCACACCGTATCATCTAGTATTTGGTAAGGAAGCAATCTTGCCCATTGAAGTGCAACTACAAAGTCTTAGAGTAATGGCAAGCCAACTTCAACAACCCAACATGAATTTGAGAGATCACATCATCAACTTGGAAAGACTGCAGCTGGATAGAGAAGAAGCAATAAATTATTATGCAACACAAGCAGAGCATAGACGGCTTAGCTTTAACGAGCATCTCCGGAAAAAAGAATTGAAGAAAGGAATGTTGGTGCTCCGCTATGACAATCGCTTCGACACGCGCAAGGATAAGAAACTCCTGCTCCGATGGGAAGGCCCTTTCATCAGGAGGAAAAACTATGCCAATGGAAGCTACCAGCTTATGGAGGCTGATGGAAAACTTCATAAAACCAGGGTAAATGGTTGGCGACTTAAACCTTATTTTCTTCGGTTTGACCAGGCTCCACCAATCGACATTCCAGATGAGGACACACCATCAGCCGCCACCTCCGACGATAATGATCAAACAGATGAGCTAGAGACATGAATACCTCTAGCCAAAAGGGGAGGGCTAATGATGGGGGCTTTTCACAAGCCAAGCTCCCATACCCCTCTTCTCTCGTCCCCACCCCATGAAAACCCCCTCTTATGGAGGAAGTGATAAAAGGCATTGGAAAAAAGTAAGAAAAAAATAAAGTATGATTATGTAAATATATAAGAAAGGTAAAATAGGCCACCTCATGCCTGCGGGGTAGCCCATCCCCACCTTGCCTCCTTTTTCTTCATTGTTGCCCCGCCGGGTGTCCCTTTTCCTCTCCTCCACTCAAAAGGTCAACTCTCTCTCTCTTCCCCTTGTCCTTTATCCTTTCTCTCTCCCCTCAAGCTACCCCACCTCTCACCAATAATGCATTATAACTCACCAATAATGCACCCTAACTCACATGCAACTTACCCTATCTTCCAAAATAGTATACCCCACCCCCTCTTTCTCTCTCCTATCATATCCCATGACCCAAATACCCCCCCTCTCTCTAGAGGGTGCCATGTCTCTTGTCTTGTAGCTAAATAACCTCCCCCACACTCACACACACTCAGTTTCACTGAAAAAGGTGCCCACAGACCCATCCCCACCCGGTGGTTACCTGATTTTTCTTGTGTTCACACACATCTGCACACAGATTCACCTGTAAACACACTCCCCTCTCTCCCCTCTTGTAATTACTTTATTCTCCATGTCACCTCTCACTTTTTTTCATCAACCCACCTCTCTCTCTTAGTCTCTCTCTCATGAGACTGCTGTTCTGGCACATATACACACAGCCAGACAAGTGGGGCCCACAGTCACATGGCCTATGTACATAATGATTTCTTCATTTCTAAATTCTAGAATTTCTACCCCCCTCCTCCCCTATATAAAGAGGGATCACCATCACACAAAAACACACAACATCACCAAAGAACACACTATGCACAGTGTGTGCCTAGTGCACACACACACACCCACACCCACACCATCACCATCACCATCACCATCACCGCAATCACCATGCTTGTCTTGAGCATGACCTCTACACCCTTGGCTATGGAAGATGAAGGGCAACTAAATGAAGGATGATGGCCATAATCCTCGTGCGAGTCTTCGCCATCAACTCCCACCTATCCGCCATGTGCTCTACCACTCTCTCCCTTCTCATTCCCCTACCCTATGCTCCCCATTTCATCACCTAATTCTCTAAATAAAGCTTGAGGTTTTGTGAGTATGTTTTCTTGCAATGTTTTGCCCATGTGAGGTGTGCGGAATCGCCACCTAGTCTTGTGTTTTGGAGTGAGCTTGTGTATGTGTGAAGGGTGTGCGGATTCACCATCCTTTTGTGATGCCTACGTACTAAGCCGCTATACCCCCTCCCTCACTCTCTCTCTCTCTCTCACTTGATCTCATTCCCTTTCCTTTTCATCATTACTCCCAAGAATCCATCTGTCTTGGATGAAAACTTTGTTATGGTGGTGTGTTGTTTGCGTCCTGGCCGCTGAAGGTAGGTGGTGCCCCCTGTTTGCTTTACCATGACAGGCTCGAGGCGCGCCATTTGGTCCCCGGTGTTTTAGAGGCTATCGGGGTTCGAGGTTCGCTTTGCTCCCGTCACTTGGTCTTTTGACCCACCTTTGAAAGTAAAGTTGTGTAACGCTAGGGACATTTTCACCTCAATTGAATCCCCCTAATGTACTTGTCACCTCACACCTGGACTAACTAACCCGACACATGGGCATATAATGTCTACTAGCCTGGAACACTTCTTACCACCAATGCTCACACTTACATGTAAGCGGGGGCTTGGGCATATCCCAACCAAACCACCTAACATAATACATGCCTACAATGAGCTATAGCGAGTACTAATGGATTTGGCTCAGAGAGAATACATAACCCTCCCCCACACCCTAAATGAAGGTCAAATTGCATCACTCTTGTTTAACTATTGCCTTTTCAACTTACCAAAGAAAAGGCAACACAAACCTCATACATGATCTCAGGGGACATAAATACAACCCGAAGCAGATTTTTTTTAAGATGCTTAGACAAATCACCAAATAATGTTGTACGTACATGCAAGGCTTACAACTTAAGTGAAGCCAGGAAACGCCTCCTAGGAGCTGACTTTATGATATGGGAACAAAACATTAAGGATACAACACAACACATTACCACATTCTTACAACCCTTTATTGCCCCAATACATCATAACATACCCTATTTAACGGCTACTTACAAAAGTCACAAACTCACATTCAGATGGATTACTTGTGGTGCCTCTTGCTGCTATTCGGAGATCTCCTTACTCGTGGCATGTATTATGAAAACATGTATTCCTTCACTTAAAACCCGTTCTAGAAAGCTCAATCACAAGGCATTATTATGTCACAACTTCCACTTACAATCATGGTGGATAATAGACTCCATCTATGACTGTATTCTCAACCTCCCCAATAAGGCCACACACCTTTTTTCAGGGGACATCAAGAGATGCTACGAAAATATCCCACACCTAGGAACACAAGGCCTCATCTTTCATATCAACAACCTCCTAGAATATGCATTCTCCGCCGCAGAAGGCAACTACATTTCTTTCCGGAGCTTCCCAACTAATTGTACGGAAGGAAGATGGTCTTTACACACATACAAATCGGGACTATCCTTTAATCTTGATGAGGTGATTTCACTCAACTCTTGGCTAATCAACAACATGTTCGTCCAATGCCAACAAGTTGTATATAGACAAGTCAATGGAATTCCAATGGGACTATCATTCTCCCCCCTCTGGTGCAACCTATACCTACATTCCCTTGAATTCAACTTCCTTACACAAACTCTCAATAAACCCAACCCCATCCCAATATTGAGAAAGATTGGAACCCCGTTTAGATACTTTGATGATATTCTGCTCATAGATACACCAGATTATCCACATCTTATGGAAGATCATAGTATCTACCCTAAATGCCTCACAATTGAGACCACATTTGGGGACAAGGTCGAATTCTTGAACCTTAACTTGCACATCCACAATGGGAAGCTAATCAAAACCCTACGCAAAAAAGAAGAGAATCTCCCATACACACCCATCAAATACCTCAAAACGGCTAGCAATAGACCCTCGGAATGGGCCCACAAAGTCATCATATCCCAAATAAAACCCATCGTCTTTTGTAATACCTTACCAAAAGAGGCAGCGACCAACATCAAAACACTAATAGACTCATTTTGTGCCAATGGCTTTGAAAGGGCAAAGTTATGGATAATAGTTCGGAGATCCCTACTAGAGGCTACCACGTCCCCTCATACATGTGACCATCACCTTGTCTTGGACCTTCTGAGAAATGGTGGGCACTAGGACCCCAATTTAGGGGGACCTAGTGCCCCCTAAAAACGGGATACCACATTCCTAGTGTGGGAAGCTCCCTCTCTCACTCTCTCTCCCTCTTGTCCTTTAAAAATAAGTACCCCTAAGAAAGATCGTTTTGCCTAAAGGAAGACCACAAAATTAAAAGTCGTATGTTGGGACCCTCCTAAGGCAAAAAGCGTGACAATTTGGAAGCATGAAAGGGAATCACACCATGGCACCCTCTCATATGTAACTCCCAAAAGAGTAGAGGCATGGGGTACCCCACCACTCCCCCACCTCCCATGAACCGGATACTTTCTTGGGCAAGGAAGGGATGAAAAGGGACTACTATAAAAGAAACCCAAAAGAAGACAAGGGATCCACTTTTTGAGATTGCAGGACTACTTGAAGGATACCTGACCAACCTTCTTCCTCTCTAGCATGGAGTCTTCTACTAAGGTAGGAGGTCAATATTTGTTGTAGAAATTAGAATGACATTGATAAAAAATAGACAAATCTTATGACACCTATCTTCCACTTTTTCAAAGACTAACATTCTCATGTTATTTTTGTGGTGATGGTGACAGGTAACAGGACTTGTCTCTTCCTAATTTACACAATCATGTTACCTCCTCTTCCATCTCCCCTTTGTAAAAAGCTCTGGTCAACAACACACATGGTTAATGAGTCTAATTTGATGTTGCTATTTTGACTGGTCCAATCGGGCTTTGCACTGCTTACTTTGAACTTGTCCAACTCTGTTTTTTTTTGTAGTAATCCTTTTAAGTAGCCTACTCTCTCTCTCTCTCTCTCTCTCTACCCCCCCCCCCCCCCCATGAGTAGGCCTTTTTTCTCTCACTAAGAACGTTGAGTGCATGGCATGATGTTGGAACTGGTCGGAATTAGGAGGCTCTATTTTGCAAGTTTGAGACAAACACCATGTCGTATTGATTTGACCTTTTTTTGTAGTAATCCTTTTAAGTAGCCTACTCTCTCTCTCTCTCTCTCTCTCTCTCTCTCTTCCCCCCCCCCCCCCCCCATGAGTAGGCCTTTTTTCTCTCACTAAGAACGTTGAGTGCATGGCATGATGCTGGAACTGGTCAAAATTAGGAGGCTCTATTTTGCAAGTTTGAGACAAACACCATGTCGTATTGATTTGACCTTTGATTGGAAGAGGACATGGCCACTCACAATGCTTTGCTTTGATCTCGACAAAGGAACCCATCTCTCTCTCAAGCTTAGATTCTCTCTCTCTCTCTCTCTCTGTCTCTCTCTCTCTCGTGCGGCGCGCCTTATGCCGATTGAGGGCAAGGGGAAAGGGCCAAATTCCACCCCAAAATAGAGAAAAATAGTGTAAAAACCTGAAAAATAAACCTTATTTATTAACATCTATGTCTCGCTTTCTCTTTGCAGCTCTCTCCCCTCGAATGTGTGTGAATCTCTTCTTCTCCGGAGTCTCTCTCTCTCTCTCTCTCTCTCTCTCTTCCCCATATATTCAGCCATGAGCTCTCCCTACATACCTTCCTCTCCCAACCACGATGTGGACTCTCTATTGCGACGCTCATTTCAGCCAGTTTTGAGCATCAAGAGTCACTTATGAACTCCACTCACACCACGTGACATGTTCATTTGGTCCCATAGGTCATATTTGACCTCCCAGGACGATAATAGAACTATCTATCTATCTATCTATCTCTCTCTCTCTCTCTCCGCGTAGGACTTTTTTCTCTCGCTAAGCACGTTCAATGCATGGCACACTGATGGAACTAGTCGGAGTGAGGAGGTTCTATGTTGCAAATCTAAGACAAACACCATGTCGTCCTGATTTGATCTTTGATCAAAAGAGGCGATGGCCACTCACAATTCTTTGCTTTGATCTCAGCAGCGGAACCCCTCTCCCTCTCAGGCGTAGACTATCTCTCTCTCTCTCAAGCAGCAGTGTCCTTTGTCTTGGCTAGACCATAGAGGACTCTCTCTCTCTCTCTCTCTCTCTCTCTCTCTCTCTCTCTCTCTCTCTCTCTCTCTCTCTCTCTCTCTCTCTCAGTGCAGCGGTTTTTTTGACCTAGTAGACAGCAGTCCACTCTTTTGATCATAACTTCTTCATCCGAACTCCAATTTGGGTGATCTATAGCCTCAATCGAAGAGCACGAAGTCCTCTACGCATTGATGTAAAGAGAGAAATTTTCAGAGTTATGGAAGGCATTTCTGTAGCAGCATTTCCGAAGTGAACAGGTTCAACAAAATTGATTCTCATCTCCTATTTTACATACAATGTCTTCCGGCACTCGCACGGGTTCTTCTTCTTCAACAAGGTCCACAACCATTGTGGAAAATGATCCAAAATCTCCTAAGTGTGGAGATAGCAACACAACCACCCAACCAACGACATCGGAAACCATGATCATGGCGTACTTGGTATCATTGCAAGAGACCGTAAACAAACAAGGCGAAGACTTACGAGCACTTGCAATGGAGAATGGCACACTAAGGGTACTTGTGGTTGAGAATGAGAATCTCAAGAGGACACTTGAGATGCAAACAACACGTTTGATGCAACTTGAAGAGGAAGTCAAGGAATGTAAACGCTCTCTTGTGGACTTGAATGCTTTGAAGGAGCGGATGAGCAAAGTAGAGCATGACCATGTATTGAAAGAGGAGAAATTTGACACTATCAGCCGGGATGTATGCGACATGAAAAATGTATGCACAAACAAGTCTTGGGCTGATGTATGTGGTAGCAATGTGGTTTCTAATTCCTCACTCATGCAAGCTATGGTTCAAACAAAGAATGTTGAGAATGTAGATGTGGAGGAGTTGAAGGAACGGGAGCGACGTTCCAAGAACATTGTTATTCGTGGAATTCCCGAAGAGAAGTTAGAGACACCTCCTTCTCTTGCCATTGTTATTGAAGATTTCTTCAAAACCCACTTTGGCATGTCCGGAGTTATGGTCTATGGAGCACATAGAGTGGGGAAGCAAGGAGCTCCTCGCTCGGGAGAACGGCCAATTGTATGCACCATGCCGGATGAGACCAAGCGAAAGATTATCCTTGATAATAGTTGGATCTATTTGAGGAATACAAAATGTTTTGTATGTGAAGATCGCACTATTAAGCAACAAAATATGCGTCGCAAGGCATATGAGGAAAAGAATAATAAAAACAAGGAAATCTCTCATGAAGAAAATGTGCCCAAGGAGAAGGCAAGTCTCTCAAGCAAATAGGGATGCGTGACCTATGAGACCGAGTTACAATTGAAAATATGCTTTTGGAATTGTAATGGATACCCATGGAATGCGGGGGTTGGCATTGATGAACTAACAAGCAAAGCCGATGTTGTACTTCTTGTTGAAACTTGGGAGCATGATACACAAAGGATTAACGGCTTGGAGGATTACAATGTACATTCATTGATGTGGTCAAAGAATCTCAAGCAACGAAGAGGACAAGGAGGGTTAGCATGTATGGTTAAGAAAGGATTGGAAGATTTTGTATCAATTGTGAAAGATGACAAGTACAAACGTTATGTATGGCTGAAAATTATGACACCAAAAAGAGCACCCATTTTTGTAGCCGGTTGCTACATTCCTCATCATGATTCTCCCTTTTATGCTTGCATGGATAGAGATCAACCATTTTCTGATTTGGAAGAGGACATTGCTTATTTCAAAGGTGAAGGTGATGTTATTGTATTTGGGGATATGAATGCTCGCACAAAAACATTGCAACATGATACTCAAAAATTTGATATGCCATACATTTCAAGGGAGTTGGAGGAAGTTCACTTGTATGATCGTACTTCAATGGATGAGAAAGAGCCGGATCACTATGGAAAGTTACTTTTACACATGTGTAATAGCACGGGTATGCTCATTGCCAATGGTGTATCTTTGTGGAGTGGAACCAATGGATTTACATGTAGAAGACATAATGGGGATAGTGTGATTGACTATATGCTACTCTCTGAAGCCATCATGTATCGCATAAAGAGTTTTATGTTTGGCCAATGGACCCCGGAATCCGACCATCACACCTTATGTATTGACCTTTCATGTGGAGAAGCAACTAAGCACGATAATCTCAGCCAAAGGACAGAGAAGTTATCACTATGTATGGATTTCAAACGGGCACCAATGTACATTGAAATGGTTGAGCAAAAATTATGGATGACAAAGCTTCAATGTGATGCACCATTGGAAACTAAATGGGAAGCTTTCAAGAAAGCTATTTGTTCTTGTGCGGAAGAATGCTTTGCCATAAAGCATCTCCATGGTATCAACAAAGATAGATCACGCAAAAGGTGGTTTGATAAAGAATGTCAAGATGCTCGAAAGTCCTTGATAAAGCTTGATGCAACTATGGACAAAGACAACTATCAAAGTCATTTGCATACATACAAGGCATTGATTCAAAAGAAGAGAAGAAGATGGGAAGTAAAGCAACAAGAATTTCAAATCCAAGAAAAGGCACATGCATGTGGAAGATTTTGGAGAAACTTGAGAGGCAAGCGGGTTGAGAATTTTGGTAACTTGAGTCTAGTGGATATGTACACACATTGTAGGCAATTATATGAGCAAGAAAATACTGAAAAAATGCCATTTTATGGTTCACTCCCATGTATGCCGTCTTTTTTTACTATTGAGGATGTATGCGGTGGGCTTGAAAAGTTGGCCACTCGCAAAGCGGGAGATCTTCAAGGTATCAAGCCGGAGATGATCAAATGGACGGAAGATTTTACCCATGAGTGGATGTGTGATATGTTCAACCTTGCACTTCAACATGGTATGCCTTATGATTGGAGTACTAATTGGGTTAAGCCTTTGCATAAAGGAGGGGATGTAAAGAATGTAAGCAACTACCGGACTATAATGATTGGGTCTCTTATGGCAAAGTTATTTGAGTGCATAATGGAGATGAAATTGAGTGATTGGGCTGAAGAGAATGACAAGCGTGCAAAGGGACAAGCGGGTTTTCGTCGATGCCATAGCACCATTGATCATCTTGTCACTCTTCGTGTTCTCATGGAGGAAAGTCGGTTGAAAGGCAAGCGATTGTATTGTTGTTTTGTGGACTTTAAGAAAGCCTTTGATATGATTCCACGTAACAATTTGTGGAGAAGGATGGAAGAACTCCAAGTGCCAAGTGAGTTTATGCTTGCGGTTTCTCGAATCTAGAGAAGGTGATTTGTCAATTGCGCATGGGAAGAGAAATTTCAGAAATTTTTGTAAGCACTATTGGGGTTAAACAAGGATGTCCATTGTCACCAACTCTCTTTGGTCTATGCATCGATCAATTGGAACAAATGGTACTTGACTTTATGCAAGAAGAAGGCATTGAAGAGGTCACTATTTGCAATGCGGTAATCATGCTTTTGTTGTATGCGGATGATGTAGTGCTTCTAGCACACACTTTAGAAGATGCACAAAAGCTTATGGTTGTCCTTGAGAACTTTTGCTTGCATAGTGGGCTGATTGTAAATGAATCCAAAACAAAGGTTATGCTTGTGAAAACCAACCATAAGGAGAAGCCATGCATTGTGTACAACAACGAGACACTTGAAGTTTTTCAGAGCTTTAAGTACCTTGGCCTTGAGGTTCCATCCAATCACAAGTGGCATGAATGTGCTATGCGTCGTTTGGAAGCGGGAAAGAGAGCATATTATGCATTTGAGAACATGTGTAATGGGGGAAACATCAAGTGTTGGGTTCTCAAGAAGTATCTTTTTGATGCATTGGTGACACCGGTTCTTCTTTATGGAGTTGAAGTGTGGGGTGGAAGCATCTCAAAGTCTACTTGGAAAGAGTTTGAGAATGTCCAAAAGCGTTTTCTTACAAACTTTCTCCAAGTTAAGACACAAACACCATATATGCTCCTACTTCTTGAGTCGGGATCTCTTCCAATTGAGGTTATGGGCATGGAAAGGGTTGTGGAGTACATGATAAAGATGCGTCAAAACCCCTCACATCGACTTCCTACAATTGCATGGGAAGCAAGCAAAAAAATTCAAAAGACGCATAAAAGCAAGATCTTGAGCACGGGATGGATGCAAGACATAAAGAAGTGGTTTGGGAGATGGGATGCATTACACTTGCTACATGATGCTTCAATTGACTCTCAAGTGAATGAAGCTTTTCTACAACGCCAATGTATTACGGCTTGGGAGAAATCCGGTGGGTCACGCTTCATACATTACACCACCTATATTGCCCCCAACTACAAAACCATGTTCTTCGCTGAGAGAGGAAACCGTACTCACACTTACATGCTTGAGCCTATTCCCTTGTCCGCGATACGCACTATCGCAGCAATTCGGCTTAGCTCCCATTTCCTTCGATGCAAGATAGGGCGTTCGGGCAATGGAGAAGAGTCAAATCGACTGTGTACATTATGCTCACTGCAAGTTCGAGAGTCTGAGTACCACACACTACTAGAGTGCTCAGCTTTTGATCACATCCGAACTTGCTTCTCTCACATTTTCAGCCATAACTTAGACCTACACACTTTCCTCTCCCAGCCAAAGTGTGGGCTCTCCATTGCGACTCTCATCACTACAATTTTGGAGCATCGAGAGTCACTCATCAGCCGTACACATACTACATCACATGTAACTTTGGTCCCATAGGTCATATTTGACCTCCGAGGACGATAATAAAATCTATCTATCTATCTATCTATCTATCTATCTATCTCTCTCTCTCTCTCTCTCTCTCTCTCTCTCTCTCTCTCTCTCTCTCTCTCTCTCTCTCTCTCTCTCTCTCTCTCTCTCTCTCTCTGTCTCTTCTCCGAACGTGGTAACGGAACCCATCCCTACATCCTTGAGCCGATCCTGTTGAGTGGGATCCGCATCACTGGCTCCATTCGTCCTAGCTCCCATTCTCTACGTTGCGAAGACAGACCATCGGGGCACTGGCGAGGAGTCTCATCGACTTTGCACCTTATGGCCTCGTCAAGTCCGAGAGAGTGTGTATCACACAATACTTGAGTGCTCATCTTTTGACCACATTAGGTCCTCTTTTCCCCATATATTCAGCTATGAGCTCTTCCTGCATACCTTCCTCTCCCAACCACGATGTGGAATCTCTATTGCGACGCTCATTTCAACCATTTTTGAGCATTGAGAATCACTTATGACCTCCACTCACACCACGTGACATGTTCATTTGGTCCCATAGGTCATATCTGACCTTTGAGGACGATAATAGAACTCTTTCGCTCTCTCTCTCTCTCTCTCTCTACGCATAGGACTTTTTTCTCTCACTGAGCACGTTGAGTGCATGGCACACTGCTGGAACAGGTGGAAGTGAGGAGGCTCTATTTTGCAAATCTGACACAAACACCATGCTGTACCGATTTGATCTTTGATCGAAAGAGGAGATGGCCACTTGCAATTCTTTGCTTTGATCTCAGCAGCGAAACCCCTCTCTCTCTCTCTCTTTCTCTCTCTCTCTCTCTCTCTCTCTCTCTCTCTCTCTCTCTCTCTCTCTCTCTCTCTCTCTCTCTCTCTCTCTCTCTCTCTCTCTCTCTCTCTCTCTCTCTCTCTCTCTCTCTCTCTCTCGTGCACGCGCCTTATGTCGGTTGAGGGCAAGGGGAAAAGGACAAATTCCACCCCAAAATAGAGAAAAATAATGTAAAAACCTAAAAAACAAATCTTATTTTTTAAAATCTTTGTCTCGCTTTTCCCTACGGCTCCCCCCCCCCCCAATGTGTGTCTCTCTTTTTCTCCGGACTCTCTCTCTCTCTCTCTCTCTCTCTCTCTCTCTCTCTCTCTCTCTCTCTCTCTCTCTCTCTCTCTCTCCACGCATAGGCCTTTTTTCTCTCACTGAGCACGTTGAGTGTATGGCACACTGTTGGAACTGGACAGAGTGAGGAGCCTTTTTTTTGCAAATCTGAGAAAAAAACCATGCTGTACTCATTTGATCTTTGATCAGAAGAGGAGATGGCCACTTGAAATTCTTTGCTTCGATCTCGGCAGCGGAACCCACCCCTCGCTCATGCTTAAAGTGTCTCTTTCTCTCTGAAGCATCATTGTCCTTTGTCATGGCTAGAACATAGAGGACTCTCTCTCTCTCTCTCTCTCTCTCTCTCTCTCTCTCTCTCTCTCTCTCTCTCTCTCTCTCTCTCTCTCTCTCTCTCTCTCTCTCTCTCTCTCTCTCTCTCCCTCTCTCTGCCAAGTCGAAACCCTAAAGCCCAAGCTTTGCGCGTCTCCCCCTGGACGAGGGCAGCCCTGTGGGGGGGTGTTACCGCTCCAGCACCGCCCAAGGCTGAGCCCGTTTCTACCAAGGTCGAGCCCGTTGCTGCACCTTCTGCCGAGCCCGTTGCTGTCCCTGCGCACCTGTTGTCCCGATACCGGCCCGGCACATCGGTTGTCAAGCCCGCCACTGACGAGCCCCAGTACTTCGGCGAGCCCCTCGATACCCCGCCACAGTGCGGCCTCTGTCTCAACCTTATTTTTTTGCAAACCTAGTCAACCTAGCCTTATTTTCTTGCAAGCCCTACCTTCATACTGTGTAAGGGTCAGTTCCCCGAAATGGCAACTCGTGCTTCATCTCAAAGCAAGCCCATTTTTGCGGGGATCATTACGACACCCCCTAAAATGGACAATACTACTTGCCTTCAGCATGAAGTTGAAAGGCTCCGCAAAGAGAATGACGAGCTGAAACAAAAGCTCACCGCCATCGAGACACGACTAACCATCGTGGAGCACCATCAGAAGGAAGAAATGGCACAACTGCAAACCAAGCTTGACAAAACAAAGGAAGAACTGGAGACCACCCTTACAAAGGCGGTCGAAAACCAAGTACAGGAAGCCATCACCCACAAGGTTGACAATCGTGTGGCGTCCACGCTACGCGAACGACAACAACAAGAGGAGATCACCCTCAATGTTCGCATTGGTGGGCTGCCAAGTGACTGGAAAGGGGAGGGAGACCTCCACTTCCTTGAATCCATTGGCCGCATCCAAACAACAACCCACATGATAGAGTGGGGACCAGCAACAATCGCCTCTATCACACATGAGCATCGCACCAATCATGCGATCCTCACTTTCAAGACCAAAGTGGACCGAATTAAACTCCTTGAGCAATCAAGGCTTCTCAAGGGCACCAAAATTTGGTTTGCAGAAGATCTTACCCCCACCCAACTCAAGTAGAAGAAGGTAGAACTACAAAAGGTGCGGACAACGCGTACGGCAGGAAAATGGGCAGTCTATCGAGAAGGCAAAGCCATTATTCAAGAGTTTCACACTCCCAAAATGGTTCTCCTCTCACCCACCCCCCCTTAGGTTTTTAAATTTTGTCTTTTTTTCAGCCCTCATCGGACCCTCAGTCCTTAACTGAGATGTATGTGATAATCCCCTCGCTTAGAAGGAGCCTTTTGTAATGTGTTGTTTTACGGTCCCATAGGTCATATATGACCTCCGTGGATGATAATTCAATCTCTCTCTCTCTCTCTCTCTCTCTCTCTCTCTCTCTCTCTCTCTCTCTCTCTCTCTCTCTCTCAAGTGCCTTATGTCGGTTGAGGGCAATGGAAAAAGGACAAATTCCACCTCAAAATAGAGAAAAATAGTGTAAAACCTTAAAAAACAAATCCTATTTTTAAAAATATTTGTCTCGCTTTTCCCTACGGCTCCCCTCCCCCCCCCCCCCCCCTAAATGTGTGTCTTTCTTCTTCTTCGGACTCTCTCTCTCTCTCTCTCTCTCTCTCTCTCTCTCTCTCTCTCTCTCTCTCTCTCTCTCTCTCTCTCTACGCATAGGCCTTTTTTCTCGCACTGAGCATGTTGAGTGCATGGCACACTGCTAGAACTGGTCGGAGTGAGGAGGCTCTATTTTGCAAATCTGAGACAAAAAACATGATGTACTGATTTGATCTTTGATTGGAAGAGGAGATGGCCACTCGCAATTCTTTGCTTTGATCTCGACAGCGTAATCCACCCCTCTTTCAGGCTTAGACTGTCTCTCTCTCTCTCTGAAGCATCATTGTCCTTTGTCATGGATAGACCATAGAGGACTCTCTCTCTCTCTCTCTCTCTCTCTCTCTCTCTAAGTGTAGGCGTTTTTTCTCTAAGTGAGCACGTTGAATGCATGGCACACTATCGGAACTGGTCGGAGTGAGGAGGCAACGAGATGCGTCTAGGGAAGGGAGCCGGAATAGTATAGATATTCCACCCAAAAATAGAGCCCCTCATGTCCTGTAGGATGTGTGTGAACTTTGAAGGTTGAAGCAAGAGAGAGAAATGGAGCAGGCCCGTATTGATTTAGAGGAAGCAATCAGTGAGTCCACCCTTTAGACATGGAGAGTTGGGGACTTTTGGATTGTTGGCACAAAGTAATTGGCTCATTGAGATCCACCCAACCTCTTCCCTCTAGTGTGCACACAGTCCTCTCAGTTGGAAGCTTCGAAGGCTCTATTTTGCAAATCTGAAACAAACATCATGTTGTACTAGTTTGATCTCTAATTGGAAGAGGAGATGGTTACTCGCAATGCTTTGCTTTGATCCCGATAGCTTAACCCCTCTCTCTCTCAGGCTTTACCTGTCTCTATCACTCAAGCGTCAGTGTCCTCTATCATGGCTAGACCACATATGACTCTCTCTCTCTCTCTCTCTCTCTCTCTCTCTCTCTCTCTCTCTCTCTCTCTCTCTCTCTCTCTATCTCTATGTCTCTCTCTCTCTCCCCTCCCCCCCTCGAGTAGGCCTTTTTTATCTTACTGCGCACGTTGAGTGCATAGCATGTTGCTGGAACTAGTCGGAGTGAGGAGGCTCTATTTTGCAAGTTTGAGGCAAACACCATGCCGTACTGATTTGATCTTTGATTGGAAGAGGAGATGGTCACTCGCAATGCTTTGCTTTGATCTCGACAGCGGAACTCCTCTCTCTCTCAATCTTAGATTGTCTCTCTCTCTCTCAAGCATCAGTGTCCTTGGTCATGGCTAGACCATAGAGGACTCTCTCTCTCTCTCTCTCTCTCTCTCTCTCTCTCTCTCTCTCTCTCTCTCTCTCTCTCTCTCTCTCTCTCTCTCTCTCTCTCGGGCGCGCACGCGCCTTATGTCGATTGAGGGCAAGGGGAAAGGGCCAAAATCCATCCCAAAATAGAGAAAAATAGTGTAAAAACCTGAAAAATAAAACTTATTTATCAAAATCTTTGTCTTGCTTTCTCCTTGCAGCTCTCCCCCCTCGAATGTGTGTCAATCTCTTCTTCTCCAGAGTCTCTCTCTCTCTCTCTCTCTCTCTCTCTCTCTCTCTCTCTCTCTCTCTCTCTCTCTCTCTCTCTCTCGCTACGCGTCAGCCTTTTTTCTATCACTAAGCACATTTAGTGCATGGCACACTGCTGGAACTGGTTGGAGTGAGGAGTCTCTATTTTGCAAATCTGAGACAAACACTGAAGCGGTCCGGGGCGGGCAACAAGAAGAGCAACCTCTAGACACCATTCAAGGCTCCCGTGCTGCTCAATGGGGCTGGGGCACAACACAACACAAACCAAAACAACAAAACCCCAGCCAAATCCCAACTACACAAGGGGCACCACCTAGTTTAAGAGCGAACTAGGACGCAAAAGAGGAGAATCGTTAGAGCAACCCACAAACAAGCAAGGAATTTACACTAACCCTAACACCAATGGAACACTCTCACACACTAAAACACGAGAGAGAGAGAGAGAGAGAGAGAGAGAGAGAGAGAGAGAGAGAGAGAGAGAGAGAGAGAGAGAGAGAGATGGTGCTCGGGCTGCTTTGAAGTGTAACGTTAATGATCAAGCAAACACAAATATATATATGCAAGAAAGAGAGAGAAGGGGGAAGGGGGTGCTTGTTGCACTAATGCCTTCTTACAAATCTTTCATGACCAATCAAAGTGAGATTAGTATTTGTTCAACATAGCCTTAGTAAATTACATCACAAGAAAAAGCCACCCCAATCACTGTCTTAAGGCCAGGGGAGTCCTCTCCACCCTGTCGCCCTCTTACAACATGTGGGATTTATGGCAAAATTTATAACAATACCCGGAGACAAGCTATCAAGAAATTAAATAGAACACCAAGACACTTACACATCATTATTGTCCATGACTTCACGTTGGAAGGGAGACAAGGTATCCATGCTTAGTCCAAATTCACCCTCCTTGATTCAGCAAATGTTGGGCTTACACTAGTAGGAGAAATGATAGATTTCCTACCCTCAATTTAATGATCCCTCTCACTTACAATGGCATAGAGTTCCCTTGCTAATCACCCCTAATACAACACATACATATGCCTAATGCCAATGAGATTCCACTCAAGAGCTCCTTGTCAAGAGATTGAGCTTGGCTTCTCAAGCTATAGCATAGTGCTCTTTCTTATCCCCCCTTTTGTGCTAGCTACACCCTCCTTTTATAGCAATTTTGAAGGCTAGGGTTACTCCTCTAACCATGGTTGGGTTAGATTTTCAGCAATTTATCTAATTTCTTTTGCTTGGAATTATCAAGAAGTTGGTGGGGAAAGAGAGAGGAGAGAAATGGAGGTGATAGGACTTTTCATAGTGGGTTAGTGTTAGTAGAGTTAGTGTTAATTTACAAATGTAATTGGATATTTACAATGGGAGTATCCATGTAGGATACAAATAAGGAAGAAAAACTCTTAAGAGGTAAGAAAAGGTGGATTTCTTACAAGGTTGATGCTCCAAGTGTCTTGAGTAGGGCCAATTTTGACGCTTGTTGACGGTCCACTAGCTTTGACGGTACATTTTTTCTCCACTCTTGACCTTCCTTGAGAGACAAGGAAATTGAAGCTGAGTAATCAACCACCATGATGCTGTCTTTTAAGAGAAGAGACTGAATTTTGTGGTTTTTTTGATAGATATGGGTAATTTGGAGGAGGAAAAATGAGACTAGGTGGTCAATTTTGGAATGGAATTGTGTGTGGGAGGTATGAGTTCACCATGGTTTCTCTTATTCTTCAAGGTTGAGGAGAAGGTGATTAGGGTGCAGAGAGGAGTGGTGAGAGAGGTGGGGATGATGAGTGGAGAAGTGTGTGTGAAAGAGTAAAATGATAAACTGGAAGAGAGAGTGTGGCTGCATAGCATGGGAAAAATGGGGTCCACTAATAAAATCATAGCTCACAGCTCGTAGCTCAAAAAAATATGAAAAAATTTGAGGCAAAAGTTCAGCCCACGAGCTACAACTTTTGTTTGTATCACCTTTTCAAATTCTGAGAGAAAGTGAAATTTAAAAACTCAGCAAAACCGACCGTTTGTTTCCACTCCACAAGGTCCTTGGGGGGTCCTTCTTTGGATGATTCTTTTGAATACCTCCAAAAGTGAGCCCTCCATAGTGCATGTATGCATGCCACCTACCCTTGACCTTATTTGGTAGGTCTATAATTGAAGATATTGTTGAGATCATGATATAAGTGAATAGTACAACTAAGAAAATCAAATATTGAGGGGTCTAAAAAATATGTACATGTCAAATATAAATAATATAAGTGGAAAAAATATAAAGGGGTCAAAAGAAATCTCTCTCATTATGAGGCTACCATAAAAAGATAAATATTTTTGGTGTTCTAATTTTTTAGAAGAAAAACAAAATAGATGTAGGAAGGGAAAAATCACAATAGTGAAAAAATATACACATAAATAAAACTAGTTTTTTGGGATTTTTGTTGGGGTGGTGTTACACCAAATATAAGAGAAGCTTACATGAAAATATTTCTATATGGAATAAAGAGTATGAAAAATGGTAAGAAAAATTGTGGTAATGGTGAGGCAATGTACAGAGCATAAATAACACACACCTAGGTAGAAATATTTAAATAAATACCAAAAAAATTATGAAAAAATCTTTTATTTAGGCCCTATATACAAAGAAATATTTACATACGCATGGGCCATAATATACTTATATTTTTTGTATTTTTTATTTTTTTGGTTTAACTAGCCCAATGACTAGCTAATCGAGGGTTTTTTAAGAAGATATGGGAAAAGTCCCATGACTCACGCACGCCTATGTACAGTGAAATGGTAGGGATAGCCACAGTGTTTGGGTGATTTTGGTAGGGTGAGGTAACTCACTGTGGCAATTACAAAGAGCCGAAAAACAGCTATCATTAGCCCTCCCCCTGGATGATGGTATATTCATGTACCATCATAGAGCATCTTTTCAAAAGAGAGTGCTTCAGAGTCCTTGACGAGATCTTTATTGTTTGGCCCCTCAGAATTTTGGCTAGAGTTACACTCATGCTTCATGTAACAATACTTACATGAGACAGTGGCCTTTTGATAGATCTTTGGTAGATCCTTTGGTAGAAGGCGACTCAAATAGGGCTTCAAGCGATACCCGTTTACTTTCCTGGAGTGCTCTTTACCATTCAAGTCCATAAGCTGATAGTAACTTGAATTGAAAGCCTTCTTGACTATGTATGGCCCTTGCCATCTTGTTTCAAATTTGGCATCAAAACGATTATCGAGTCGATCGTCATACCTTAGCACAAGATCTCCTTCATTGATGCCTTTGTCCTTCAGTTTCTTGTCAAGCTTCTCCTTTGTCTGTGTGGCTTTCCTCTTATAGCACTCGTATGCTGCTTCTCTTTTCCACTCAAGCTCAACTAAGGTAAGAAGTCGATCCATCCATGATTCTTGATCATCTTGTGCTGATTTGCCATGAAGTCGCATTGTTGGAATGTTTAGCTCAATTGGTTGTAAAGCCTCTTGACCATAGACCAAGTGAAATGGTGTGAACTCCGTGGCTTCCCTATATGTGGTTCGATACGCCCACAAGGCATTATCCAAGAAGTCATCCCACAACTTTGTCTTGTTTTTCACCATCTTTCTAATGATGTCTGCAATGACACCATTAGCTTTTTCTACCAAACCATTTGATTGGGGATAGTAGGGTGTACTGTGACGATGTAGAATGTGAAGTTCTTCACAGACTTCTGTGAGCAATCCCTTTCTAAACCCTGGACCATTATCAGAAACAATATCCAAAGGTGTGCCAAATCTACAACAAATGTGAGTGTAGACGAATTTTCTCACTGTCCTCTCATTTACCTTTGCCACACTTTGTGCTTCCACCCACCTAGTCATATAGTCTACAGCCACTAGAATGTAGAGTTTACCATTTTTTGTCCTAGGCAGAGGACCCATAGCATCAATGCCCCACTTTTCAAAGGGTCCATTTGCAAGCACGATTTGCCTTGGACCATAAACCAATCTTCTATTCCCATTTACCTGACAATTGTGACAACTTTTACACCAATGTTGGACATCCACATGCAGACTTGGCCAAACATACCCCGCAAGCAAAATCTTCTTCACAGTTAATTCTTGGGCAAAATGACCACCACATGCTTCTTCATGCAAACCTTTTAGAATGGCTGGAATTTCCTCAATAGTTGGTACTCTTCGACATACTTGATCCCTCCCTCTTTGATAGAGGGAGCCTTCTAGGAAGAGATATGCGCTTGCCTTCTTCATGAGTCTCATCTTCTGAGCCTTCGTGAAGTCTTGTGGAAACTAGCCCTCCAAAATGTAGCTAATAATGGAAGTCAATGACTCCAATCCGTGGTATCTCGATTGCTTGACAGTTGCTGCCACCATGATGACCTGCACTTCTTTCTCAACACATGTAACTACTTGCTGTGCAAGTAAATCGGCATCTTCATTTTGTTTCCTCGGAATATGATATAGTTGCACTTCTTCAAACGGATTAAACATCTTACGAATGGCATGAACTTTTTTCCGCAAGCTTTCATTCTTGCATGCCCAAATGCCTAAAATCTGTTTAACAATGAGAAGTGCATCTCCCTTTACCATGAGACGTTTTATCCCTTGGCCAATGCACATCTTCAAACCATGAAGTAGTGTGTCGTATTCTGCTTCATTGTTGCTAGTTGGACCTGGTAGATTGACCTTCTCTTTCATGACCACCTCTCCACTTGGGTTGAGCAACACTAGCCCTCCCCCTGCTTTCCCTGTGGCTCGTCCAAAAGCTCCATCAAAGAACAAGGTAAAAGCATTGGGAATACTTTTTGGTGGTGGCAATGGTAGGGTCTTTACTTGAGGCACCTTAATTTCCTTCTCATGTACCCTATAAGTGAGAATCTTTGCCAATTGTGCACGCACACTATCTTCTACCTTGAAAGGGTATTGGAACTCTTGCAACTCCATAATCCACTTTGAGATCCTAGTACTAAGATTCATTTGAGATGACACCCAAGGGAACAAATTTTCTGCGGTGAGGATTACAAAAGGTTTTGGGAGCAAGTAGGATCTAAACTTCCTTATCGCAAACATGAGAGAAAGCATCATGAGTTCAGCCTCCGTGTAGCCTCTCTCTAAAGCATTCATGACCTACTGACAAAGTAGATGGGCCGCATCCTGGTACTATAGGGATCTTGTTGTAGCAAAACTGCACCAATTGTTTCTTTCCCAGCACTAGAGCTAACAAAGAATGTGTACTCCCAACAAGGAGGCATGAGTGTTGGTAGCTCTGACAAAATGGCTTTAATGTTACAAAAGTACTCTTCAAGCTCATCAGACCATGCAAATTCTACTTTTTGTGTCAACTTTTGCAAAGGGTGAAGTAACTCCGAGGCTAAGTTAATGAAGCTTGACATATACTTCACCTTTTGAATGAATGAGATGACCTCCTTAAGACTCTTGGGTGATGGTAGCTCAATAAGAGCCTTTGCCTTTGAAGGATCCACTTCAATGCCTTTGTAAGAAACTTTATGACTAAGCAAGATTACTTCATCCTCACCTATATGGCACTTGTCGGGGTTGATTTGACCACCCATGTCGTAGAGCTTCTTTAAACCTTCTTCTACCCTTTGTAGATGCAATGATTTTGAGCTATAAATACAGAAATCATCAATGAACACCCTAATTGACTTTCCAAAGAATGCTTGAAACATCATATTCATGAAACGTTGGAATGTTGCAAGAGCATTTGTCAGACCAAATGGCATGACTCTAAAAGCATAACAACCCCAAGGATTGATAAAGGTTGTTTTCAATTGATCTTCCAATGCGATACCTATTTGAAAGTAGCCTGAGTAGCCACCACACATAGTGTACTTCTCATGACCAACTACCTCATTTAGTATCTCATCCTGAAATGGGAGGGGAAAGTGATCTCTTTTTGTTGCCTCATTGAGTGGACGGTAATCCACTCAATGACCAACTACCTCATTTAGTATCTCATCCTGAAATGGGAGGGGAAAGTGATCTCTTTTTGTTGCCTCATTGAGTGGACGGTAATCCACACACACCCTCCACTTTTCGTTTTTCTTAGGAGTGACAACAATGGAAGAGACCCACTCTGAATTCTCCACTGGATAAATGAAACCTACTGCTAGAAGCTTTCTTACCTCCTTAAGTAGAGCCTGTTCCTTTATAACTCCTAGCCTTCGTAGCTTCTGAGCTTTAGGTGTGGCCTCAGGCTTTAACTCAATCTTGTGTTGAACAACATCTACCCCATGCACGTCGCTGTAGTCTTTAGCAAAAAGCCTAGGAAACTTCCTTAGCACACATTTGAACTCCTCTCTTTTATCCTTTGTAAGTGTTGTTGATAGCATACCTTCCAGCATCCCTTCATCTTGAACACCTTCGTTCTCTTGAGGACCTACCTCCTCCAAGCCTTGACAAGAGGTCTTTTGGTTGCTTGTCTTAAACCTTACCCCCATGACTTCGATGGAAGACTCCTCTTCAATAATGTTGCCACTACTTTCTTCTTCTGAAGTGCTATCGGTCCAACCTTCTTCCGTCTCACTTTGAGATGATTCTTCATGGAGCTCCTCTTGGCGTTGCTCCTTCATGTCAAAGACAACCTTCTTATGATTGTCATTCCTGCAAATTAATTTCCCACTCTCCCAATCCTGCAAAGCTCGCATTTTCATTAGCCATGGTCTTCCTAGGATAAATGGATAACCACTTCCCTTGGTCGACATAACATAAAAATCCACCGCTTTCTTAATGCCAAAGGCCTCTACAAAGACATTTTTACAAATGCCTACACACCTAGCCTTGCTATTGTTTGCCATCTTGACTTTGATTTTAGGTGTCTCCTGGATGTGCATGCCTAGTCTTTGCATGAGTCCCTCTGTCATGATGCAAATTTGTGCACCCTCATCCACTAGACCTTTCCTAACCAATCTTCCTTTGATGTAACAGTCTAGCACCGGTGTAATGTCCTCATTCATTTCAGCTTGTGCAATTTTTACAACAGGCACACTCTCTTTTACCTTTCTCCTAGTGCTAACTTCTCTTGTTAAATCCCTCCTAACTTGTGGACATAATGCAAGAAATTGAGGCCATGAAATATCAGGATCCTTACCTCTCATGTCTTCCAACAAGTTGTACGGAGCCATACCATGTCCAAGAGGCAAGTCTTGGAGATTGATACGACGTCGAGTCCTCTTGGTTTCCTTGGTTTCCTTTGCCTTCTTTTCTCGTCCATGGTCACTTTGTGATGTAACTCCTTCTTTCTCCTTACCTTTTCCTTGGCCACGCTTAATGCCATTTGCTTCCATGTCAAACTCATTTGAGTTTGTCACCTCTACCACATGCACATTTGGATCTAGCAAAGGTGGAACTCCTTCTACCCCTTGTGGAGGTGGTCTTGGTCCATTTGGTCTTTGTAGAAGCCTTGGTTGTTGACCAGTTCCTTCACTTGCATTCATCACTGGGTAATTCAAGTTAGGTCTCCCTGGCTCCTCACGGGGCCAAGGACAATTATACATCCCATGTCTAGACTCTCTGCAATTCCAACATTGCAAGACTCTCCTAGGTCGGGGATCTCGCTCTTTAGACTTCTTTGCTTGTCCCTTTGGACCTACAGCTTGTGCAAGGTGAATTGACAGGCTGCTTAAAGATTCGTTTAACTTCTCAATTACTTCCGCCGTTACCTCAGGAAGCTCCCTCGATGTTGATGCTTGTGACTTACCTTTGGGTCTAAGACCTTCTATTGGAACCTCTCCCCTTAAGCACTTGAGTTTCCTATATTTCTCAGCAGCCCTAGTTTTAGCTGCATCAAAGGTAGCATGTGCACCCGCCTCAACTTTTACCTTAAGGTCAGGAAAGAGTCCGGCTATGAACCTCTCCTTCTTTAGAAATTCTGCACCATCACCAGGGTTAGCAACATTTTGTATCCATAGAGCCCAAAGACGTAGAAACTCTTGCTTGTACAAGTAGTAGTCATCTAAGTCTTTTTGCTTATGAGAAACAATGTCTTGCCATAATTTTTGAGTGTTTTGGGGATCAAAGAAGTATTTCTTGACACGATTCAAAACTTCTGTGTAATTCCCCTTGATAGCGGGAAAAAGAGCAGTGCAATCGGGTGGCCTCTGTACTCGTGCACACTCCACAAACCACGCCTCATGCAAACAAGAAAAGAACAAAACAAAGGGGACACCACCCTAAATTAAGAGATTTAGGGACCTCACACATAGTGCACATAGGCAAGTGAGACTTCTGGCATTATGATGGCATCAAAAGATATGGCAAAACAAATAGAAATGAAGCTTAGGGACCTTATGTAGCATATATATACACAAGATATCAGCTTAACAATACAACGGCATCTGATCATACATAACAAGGATATAGAGAAGCAAGCCAAGGATGGCATAATCCCTTGTCAAAAACAATCAACCCAGCAAGTAGGTATGATCCTACTAGCAACACATCAATACCTTAGAGAATGATGGCGAGGATGGTGGCCATGGAGCATGAGAGAAGACTCCTTATTTAGGTTTTAGGGCTAGTAATGTAGCATACTAGAGGGAGAGAGAGAGAGGGAGAGAGAGTAGAGCTCCATCCATAGCTCCTCGTTGTGAGCAATGTCGTCATAGCTTCATTGCTTGGTGAAGGGGGTGAAGTGTTGGTTTTGAGTGAGAGAAGGCCTCCTTATATAGGTTTCTGAGAGGGTTTAGGATTAGGGATAAACATGCTTAAATCCGTTGATTGGGGTTACTTTTTGCTTAGGGTGGTCAACAGATTGAGGTCACCTGATATGTCACCATCAAGATATTCTCTAGAGTGATGTGAGAGGGGAGGGTAAATGCTGATTTTTCTGATTGTGACACATGGGGATAAGGCCTTGACCAGCATTTAAGAGCAAGTAAGGTGGCTGTTGAAACTGGAGGTTCTGCACATGTCAGGGGGGGACCTACTGGGTCCTCCTGAATATCAAATTCTCAAAAAATCCTCAACCATGACTTCTTTTGACATGTGTTTTTTGAAAAAATCAGCATGTTTCTTTTCAACTCAAAAGTCTTTATCCCTGTTGACTCACCTTTACCATAAGATTTTCCCCTTTTCTCCTCCTCTAACTGCATTGTTGATGCCCAATCACTGCTTCTAGTAACAGTGAACTGTTACCTACCAAATACTTATGGTGCAATAAAAAATATTTACCATGGGTAAAAAAAGTTACTGTAGGTAAAAAGTGATTTGTATTTACCATGTAGGTGAAAAATATTTACTGTAGGTAAAAAATATTTACTGTGGTAAAAAATATTTACCGTCGGTAAAAAAGTGAAAACAGAGTATGCTGTGCTGTGAGTCCACACGAACATCCTCGTGTAGATTTCACTAGAAATTCACACCTAGAATGGGCTATTCTGTAAGATATAGGTTGTAGGCATGCATAAGAGCTCGTTCCCACTTATCTTCTGTCCATGGCACTTTTTACTCTTTGGTGCTTGTGAAGTAGATTTTTCTTCTCTTTCGAGATCCCTTGGATTAGAGTATCCTCATCTCCCCAACAACTGACTGTGCCTTTATTGCATCTTCAGAAGGGGTCCTAAAAACCATGCATCATATAGCCCTCCCCCTTAAGCTAGAGGTATTTGATGCCTCTAGCTGTAGGTTGTGCTACAATAGGGTTCTCTTGAATACTTACCCACCTGGTACCAATTGAATTTGCCATGTTAGTACTTTCTTGGCTGATGCACCCTATTTAGTTCTTTCTGATGAATAATTGTATCCATCCATGACTAACAACTGGTCTCCTAGACCCTTGAAAGCCATACCCCATCCATTGTCAATATCCACTTTCACTGGTAGCATTCTCTTTTTTTCTTTTTTTCTTCTCTTTTTTTTCCTTTAAAAAAAAAAAAAAAAAGAAACAAAGCTTGTACATGATTGTTACCTTAGTTGGAGCTCAAATATGATGAGCTCTCCTCTGAACCATCCTTAGCATTGATTTCACTAGCATATGGCTGTGAAAGACAACATTGGTAGGCCTTCAATTGCCAACCATTTACCGGGGTCTGATGTACCTTACCATCTAGGTCACCTAGTTGGTAACTACCATTTGAGAGCCTCTGTATCACTACAAAAGGGCCTTCCCACTTAAGCAAGAACTTACCATCCTTCCTGCGATCAAAGCGATTGTCGTATCTGAGCACTAAAGAACCTTCCTTGATACCTTTCTTGACAAGGTTGCGATTGAACTTCTTTCGTTTATTCTCTGCCTGGGCTGCATAGTACTTCACTGCTGACTCTCGATCTAGCCCTAACCTCTCCAAATCGATAATTCTTCCTTCCACCTGCTTCTCTTGACTATCCTCTTGATGTGCTTTTAGAACTCGGAGGCTCGCTAGCTCCACTTCTATAGGCAATAGTGCCTCTTGCCCGTAAACCAAGTGAAAAGGTGTATACCCCAAGGATGTTCTGTAGGCCCAAAGTGCTGCATCTAGGTGTTTGTCCCATGCCTTAGGATGTAAATGCACTTGCTTAGTGATGATTTTACATATAAGACCATTTACCTTTTCCACAAGACCATTGCACTTACAATAGTATGGTGTAGAGTGCCTGCGCTTTATTTTTAACTTGCTCGTCAATTGCCCGACTAAATCAGCTCGAAATCCCGGTCCCCTTTCCAAGAGAATCTCCAAATGTGTGCCAAAACGGCAACAAAGGCATTCAAAAATGAAATCACTCACGTCCTTGGCTGTGATGCGCTTTGTGGGATGAGCTTCTGCCCATCTGGTCATGTACTCCACCCCCATAATGATGTATTCCTTCCCTGATTGAGTGCAAGGCAGTGGCCCTATTGCATCTATCCCCCATTTTTCAAATGGCCCATAGGTTTTGATTGGATGCTAATTTTCATGGGTAAGACGCCTTGGTCCAGCTTTTTGGCAAACCTCACATGTGCGGCACCAATGTTGTACATCTCAATGGAGGCTTGGCCACGTGAACCCTGCTTGTAAAATCTTTTTGCTAGTAATCTCTTGTGCAAAGTGGCCACCACACACACCTTCATGACAACTAAACAAAATATCCTTTATCTCTTGGGATGCAGGAACTCTCCTTAAGACAGCATCTTTCCCTCTACAATACAAGTCCTCATTCATGAAGCTATAGCTGGTAGCCTTTTTTGCCAACCACCTACGTTCACTTTTACTCATACCAGAGGGTGCTTCACAATGCTCAAGAAAGTAAAGTAAATCATGCAGCTCCTCCTTTCCCTGGTATAAAGGACTTTTCACAAGGATAGCACCTACTATGAGAGTTTGTAGTTCTTCACCTGCTAAGGCATCTGCTTCTCGATTTTGATCTCTAGGTACAAAGTGCACTCGAACTTCTTTAAAACCCTTCAACAAGGCCTTTGCTTCCCTCATCTTAACAGACAATTTGTCATTTTTACAGGCCCATACACCAACCATTTGCTTAACAATCAACATGAAGTCACCAAAAACATTTAGCTTTGTGATGCCCTGAGAAAGACAACATTGCAACCCTAAAACAAGGGCATGGTACTCTGCCTCATTGTTAGAATGAACCTCTTTTAGATGAAACCCTTTTGCAAAGATCTTCTCCTTCTCTGGACCTAATATTACTATGCCTGTTGATGCCTTGTCTCTGGTCCTCTTGTAAGCCCCATCAAAATACAGACTGTGTGCTCCCAGTAGAACTTCAGGCTCCGAGATAGACAATACCTTACTAGGTGCCTCTTTCTTGGCCTTCTCATAACACCTTTGTGTGAGGACATCTGCCAAACAAGCACGGGTGGAATCCTCTACTTGTAGTGTGTAGTCAAACTCTTGAAGCTGCACCACCCACTTTGCTATTCTTTGAGACAATTCCATGTGTTGTAGGGCATATGGAAAAACCTCCTCAGTTGTGATCACCACAAATTGTCTCGGAAGTAAGTAAGCCCGAAACTTCTCCACTGCAAACTTAAGAGCTAGCACCAATTGCTCGGTTGCGTTGAAACCCTTTTTAGCAGCTGTCATCACTCTACTAGAGAAGTAGACTGGTCTCATGAGAGATGTCTTTGGGTCTTTTTGCATCAAGACAGCTCCTAGAGCTTCTGGACCTACACTAGGATTTACATAGAATAATTCACCCCATGTGGGTTGTAGGACGACAGGCAATGAGCTCAAAATGGTTTTAACTTCTTGAAAGCACCTTTCACCCTCCTCACTCCATGTCAATGTAGTGTGTTTAGTGAGCTGCTACAAAGGATAGATTGCCTGAGAAAGGAGATGTATGAATCATCCCATGTAGCAAACCTTTTGAATGAAGGAGACTAGTTGCTTCACGTTTGAAGGAGTAGGTAAAGCTAACAATGTCTTTACCTTTTCAGGGTCAGCCTCAATACCATCTTGAGACACAACATGGCCTAGTAGAGTGACCTTGCTCTCACCTATGTGGCACTTGTCTTTATTCAATTGCCCACCCAATTGGGCCAGACGGGTGAAACCTTCATCAACCTTGGACAGATGTACTTCCCTAGAGCTGTAAATGCAAAAATCATCAATGAAGACTCGTATGGACTTACCAAAGTAAGGTTGAAACACCAAGTTCATAAACCTCTGGAAAGTAGCTGGGGCATTAGTTAAACCAAAAGGCATAACTCTATAAGCAAAACACCCCCAAGGTGTTATGAAGGTAGTCTTTCTTTGGTCTTCATCTGCAATTCTGATTTGGAAGTAGCCTGAGTACCCATCACACACTGTGTACCTTTCATGACCAGCCACTTCATTTAGTATTTCATCTTGAAAAGGCAAAGGAAAATGGTCCCTTTTTGTGGCTGCGTTTAGAGGCTTGTAATCCACACATACCCTCCACTTCCCATTTTTCTTTGGTGCTACCACAACTGGAGACACCCACTCAGAATCTTCCACTGGGTAGATAAATCCTGCGTTGAGTAATCGTTTTACTTCTTTTAAGAGTGCATCTTGTTGCACTAGCCCTAATCTCCTTAGCCTTTGCACCACTGGTTTGGCACCTTCCTTTAATTGGATATGGTGTTGGGTTACCGTCACTCCTTTAATGTGCTCGTAATCAGTTATAAAGAGGCCAACATGCTTCTTTAGTACCTGCAAATAGGGTTCTCTTTCTTCTTCTAGTAGGTCCTTAGCTAGCATCTCCACTAAGCCTGTGGCTTCTTCCTTGTTTAGAGAGTCTTGACCACCTTCTCCTTCTGGGTTTCGTAGTATTATACCCATGACTTCCAAAGAGCTAGCATCCTCCTCGGATGACTCATCCTCAGATGAAGAGCAACTGCTTGTGCTCCATTCATCCATAGAAGTCTCCATCTCTAGGTCTTGTTGTCTACCCTGCTTCATGTCATACACAATTTTTTGTTGCTTGCCACCTACCTTATGATTTGGTCGCAACTCAAGGGAACCTATCTCCCAATCTTGCCTAGCTTTCATAGCCATAAGCCAAGGTCTTCCAAGGATTAGCGGATAGCCCTCCCCACTTAGTTGGGATCACATAAGCATCAATTGAGATTGCCACACCAAAAGCTGAAACCTTCACTCCATTAACCTTTCCCACACAAGCCACCCTTACATTATTTGTCATCTTAGCTTGTAAGGAAGTTTGCTCGTTTACTTCCAAACCCAACCTGTGCATTAATTTCTCTGTCATAACACAAATCTCCGCTCCACCATCTACGTACACATTGGAGACTCGCTGACTCTTAATCTCTGCATCAATGACTGGCACAATATCGTTCATGCCTCTTGCACTAATAGACCCAACTAACTTTGCCTTAGACCTCCTGGTGCTGACCATCTTACACCAGGTTCTATGCATATTTGGGGAAAGGTGGAGGAGTTGCTGCCATGAAATCTTTGGTCCTTGCTTACTCACATCTGCTACCAGGTCGTAAGGTATGGATCCTACCCCAAGTGGAAAATCTTCTACTCCTATGTGCCTCCTTGACCTACTCTTCCTTTTCTTGTCTCCTATCACTTGGGAGGAACCCTCATTCCCTTTATTCGGCTCTGAAGCTTCCATTTCATCAGTTCTTTGTCTCCTAACTCTCTTTATTGGCATGGCAATAGCTTCCTCCATTTTTTCTTTCCCTTTATCCTTACCATTGTCAAGACTTATGACAGAGACAGCTCTGTCCTCCCCTCCCGATGGTAGTGGAGGGATCTCTGCTGATGCTTGTGGTGGTGGAGGAGGGGGTCTCAATATTTGGATTGGTGGAGCCACGTGTGCATTTTGTCCATTTAGTGGCCTAGCTCGAGGAGGAGTGACTTGCTGGCGAGGAGGCCGTCTTTGATTACCATTTCCTTGATAGCGTCGTGGATAGGGACAATAATACATGCCATGACCTACCTCTCCACAGTTGTAGCAAATGTACTCACGTGCTTGCCTTTGTCCTTCTTGTCTATTTTGTTCATTTCCTGGCTGGGGAGCCCTTACACCTTGAACCAGATTGATGGACAGGCTCTCAAGTTGATTGGTGATTTGTTGAAGTAATTCTTGTTGAGAGGACTCTTGGTCTGTTGCTCTTGTCCCTGCTACTACCCTTGCCGTAGGTTGAGCTAGCGGTGGAGGCTCCATTCCCCCTTGTAGTTGAGCTTGGAATTTTAACTTCCTATCCTTCTCCCTTGCATAAGTCATAGCTTTATCAAAGGTATCTGGGAATTTACCTTTTACCTTTTCTCGAAGGATGGGGTAAAGCCCTGCCAAGAAACAGTCCTTCTTTAGGCATTCTGGCGCTCTTTCTCCTTCACCTAGTGATGCACACCATTTCTCCCACAAGTTGGAAAAAGTTCCTTCATACTTCTATAGTCATTGGGTGATGTTTGGCGTAGCTCTAAGAGCTGTCTCCATATCTCCTCTGGAGGCTCATGGCGGCTAAATTCTTCGATGACGGCCATCTTTAAGGACTCTCAGTCTCTTCTTTCTTCAGGTGCCAAAGTTTGATACCATAATTTTGCACCTTCCCTCAAGACCAAAGGAAAGGCCCTTAACTTAGTAGCTTCGTCATCCCTTCCCGATACCAGAAAGGCCATTTCCAAATCATCCAAGAAGTCTGGAGCAACCTCCCCAGGCTTACCATAAAAATTAGGGAAGGCCATAAGTGAGAGAGTAAACAATTACACAAACAGCTCCAATTTATTTTAAAATAGAGTATGGTAATTACAATTTGGAGCTTTAGCACAACTTAGCTCAAAATAGGATGAAGATCGACACATCAAAGGAATGGTAATAGTCTAGTAAGAGTAGAATGACAGGATGAGGAGAGCGCAAGATTTCCCCAAGTCTCTCGGCTCCAAACAACAGGGCTATTCTTTGCTGATAAAAGATTTTTCTATCAATACAAATATTCACACGGATATGACACACAAAATGGAAAGGAAACATGTGGGGATCATCATTCTCATTATTGGCATCCATACTTACACACAAGAGCCTAGCTTAGTTGCACCACCTTGGGACCAATGAGCCTGATTAGCCACAGAAGGTCAGCACCTCGGATCACTTCGACTCTTCCTGATGCATCTGTGAAGACGTAAGGCGTGATGGCAACACTTTGTACAATGCGGAGCCTTTTAGCAAGCAACAATTGGATGCTATTACCATAATCAGCATGACGAATGAAAGTGACACCATTAATGTGCAGCACATCATCAACTAAGATAGTTTCCTTAGATTGAGATAACTTCTTGAAAATTAGCAGCAAAGGTAGGGCAGGGAGGCTTTTCACCCGGTCTCCAAATCACTTTGGACAATATCCAAAGTGATCTTCACGCGGACAGGAGGTTGGCTTGGGATTGGTGGTGTCTGGATTCACAAAGTGCACTGGGAGCACTCGCAGACGGGCGGAAATCTTGTAGGCAAGCCTTCCCCTCTTTGCTTCAGGAGGATATAGGGGTGAGAGTCGTGGTTGCAAGTTGGAGGTTGAAGTTGGTTGCTCACTAGCCTTTTTCTTGCCTGTAGTGGTCATTTAATCCCTTATTAATGAGATTAAACCAAATGTTACCTTACGCTTGAGCACGCGCTGCGGCCTTGGGACACTTAGGTGTAGAGGTGATGTTCCTCCTCTTCGTCGGCTCCTCAGGAAAGAGAGGTCTGGTGATGCTTTCTCTTCCCTTAATGTGTGTCACAGTACCTTCGTGTATGTTGATGTAGAATATTTCAAGCTCGTGTGCGTTGGAGGTTTCTGGAGCACTCATAGGTTGAGAGGAGAGGTATATCAATCTCTTCTTCTTACTCTCCTTCGTTTGCGACGATCACGAACAAGGCATGTAGAAGAACTTACTTCTTGAATTTCAATGACACTGCAACCTGGTAACAAGACCTCGATGAAAGCTTTTAAGGCCTCTAAAGCCTCCTCCTCTTCTGTTCTCCAATTTGCAAACTCCTCACGCCATTCGTCCATGTTGTAGATTGCACATCTTCATTGCTTGTGGACTGAAGGTCTGTGTAGCCCTCCTCCGTGGGGGCACCAAAATGATAGCGGAAAAATGAACAGTGCAATCGGGTGGCCTCTGTACTCGTGCACACTCCACAAACCATGCCTCATGCAAACAAGCAAAGAAAAAAACAAAGGGGACACCACCCTAAATTAAGAGGTTTAGGGACCTCACACATAGTGCACATAGGCAAGTGAGACTTCTGGCATTATGATGGCATCAAAACATATGGAAAAACAAATAGAAATGAAGCTTAGGGACCTTATGTAGCATATATATACACAAGATATCAGCTTAACAATACAACGGCATCTGATCATACATAACAAGGATATAGAGAAGCAAGCCAAGGATGGCATAATCCCTTGTCAAAAACAATCAACCCAGCAAGTAGGTATGATCCTACTAGCAACACATCAATACCTTAGAGAATGATGGCGAGGATGGTGGCCATGGAGCATGAGAGAAGACTCCTTATTTAGGTTTTAGGGCTAGTAATGTAGCATACTAGAGGGAGAGAGAGAGAGGGAGAGAGAGTAGAGCTCCATCCATAGCTCCTCGTTGTGAGCAATGTCGTCATAGCTTCATTGCTTGGTGAAGGGGGTGAAGTGTTGGTTTTGAGTGAGAGAAGGCCTCCTTATATAGGTTTCTGAGAGGGTTTAGGATTAGGGATAAACATGCTTAAATCCGTTGATTGGGGTTACTTTTTGCTTAGGGTGGTCAACAGATTGAGGTCACCTGATATGTCACCATCAAGATATTCTCTAGAGTGATGTGAGAGGGGAGGGTAAATGCTGATTTTTCTGATTGTGACACATGGGGATAAGGCCTTGACCAGCATTTAAGAGCAGGTAAGGTGGCTGTTGAAACTGGAGGTTCTGCACATGTCAGGGGGGGACCTGCTGGGTCCTTCTGAATATCAAATTCTCAAAAAATCCTCAACCATGGCTTCTTTTGACATGTGTTCTTTGAAAAAATCAGCATGTCTCTTTTCAACTCAAAAGTCTTTATCCCGGTTGACTCACCTTTACCATAAGATTTTCCCCTTTTCTCCTCCTCTAACTGCATTGTTGATGCCCAATCACTGCTTCTAGTAACAGTGAACTGTTACCTACCAAATACTTATGGTGCAGTAAAAATTATTTACCATGGGTAAAAAAAGTTACTGTAGGTAAAAAGTGATTTGTATTTACCATGTAGGTGAAAAATATTTACTGTGGTAAAAAATATTTACCGTCGGTAAAAAAGTGAAAACGGAGTATGCTGTGCTGTGAGTCCACACGAACATCCTCGTGTAGATTTCACTAGAAATTCACACCTAGAATGGGCTATTCTGTAAGATATAGGTTGTAGGCATGCATAAGAGCTCGTTCCCACGTATCTTCTGTCCATGGCACTTTTTACTCTTTGGTGCTTGTGAAGTAGATTTTTCTTCTCTTTTGAGATCCCTTGGACTAGAGTATCCTCATCTCGCCAACAACTGACTGTGCCTTTATTGCATCTTCAGAAGGGGTCCTAAAAACCATGCATCACCCCCTAACTTCCTCAGGCAAAGAGTCAAACCAAGTGCTAGCATCTTTCCTAAGGACCACCTCAAACATTTCTACACGTTCTTGATCAGTTATTATCCTCTTGATAAGGCAAGACATCTTGAAATTCGCTAAAAATAATTCTGCATCCTCTGCAGGCTCTCTAAAGAAAAGAGGATACCGAGACATTTGGCGTTGGCTTTCCATTGAATTGATTTCAAAGTGACACCCGTTTTTATTTTTCTTTCTTAAAAAGATTTACACAATAATGTTTTCTAGCTTGCAATCTATTCTACAACAAAATAAAGATATTCACATCAATCGACCTATGATAATCAATAAGAGGTAGGATGACAGGGTTTGGTGATGCGAGAATTTCTCCTACTCTTTGTGCACCAAACATGAACACCATACGTTGTTGAAAATGGATTTTCCTACTAATTGCAATGTTTATTCTAATGTGTGGAGTGAAATGGAAGGGGAAAACCTCTATTCCTGGGCCATTATCCATTATCCAAACGAAGGTCGTACCTAATGAGAGGCAAAATAAAAAGATTTACTGAAGCGTTTATCTCGGCCAACCTAAGAGGACTTAAAATTCTATGAATGACACGTTGAAATTGCAACTTAGTAGTAACAATTATGTGTACCTTTTGCCTTGCAATGGGAATGAAGGGATCATACAAATTTTTGTGATTCATGAAAACTACTTGACTATGCTAAAGGTTGATTCTACACAAAAATACACAAGCCGTCCTTAGTGGGGGCACCAATTTGAAGCGGTCCGGGGCGGGCAACAAGAAGAGCAACCTCTAGACACCCTTCAAGGCTCCCGTGCTGCTCAATGGGGCTGGGGCACAACACAACACAAACCAAAACAACAAAACCCCAGCCAAATCCCAACTACACAAGGGACACCACCTAGTTTAAGAGCGAACTAGGACGCAAAAGAGGAGAATCGTTAGAGCAACCCACAAACAAGCAAGGAATTTACACTAACCCTAACACCAATGGAACACTCTCACACACTAAAACACGAGAGAGAGAGAGAGAGAGAGAGAGAGAGAGAGAGAGAGAGAGAGAGAGAGAGAGAGAGAGAGAGAGAGAGAGAGAGAGAGAGAGAGAGAGAGACAGATGGTGCTCGGGCTGCTTTGAAGTGTATCGTTAATGATCAAGCAAACACAAATATATATATGCAAGAAAGAGAGAGAAGGGGGAAGGGGGTGCTTGTTGCACTAATGCCTTCTTACAAATCTGTCATGACCAATCAAAGTGAGATTAGTATTTGTTCAACATAGCCTGAGTAAATTACACCACAACACATCACAAGAAAAAGCCACCCCAATCACTGTCTTAAGGCCAGGGGAGTCCTCTCCACCCTGTCGCCCTCTTACAGCATGTGGGATTTATGGCTAAATCTATAACAATACCCGGAGACAAGCTATCAAGAACTTAAATAGAACACCAAGACACTTACACATCATTATTTTCCATGAGTTCACGTTGGAAGGGAGACAAGGTATCCATGCTTAGTCCAAATTCACCCTCCTTGATTCAGCAAATGTTGGGCTTACACTAGTAGGAGAAATGATAGATTTCCTACCCTCAATTTAATGATCCCTCTCTCTTACAATGGCATAGAGTTCCCTTGCTAATCACCCCTAATACAACACATACATATGCCTAATGCCAATGAGATTCCACTCAAGAGCTCCTTCTCAAGAGGTTGAGCTTGGCTTCTCAAGCTATAGCATAGTACTCTTTCTTCTCCCCCCTTTTGTGCTAGCTACACCCTCCTTTTATAGCAATTTTGAAGGCTAGGGTTACTCCTCTAACCATGGTTGGGTTAGATTTTCAGCAATTTATCTAATTTCTTTTGCTTGGAATTATCAAGAAGTTGGTGGGGAAAGAGAGAGGAGAGAAATGGAGGTGATAGGACTTTTCATAGTGGGTTAGTGTTAGTAGAGTTAGTATTAATTTACAAATGGAATTGCATATTTACAATGGGAGTATCCATGTAGGATACAAATAAGGAAGAAAAACTCTTAAGAGGTAAGAAAAGGTGGATTTCTTACAAGGTTGATGCTCCAAGTGTCTTGAGTAGGGCCAATTTTGACCCTTGTTGACGGTCCACTAGCTTTGACGATACATTTTTTCTCCACTCTTGACCTTCCTTGAGAGACAAGGTAATTGAAGCTGAGTAATCAACCACCATGATGCTGTCTTTTAAGAGAAGAGACTGAATTTTGTGGTTTTTTTGATAGATATGGGTAATTTGGAGGAGGAAAAATGAGACTAGGTGGTCAATTTTGGAATGGAATTGTGTGTGGGAGGTATGAGTTCACCATGGTTTCTCTTATTCTTCAAGGTTGAGGAGAAGGTGAGTAGGGTGCAGAGAGGAGTGGTGAGAGAGGTGGGGATGATGAGTGGAGAAGTGTGTGTGAAAGAGAAAAATGATAAAGTGGAAGACAGAGTGTGGCTGCATAGCATGGGAAAACTGGGGTCCACTAATAAAATCATAGCTCCCAGCTCGTAGCTCAAACAAATATGAAAAATTTGAGGCAAAAGTTCAGCCCACGAGATACAACTTTTGTTTGTATCACCTTTTCAAATTCGGAGAGCAAGTGAACTTTAAAAATTCAACAAAACCGACCGTTTTTTTCCACTGCACAAGGTCCTTGTGGGGTCCTTCTTTGGATGATTCTTTTGAATACCTCCAAGAGTGAGCCCTCCATAGTGCATGTATGCATGCCACCTACCCTTGACCTTATTTGGTAGGTCTATAATTGAAGATATTGTTGAGATCATGATATAAGTGAATAGTACAACTAAGAAAATCAAATATTGAGGGGTCTAAAAAATATGTACATGTCAAATATAAATAATATAAGTGGAAAAAATATAAAGGGGTCAAAAGAAATCTCTCTCATTATGAGGCTACAATAAAAAGATAAATATTTTTGGTGTTCTAATTTTTTAGAAAAAAAACAAAATAGATGTAGGAAGGGAAAAATCACAATAGTGAAAAAATATACACATAAATAAAACTAGTTTTTTTGGATTTTTGTTGGGGTGGAGTTACACCAAATATAAGAGAAGCTTACATGAAAATATTTCTATATGGAATAAAGAGTATGAAAAATGGTAAGAAAAATTGTGGTAATGTTGAGGCAATGTACAGAGCATAAATAACACACACCTAGGTAGAAATATTTAAATAAATACCAAAAAAATTATGAAAAAATCTTTTATTTAGGCCCTATATACAAAGAAATATTTACATACGCATGGGCCATAATATAACTATATTTTTTATATTTTTTTTGCTCAACTAACCCAATGACTAGCTAATTGAGGGTTTTTTAAGAAGATATGGGAAAAGTCCCGTGACTCACGCACGCCTATGTACAGTGAAATGGTAGGGATAGCCACAGTGTTTGGGTGATTTTGGTAGGGTGAGGTAACTCACTGTGGCAATTACAAAGAGCCGAAAAACGGCTATCAACACCATGCCATCCCGATTTGATCTTTGATCAAAAGAGGACATGGCCACTCACAATTCTTTGCTTTGATCTCGGTAGCGGAACCCCTCTTGCTCTCAGGGTTAGACTTGTCTTGGCTCGACCATAGAGGACTCTCTCTCTCTCTCTCTCTCTCTCTCTCTCTCTCTCTCTCTCTCTTTCAAGCACCTTATGTCGGTTGAGGGCAAGGAGAAAAGGACAAATTTCACCCCAAAATAGAGAAAAATAGTGTAAAAACCTAAAAAATAAACATTATTTTTGAAATCTTTGTCTCGCTTTCTCCCTGCATGTCATAAAATCTAATATCTAACCAACCCAAATGATTTTTTCATATTAAATTGATCACTTAATGTGGGAGAATAAATGGGAACAAGTGTTAAGATATAGATATGTGCTTATAGATCTATCTCAACACGGGGCCAATAGTAAAGGGGCCCAAATGGGAGATGGTCTATCAAGAGCAAGGCTAACCAATGGAGCATAAGACCTTAGGGTTAGCTTCATTGAAGACCTCCAATAATGTGTGTAAAAGTCCTTTGACCTTAGGTAAGCTAGGGCTGAGCTTGAGGTGGGAACCCGGCCCAAGCTCGAGGTGCTTGACCTGCTTGAGGTGCTTGTCGTGCTTGAGGTGTTTGTCCTGCTTGAGGTGCTTGATTAAGGTGCTTGAGGTGCTTGACTTACTCCATGCTTGAGGTGCTTGACTTGCCGCTTGATTAAGGTGCTTGAGGTGCCTTGACATGCTTGCCTGAGATGCTTATGGGAATACCTCCTAGTCCAAGTGCTTTGTCATGCTTGATGACTAAGGTGCCTGAGCTCCTAAAGTCAAAAGCATCCCTTCAAGAGGGGGGGCGATCCCTTTTCCTAGGGATTAGAGAGAGAACACACACTCACACTCACAAGGGAAGCCCCAGCTTGAAGAGGCAGTAAGGACACATGTCAGGTCCCTACCCATGTTACCTTCATGTGTTGCTTGAAGCCTATTGGCTAGGCTTCAAAGGGGTCCAATGATAAATTACTTGAATTATCTAATTATTTTTGCCTTTATCAAGTCCTCTCTCTCAAAGGGGAAAGGGGGACACTTGTCCCAAGGCTACCCATGTTGCTTGTAATGGCTCCTGCTTGTGATTGGCTAGGCCTGGAGGGGTCCAATGAGCTTCAAGCATGAGCTACAAGGGGGGTTCAACCCAAGCAAGCTAGGGGGGTGCTTAGGGGGTATACTCACCCACACACACTCACAAACACTCTCATTGTGTAGTATGCAAAGTGCAAGAGCTCCCTCTCCTTCTCCAAGCAAGTAGAGGTTGAGAGCCTACACCAACACTCTTGGCTATGGAGTGCAAATCCAACCAAGAGCCATGCTTCAATGCTTAAGCTTTCCATCTCCTTCTTCTTCATTACTATGCTATTATGTATGCTAGCAACAAGATTATGATAAGTGAGGAACTTATTCTTTCTCCTACGAAATGTTTCTTCTTCCTCTTCCCTACCCTCATTCCCTGCTAGCTCTCTCCACCTTCGAAGGTGTTTGAGGTCTTGGGATTGAGGCTTGGTATAGTTAAAGCTCTGCTATGTTAGACCTACTCCTCTACTCTCTATAATTAACCACTTTGAGCCGTGGGTGTAGATACTTAAGAGCCGATTTTCAAAGGCTAAGAGGAGTGGAAACTAAGGTTTTGTATTGCCAAAGCATACACTAAGTATAAACATAAATTTTGTTAACATGGCTGACAATAATCAAGAGAGTAGAATGAACATTGATAGCTTTGATTTTGCACATGAAGGTGCTAATGATGATGCTCCCATGTTTGTGAATTATCTCGTTGCTAGGTTGCAACAAGCTATGGGCAACCCTGCTTTGCAAGCCGAAGTTACTCAACAACTTCGTGCTTATGGAATTTCCCTTCCTCTCCCAGAGGAGAGAGAGCTTAGGAGGCCTCTTGAAGAGACCCCCAAAAGAAGACTCTCTCCCATTCGAGAGGAGGAATCCAAAGAGAAAGAAAGCAATGACAGTCTAAGTTCTTCTAAAGATGTGGCTCCACGAAGACGGCGGTCTAGACGATCGCCTACTCCTCCCAAGAGGAAAAGAGCAACCTATAGTCCTTCTCCTCATCACTCTGAAAGGCAAGAGAGGAAACAAAGGAAGAAAAGGGCTAGGAAGAGGTCACCCTCTTCTCCTTCTTCTTCACCTTCCTCCTCTTCCGATGAAAGTTATGGCTATTCTCCTAGAGAATACAAGAGGGGAGGACATCGCAAATCATTTCCTGCATGGCGAAGGTCACAAAAGCTAAAGAAGTTCAAGGAGGGAGGAAAGAGTATCTCTTTTCTCACCTAAGATGGCACCTTTGGTGCTACCGACAAAGTGTTGGCCTTCATCCAGCAATTTGATGCGGCCTTTGGGGACGAGGGCTTCACAGAGTCCTCCAAGCTATGCCATGTAGCTATGCACTTCCAAAAATCAGCTCGTCAATGGTGGGCTAGCCTGCGTGGCAATGGAGAAGCCCCAAAGACATGGAAAACTCTACGAGTTTCCATCATGAAGCAATTTCTTCCAAGAGATACTAAAGATAAAGTTCTTACCGAATGGCGCGGCTTGAAGCTTCTCTCTCATGAGTCTATCAACAAGTATGTAGACAAGTTTTCGGATTTACATCTCAAAGCTACTGTCTTTCAAAAGATAGACTTTGCCGAACAAAGACAACAATTCTGTGCGGGATTACCTGAAGAGATGGCCGAATACATCAACTCTCAACGGCCCGGTACTATTACCGAAGTAATCCACCACACCATGGTTGCTTCACGCATCAATTTCCATCAAGGGGCTAGACGTAATGTCAAGCCCATGGAAAACAAAGATAAAAATGATGCAAAGGGGAAATCCAATGCTCAAAATAATTCCCAAGGCACTTCCAACAACAACAACAACAATCGGTCCAAGGAGAAGGGAGTTTACAAAGGTAAAAACAAACTCTCTCCTGAAGAGCTTGAAGCTTTTCGCAAGGACCATAAATGTTTCAAGTGTGGGGAGCAAGGACATGGCTATCATTCTTTCCCCAAGAAGAATACTCGCAATGAGACTCTAGGGCTTCCACCATCGAAGCTCCAAAAGAGGATGCTCATTGCAAAGGATCATCACTCTCCTATGCTTGGGGACAGGTAAGAGAGCATGATGCCTTCATCTTGTTTGACCCTGGCTCTACTCTCAACTTCATATCAATAGAGTTGGCCACCAAGTTGGGCATTCAAGCTTTTGAGATGGGAGATATAGTAACAGCTGATGCAGCTTTCAAGGGACAACAAGCCTATGTTACTCCTTTGATTGGGAAGTTGAGGCTTCATGTCCAAAGCTATGTCGACAAAGAAGACTTCTTCATCTCTCCTCTCCAACATCAGGATGTTATCCTAGGGGCACCATGGTTTGATCGCATGGCTGCCAACATGAAGTTCCCTGAAAGGAGAATTTACTTCACCTACAGGGGAAATAACATGTATATAGATGCTAGTGAGCGTGGTCGCACTATTCCACTTGTAAATCCTCTTTCTTTTGATAAAGCAATGAAGAGCTCAGTTTCTGCGTACATGATTTATGTCAAAGAGTCTCTAAAAGCTAATAATGTTTTATCAAATGAAAATGATAGGAATCAAGAAGAGTTAGACTTGTCTACTTTTCTAAAAGGATTCCAAGATGTGTTCATGGATGATATCCCTATGGATCTACCTCCAAAACGAGGGGATGATGACCATCGTATTGAGCTCCTTCCAGGAAGCTCACCGCCTAACAAACCTCCTTATCGAGTCTCACAAGCTCAACAAGAGGAGATTATGAGGCAAGTACAGGAATTGGTAGACAAAGGGATGGTGAGTCCTAGTTCCTCTCCCTTTTGTTCTCCAGTCCTGTTAGTGCAAAAGAAAGATGGTACATACCGTATGTGTGTGGACTATCGAGCACTAAACCATATCACTATCAAAAACAGATTTCCTGTGCCTCGGGTAGAAGATCTGTTTGATAAGCTACAAGGCTCTACCTACTTCAGTAGGATTGACCTTAAGAGTGTCTATCATCAAATAAGGATAATGGATGAAGATATCCTAAAGACCGCGTTTCACAAAACATTTGGTCTTTAAGAATATCTAGTCATGCCTTTTGGCTTGACTAATGCACCAGCTACTTTCAATCGTCTCATGGAGAAAATTTTTAGACCATATCGTAAATTCACTGGAGTGTTCTTTGATGATATCATCATCTACTCCAAATCTTTGGAGGAACATAAGCAACATCTCCAAGTGATTTTTCAAGCCTTAAGGGAAAACAAACTTTTTCTCAACCAAAAGAAAAGTGAATTCTTCCTTCAAGAGATTCAATATCTAGGTCATATTATCTCTCACGATGGTATTCGTATGGATCCCTCAAAGTTGAAGGTAATAAAATCATGGCCTAACCCAAGGAATCTACATGAGCTAAGAAGCTTTATTGGTATGTGTGCATACTATAGACGCTTCATAGAAAAATTCTCTCAAGTAGCAGGACCACTACACGACTTAACAAAGAAGAACGTTAAGTTTGTATAGACTGCTAAGGAGCAAAATGCTTTTGAAAAACTCAAAGAGAAGCTTACTTACCAAACAGTCCTCGTGCTTCAGGATCTCTCAAAACCATTTGAGGTTCAATGTGATGCTTGTGGTGATTGCCTTGGAGCGGTTTTGCTTCAAGAAGGGCATGCCATAGCATATGAGAGCCGAAGGCTCAATAGTGATGAACGAGTCTTGGGCATTTATGAGAAAGAGCTTTTAGTTGTTCTACATGCCCTAGATACATGGAAGCACTACCTATTGGGGACTCCATTTATCCTACGAACCGACCACCAAAGTCTCAAGTATTTCATGACGCAAACCAAACTTTCCGACAAACAAATGAGGTGGGCAAATTTTCTTTCGCAATTTAATTTCCATATTTCTCACATAGCTAGTAAGCACAATCAAGTTGCCAATGCACTTTCACGACGACCAGAAGTTAATGTGGTGTCTATAGCTACTCACAATGATCTATCCTCTATGATAGATGAGTATGCTACTGACCCTGACTTTAGGGACATTATGTCAGCCCTTGCTTTGGGGAAGAAAGAGGAACCATTCACCTTGAAGGATGGTTATCTTCTCCACGGCAATAGGCTATGTGTTACCCATTCCCTTTGTGAGAAGGTTATGTATGAATCCCATGCTCCTCCATATGCCGGGCATAGAGGTATTCAACCTACTCTCCGAGGAGTAGAGACGTATTTCTATTGGCCTACCATGAAAATGGACATACAAGAGTATGTTTCAAAATTTGTAGTATGCCAAAAGACCAAGTATGATAGAGGGAAGAAACCTGGATTACTCCAGCCATTGCCTATTCCAAATTCACCATGGGAGAGTATATCCATGGATTTCATCTTTGGATTACCCAAGTCTATCCATGGGAATACAGGAATATGGACAATAGTCTACAGGTTTAGCAAGCAAGCACATTTTATTCCTGTCAAAAAGACTATTAAGGCACATCAAATGGCAACTCTCTTCATATCTCAGATTTTCAAGCACCATGTATTACCCACATCCATCGTGTCAGATAGATATCCTAGAATGACCAGTAATTTCTGGAAAGGTCTCTTTGAAAATCTAGGAACAAGATTGAATTTCTCTTCGGCCTATCACCCACAAACGGATGGCCAAAGTGAGATAGCCAATCTTACGATACTCGATCTACTCAAGACTTATGTTACGGAAGTAGATCAACGCTCACAATGGGAAAAGTATTTACCTCTAGTAGAGTATGCCTACAATAATACTGTACATACTTCTACGGGGAAAGCACCTTTCGAGATCATAGAGGGAAGACCTAAAAGTCCCTTGCTACTCAAAGTACATGGGAAGATCTTCGCCACCGATGAGTATAGCCGTGACCTACAAGAATCTTTTGAAAAGATTAGGGAGGCTATAACCATCTCTCAACAAAGGCAAAAAGCTGCTGCTGATAAGCATAGAAGAGCCTTAATGTTCAAAGAAAATGATTGGGTCTTACTCAAGTTTCCTAAGGCTCGTTGAAGGCAAACAACGGGCAAAAATCCTACGGGACATCAAAAATATTATGCTAAACTAGCAAAAAGATACTATGGTCCTTTCCAAATCTTGAAGCCCATCAATGAGATGGCTTATCAACTCAAGTTGCCCAACCATTGGCTTATACACAATGCCTTTCATGTAAGCCTACTTAATCCCTACAAAGGAGAGCCACCAACTGAACCAATTATTGAAGACCCTCCCGAAGTTGAAGACCAAGAAGAGGTGCTACAACCCGAAGCTGTCCTTAGGCATGAAGACAAGGTACTACGACATGGTAAGATAATCCGACGGTATCTTATTAAGTTCAAAAATTATCCTTTTGAAGGTGCTAAATGGATGTAAGGAGTACAACTTAAGGATAGTACGAACCTTGTCAATGCTTACAATGCTACCTTAGAGTAAGAAAATCTACAAATTTCTTTTAAATGACTCATGTTTTAACTGTGCACAAATTTAACTAGTATGCATGCTTAGAATTATGTTTGTGATGACGACGTCTCTCAAACAGCAAGTAGAATTTGTCACTCTACTTTGGGAGAATGAAATGGACTAAAGAGCAGACATGCTTGCGCCAGCTATTGACGGGAGCAAAGCGAACCCTGAACCCCGACGGCCTCTAAAACACCGGGGACCGAATGGCGCGCCTCGAGCCTACCATGGTAAAGCAAACAGGGGGCACCACCTAGCTTCAGCGGCTAGGACGCAAACAACACACCACCATAACAAAGTTTTCATCCAAGACAGATGGATGCTTGGGAGTAATGATGAAGAGGAAAGGGAATGAGATCAAGTGAGAGAGAGAAAGAGAGAGAGAGAGAGAGAGAGAGAGAGAGAGAGAGAGAGTGAGGGAGGGGGTATAGCGGCTTAGTACTTAGGCACCACAAAAGGATGGCGAATCTACGCACCCTTCACACATACACAAGCTCACTCCAAAACACAAGACTAGGTGGCGATTCCGCACACCTCACATGGGAAAAACATTGCAAGAAAACATACTCACAAAACCTCAAGCTTTATTTAAAGAATAAGGCAATGAAATGGGGAGCATAGGGTAGGGGAATGAAAAGGGAGAGAGTGGTAGAGCACATGGCGGATAGGTGGGAGTTGATGGCGAAGACTCGCACGAGGATTATGGCCATCATCCTTCATTTAGTTTCCCTTCATCTTCCATAGCCAAGGGTGTAGAGGTCATGCTCAAGACAAGCATGGTGATTGCGGTGATGGTGATGGTGATGGTGATGGTGTGGGTGTGTGTGTGTGCACTAGGCACACACAGTGCATAGTGTGTTCTTTTGTGATGTTGTGTGTGTTTGTGTGATGGTGACCCCTCTTTATATAGGGGAGGAGCGGGGAGAAATTCTAGAATTTAGAAATGAAGAAATCATTATCTACATAGGCCATGTGACTGTGGGCCCCACTTGTCTTGCTGTGTGTATATGTGCCAAAACAGCAGTCTCATGAGAGAGAGACTAAGAGAGAGAGATGGGTTGATGAAAAAAAGTGAGTGGTGACATGGAGAATAAAGTAATTACAAGAGGGGAGAGAGGGGAGTGTGTTCAGAGGTGAATCTGTGTGCAGATGTGTGTGAACACAAGAAAAATCAGGTAACCACTGGGTGGGGATGGGTCTGTGGGCACCTTTTCCAGTGAAACTGAGTGTGTGTGAGTGTGGGGGAGGTTATTTAGCTACAAGACAAGAGACATGGCACCCTTTAGAGAGAGAGGGGGGTATTTGGGTCATGGGATATGATAGGAGAGAGAAAGAGGGGGTGGGGTATACTATTTTGGAAGATAGGGTAAGTGGCATGTGAGTTAGGGTGCATTATTGGTGAGTTATAATGCATTATTGGTGAGAGGTGGGGTAGCTTGAGGGGAGAGAGAAAGGAGAAAGGACAAGGGGAAGAGAGAGGGGGTTGACCTTTTGAGTGGAGGAGACGAAAAGGGATACTCGACGGGGCAACAATGAAGAAAAAGGAGGCAAGGTGGGGATGGGCTATCCCGCAGGCATGAGGTGGCCTATTTTACCTTTCTTATATATTTGCATAATCATAATTTATTTTTTCTTACTTTTTTCCAATGCCTTTTATCACTCCCTCCCTAAGAGGGGGTTTTCATGGGGTGGGGACAAGAGAAGAGGGGTATGGGAGCTTAGCTTGTGAAAATCCCCGATCATTAGCCCTCCCCTTTTGGCTAGAGGCATTCATGCCTCTAGCTCATCTGTTTGATCATTATCGTCGGAGGTGGCGGCTGATGGTGTGTCCTCATCTGGAATGTCAGTTGGTGGAGCCTGGTCAAATCGAAGAAAATAAGGTTTAAGTCGCCAACCATTTACCCTGGTTTATGAAGTTTTCCATCAGCCTCCATAAGCTGGTAGCTTCCATTGGCATACTTTTTCCTGATGATAAAAGGACCTTCCCATCGGAGTAGGAGTTTCTTATCCTTGCGCGTGTCGAAGCGATTGTCGTAGCGGAGCACCAACATTCCTTTCTTCAATTCTTTTTTCCGGAGATGCTCGTTAAAGCTAAGCCGTCTATGCTCTGCTTGTGCTGCATAATAATTTATTGCTTCTTCTCTGTCTAGGTGCAGTCTTTCCAAGTTGATGATGTGATCTCTCATATGCATGTTGGGCTGTTGAAGCTGGCTTGCCATTACTCTGAGACTTTGTAGTTGCACTTCAATGGGCAAGATTGCTTCCTTACCAAATACTAGATGATACGGTGTGAATCCCAAGGATGTACGAAATGAAGTTCTGTAGGCCCATAAAGCTGGTAGTAGATACTTATCCCAGTCTCCAGGATGATTGTTTACCTGCTTGGTAATAATTTTAGAAACCATTCCATTTACCTTTTCAACTAGGCCATTACATTGAGGGTAATATGGTGAAGAGTGCCTCCTTGTAATGCCCAATTTCTGCATTAATTCTCCTACCACGTCTGCTCTGAAACCTGGCCCTCTATCAGAGATGATCTCTAAAGGTGTGCCAAACCTACAACATATGTGCTCGTAGATAAATTTAGCTACCTCTACTACTGTGATTCTAGTGGTGGCTGTAGCCTCTGCCCATCTACTCATGTAGTCGACCCCCATGATAATGTAAAATTTTCCTGATTTGGCCCTAGGTAATGGCCCAATGGCGTCGATACCCCATTTTTCAAATGGGCCATATGAGAGAATAGGTGTCTGTGGTTCAGGCATAAGTGATCTAGTGCCGGCCTTTTGACACAACTTACACGTTTTGCACCAATGGTGTACATCACGGTTGAGGCTAGGCCATATGAAACCTGCTTGCAAGATTTTCCTACTTGTTATGTCTAGGCAAAGTGACCACCACAAACCCCGTCGTGACAGCTAGCAATTACTCCCGTGATTTCGTGAGAGCGAGGGACCTTCCTGAGTATTTGGTCCTTACCCTTACAATACAAACCATCATTGATGAGTCGATACCTTGTGGCCTTCCGCGTCAGCCATTGCTTCTGTACTTGCCTTACCAGAAGTAGAGCATCCCCAAATACATTAAGGCGTTGTACACCTTGTGAGACGCACCATTGTAGACCCTTGGTTAGTGCTGCATACTCAGCTTCATTGTTAGAATGTGAATCTAACAATTGGCCCAACAAAAATACCTTTGTCCCTTTGTCATCAAAGACCACTATGCCTGCAACTGCTTTGTCGGACGCTCGCCTGTAGGCTCCATCAAAGTAGAGAGAGTATGCTCCTTCTACCATCGGTGGTACTGGAGGTAATAGGACTTCTCCTTCCTTAGATTGCTTCTCCTTCCCTTCAAAGACTTGGTAGGTCATGAGTCCCCCCAAACTTGCCCTTGTCGTGCTTTCTACCTGTACCGTGTAGTCAAACTCTTGCAGAACGAACTAGCCATTTAGTAATTCTAGCAGACACATCCATGTGTTGTACAACATAGGGAAATATTTCATCCGTGGTTAGAATCACAAATTGCTTAGGCAGCAAATATGACCTAAACTTTGTAGTTGCAAATCTAAGAGCTAGGACTAAGTGTTCCACATGGGTGAAACCTTTCTCTCCTGCTGTCATCATTCGACTAGAGAAGTAGATTGGCCTCATGAAAGATGTCGTCGTATCCTTTTGGAGTACCACAGCCCCCAATGAGTCATCACCAACACTTGAGGTGACATACAATTTTTCATCCCACTTAGGTGGTGAGATAGTTGGCAGAGTGGCTAAGACCTCGTTTACCTTGTTGTAGTGATGTTCACTTTCCTCATCCCAAGTGAAAGTTGATCTTTGAGTGAGTTGTTGCAGTGGTAGAACAAGTTGTGATAGTAGATGTATGAATCTACTTAAGTACCTCACCTTCTGTAGAAAAGAGACCAGTTGACGTGCGGTCACTCGTGAAGGTAGGGCTGTGAGTGCGGACACCTTACTTCGGTCGGCGTTGATACCTCTTGCTGAAATTTCATGGCCTAGTAGAATGTCTTTACTCTCCCCAATGTGACATTTATCCACATTTAATTGCCCACCTAGGCTCTACAACCTGGCCAAACCTTCAGTTACCTTTTCTAAATGTGAAATACGGGAGCTATATATACAAAAATCATCAATGAACACTCTTATGGATGTTCCAAAGAACGGTTGAAAAACATATGTGAAATATCTTTGGAATGCGACAGGTGCATTTGTGAGACCAAATGGCATAACCTTGTATGCAAAACAACCCCATGGCGTGATAAAAGTGGTTTTTAGCTGATCTTCCAAGGCTATGCGTATTTGAAAGTATCCAAAATAACCATCACAGACGGTATAGCATTCAAAACCCGCTACTTCATTCAGAATTTCATCCAAGAAAGGGAGAGGAAAGTGGTCTCTCTTTGTAGCTGCATTTAGTGGTTTGTAGTCAACACAGACCCTCCACTTACCATTCTTTTTAGGCGTCACCACTATGGGTGACACCCATTCTGAGTTTTCTACAGGATAGATGAATCCCACCTCCAGCAGTTTCCTTACCTCGGCCAAGAGTGCCTTTTCTTGTATGACCCCCAGTCGTCGTAGCTTTTGCACAACTGGTTTTACCCCTTCCTTCAGCTTAATATGATGTTCCACCACTGTAATGCCTGTGATTCTTTCATAGTTTTCAATGAATAGGTTAGGAAATCCCATCAACATTTGCAAAAAACTATCTTTCTCCTCAAGTGTTAATTCCGTAGACAACATACCCTTCAACCTACTTCCTCCTAGGCCAGGTGATTTTCTCTTCTCTTCATTGGGTTGCCCTTTTGGTGATGGATCACCAGTTGTGCTTACCCTTTGTGGATCCTTCATAATGATACCCATCACATCAATGGAACTGTCACTTTCTTCGGTAGATGTGGTCTCCTCCTCAGAACTGGAAGATTCACTAGTGGTTTCATCTGCCGATGTTTCCGGATTCATTTGCTTCTGCTTGCCAATCCTCATGTCGTAGTAGATTGTCTCCCCTTTCTTACCGGTCATGCGTAGAAGGCCAGTACCCCAGTCCTGTTTTGCCTTCATGGCCATCAACCATGGCCTTCCCAAAATTAGTGGATAGCCCTCCCCCTTAGTATGCATTACAAAAACATCTACCTCTACCTCAGTGTTGAAAGCTTTTATTTTCACAGCACTTACCACACCCACACACTTTACTTTTGCGTTGTTTGCCATCTTTGCCTTGCATGGAGAAGGCCTTTCAAGCTCGAGCCCTAATCGAAGCATCATAGCTTCGCTCATTACATAGATTTGTGCACCTCCATCAATGTAGGTGTTTCCAACCCTCTTTCCTTTTATGTTTACGTCGACAATTGGAAGGATTTCATCCATGTTGCATCCCGAAATTGCTCCGGCTACCTTTGTTTTGGAGCGTCTTGTACTTACCATTTTAGACCATTGTCGCCTTACTTTTGGTGCAAGATGTAGCAGCTTTGTCCATGTAATCTTCGGTCCTTGTTCCGCCACATCCAATGTTAGATCATAGGGCTTAGAACTTTCCCCTAGCTGGAAGTCGGTGATGCCCAATTTCCGTCGTGGCCTGGATGGCCTCTTGCTCGTTTCTCCTCTCATGCTTCTCTCATCATCTGATTGTGTAGCTTTCTCCCTCCTAGCTCTTTTCACAGTCATGGCTTCAAGTGGTTCTAAAAAGGTTACCTTCTCCTTACCCTTGTCCCTCTCCTTTGCTCTGGGTGGATCCACTACTACGGCTTTTCCTTTCTCTTCTAGCCTTATGATGTTTACAGGGCGATCAGGTGGTGGGGCTGGTGGAAGAGGTGGGATGGATGCTTGTAGTGGTATCTGGGGTGGATGTAGAATTTGTGTTGGTGGGGGTGGTGCTCGGGGTGGGGGTGTTCTTTCTCTAGGGGGTGACAATTGGTTCCTCCTACCTCCTACCTCCTCTATTATAGTTTTGTCGTGGTTTGGGACAGTAGTACATACCATGACCGTCTTCTCCGCAGTTGTAGCAATGATACTCCCTGTTTTTTCGTCGTGCTCTTCCAGGGTCTTGATCTCTTTCTTGACTCCTCCCTTGCTGTATTAAGTGGATAGACAAATTCTGCAGTTGGTCAGTAATATGGGCCAACATATCTTGTTGGTCATCTCTTACCCCAAGAGCCGGTGGTGGTGGTATGGTGTTTGTCGTAGTTGCTGGTCAATGCGATGTTCCTGCTTCTGTTGATTCGGTTTCCTTGGATTTCATTTGCTGCTTCTTGTCCTTAAGGCGAGCAATCTCAACGGCTAACTCGTACGTAGCCGGGAATCTACCTTTCACCTTCTCCTTGAGAAGCGGCCATAAGCCATGCATGAACCGATCTTTTTTTAGGAAATCGGGTGCGGCTTCCCCCCTTGCCAGTGACTCAACCCACCGTTCCCACAAATCCACAAATTTTGACTCATAGGTAGCATATTCTAAAAGACCCTCCTGCTTCAAGTCTCTCAACTTGTCCCACAACTTTTCTGAAGTGGTACCTCCCCCAAAGCGCCTCTTAAAGGCGGTTTTTAAGGGTTCCCAGTCATCCTTGGTTGCTTGTGGAAGTGCATTGTACCATGATCTAGCTTCTAGCTTCATGAGATGCTGAAAGATTTTAACCCGGGATTCATCCGTATCTTTGTTGCTCACTACACATGCTACTTCAAAGTCATCTAGGAAGTCTGTTACCAAATCCTCCCCCTTCTTTCGTTTAAATGTTGGAAATGCTACACTTGCCATGATTACTGAGAGAGAGCTAGAAAGACACACTGCTTAACTTTCAAAAGTTTTTTTCTTCTTTACAAGGAGGCGTGTATACCCTCTTATACTAGGACATAGATTAAAACTTTAAACGGTACATTGCCTTGTACCAAAGGTAAGACAAATGGTTGATCTGATGCCAGAACCTCAAAAAACCGCTCTCCACCCAGCATGGTGTCAATGACATGCTGGTAGTGAGCCTTCAAGTCCAGTATTACCTTGATTGAGCGTACACGTGCTGGTATGTGTGATCTGTCTTGAGGTAGGTTGTACTGATTCCTGTGAAGCTTAGAGGTGCTTAGTCACTGTCCAAGCTTGTGGAAGGGGGTGGTGTTCTTTCCTGAAACAAACTCAGTAGATCCCTAGTTTCTCTAGTGAGAGTGTGAGCCAATGATTCCGTTATCTGTGCTGCAGCATCAGGTGCGGCTTGAAAACTGACTGTGATAATTACCTCGGTGACTTGAGTTACCCGATTCTCAAAGTAGAATAGTGCTGATTCTCTATTGTGTAGAGCTCCTTCCATTTTGTTTTTGTGGGTTGGTTGTAGGTTGCGGACATGGTTTCGACCTTCTCCTTCTTCTTCTTGGAGCTTGGCCTATGTATATCCACTGGGTTTGGCGTGTTGGTTGACTCTCCCATTGCAAATCGATTACCGTTACGCCTGGCACTCGAGCTTCGATGGAGATGCGGAGTTCGTCTAGTTGTGCTTGGAGCTCTTCTTCTTCTGTCGTCCAATTAGCAAATCCTGCTAGCCATTCATCCATTCACAATAGTTTAGGGGTTTCAGTCTTGTAAACTGAAGGGTTTCATGAAAATATCCTTAGTGGGGGCACCAAATGACGGGAGCAAAACGAACCCCGACGGCCTCTAAAACATCGGGGACCAAATGGCGCGCCTCGAGCCTGTCATGGTAAAGCAAACAGGGGGCACCACCTAGCTTCAGCGGCTAGGACGCAAACAACACACCACCATAACAAAGTTTTCATCCAAGAGAGATGGATGCTTGGGAGTAATGATGAAGAGGAAAGGGAATGAGATCAAGTGAGAGAGAGAAAGAGAGAGAGAGAGAGAGAGAGAGAGAGAGAGAGAGAGAGAGAGTGAGGGAGGGGGTATAGCGGCTTAGTACTTAGGCACCACAAAAGGATGGCGAATCTACACACCCTTCACACATACACAAGCTCACTCCAAAACACAAGACTAGGTGGCGATTCCGCACACCTCACATGGGCAAAACATTGCAAGAAAACATACTCACAAAACCTCAAGCTTTATTTAAAGAATAAGGCGATGAAATGGGGAGCATAGGGTAGGGGAATGAGAAGGGAGAGAGTGGTAGAGCACATGGCGGATAGGTGGGAGTTGATGGCGAAGACTCGCACGAGAATTATGGCCATCATCCTTCATTTAGTTTCCCTTCATCTTCCATAGCCAAGGGTGTAGAGGTCATGCTCAAGACAAGCATGGTGATTGCGGTGATGGTGATGGTGATGGTGATGGTGTGGGTGTGTGTGTGTGTGCACTAGGCACACACAGTGCATAGTGCGTTCTTTTGTGATGTTGTGTGTGTTTGTGTGATGGTGACCCCTCTTTATATAGGGGAGGAGCGGGGAGAAATTCTAGAATTTAGAAATGAAGAAATCATTATCTACATAGGCCATGTGACTGTGGGCCCCACTTGTCTGGCTGTGTGTATATGTGCCAGAACAGCAGTCTCATGAGAGAGAGACTAAGAGAGAGAGATGGGTTGAAGAAAAAAAGTGAGTGGTGACATGGAGAATAAAGTAATTACAAGAGGGGAGAGAGGGGAGTGTGTTCAGAGGTGAATCTGTGTGCAGATGTGTGTGAACACAAGAAAAATCAGGTAACCACCGGGTGGGGATGGGTCTGTGGGCACCTTTTCCAGTGAAACTGAGTGTGTGTGAGTGTGGGGGAGGTTATTTAGCTACAAGACCAGAGACATGGCACCCTTTAGAGAGAGAGAGGGGGGTATTTGCGCCATGGGATATGATAGGAGAGAGAAAGAGGGGGTGGGGTATACTATTTTGGAAGATAGGGTAAGTGGCATGTGAGTTAGGGTGCATTATTGGTGAGTTATAATGCATTATTGGTGAGAGGTGGGGTAGCTTGAGGGGAGAGAGAAATGAGAAAGGACAAGGGGAAGAGGGAGGGGGTTGACCTTTTGAGTGGAGGAGAGGAAAAGGGACACTCGGCGGGGCAACAGTGAAGAAAAAGGAGGCAAGGTGGGGATGGGCTATCCCGCAGGCATGAGGTGGCCTATTTTACCTTTCTTATATATTTACATAATCATAATTTATTTTTTCTTACTTTTTTCCAATGCCTTTTATCACTCCCTCCCTAAGAGGGGGTTTTCATAGGGTGGGGACGAGAGAAGAGGGGTATGGGAGCTTGGCTTGTGAAAAGCCCCCATCACTATGTCTCCCAAGCACCAAATGGATTAGTCATCCATCTTGGAAAGCTGTCGTAGGGTGAAAAAGGGATCCTCTACCCGCTAAGTACGATTGACTAATGACTAAGGATTTATCTCTTCTCCCTCATAGTAGAGGACGACTATGATTTCAAGAGAGAGGTAATGTCATAAAATCTAATATCTAACCAATCCAAATGATTTTCTCATATTAAATTGATCACTTAATGTGGGAGAATAAATGGGAACAAGTGTTAAGATATAGATATGTGCTTATAGATCTATCTCAACATGGGGCCAATAGTAAAGGGGCCCAAATGGGAGATGGTCTATCAAGAGCAAGGCTAACCAATGGAGCATAAGACCTTAGGGATAGCTTCATTGAAGACCTCCAATAATGTGTGTAAAAGTCCTTTGACCTTAGGTAAGCTAGGGCTGAGCTTGAGGTGGGAACCCGGCCCAAGCTCGAGGTGCTTGACCTGCTTGAGGTGCTTTTCGTGCTTGAGGTGTTTGTCCTGCTTGAGATGCTTGAATTACTCCATGCTTGAGGTGCTTGACTTGCCACTTGATTAAGGTGCTTGAGGTGCCTTGACATGCTTGCCTGAGATGCTTGTGGGAATACCCCCTAGTCCAAGTGCTTTGTCATGCTTGATGACTAAGGTGCTTGAGCTCCTAAAGTCAAAAGCATCCCTACAAGAGGGGGGGCGAGCCCTTTTCCTAAGGATTAGAGAGAGAACACACACTCACACTCACAAGGGAAGCCCCAGCTTGAAGAGGCAGCAAGGACACATGTCAGGTCCCTACCCATGTTACCGTCATGTGTTGCTTGAAGCCTTTTGGCTAGGCTTCAAAGGGGTCCAATGAGAAATTACTTTCCAATGAGCTTCAAGCATGAGCTACAAGGGGGGGTCGACCCAAGCAAGCTAGGGGGGTGCTTAGGGGGTATACTCACCCACACACACTCACAAACACTCTCATTGTGTACTATGCAAAGTGCAAGAGCTCCCTCCCATTCTCCAAGCAAGTAGAGGTTGAGAGCCTACACCAACACTCTTGGCTATGGAGTGCAAATCCAACCAAGAGCCATGCTTCAATGCTTAAGCTTTCCATCTCCTTCTTCTTCATTACTATGCTATTATGTGTGCTAGCAACAAGAGTATGATAAGTGAGGAACTTATTCTTTCTCCTACGAAATGTTTCTTCTTCCTCTTCCCTACCCTCATTCCCTGCTAGCTCTCTCCACCTTCGAAGGTGTTTGAGGTCTTGGGACTGAGGCTTGGTATAGTTAAAGCTTTCTTCAAGCTTAGGTTAAGCTATGATGGTGATGCATGAAGCTTTCCATCTTCACTGCTTCACCTAGGTCACAAGGAACACAAAGAATGTATTGTAACAAGTCTCTTTTTATTGGAGAAATCATAATACAAATACCTATTGGAGGGGGGACCGGCTCCACATAAATCCGGTCCTCAACTGTTGTCATGTTCTCTAAATTCTCTCTCTTGCAAAAGTATTTTCTATGCCAAGTTAACTAATTGCTATGATTATGTTGCTATCTTCAATTATGTCAACCCGGTATGCTCCCAAAATCATTTCTTGAAAGTACTCTCATTAAATTCCGCTACTCTCAAATTGAATAGGCAAATTCCATTACACTGCAACTCTCTCCCCCCCCCCCCCCACCAAATGTGTGTGTCTCTTCTTCTTCGGACTGTCTCTCTCTCGCTCCGTCTCTCTCTCTCTCTCTCTATGTGTGTGTGTGTGTGTCTCTCTTGTCTATCAATCACCCTGCATGCAAGTCCAGACTTTGAGGCTGTGGAGTGCAAGTCCATTATTATGAGAGATCTCCTCTATCAATCTACCCTAAAGCGTTCATACAATGTTTGGGAAAAATGTGTCTCCTCTGTCATGGCTAGACCATCTCTCTCTCTCTCTCTCTCTCTCTCTCTCTCTCTCTCTCTCTCTCTCTCTCTCTCTCTCTCTCTCTCTCTCTCTCTCTCTCTCTCTCTCTCTCTCTCTCTCTCTCTCTCTCCTTCTCCGAACGCGGTAACGGAACCCATCCCTACATCCTTGAGCCCATCCCGTTGAGTGCGATGTGCACCATTGCCTCCATTCGTCCTAGCTCCCATTATCTACACTGTGAAGACAGACCATTGGGGCACTGGGGAAGTCTCTCTATCTCTCTCTCTCTCTCTCTGTCTCTCTCTCTCTCTCGCTCTCTCTCTCTCTCTCTCTACGCATAGGCCTTTTTCCTCTTACTGAGCACGTTGAGTGCATGGCACTCTGCTGGAACTGGTTGGAGTGAGGAGGCTCTATTTTGCAAATTTGAGACAAACACCATGTCATATTGATTTGATCTTTGATCGAAAGAGGAGATGGCCACTTGCAATTCTTTGCTTTGATCTCGGCAGCGAAACCCCTCTCTCTCTTAGGCTTAGACTCTCTCTCTCTCTCTCTCTCTCTCTCTCTCTCTCTCTCTCTCTCTCTCTCTCTCTCTCTCTCTCTCTCTCTCTCTCGCAAGCATCAGTGTCCTTTGTCATGGCTAGACCATAGAGGAAACTCTCTCTCTCTCTCTCTCTCTCTCTCTCTCTCTCTCTCTCTCTCTCTCTCTCTCTCTCTCTCAAGCGCCTTATGTCGGTTGAGGGCAAGGAAAAAAGGACAAAATCCACCCCAAAATAGACGAAAATAGTGTAAAAACCTAAACAACAAACTTTATTTTTTTACTAAATCTTTGCCTCACTTTTCCCTACGGCTCTCCCCACCCCCAATGTGTGTCTCTCTTTTTCTCCGGACTCTCCCCCCCTCTCTCTCTCTCTCTCTACGCATAGGCCTTTTTTCTCTCACTGAGCACATTGAGTGTATGGCACACTGCTGGAACTGGTCGGAGTGAGGAGGCTCTATTTTGAAAATCTGAGACAAAAACCATGCTGTACCGATTTGATCATTCATCGGAAGAGGAGATGGCCACTCGCAATTCTTTGCTTTGATCTCGGCAGCAGAACCCACCCCTCTCTCAAGCTTAGACTGTCTCTTTCTCTCTGAAGCATTGATGGGGGCTTTTCACAAGCCAAGCTCCCATACCCCTCTTCTCTCGTCCCCACCCCATGAAAACCCCCTCTTAGGGAGGGAGTGATAAAAGGCATTGGAAAAAGTAAGAAAAAAATAAAGTATGATTATGTAAATATATAAGAAAGGTAAAATAGGCAACCTTATGTCTGCGGGGTAGCCCATCCCCACCTTGCCTCCATTTTCTTCACTGTTGCCCCGTCGTATGTCCCTTTTCCTCTCCTCCACTCAAAAGGTCAACCCCCTCTCTCTTCCCCTTGTCCTTTCTCCTTTCTCTCTCCCCTCAAGCTACCCCACCTCTCACCAATAATGCATTATAACTCACCAATAATGCACCCTAACTCACATGCAGCTTACCCTATCTTCCAAAATAGTATACCCCACCTCCTCTTTCTCTCTCCTATCATATCCCATGACCCAAATACCCCCCCCTCTCTCTAAAGGGCGCCATGTCTCTTGTCTTGTAGCTAAATAACCTCCCCCACACTCACACACACTCAGTTTCACTGAAAAAGGTGCCCACAGACCCATCCCCACCCGGTGGTTACCTGATTTTTCTTGTGTTCACACACATCTGCACACAGATTCACCTCTGAACACACTCCCCTCTCTCCCCTCTTGTAATTACTTTATTCTCCATGTCACCTATCACTTTTTTCATCAACCCGTCTCTGTCTCTTAGTCTCTCTCTCATGAGACTGCTATTCTGGCACATATACACACAACCAGACAAGTGGAGCCCACAGTCACATGGCCTATGTAGATAATGATTTCTTCATTTCTAAATTCTAGAATTTCTCCCCCCTCCTCCCCTATATAAAGAGGGGTCACCATCACACTAAACACACACAACATCACGAAAGAACACACTATGCATTGTATGTGCCTAGTGCACACACACACACCCACACCCACACCATCACCATCACCGCAATCACCATGCTTGTCTTGAGCATGACCTCTACACCCTTGGCTATGGAAGATGAAGGGCAACTAAAATAAGGATGATGGCCATAACCCTCGTGCGAGTCTTCACCATCAACTCCCACCTATCCGCCATGTGCTCTACCACTCTCTCCCTTCTCATTCCCCTACCCTATGCTCCCCAGTTCATCGCCTTAGTCTCTAAATAAAGCTTGAGGTTTGGTGAGTATGTTTTCTTGCAATGTTTTGCCCATGTGAGGTGTGCGGAATCGCCACCTAGTCTTGTGTTTGCAGTGAGCTTGTGTATGTGTGAAGGGTGTGAGGATTCGCCATCCTTCTGTGGTGCCTAAGTACTAAGCCGCCATACCCCCTCCCTCACTCTCTCTCTCTCTCTCTCTCTCTCTCTCTCTCTCTCTCTCTCTCTCTCTCTCTCTCTCTCTCTCTCTATCTATTGATCTCATTTCCCTTCCTCTTCATCATTACTCCCAAGCATCCATCTCTCTTGGATGAAAACTTTGTTATGGTGGTGTGTTGTTTGCGTCCTAGCCGTTGAAGCTCGGTGGTGCCCCCTGTTTGCTTTACCATGACAGGCTCGAGGCACGCCATTCGGTCCCCGGTGTTTTAGAGGCCGTCGGGGTTCGGGGTTCGCTTTGCTCCCGTCATTTGGTGCCCCCACGGAGGATCTTTTCATGAAACCCTTCAGTTTACAAGACTGAAACCCCTAAACTATTGTGAATGGATGAATGGCTAGCAGGATTTGCTAATTGGACGACAGAAGAAGAAGAGATCTAAGCACAACTAGACGAACTCCGTATCTCCATTGAAGCTCGAGTGCCAGGCGTAACGGTAATCGATTTGCAGTGGGAGAGTCAACCAACACGCCAAACCCAGTGGATATACATAGGCCAAGTGCCAAGAAGAATAAGAAGAAGGTCGAAACCATGTCCGCAACCTACAACCAACCCACAAGAACAAAATGGAAGGAGCTCTACACAATAGAGAATCAACACTATTCTACTTTGAGAATCGGGTAACTCAAGTCACCGAGGTAATTATCACAGTCAGTTTTCAAGTCACACCTGATGCTGCAGCACAGATAACGGAATCATTGGCTCACACTCTCACTAGAGAAACTAGGGATCTACTGAGTTTGTTTCAGGAAATAACACCACCCTCTCCCACAAGCTTGGACAGTGACTAAGCACCTCTAAGCTTCACATGAATCAGTACAACCTACCTCAAGACAGATCACACATACCAACACGTGTACGCTCAATCAAGGTAATACTGGACTTGAAGGCTCACTACCAGCACGTCATTGACACCATGCTGGGTGGAGAGCGGTTTTTTGAGGTTCTGGCATCAGATCAACCATTTGTCTTACCTTTGGTACAAGGCAATGTACCGTTTAAAGTTTTAATCTATGTCCTAGTATAAGAGGGTATACACGCCTCCTTGTAAAGAAGAAAAAAACTTTTGAAAGTTAAGCAGTGTGTCTTTCTAGCTCTCTCTCAGTAATCATGGCAAGTGTAGCATTTCCAACATTTAAAGGAAAGAAGGGGGAGGATTTGGTAACAGAATTCCTAGATGACTTTGAATTAGCATGTGTAGTGAGCAACAAAGATACGGATGAATCCCGGGTTAGAATCTTTAAGAATCTCATGAAGCTAGAAGCTATATCATGGTACAATGCACTTCCACAAGCAACCAAGGATGACTGGGAACCCTTAAAAACCGCTTTTAAGAGGCGCTTTGGGAGAGGTACCACTTCAGAAAAGTTGTGGGACAAGTTGAGAGACTTGAAGCAGGAGGGTCTTTTAGAATATGCCACCTATGAGTCCAAATTTGTGGATTTGTGGGAACGGTGGGTTGAGTCACTGGCAAGGGGGGAAGCCGCACCCTATTTCCTAAAAAAAGATTAGTTCACGTATGGCTTATGGCCGCTTCTCAAGGAGAAGGGGAAAGGTAGATTCCCGGCTACGTACGAGTTAGCCATTGAGATTGCTCGCCTTAAGGACAAGAAGCTGCGAATGAAAGCCAAAGAAACCGAGTCCACAGAAACAACAACATCACGTCAACCAGCAACTACGACAACCACCATTCCACCACCACCACCGTTTCTTGGGGTAAGAGATGACCAACAAGATATGTTGGCCCATATTACTGACCAACTGCAGAATTTGTCTGTCCACTTAATACAACAAGGGAGGAGTCAAGAAAGAGATCAAGACCCTGGAAGAGCACGACGACAAAACAGGGAGTATCATTGCTACAACTGCGGAGAAGACGGTCACGGTATGTACTACTGTCCCAAACCACGACAAAACTATAATAGAGGAGGTAGGAGGAACCAATTGTCACCCCCTAGAGAAAGAACACCCCCACCCCGAGAACCAACCCCACCAACACAAATTCTACGTCCACCCTAGACACCACTACAAGCATCCATTCCACATCTTCCACCAGCCCCACCACCTGATCGCCCTGTAAACATCATAAGGCTAGAAGAGAAAGGAAAAGCCATAGTAGTGGATCCACCCAGAGCAAAGGAGAGGGACAAGGGTAAGGAGAAGGTAACCTTTTTAGAACCACTCGAAGCCATGACTGTGAAAAGAGCTAGGAGGGAGAAAGCTACACAATCAGATGATGAGAGAAGCATGAGAGGAGAAACTAGCAAGAGGCCATCCAGGCCACGACGGAAATTGGGCATCAACGACTTCCAGCTAGGGGAAAGTTCTAAGCCCTATGATCTAACATTGGATGTGGTAGAGCAAGGACTGAATATTACATGGCCACAGTTACTACATCTTGTACCTAAAGTAAGGCGACAATGGTCTAAAATGGTAAATACAAGACGCTCCAAAACAAAGGTAGCCGGAGCAATTTCGGGATGCAACATGGATGACATCCTTCCAATTGTCGACGTAAACATAAAAGGAAAGAGGGTTGGAAACACCTACATTGATGGAGGTGCACAAATCTGTGTAATGAGCGAAGCTATGATGCTTCGATTAGGGCTCGAGGTTGACAGGCCTTCTCCATGCAAGGCAAAGATGGCAAACAACGCAAAAGTAAAGTGTGTGGGTG